>NC_091626.1:12465000-13090000 GCF_027580195.1 Bos mutus
ACAAAGCTGCAAACACAGCACCCTCATTCCTGGTCCACATCCTTCTACATGGACCTGTTACTCCTACTTGAAATCTTTTTCCCCCCTCTGTCTCAAGCCTCCCCATTCTTCAAAGTCCAGCTTAAATCATGCTTCCTTGGGACTTCCCCGGTGGTCCAGTGGTTAAGAATCTACCTGCCAACGTAGGGGACGTTGGTTCAACTCCTGGTGTAGGAAGATCAGACGTGCTGTAGAGCAACTAAGCTTGTGTGCCAGTTACTGAGCCCACCCTGTAGTGCCCATGAGCCGCAGTTACTGAGCCCGCATGCTGCAATTACCACAGCCCGTGTGCCTGGAGCCTATGTTCTGCAACAAGAGAAGCCATCACAATGAAAAGCCCGAGTACCATAACTAGAGAGTAGCTCCCACTCTCAGCAACTAGAGGAAGTCCATACACAGCAACCAAGACCCAGGGCAGCAAAATAAGTAAGTAAATACAAATTTTTTTAAAAGTATGCTCCTTCTTGACACTTTCCCTCTCTGATAGCACAGGGGTAGGAGAAGGTACTATGAACTAGTGAGGGGCCAAGTCCTACTTCACGTGAACCAGGTGTCTCTCCAATGGGACTCAGTTTCTTTATCTTTAAAGTGGGTGGCTGTAGCAGAGGGCTTCTAGGACCTTTCCAGCTCTGAAGTTCACTGTGTGTCCCAGGCCTCACTGGCCCATCCACCTTTGAACTGCTAAAACACTTTAGAACATCTTCATCTTAGCTATATTTGGAATCCCCAGGGAGCTTTAAAAAAAAACAACCAAAGTTCAGCTTCATCTGGACTGAATAAATCAGAATCTCTGGAGTGGGGCTTGGGCATTGGTAATTTTTAATGTCTGCATGGCATCACTGATTCAATGGACATGAGCTTGAGCAAACTCCAGGAGATAGTGAAGAACAGGGAAGCCTGGCATGCTACAGTCCATGGGGTCACAAAGTTGGACACGACTGAGCGACTGAACCACAATAACATGATTCCAATATCCAGCAAGAGTTGGAAGAACCCCCTTGGGATAAATTGGATAAATCCAATTTATAACTAGTATAATGAATGCTAAATGAATGGACGGATGCATAGGTAGAAGGTAGATAAGTGGGTTGATGGGTGGACATGTGGGCAACTGCATAGATGGATAAATGGATGGGAAGGTGGGTGAGTGGGTGGAACGATGGGGACATGAACGGTGCATGGAGGGGTAGATGAGTAGAAGGATGATGGGTGGATAGATGAATTGAATGGGTGATAAATGCATACTTTCTCTTGCAATTGTTTGCTACCTTCCTTGAGTTGACTTTGTCTTTTCATTAAGACTGAGTTTCCTTAGGGTAAGGATTTTTCATATCCGTTATGTTTTCCCACAATGCTCTCAGCATAGAGCCAGATAGAACAAATGCTCAAAGGAGTCCTAATATCTTTGCATGTTAAAAACACTAGACTAGGGGAAGACATTTACTGTGTGTGAAGCTGTGCTCAGTCATGTGCAACTCTTTGCGACCCCATGGACAGTAGCCCGCCAGGCTCCTCTGTCCATGGAATTTTTCAGGTAAGAAAACTGGAGTGGGTCACCACTGCCTACTCCAAGGGATCTTCCCGATCCAGGAATCAAAGCCACACCTCCTGTGTCTCCTGCATTGGCAGGGAGATTCTTTTCCACTGTGCCACCTGGGAAGCTCAGGGGAAAGCTGGGGGGTTAAATACTGTATCCTTCATTCATTGTGACTTTAGTCAAGTCAACCTGCCTTAGGTTTCTCATGGTCTTAGAACAACCACCCCGACTCTCCCCCCACCAACAAAGTCGAGTGAGTGAGATGGGTGTAAAAGCATAGTGTACACAGAGAACAGTGTTATTGCCATCATGGTCCCTGTTACTCAGTTCCTCAGCTCGGCAGTGTGTTTCTAACCTCCTTTGCACACCGCTGGTAGTCAGCAGCCATCCTGCCTTTGGTGGCATTTTATCCACCACCCTCAGGGTGCAGGTTTCTACTGATAGGTGTATGAGCGCAGAGCTTCTGGGAGCCCTGGAAGCCTGACACTGACTCAGGAAAGGAGGCCAGGACTCAGCCGCCCTGGCATCTCGGCCCTTCCGCATGAAGCCTTCACCTTTCCCCTGCTCACCAATGTCCCTGTTCCCCTCGGGTGCTCAGCTCCCCACTCTTAGTGCTTGGCAAGCTTCCTGGCAGTGCCCCCTGGCCTGGCCCTGTCTCTAATGTGCCTGCCTGATGGACTAATGCAGTAGCTCATGGACCATGGTCCATCCTGCACTCCAGCCACCGATGGATCCTGAACATGCAAAGCTGATCAGGACTTCTTCTGGCTTAAAATTCTCTGTGGGCTTCTTTGTGAGGGCCCTCACCACCTGATCCGAACAGGCCCCCTCCGTCTCCAGCTCCTTACCTCCACCCCACCTCTGCCCATTCTGCACAGACTTTTGAACATTTCCCGGCTGTGCTGCGCCCTCCTCCAACTCCAGACCACTGCATGCACTGCTCCCACCGCCCAGAATTTCCTCCCCTCCCCCACCCCAGCCTCTTCACCTGACAAACTTCAGCTCCGTCTCTGGGAGTCACCTTAGGGCCCTCTGGAGGGAGATGCTCTCCACTGGCCTGAGTACAACAAGTGACCTAGGGAATGGTGAGCATGTGAACAAATGAACACACAGGTGTGTTCTTTTAAAAGCCTCAATGTAAGAAAGTCCAAATAATGTAATCAGGGATTCTCCCTGCTTTAAGCACAGTCATTGAAGGGTGCGCCGATAGGGAATTGCCTGAAGAGATTTGATGCAGGCCTCAAATTTAAGGCCTGGATAGCTTTATGGGAGGTGGTAGAGGAAGACAGGGGTCAGGGGTGGCGGACGAGAGGAGCAACCCCACGTCCAAGGAGCGGTGGCTGCACGGGAGCAGGAGGGCCGAGAGGAGCTACTCCAAGTTCAAGCTCAGGAGGGGTGACCTCATCCAAGGTAAGGAGCAGCGGCTGCACTTTGTTGGAGCAGCCGTGAAGAGATACCCCACGTCCAAGGTAAGAGAAACCCAAGTGAGACGGTAGGTGTTGCAAGAGGGCATCAGAGGGCAGACACACTGAAACCACAATCACAGAAAACTAGCCAATCTAATCACATGGACCACAGCCTTGTCTAACTCAGTGAAACTAAGCCATGCCGTGTGGGGCCACCCAAGACAGACGGGTCATGGTGGAGAGGTCTGACAGAATGTGGTCCACTGGAGAAGGGAGTGGCAAACCACTTCAGTATTCTTGCCTTGAGAACCCCATGAACAGTATGAAAAGGCAAAATGATAGGATGCTGAAACAGGAACTCCCCAGGTAGGTAGGTGCCCAATATGCTACTGGAGATCAGTGGAGAAATAACTCCAAAAAGAATGAAGGGATGGAGCCAAAGCAAAAGCAATACCCAGTCGTGGATGTGACTGGTGATAGAAGCAAGGTCTGATGATGCAAAGAGCAATATTACATAGGAACCTGGAATGTTAGGTCCATGAGTCAAGGCAATCGGATGTGGTCAAACAGGAGATGGCAAGAGTGAACGTCGACATTCTAGGCATCAGAGAACTAAAATGGACTGGAATGGGTGAATTTAACTCAGATGACCATTATATCTACTGCTGTGGGCAGGAATCCCTTAGAAGAAATGGAGTAGCCATCATGGTCAACAAAAGAGTCTGAAATGCAGTACTTGGATGCAATCTCAAAAATGACAGAATGATCTCTGTTCGTTTCCAAGGCAAACCATTCAATATCACAGTAATCCAAGTCTATGCCCCAACCAGTAATGCTGAAGAAGCTGAAGTTGAATGGTTCTATGAAGACCTACAAGACCTTTTAGAACTAACACCCAAAAAGATGTCCTTTTCATTATAGGGGACTGGAATGCAAAAGTAGGAAGTCAAGAAACACCTGGAGTAACAGGCAAATTTGGCCTTGGAATACAGAATGAAGCAGGGCAAAGGCTAATAGAGTTTTGCCAAGAGAACACACTGGTCATAGCAAACACCCTCTTCCAACAACACAAGAGAAGACTCTACACATGGACATCACCAGATGGTCAACACTGAAATCAGATTGATTATATTCTTTGCAGCCAAAGATGGAGAAGCTCTATACCAGTCAGCAAAAACAAGACTGGAAGCTGACTGTGGCTCAGATCATGAACCCCTTATTGCCAAATTCAGACTTAAATTGAAGAAAGTAGGGAAAACCACTAGACCATTCAGGTATGACCTAAAGCAAATCCCTTATGATTATACAGTGGAAGTGAGAAATAGATTTAAGGGACTAGATCTGATAGACAGAGTGCCTGATGAACTATGGATGGAGGTTCATGACATTGTACAGGAGACAGGGATCAAGACCATCCCCATGGAAAATAAATGCAAAAAAGCAAAATGGCTGTCTGAGGAGGACTTACAAATAGCTGTGAAAAGAAGAGAAGCGAAAAGCAAAGGAGAAAAGGAAAGATATTCCCATTTGAATGCAGAGTTCCAAAGAATAGCAAGAAAGCCTTCCTCAGCGATCATTGCAAAGAAATAGAGGAAAACAACAGAATGGGAAAGACTAGAGATCTTTTCAAGAAAATTAGCGACACCAAGGGAACATTTCATGCAAAGATGGGCTCGATAAAGGACAGAAATGGTATGGACCTAACAGAAGCAGAAGATATTAAGAAGAGATGGTAAGAATACACAGAAGAACTGTACAAAAAAGATCTTCATGACCAAGATAATAATGATGGTATGATCACTCACCTAGAGCCAGACATCCTGGAATGTGAAGTCAAGTGGGCCTTAGAAAGCATCACTATGAACAAAGCTAGTGGAGGTGATGGAATTCCAGTTGAGCTATTTAAAATCCTGAAAGATGATGTTATGGAAGTGCTACACTCAATATGCCAGCAAATTTGGAAAACTCATCAGTGGCCACAGGACTGGAAAATGTCAGTTTTCATTCCAGTCACAAAGAAAGGCAATGCCAAAGAATGCTCAAACTACCGCATAATTGCACTCATCTCACACTCTAGTAAAGTAATGCTCAAAATTCTCCAAGCCAGGCTTCAGCAATATGTGAACCGTGAACTTCCAGATGTTCAAGCTGGTTTTAGAAAAGGCAGAGGAACCAGAGATCAAATTGCCAACATCCACTGGATCATCAAAAAAGCAAGAGAGTTCCAGAAAAACATCTATTTCTGCTTTATTGACTATGCCAAAGCCTTTGACTGTGTGGATCATAATAAACTGTGGAAAATTCTGAAAGAGATGGGAATACCAGACCACCTGACAGGCCTCTTGAGAAACCTATATGCAGGAAGCAACACTTAGAACTGGACATGGAACTACAGACTGGTTCCAAATAGGAAAAGGAGTACGTCAAGGCTGTATATTGTCACCCTGCTTATTTAACTTACATGCAGAGTACATCATGAAAAACACTGGGCTGGAAGAAGCACAAGCTGGAATCAAGATTGCTGGGAGAAATATCAGTAATCTCAGATATGCAGATGACACCACCCCTATGGCAGAAAGGGAAGAGGAACTAAAAAGTCTCTTGATGAAAGTGAAAGAGGAGAGCGAAAAAGTTGGCTTTTAAGCTCAACATTCAGAAAACTAAGATCATGGCATCTGGTCCCATCACTCCATGGGAAACAGATGGGGAAATAGTGGAAACAGTGTCAGACTTTATTTTTGGGGGCTCAAAAATCACTGCAGATGGTGATCACAGCCAGGAAATTAAAAGACGCTTACTCCTTGGAAGGGAAGTTATGGCCAACCTAGATAGCATATTAAAAAGCAGAGATAGTACTTTGCCAACGAAGGTCCATCTAGTCAAGGCTATGGTTTTTCCAGTGGTCATGTATGGATATGAGAGTTGGACTGTGAAGAAAGCTGAGCACCGAAGAATTGATGCTTTTGAACTGTGGTGTTGGAGTAGACTCCTGAGAGTCTCTTGGATTGCAAGAAGGTCCAACCAGTCCATCCTAAAGGAGACCAGTCCTGGGTGTTCTTTGGAAGGACTGATGCTGAGGCTGAAACTCCAGTACTTTGGCCACCTCATGCAAAGAGTTGACTCATTGGAAAAGACCCTGATGCTGGGAGGGATTGGGGGCAAGAAAAGGGGATGACAGAGAATGAGATGGCCGGATGGCATCACCGACTCAATGCACATGAGTGTGGGTGAACTCTGGGAGTTGGTGACGGACAGGGAGGCCTGACGTGCTGCAATTCATGGGGTCGCAAAGAGTCGGACACAACTGAGCGACTGAACTGAACTGAACTGAGGGGAAGGCAGAAGAAAGGAAGAAAAAGTACAAAGAGCAGAGAATGAGCTATTAATATAAAAGGGAAGTAGGACTAGTTCAGACAATATGTCTAAATCTAGTGACTATAAAAGAGGCAGACAATGAAAGAAGATGTTGCTGGTGTAGACATAGAATCTGGATAAGTAGTGGATATAAACATAGAATCTGGGAACTGGAAAACCATCCCTCCCACTCCAGAAAGTACATTTCACCCACTCACTCTTGATAAAACACACCATAAACTCCAACATATATTACCCAAGGCTCCTGGACAAGATCACGCTCAAACTCTGCTAATTGTCCTCTGATGGGGTGCCAACTTCTGAACCTTCAGATTATTTCATGAAACATGGTGTATAAATACTCTGGGCCATTGGCTCTAAGGATAAAATAAAAATATTGAGAGTCTCAGACCCAGAATAAAGCCCCTATAAAGTTCATATTCTTTGACTAATGCAGCTTTCAATTATGCTTACCCATTTTCAACAGAAAAAGATGTAATGTTAATCAAACATTTAATTTGCAAGTGTTTTTCTCCGTAAATGTCATGTACAAGGAGATATTCAGACGTGATCCACAACCTAATTGCGCATAAGGATGTCTTATTCGGCAGTGTGTATCCGTGCTGCGGTGAGCAGAGAGGAAAGAGGCAGCCTCTTAGATTCTGATGCTCTGTGAATATCCTTCTCGTTTCAGAGTATGGAGCATGCGGAAAATAAACCCAGTGCTATTTATAATGTTTGGTAACATTCCTGTCTCAACTCAGTTTTCATAGTAAATATCTTGCCCCCAAAGCAAGCTCTGTGATTCAAAGATCAGGTAATTGGAGGGGACCAATTTGCTGTTCAATTGCTAGTTATTAAATTACAGTGGTGAGGAGCCTTACGTGCTCTTACTGCCTAGGTTTTAAATACAGAACAGCCTCCATCTGATTTGGGGGTCTCTGAGAAGGGGTTTCTAAAGGAATCCCTAGGGACTTCTGTGGTGGTCCAGTGGCTAAGACTATAATCCCTATGTAGGGAGCCCAGGTTTGATCCCTAGTCAGGGAACTGGATCCCACATGCCACAACTAAGAGTTCACATGCTGCAATTAAAGATCCCGCGTGCCGCCACCAAGACCTGGTGCAGCCAAAACAAACAAAAACACAACCCCCTCTACATATGTGTAAAATTTTTTCTAAGAAAAGAAGGAATCCCCAAATTTCCAGAGGCAGATGGACTTTATGACCAGAAGGCTGTATCAGCTGCAAGAGTGTGTGATTTCATGACACTGGGTCAGAGACTTCTGGAAAGCATGGTGATCCAGGCCCTTCCTACCCAGTATGTGGTCCCAGACCAGCAGCATTGGCATCACATATGAGTTTGCTAGAAATGCAGGGTTTCAGGCCCACATTCCCTGCCCCCTTCCCAGCTATTGAATCAGAACCTGTGTTTATTAAGATCCCCAGATGGTTCATGTGAGCAGCTCTGGTCTAGTTTGTGCCCCACTGAACTCTCTCAATTGCTGGGAAGTCTCTGACCCATTTCATTTTTTGCTGTTCTATGGGAAATAGATGGGAAAACAGTGGAAACAGCATCAGACTTTATTTTTTGGGGCTCCAAAATCACTGCAGATGGTGACTGCAGCCATGAAATTAAAAGACGCTTACTCCTTGGACGGAAAGTTATGACCAACCTAGATAGCATATTCAAAAGCAGAGACATTACTTTGCCAACAAAGGTCCGTCTAGTTAAGGCTATGGTTTTTCCAGTGGTCATGTATGGATGTGAGAGTTGGACCGTGAAGAAAGCTGAGCACCGAAGAATTGATGCTTTTCAACTGTGGTGTTGGAGTAGACTCTTGAGAGTCTCTTGGACTGCAAGGAGGTCCAACCAGTCCATCCTAATGGAGATCAGTCCTGGGTGTTCATTGGAAGGACTCATGCTGAAGCTGAAACTCCAATACTTTGGCCACTTCACACGAAAAGTTGACTCATTGGAAAAGACCCTGATGCTGGGAGGGATTGGGGGCAGGAAGAGAAGGGGACAACAGAGGATGAGATGGCTGGATGGCATCACCGACTCGATGGACGTGAGTCTGAGTGAACTCCGGGATAGTGATGGACAGGGAGGCCTGGCATGCTGCGATTCATGGGGTCGCAAAGAATCAGATACGACTGAGCAACTGAACTGAGGCCTGGGGAGAAGCAGAAAGAGCTGAGAAGGGGGTGAAGTTGGGAGGGGTGGCAAGAGGGAATAGGACTTAACCTTCTGAGCCTCATTTTCCCCATCTGTAAAATGGGATGTCAAAATACCCACCCTACTCAGGGTTGTTGTGAGGATTATGAACAAGATAATGTAGATCTGGTGCCCAACCCTGGCCCTGACACATACTAGGTGCTCAACTCAATAAATACAAGTTCCCTGCCTATTGGAACCTCACATACTCTGGTGGTCTGCCACCTTAGCCTGCTCCAATCTTGAGCTTTAGGCCTATGGCTCCTAATTTAGACAAAGAAACTGCTATCTGCTGAGAAGAAAAGAAATAAAAGCCGGAGAAGCAAGCAGGACCCCTCAGGGTTATGAGGCTCTAGTTACCAATGATACAGAGCATCACTCACTTATTCAGGGCACAAAATGAAGAACACGTCTGGAGACCAGGGCTCTAGATCTGATTCTGCTAGGGACTCTCAATGTGACCCTGGGCCTCCGTTTCCCTACTTGTGCCAGGGAGAGGGTAGAATTCATCCTCACCAAAGTCCCTTCTCACCCTGTCATTCTCTGATTGTGCCCGGAGATGCAGGGAACAACTCTCGCCAAAAGCTGCATGCAGACTTTTCGCACTGGAAAAATTAATTCAGTCCTCAATATTTCAGTCTATAAATTACTGGCCAATCTGGTTCAGAAATATTAAGGGAACATTTATAAATTGCACCTTCCATTCAATGCTGCGGAGTAAAGATCTTGGGGCCTTCAGATGTTTATCTTCCTTAAAGCCCCAGCTAGAATCAATCTCCCCCAGCCTTCACTGCAGAGAATATCATTTCAAGGCGGAGATGGTATGTCAGGAGATGTTCCTCTCCCTCCCCCCGCTCCCTGCTCTTGGGAATTCAGCTCCCCAAATTCAAACTGGAGACTCTGAGTGAAGCCAAGTGAGGGTGGGGAGGAGGGGAGGAGAAGTCAGTGGTGACAGAGGCTGGGGTGGGCCACACTGTCCTGACCCACTCTTGCAGGGCCGAGGGGAGTGGTGTTGGCTCAAGGGCCCTGAGAACAGGCCGGGAAGTTAAGCTGTCTTCTGCAGTAATTGATTTTGACAGTATAACAAGTTAATTCGTCACTGTTTTGCAACTTATTTGAGAATTCGTTGGTAAGCAGAGTCCCATAGGACAGCTTGTAATCACTTGTAAACTCAAATTAGGTCTCCCAGTTAAATACCGTTGATATCAGGTACAGCTGGGCTTCCACCAGTGACTACAAATGGGCCGCTTTCACCTTCTCTATTACATCAAGGACATGCTCTGGCTGGGGGTGATGAAAGCCGATGGAGGCCAAGTTATGGGCACCATAATTACAGAGTGATCACGCTAATTGGAAATACCTTTATGGGAGGGAAGAGAGGCAGACTGAGTCCCCCATCTCTTAAATACACCATATTCTCTCTCCTCAGTTATTATAATTATGTTTAGGCTCATTGACGTGTCATCATGAAAAATGGAATGAACTAGGAGAAAAAGACTTGTTAGGACCCAGCTCCTTGAGTAGAATTAATACGTGAACTAAACCCCTTTCCAGCCAGAGGGTCTTCTCCATGCTTTATTACAATAGTTTATCAGGAACAGTTATTTTAATACTAGGCCATAAAGACGGTATCAGGTGGCAGCTTTATTTCCCAGGAGTTAAATATTAATTGCCACGCAAAAGGAATATAAAAATGACATGGGGAACAAATATCCCAGCTTCCTGCAAAGTAAAAAGAATGCTTTAACATGAGCATTTCCACAAGAGGGTACACAATGAGGCTTAATTAAAGTGCACTACTATTCCCTGACTTTTCCTCTTGGTGGCTTCGACGAGGCGGGCTCACAGATGTCTCAGATGGAAGCAGGGGCCACATCCTTGGAGGCTGACAGCTCTCCAGAAAACACGGCCTCTCAGCAGCATAGCAGGGCCGCCGCCATAAATGGCTAATATCAGAACAGAGGCCGGGAGGTAAGTGCAACTTTACCTAAGAGCCTTAAACTGTTTTAACTACCGTTTCAATCAAGCCTGGAAGTTTGAAATGTGGCACTAAAGACACTTCTTCGAGAAGCTGTTTTCTTTCCACCCCCAGAGCTAATAAATCCAAAAGGCCTATTTAGGTAAGACAAGCCAGGAGCTGAGGAAGCAGTTTTGAGATCCGTTGGAAACATCCCTCGAGGGGAAGAGGGGATGCCTTGCACTAGGCTCTGGAGGCCCCCCAGTGCGGTGAGGCAGGCACAGATTTGAAGTACAGTTCGCAGGGCTGGGACAAGTCCCTCCAAATCCCCAAGCCCTTCCACAGCTCCAGAGTTCCCAAGGAAGGGATGAAAATTGCCTCTGCATGCCCCCAGCCATATCCCCTCTCTGCAGAAGACAGACATCAACAGTCATTGCATCCTGTCTCCTCCTTCCAGGGGTGGCTCCATTCCAGTGCGACCCCCACCCCTCTTTCCAGAAAGAGAAGGTGCCGCCTTATCAGTTCCATGCAATGCTCTACTGGGG
This sequence comes from Bos mutus, assembly GCF_027580195.1. Taxonomy (NCBI): domain Eukaryota; kingdom Metazoa; phylum Chordata; class Mammalia; order Artiodactyla; family Bovidae; genus Bos; species Bos mutus. The sequence goes on from NC_091626.1 coordinate 12,476,054, forward strand.
CTTCCCAAGTGGCGCTAGTGGTAAAGAATCCACCTGCCAATGCAGGAGATACCAGAGATGCCACATTGATCCCTGGGTCCAGATGATTCCCTGGAGAAGGAAATGGCAACCCACTCCAGTATACTCACCTGGAAAATCCCATGGACAGAGGAGCCTAGGGCTGCCGTCCATGGGGTCGCAAAGAGTCAGACATAACTGAGCACACACGCACGCAATGGTCTTAACTCAGCTGAGACACACTGGTATCCCTGCTTCAGTTACTAACATCCTGAAATGTTTCCATACTGGTCAGTAAAGAGCCATTTACGTGAGCCCTCAAGTCCGTCTCCTGGCTGCCCCAGCCGTCCCAGCCCCTTCACTGGACCTCCGCCTGTAGGACGCCCATCCACTCAGCAATTAAAGCCTGGGGCCTGGGGGTGGGGAGGTCAGTACCCCTGCACACACGCTTCCAATATCACCACTCATTGCCTCCAGGGAGCCTTCTCTGGACCTGCCCCACTTAGAAACCATCTGTTTAAGCCCCTTAGCTCACTCAGAAGCCTGCTGGCACCTCCAGGGTAGCCCAGGCTAGTGTTGTACCCATCCCTGCCATCCTCACCACGTGGAAGTCCTCCCCGACTCTATCCCGAGTCTTGCTGCTCCCGGGCACCACTTTCTCTGGCTCATCCTGCCAGCCTCATTAGAACCCCGCTGTCCCCTCTCAGCCTCTGGCATTCCTGCAGAGGAGGAGAGCCCACTGCTCAGCAGGTCCTCTTTCTGCTAATTGGGTTTTAATGGTCCTGGGCTCATCGACTGCCATGTTGGGCTCCAGTCCAGATGGGGAGACTGGAAAAGCAGGAGTGCGGCTTAATAAAGGATACCTGCCACCCTCATGGAAAATCCCATGGACGGAGGGGCCTGGTAGGCTGCAGTCCATGGGGTCGCTAAGGGTCGGACCCGACTGAGCAACTTCACTTTGACTTTTCACTTTCATGCATTGGAGAAGGAAATGGCAACCCACTCCAGTGTTCTTGCCTGGAGAATCCCAGGGACGGCGGAGCCTGGTGGGCTGCCGTCTATGGGGTCGCACAGAGTCGGACATGACTGAAGTGACTTAGCAGCAGCAGCAGCCACCCTCATGACCCACTTGCTTCTGACTCAGTGGAGCCCCTGGTTCTCCTGCCTGCCCAGTCCCAGAGTGCCCCACAGGACTGGCAAACCACTTGCCCCAGCCCCAGGCTTTTAAAGGCAGAGAAACATGGGCTGTGCAGGCTCAGGAGTAGAGGATGGGGAGAAACAGAGATCCAAGGACCCCCGTTTGTCAGGATCAGGAGATCGACTGGACTGCTAGCCTTTGAGAGATGCTGGGGACATGTCCCAGACCCCCAGGGACTTCTGTGCCCACTCTGTGTGTAAGACAGAGCCGCTCCTTCTAGAAGTTGGGCTCTCAAGCATGAAGCTAATGTGCTGATTTATTTACCTAATTATAGTAAAACAAACAAGCTGGAGACTAAGGCAGATTTGTACTCTTGTTCAAAAAGCAGCCACGCCTCTCTGCCCGGGTTCCTGGGATGCTTGGCAGCAGGGAAGGGCAGGCAAGGATCTGAGCGGGAACCCGGAAGAGGCAGATGGGGTGTTGGCAAGTATTTGAATTCTGGAAACTGGCACAGAGGCAGGGGGCAGAGAGATGGGGCAGGGGGGACAAGAGATGGACAAATAGCTTGGAGGGCAGAGAGATGGAGGATGGGGGTGAAAAGATGAGAGGCAAGGGAAATGAGAAGGGGCAGGGGAGAGAGGAACAGGGAACTAGGGACTGGGGATGGTGAGACAAGAGATGATAACAGAGGATTTCCCTGGAGGTCCAGTGGCTAAGACTCCGAGCTCTCAATGCAGGAGTGTTGGGTTCGATCTCCGCTCAGGGAACTAGATCCCACATATTGTGACTAAGAGTTCTCATGCTGCAACTAAAGATCTTGAGTGCTGCGACTAAAAAAGATTCCATGGGCCAAAACTAAGATTCAGCGAAGCCAAATAAATAAATTAAAATGCTTAGAGATAAAAGAGATGATGTCAGCGAGATAAGGGAAGGGACTGAAGGACAAGAGACCAGAGGGATTGGGATGAGGACAGAGTAAGGGCACAGGGATGGGACAGAAGTTAGGAAGAAAGAGGACAGAGAGACAAACACAGGGCAGAGGCCGCCCATGAAACAGAGATGGAAGGAGAGCAGGAAGTCAAGGAAAGAGATAACACTCTTGCCCCAAACCTGTTTTCATGGCCCTCAAGGCCCCCAAGTCGACCACAGTCTCTTCCCTCGCAGACCTCATCTCCATGCCCCAAGCACCTGCTGCTCCCAAGTGTCCCCTCCTGCATGAGCGTGTCTGTCCTTACCTCCGGACTGTGAGCCCACACTTGGGTGCCTTAGGGTCCCAGGTGCCTGGTGCAGTGAACGAGCAGTGAAGCCTTATGGCATTGAGTTGAACGTGGACCAATACCTAGGAATTATGACAAATACACAGAGACAACAGCCCAGGGGGATGGAGAGAGAACCCCTGGGGCCAGCACCTTTGATATCTGGCAGCTGGCTTGCCTCTGGCTTGGACAAGACTACCACTGGTGCCCAGGCTTCCCTGGTAGCTCAGCTGGTAAAGAATCTGCCTGCAATGCAGGAGATCCTGGATCAATTCCTGGGTCAGGAAGATCCCCTGGAGAAGGGATAGGCTACCCACTCCAGTATTCTTGGGCTTCCCTGGTGGCTCAGATGGTAAAGAATCTGCCTGCGATGTGGGAGACATGGGTTCTATCCCTGGGTTGGGAAGATTCCCTGAAGGAGGGCATGGCAACCCACTCCGGTATTCTTGCCTGAAGAAACACCATGGACAGAGGAGCCTAGTGGGCTACAGTCCATGGGGTCAGAAAGAGTTGGACATGACTGAGCAACTAAGCACAGCACAGCACCACTGGTGCCCAGGGCCAAAGGTACTGGCAGACCCCGGCGGGAGGCAGGGCCTGGAGGAAGCAGAGACACCACCCTTCCAAGGCCAGAGTAGCAGAAGATGGGGAGCCCAGAATGCTCTATTCTGGCCGCAGAGAAGACTGAGGTGGTGGAGGGAGAAGGCAGTCACCCAGGCCATCCCCAGGCATGCAGGCCAAGGCTGATTTCCCGCCACACTGTTCCCTTCCCCTAGCATCCCCACCCCCTCCCACCCCAGACTGGGAAGGCTTTCACCCACATTTCAGCCTCAGACTCATTCACTGATTCGTTTCTATATTTCTTGAGTATAGGGCACTGATCCAGACACTGGAATGGATACACTGGTGAAGGGCCCTCAGTGGGCTTACAGGCCGCAGGACAGACAGACAGCCTCCATGTAACCTGGTCAAGGTGGGGAGTGGGGCCCCGGTGCAGGGAGCAGGGATTCTGGAGCCTCCTTTTGGTCAGGTGGTCAGAGAGGCCTCTCTGGGAAGAGGCCATCTGATCCACGAGGATCAAGAGGAGCCAACTCTGCAGATTGGAGAAAGCTCCTTCCAGGCAGAGAACTCAGCAAGTGCAAAGGCCCCACAGCAGAAAAAGTCCTGCCAGGCTTGTGGGACAGCCAGAGGCCCGCATGACAGATACACAGCCCGCAGGGGTGAGGCTGGGACAGCCAGAGGCCTGCATGACAGATTCACAGCCTGCAGGGGTGAGGCTGGGACAGCCAGAGGCCCACATGACAGATTCACAGCCCGCAGGGGTGAGGCTGGGACAGCCAGAGGCCCGCATGACAGATTCACAGCCTGCAGGGGTGAGGCTGGGACAGCCAGAGGCCCACATGACAGATTCACAGCCTGCAGGGGTGAGGCTGGGACAGCCAGAGGCCTGCATGACAGATTCACAGCCTGCAGGGGTGAGGCTGGGACAGCCAGAGGCCTGCATGACAGATTCACAGCCTGCAGGGGTGAGGCTGGGACAGCCAGAGGCCTGCATGACAGATTCACAGTGCAGGGGTGAGGCTGGGACAGCCAGAGGCATGACAGAACAGCCTGCAGGGGTGAGGCTGGGACAGCCAGAGCATGACAGATTCACAGCCTGCAGGGGTGAGGCTGGGACAGCCAGAGGCCTGCATGACAGATTCACAGCCTGCAGGGGTGAGGCTGGGACAGCCAGAGGCCTGCATGACAGATTCACAGCCCGCAGGGATGAGGCTGGGACGGGTGGAGGGGGCGAGAGGCGGGCCAGGGCCGGGGTGTGCCAGGTCTTGTCGGGAAGGCCAAGAGTTTGGATTTTTTTCTAAGGACCATGGGGAGACACTGGAGGGCTGTTAGCTGGTGAAACAAGATCTAACTCATTTACCCAGTGATAGTAACTGAGCACCCACTACATGCCAGGCACTGCTGTAGCTGTAAGCACCAAGGACTCGTCATGAGCCAGACAGAGACAAGTCCCTGCCCCCATGAAGCTTCCTTTCTAGCAGGAGGAGACAGAAAATGAATATAATACATGGGTAGATTACACATCATGGTAAAAGACGGTAAGTGCTCTTTGAAAATTAGAGCAGGAGAGAGGGGATCAGCAATGCTGGGGACAGGAGGGTTGTAATTTCACAACCACAATTATCCAGACGACCTCTCGGAGAATGTGACATTTGAGAAAAGACTGGAAGGAGGTGAGTGTGAAGGCCCCCCGTTCTTGCCCTGGAAAAGCCCCTCCAATCTTGAGAGTAGGCTGGACCTGTGACTTGCTTCTAGCTAATAGAACAGGACACAGGTGACTAGCTGGCACTCTGTTATGACATGTGTAATGTGTCACGTTATGGAGAAGGCTCCCTTTTGCTATATGTACTAGGAAGATTTTCCTCCCTTGCTGGCAGAAGTCAGTTGCCATGCTGTGAGAAGGCCTACAGAGAAGGCCCATGGCAAGGCATGTGCAGTAGTGTCACCACGAGCGTCTCTGACACAAGCAGTTTCATTGCACAACTAATTGGCTCTAAGGCAGTTTTGCCATAAAGGGTAAAATAACTGGCTGACAGTGTGGTTTGACTTACAGCAGGTATTTTTCCATCATAAAGTACTTACATCCCACATTAGATCCTGAGTCCTTAAATGACTAACTTTGAGAAAGTATTGTCACTTTCTCTGAGATATACCCGAATACAACCATAACCATGAATCTACTCACATTAAATGTATTTAAATATTGTGTTTTAATTTTTCACAATAAAATCTTTAAAATTTTCAATTAATTTTCATGTTTATGTCCTTCTTAATGCCTTCTATTCTATTTTTTGTTATCTTATTTTTTGTGGCAAAATTGTCTTACATCCAATTAGTTGTATGCTGAAACTGCTTGCAGCAAAGATTCTTACAGCAAAAATATTTAAAACCAGAAGGACACATGGCAAGGAACTGTGGGCGGCCTCTAGACATTCAGTTCAGTTCAGTCGCTCAGTCGTGTCTGACTCTTTGCGACCCCATGAATCGCGGCACGCCAGGCCTCCCTGTCCATCACCAACTCCCGGAGTTCACTCAGACTCACGTCCATCGAGTCAGTGATGCTATCCAGCCATCTCATCCTCTGTCGGCCCCTTCTCCTCCTGCCCCCAATCCCTCCCAGCATCAGAGTCTTTTCCAATGAGTCAACTCTTCGCATCTAGACATTAGCAGCTCCTAACTGACAGCAGGTGAATGGGCCTCAGTCTGATGACTAAAAGAGCTGGATTCTGTAAGAGCTGGAGGGAGCTGGGAAGCAGGTCTTCCCCAGTTGAGCCTCTGATGAAACTGCAGCCCATCGCAACTTTGGTTGTAGCCTCATGAGACCTTGAGTAGAGGACCCATCGAAGCCATGTTTGAATTCCTGACCTAAAGAAATTATATTTATGCCATTAAATTTGTGGTAACTAGTTACAAAGCAATAGGAAACAAAATAGGCTGAGTGTGAGCTATGTGGATATTGGGGGAGGAAGTTCCAGGCTGAAGGCATAGATAGCACAAAGGCCCTGAGGCAGGACAGCAATCGCACAGAAGTCAGAATGGCAGCTGTACAAGGGAACAACTGTAGAAGACGAGATTGAATGACATGACAGAGTGACACGGAGGCTTTGTGTTTTTGGTGTGATAGACATTTTTGTCAAAATACCTCTTTGAATAATGAAAAAGTATATTTCAGAGGTGAATTTTAAAATTACAATCTATAAAAACAACTAGGACAGATATGTATTCAGAGAAATTAAATGTCCCCTGAACCATAGCTAGGTTGGTAAAAAGGTATATATTTACTACTGTCAAAATTTCACGTTTATTCAAATACTAACAAGTTATATAATTTCAAACTAACGGTTTTGTACCTAGATAAATTGATACTTATATTTGGAAACACTCTAAGACTCCTGGAGTTTTAAATGTTTGGAGATTTAAATATAATTTCCAAGTGGCTCCTAGAGTTTTTTTTTTTTTAATATTTATTTGGCTGTGCTGGATCTTAGTTGCTGTGTGTGAACTCTCAGCTGTGGCATGTGAGATCAAGTTCCCTGATCAGGGACTGAAGCTGGGCCTACTGCATTGGGAGCACAGAATCTTAGCTAATGGGAGTCCTCCTAGAGGTTTTGAGCAGAAGTGGGACCTTGTCTCATCCATGTTTTAGCGTGCATGCTGGCTGCTGGTGGAAAAGAGGCTGTAGGGGGAAAGTGAATGGACACGGGGCCCAGGTGGGGGTGGCTGCACTTGTCATGGGGGACACGGTGGTCTTTTCCCACCAACAGGCCCTGGATGGTGGGCCCATGGGATGTCTGCAAAGGCTGGGAAAATGACAAAGCCTGGTCCTGTCCTTAGGCAGAAGCTACAGGTCACAGCCCCAGCCCCAAGCCAGGCTGCAACCCCCTGTATTGCATAAGCACCTACTGTGTGCAAGGCCTGTGCCCTGGGCCACAGTTCCTCATTCTGATATTTCTGCTTGGGTTAGGAAGATCCCAGAATGGACTTGGGGAGATGCTGAGCTTTGTTTGGGGAGCCTTTCTTGATTGGCCCCCAAATTTACAGTATTCCTTATCCTGAAAGCTCTCCACACTTCAAAGTTCCCCATTAAATTTGCATTAGTCAGATTAAAGTCCACAGAGGAAAGACATAAAGAGAATAAAACAAATATGTCTTATGAACCTCCTACTTAGACACTGTGCTGGGAGCATTTATTTCTTAAATGAAGCATGTGATTGGTGTGACTGTCTTCATTTTTTTTTTTTTTCCTAATGAGGAAACAAGCTCAGAAAAGTCAAGTAACAGACCCAAGGTTGCACAGAAGCAACTCCACAGTTGGGATCTGAACCCAGTCCATCTGATTCCAAAGGCCCTGTTCAAACCTACCAGCATACCAGGCACCTAGTGCTTTGATGGAATACTATTGCAAGAAAATAGAACACTGTATAAAACAACTCCACACCCCACCAATAACCCACTTTCCCCAAGCAATACACAGTGTAACAGCATTCCAGGACAATGGCTGAATTGGGACAATGTCTCAGGAGGGTATGGGTTTGTAAAATGACACATTGAATAATTATTTTAAGTGCTATTGTTTCATTGTCTCCCCCATCAGACTGGGGGGGCTCTGTGAGTCAGTCTGAGCCTCCCACACCAACCTGGAAGATTTTGAAGAGGCCTGGCAGGCTACAGTCCATGGGGTCGCAAAGACACTACCGAACGACTAGGCACTTCTCCTTCTAAGACCCCTTCCTGCCCCTCCCCCACACACTCCAGCCCCTCCTACCATGCTCGTCCACAAGGCCTCATTGGCTGGGCTGCATGTCCATAATGATCCCACGGGTTTTGAAAGCACCAACACAGCAGACAGAGGCAAGCAAAGGGAATGTGGCCGTGATGTGTCCACCATCAGAGCATGCCCTGACACCCCGCCATGGCACCTAGTACTTTGGAGCAGTAGTCAGAAATAGAATATAAAAAAGAAGCTTTGATGGACATTTGGGTTGCTTCCATGTCCTGGCTATTGTAAATAGTGCTGCAGTAAACACTGGCGTTTAGGATTGACATATGTATACCACCTTGTGTGAAATAGCTAGTGGGAAGCCGCTGCATAGCACAAGGAACTGAGTGCTCTGTGATTACCTAGAGGGGCGTGATAGGGGAAGACTGGAAGGAGGTCAAAGAGGGAGGAAATATATATGCACATATAGCTGATTCACTTCCTTGTACAGCAAAAACCAGTGCAACATTGTAAAGCAATTATACTCCAATGAAAGAAATGGAAAATTTGCTGTATGCCAAATAAGCTAGGAAATTACAGACTGTAAACTACCAGTCTATTCTGTTCTGTGATGGTTAAAAAAAAGAGTCGAGTTTATCTCCGAGACTGAAACGAAAAGCAAAGGAGAGAATGGCATGTGCCCTCTCTTGACTCAACCTTTCACCCCTAGTCAACCTGGATGCCCCTGCCACCCCAGCCGGGCCATTTTGGTTGCCCTTGACTCTGCACATCTGGATATGATGGCCTGTTACTGGGGTCTACAGAGGGGTCAAAGGATTGATTAGCTTACTTCTAAGTGGCGTCCCCCCTCCACCCCCTCACACCAGCTCCCCAAGAGGCAGTGAGCTGGGGCGGGTTGGGGTGGGTGCTGAGGCGCCCTTGAAGTTTGCTTCTCAGCAAACATCACCCTGGCGGGAGGACACTGCCAAGTATGGCTTAATGGCCTCCTGCTGCTCTTTGCATTATTGATTGCAATCCCTGCTTAGAAGCTTGAAAATGAGATTTTTTTTTTCCCCTCTATCGATTTTCCCATCTTTTCCACTTGGCAAACACCAAGATTTCCCCCTGACTTTTCACTGCTGGGGGTACTTGAGGAGGGCACAATGAGGTGGGGGGCTCTTGGGCTTCCCCTCATCTTCTAAGGGACAAGGGAAACTTCCACCCAGGTGTCCTGCTGCAGAAGGGCTAGGGCCCAGGGCTCAGGAACATGCCTTGGAGCTGGGGTGACCAGTTGGCCCCTGCATTTTATGAAGAGACACCCCAAGCTAATCGGATTTGGGACTGGAAAAAGCCACTTTGCCCATCTCTCATTTCAGACAGTTCTGAACAGGGATTCAAGAGGCCAGAAAATTTGAAGAGAAGGGCTCTATGAGATTTGACCTCTGCTTGCTGCTGCTGCTGCTGCTGCTGCTGCTGCTGCTGCTAAGTCGCTTCAGTCATGTCTGACTCTGTGCGACCCCATAGAGGGCAGCCCACCAAGCTCCCGCGTCCCTGGGATTCTCCAGGCAAGAACACTGGAGTGGGTTGCCATTTCCTTCTCCAATGCATGAAAGTGAAAAAATAAAGTGAAGTCGCTCAGTTGTGTCCCCAAGGACTGCAGCCCACCAGGCCCCTCCGTCCATGGGGATTTTCCAGGCAAGAGTACTGGAGTGGGTTGCCATTGACCTCTGCCTGAGAGCTTCCCAAATCCTAGGAAGAGACTGTCTAACAAAGGAAGGCTGCAAAGTAGGGTTTCTGACAGCTCAGTTACAAGGTCATGAGAGGTGTATCGAAGACAGTTCCTTGAGAGCAGGGGACTCAGGGTCAGGAGAACATGGTTCTTAGGGTCCCCGCACTGACACCAGAGCCTGCAGAACCATCTCCCTAGACACTGACCCTCCTTCCCCTCTCCAGGCTTCCTCATCACACACATAGATAGTTGTTGTTCAGCTGCTCAGTCGTGTCCGACTCTTTGCGACCCCATGGACTGCAGCACGCCAGGCCTCCCTGTCCTTCACCATCTCCTGGAGCTTGCTCAAACTCATGTCCATTGAGTCGGCGATGCCATCCAACCATCTCGTCCTCTGTCGTCCCCTTCTCCTCCTGCCTTCAATCTTTCCCACATAGATACTGGGACTCATCCAACATAATGTTTGCATAGTATTGTTGGAGGCCCAGAAGGAATCTACAGCAATTTAAAATTTTATGCGTCTACTTCAATAATAATTTAAAAAAAACAAACATCAGCAAAACCTGGATTGTTGTGCAAAACCCAGCTGACTGCATTGTAACTGAGCATTGCAATGCCCTCCCTGGCCTCAGCCCTGCATTTCTTTGGGGAGGGGCCCCACTCCACCATGCTTCCAGCCTACTCCCAAGTGGAGACCCCCATCCCCCATGGGTCCCAATCTGAGACAAGCCTTTTGTACTGTCCTCACACCAAACTCCAATTATAGAAACTGCTCAGACCTCTAGGCTCCCAGGAGGTGAGGTCCTTCCATCTCCCTGCCAGGCTCCTGATGAGGTAGGGATGTCTCCTGAAGGCATCACTCCCAGTCAGCCCATCCCACTTTAAGTTGAGGCTCAGAGTCATCCCAGTTCCTAAGAAAAGTAAAACCCCATTAATCCAAGCCATCTTGCCGCCATTTCCCTGCAGGGGAGCTGAAGTCATGAGATGCCCCGTGACCCAGCAATCAGGAGACAGTGGAGGTCCCCAGGAAGGAGATGAGATGTATGTATCCATCTGCTACCCTGCAGTTGGCTCCAGTTCTCACCCATGGATGAGAGTGGAGCAGGGCTCCCAGGTGGAGCCAGCCTGCTCACCACTGGCTAGGCAACCTTGGTACCTGTCTGTGATTCAGCATCTTCATCTGTAAAATGGGAAGAGTATCCCCATTTTTTCCCTCTATCGATTTTCCCATCTTTTCCACTTGGCAAACACCAAGACTCCCCCCTCACTTTTCACTGCTGACTCGCAGGTTCGATGTAAGGATTAAATGGGTTAATACAAAGTGCTTAGAGCAGTGTTTGCCACAAACTAAGTGTGTGAAGAATGAAAGCTATTACTTCCTCAGTGGGGAAGCTGAACCAGATGGATCTATAAAGCTTCACCCAGGTCTAAGGTTTGATTAAATCTCAGAGACACATCCCTGTGTAGCGTTCCCGCAGCTGCTGTTACTCCTACAAACACCACCAGCGACAGTGATACTTAACACCTCTGTAAAGTACATTCACATCCGGTGCCACGTCTGTTGCGTCCGTAGAGCCTCAGAACAGCCCTGTGAGATAAACATCAATGTTTCCATTTTATAGATGGAGAAACTGAGGCCCAGAGCAACTACAGGACTTACAGGCCTTGCAGCTGTTTGAGAGTCATTAAAAGGACCAGAATCCAGCTGTCCTGGGGCAACCTCACAGTTTTTCCTGTCATCTCCACAGCGTCCTGTCTGTGGCAGATGGAAGGATTTGCCTCTGGCCAACAGGGCCTGTAACACCTGAGCCCCAAGAGGCCCTTTTCCCAATGACTGAGGTTCCCACTGTAGGGAAGGCTGCTGTCAAATAGCCTTTTATGGTTCCCATAACCGCTCTAACAAATGTCTTTCTAGCAGCAGTGGCTGGAAGCAGATTAATGTCTCTGTGGTCCTAACACTACTCCAGCCCCTCTGCCTGTCAGGTCATTACTGGCTTTCTTATAGTCATGAGGCCCTTTTCCAGTTTGCTAAATGGTTTGCATGATAAAGAGACCACAGGGCCTCAGCATTCAAGCTGCCTTTCTTCCAGTGGCAGATGGGGACCTGTCCTCCTTTTCACTGTTCTGGGGCAGTTGAAGGTCTCTGCGGTTAGGAGCATGCACTCCGGAATAAAAATGCTGATATCACTGCTTATGAGCTGTGTGACCTTAGGCAAGCTGCTTTACTTTGTTGAGCCTCAGTTTCTCCATCTGTAAAATGGGCATAATAATAGTTTTTGTGGCTCAAAGATGTCAATTTATGTAAAGAACTTGGTATGTACTTAGCACTTAACCAATATGAACTCTTATTACCAATTTCCTTATAAATTGTGAGCCCCCAGAGAGCAGGGACTCTGAACTGTTTACTGCTTAATACACAAAAGGCACCTACCTGATAAACACATTTTTGATGAACAAATGAAGGATGGAATTTTAGAGCTGAATGGACCTTTGTAGATGGCAGGATTTCTCGAGAGTAAAGCTATCACCATTGGGGCCATGGTAATGTTGTTGGTGGGGGCTGCCCTGAACACTGCAGGGAGTCTAAGCAGCATCCTGGCTTCTATCCACCAGATATCACTAGCACCCTCCCCACCAAGTGTTCCAGCCAGAAATGTCTCCAGACGTAAAATGTCCCAAGAGGCAACTTACCTTCCCTGTTAAGAACCACTGATCAAATTATAAAGTCTTCATCTGATAAATGAGGACGCTGATGCCCAGAGAGGGAAAATGACTTCCAGAAGTCACAGGAAGTGGCAGGGCTGGGATTCAAATCAAGGCATCATTATCCTAAGCCCAGTGCTCCTTCCACTCCCCCTTTGTGTTCAAAGTCTCACTGTCAGAGCCCCTCGCATCAGGCAGTGGTCATGGGCTCCAAATCAGAGGAGACCAGATGCTGCTGGGCTGTTCTTCAGTCCTTCTGTAAGGGGATGCTGGTCAGGAGTGGGACTGGGTAATCAGTTGTACCAAGCCCCCTGCCCTGGTGACACTCTCTGGAGTAGAGGAATTCATCCACCAAGCACGGGCATCTGCAATGAGCCAGGGACTCAGTTGGCCAGGAGTCACCAGGGAGTGGCAGGTGCTTACTGGGTGCTCCAGGGTCAGACAGCCTGGATCCAGTCCTGCTTTTCATGCCCCCTTACCCTGTCTTGACATCAGTTTCTGCATCTGTAAAACGGGAATGATAATAACCCCAAGTTAAAGATCCCAAGTACAAGTGTCCTTCACTATCCAAGTCTAATTGAATTCAGAGAGGAAGCTGCCAGCCCGAGTGTTTATTTATGTTTTGTTATTAAAGATTTTTTTAATGTAGACCATTTTTAAAGTCTTTATCGAATTTGTTACAATATTTTTATGTTTTGACTTTTTGGCTGCAAGGCATGTAGGATCTTAACTCCTGACCAGGGATTGAACCCATACTCTCTGCTTTGGAAGATGAAGTCTTAATCACTGGACCAGGGAAGTCCCCAGACTGAGTATTTAATTCAGAAATTTATATGACTCTTTTTTGCTTCTGAGTTTGCATAGGCAGGTTTGGATAGCAGGGTACTGTACCTGGCAACAATAGGAGGTTTGCCATGAGGGTGACATGAGCATTTAAACGACCAGCATTTACGGAACAATCACTTTGCCAACAAAGGCCCGGCTAGTCAAAGCTATGGTTTTTCCAGTAGTCATGTATGGATGTGAGAGTTGGACTATAAAGAAAGCTGAGTGCCAAAGAATTGATGCTTTTGAACTGTGGTGTTGGAGAAGACTCTTGAGAGTCCCTTGGACAGCAAGGAGATTAAAGCAGACAATCATAAAGGAAATCAGTCCTGAATATTCATTGGAAGGACTGATGCTGAAGCTGAAACACCAATACTTTGGCCACCTGATGAGAAGAACTGAGTCACTGGAAAAGACCCTGATGCTGGGAAAGATTGAAGGCAGGAGGGGAAGGGGACGACAGAGGATGAGATGATTGGATGGCATCACTGACTCAATGGACATGAGTCTGAGTAAACTCTGGGAGTTGGTGATGGACAGGGAGGCCTGACATGCTGCGGTTCATGGGGTTGCAAAGAGTAAGACACAACTGAGTGATTTGTTGAGGCTCAGCTGGAAAAGAATCCGCCTGCAATGCGGGAGACCTGGGTTCAATCCCTGGGTTGGGAAGATCCCCTGGAGAAGGGAACGGCTACCCACTCCAGTCTTCTGGCCTGGAGAATTCCATGGACTGTATGGGGTCGAAGAGAGTCGAACACAACTGAGCGACTTTCACTTTCACTTTGTTGAGGCACGCGTAACAACTTATTTACATATAATACCTTAGTCACCTCACACAACAACTCCCCAGAGTAGCCATCATTTTACAAAAGAGAAAAACAAGGCACAGAAGCATCATATAACTTAGCCAAGGTCCCACAAGTGGGACAATGGTGAATTTAGTATATGAGCCAACCTGCTTCCAGAACCTGTGCTCTTAAATGCAACAGGGTCAGCATTTAGCCCAGCCTTACTGTTGCTACTATTATTATTGTTATTACCATAGTCTCCGAGGTGGTGAAAAGGTTTGATCAGCCTGTCTTTAAGGCATTTATTACTTTGGGGCAAAAACACTGGGGCCAAAAATTCTAATGTTCTAACGTAAGAGTCAGCAAAGATTTTCTATAAAGGGTCAGATTGTAAATATTTTTTGCCTTGTGGGCAAGACAATCCCTGTTACAGCTACTCAACTCTGCTATTATAATGAGAAAGCAGTCACACATACCCAGAAGCAGATGGGCGTGGCTGTGTTCTAATTAAAATTTATTTATAAGAGCAGGCCATGGAACAGACTTGGCCTGTGGGCTGCAACTTCCTATTTAAAAAGAAAAAAAAAAATTTAACAGTCAATGTTGCTTTATTTTGCCCACATATTACCAATGTCTTCGTCTACCATTTCTTTTTCAAGAGGGTCCTTCCTTTAATATTCCTTTAGTGAGCTCTTTGGTGGTAAACTCTCTGTTTTTATTTGTCTGAAAATTATTTTCTTAAAGGTAGTAGACTGCCAATTGTTTTATCTTGGCCTGTTGAAGACATTCTACCACCTCTGGCTTCTTTCATTGCTGTCGAGGAGTCAGTTGTCAGCCTAATCGCTATTCCATCGTGGGTGATGCACCTAATTAGGAAGAGTACTGCTGCTGCTGCTGCTAAGTCGCTTCAGTCGTGTCCGACTCTGTGCGACCCCATGGACTGCAGCCTACCAGGCTCCTCCATCCATGGGATTTTCCAGGCAAGAGTACTGGAGTGGGGTGCCATTGCCTTCTCCAAGGAAGAGTACTAGATCCCTCTTTTTTCTCAAGCCCTGGGGAAATGACCCTGGTGATCTGGGGACGACATTCAGGGAAAGACCAGGGTAAAAGTCCTTCATCTGATCTCTGGGGCAGTGGACAGCACACCAGAGGATCAACCCCAAGGCTACCCCCACAGACGGTCAGGGCCTGGGAAGCCCAGCTTTGGCTAAGGAACTTAGAGACTTGGGTTTAGAAACAAGCGTGGGAGCTGCAGGAACTCAGTCAGGCCTGGCTATCCCTTCAATCAGAGCTTGTGGTGAGCAGTCGGAGAGCTGGGCTCCAAAAACTTCCAAGGCACATTCACTGTAGATGTTACCGGCTACACTGCAACTCATCTGCAAGCAAACCTCAGCTGCCCACACTTGCCCTGGGTGGGGGGCGGGGAACTGCACCCAAGGTCCACCTTATGGAGTTGCCCCCCACCTCATTACCCACCCCGTGCCCTGCACGCCAGCATAAGAAAGCACCCATAACACTGACGCTGATTCACCTGCTTGTCTCCTAGACTCTAAATTCCTTAAGGACAAGGGCTTCCTCTTTCCACCTGGTCTCCCCAGGGTCTAGCCTAGAGTCTGCACTCCATGAGTTCCCACAGCAAGATACAACCCTGGCCTTTGAAGTATCAGCCCATCAGCTTCCAAGCTGCATGGCAAGTCACTGCATTTCTTGGTTGTCCTCCTGACCCTCTGACTGTGACCACATTGGGAGACATTTATTTATTTTTATTTATTTATTTTTTTGGAGGCTAATTACTTTACAATACTGTACTGGTTTTGCCATACATTGACATGAATCCGCCACGGGTGTACATGAGACATTTAGAGCTGAAAGCAAAAACAGAGAAGTCTGTCCTGCTAATCTTTATTTGCTAAGCAAATGATATTGACTCATAAAAGAGAGTTGCTCATTTCAACAGCAGACCGGCCTCCGTGGGTTATGCTCTCCTCAGAGAAGCCCCAAAGCTACATCAGAGACCCGTCATCTCCTGCGATCTGGACCATCCAGGGTTCCTGCTTCCCAGTCAGGGCTGTGACCTGGAGCTGAGAGATATGCATGGCAGAAATGAGGGGAAACCTCGGTGATTTCCTTGGCGCAGCAACAGCAAGGCAAAAAACAATCCACGCTGCTCATCCTGCTGCCAGTTATTCACAGAAAGCTGGTTCCAACTCCAAATTCCTCCCTGCCCGTAATTCTTTTGCTGATGAGGTAATATGTGTCATCTGCATGCCTGACGCTCCAAGAATCAACTTGGTTTATTGGGTAATTAGGAGGACACATGCACCCACCCAGGAACCAGCACCCAAGGGAATCAATGAGCACATCAAGGCCTAGCACCATTCTCACACCTGAGTCCTGCCAGACGATGCCTTGCATTCGCTCTGGCCTCTGGAAGCCCTTCCCTGCTCTTCCCAGCTGGAAGGGACCTGCACCTTCTCCGAGATTTCAGCCCAGTGCTGTGGTCCCAAGCACCCTGCCCTGGAGTTCCTTGGGTGCTTGGGCCATCATGCCTACTAGAATACAGGTGAAGGCATCTGTATGGGCAGGGACTTGCTATCCATCTGTAAATCAACAGAGCCTGGCTTAGCAACTGTCCTCCACCCATAAGGATTTCCCTGGTGGCTCAGATGGTAAAGCATCTGTCTGCAGTGCAGGAGACCCGGGTACAATTCCTGGTTTGGGAAGATCCCTGGGAGAAAGAAACAGCAACCCACTCCAGTATTCTTGCCTGGGAAATCCCATGAACGTAGGAGCCCAGCAGGCTACAGTCCACGGGGTTACAAAGAGTCAGACACGACTAACTCTTTCTTTCTCCACCCATAAAGCAAATTCTGCTCTTCTGAGTCAGAAAGAGGCCATGTGTCAAGGCTTACCCACGTGTAAACTTTCTGGGCTTTGCTTTTTCTTATCGTTCAGGACTTTGGCTCAAAGGTCCCCTCCTCAGGGAGGCCTCCCTGACCACTCTGCCTCCCTCACTCTAACTCGTTGCTCTGTTGTATTTCCTTCATACCAACATCTTGAATTACCATATTTATTGCTGTACTTATTCATTATCTCCCTCTCTAGAAAGTAAGCTCTGTGATTACTGCCGTCTCCCCAGCATCAGGCATCCAGTACAAATGTATTATGACAGTGAAATGTATGAGTGAGTGAGTGAATGAAGGGTGAATGCCCACAGTGCTGTAGGTCCGCTTTCCCTAAGCTATCTGCCTGCTGGCTCTCATGAGAACTGTAGGAAGCTGTTTCACCTCTGAGCGGCTCCCGGGGAAGTCTTTTCAAGTCATGCAGGGCTTAGGCAACTTGTCCTTAGACAGCATGGCCTAGACAACATGTCCGAGGCATGCTGCAGAGCCAGGGTCCGGGAAAAGTTTCCCGCTTGCCCCAGCAGTAGGACCAGGACCTCATCTTCCTGACCTGCCCTCGCCCCACTGGCTCCAGGTCCCCTGTCCCACCCTTGTCCTATGCACTCTTTGATTTAAGGTGGCGACTCTTCCAAGGGAACAGCAGAACCTTAATAGGAAACCAGCCAGGGCTGATAGATGACACAAAGTTGGCACCAGCCTCAAGGTCGGAGGAGGGGAGCAAGTCAGAGGAGGATTTAGGGGCTTGCTTCCTGGCAAGACATGTGGACATGTCCCCGAGCCATCAAAGACATACATCCTGTGTAGTCCACCCAGAGATGGATGGTGAGGCCTCTGGCATGAGCAATTTATTGAGAGCTGGTCAAATAAATTTAAGGGTCTGGAATTTCAGCAGAGTTTCAACCCCCCTCTTCCCTGCAGGGGCCCTCATGGGAGGATGGAAGATGCAGTGGGCTGGCCCTGAGAGGCAGCGCCTCTCTGCAGCAGGCAAGCTGTCTCTCATCTCCTGCAGCCTCCAGGACTCTAGCCGTCCTCGGCATTTGTGATAAATTAGATTCACCTCCCCGCTCCACGTGTCTATTTCCTGCCGTCAGGAGTGCATGTCCCCACACAAGTTGTAGCACCCCAGTTGAGAGGCTGGAGCTGCTCTGTCACCGGCCCTTTCCCATGCAGACCCAGAGCTTCCTGGAACTCGAGGTTCCTTTCCTGAGTGTCTTGTCAGTCAATCCCTCTCTATCCTTCAAGGCCCATTTCAGTCTTTATCTCCTCCAGGAAGACCTCCATGATTCCCCAGGAGGACGCAGGCTATAATCTTTGGGCCCTATTTTGTGACGTGTGTGTTAACTTGCTCTTTTTTCCCCTAAAGATGATTTCATTTTCTTTCTTTTTTTTCTGGCCAATAGCATATGGTGATCTTAGTTCCTCACCAGGGATCCAACCTGTGCTCCTTGCACTGGAAGCACAGAGTCTTAACAATTTGACCACTAGGAAGTCCCTTAATTTGTTCTTTATGGCCAGAATGGGAGAGCAGTCTGTGCCCTTGCTGAGCTCCACACTGTTGCTTGTAATATCTTCCCCACTTTCCTGCTTATTCCACACACCTCACACCTGGCATTGTCAGACCAATAGAAGGTGTTCCATAAACATCTGGTAAGCCACATTGAAAGAAATGAGCAAGTCAGTTTAACACAAACACATTTTTTTCTTCATATGAGCTTGGGTACTGGACAGGTGGAGAAGTCTTTTTTGTTTTGCATGGGGAGTATTTCAAGCATATTTCAAAATGCAGAGAAAATTAAACCAGTGTATTCATCAAACAAATCTTAATTTCCCCTATTTTTCTACAGATATTTTTATTTCAGAATAAAACATTACACAGCTGAAATGCCTCGTGTATCACTCCCGAATCCCTTCCTCCTCCCTCCCTGAGTATAGTCTGACTTTGGTGTTTATCATCACCATGTCTGTTTTAATGCTTTTACTACATCTGAATGTACCCATAAATAACATATTCATTATTTTGCATGTTTTAAAACTTCATATAAATGATATCATATGGTATGCATGTAGCCCTCTGCAACTTGCCTTTCTCACTCAATATTATATATTTGAGATTCATCTGAGTAGACAGGTATAGGGCTATTTCATTCCTTTTAACTGCTGTGGAGATCCCATTGTATGAATATATTAGAATGTATTCATTTCCTTCCTGAGGGACCTGGAGGTTATTTGTGGCTTTTTACCTTTACAAAAAATGATGTGGGGATCCACATGTTGGAGAGGTTCTCTGGAGCACAGTTTTTCAGACTTCAGGGAGTAACCCAGAAGACAGTCATGAAATCAATATAAAGGGTTATGACTACCATTTAAATAAATTAAATAGAAGAGATTTTAAAATATCAGTGTGTGGGTGTCTATGTTCTAGGGCACAATATGAAATGTGTTTCCTAATATAGGTTGTGATAGAAAAAATATTTGAGAAACATGTTCTGATGGGGTTAGCATTACTTTCATTGTCATTGTTTAGTCACTAAGTTGTGTCTGACTCTGTGACCCCAGGGACTGTAGCCCCGCAGGCTTCTCTGTTGTATTTCCCAGCAAGAATACTGGAGTGGGTTCCCATTTCCTTCTCCAGGGGATCTTCCTGACCCAGGGATTGAAGCTGCATCTCCTGCACTGCAGGCACATTCTTTACCACTGAGCCACCTGGGAAGTCCCTGTATAATTTTCAGTTTTGTTTAAAATTATCAAATTTCTCTCTGAAATTGTACTGCCAGTTCACACACACACTAGCAGCGTATAAGTGTCTATATTTGCCTGTATCCTTACTAATACTTGGTATTATCAGAAATAGATTTTCCCCAATTAGTTGGGTGTGACAAGGCAGCATCTCTTAGTTTCAATTTGTATTTCCTTGATTATCAGTGAGGTGAACATCTTTCTATATGCTTACTGCCCATCAAAATATCTTTTTCCTATGAAGTGCATGTTTCTTTGCCAGTGTTTGAATGGTTGATCTGACTGATTTGTAGAACTCAAAAAATATTCTGGATACTAATCCTTTGTGGATTACATATGTTGTGAATGCCTTCTCCCAGGCTACACCTTGCCTTCTCACTTTGTCAGTTCTGATATCCTGATTCACAGCAAGGTAAAAGGCAACCCAAATCAGAGAGGCCTGCGCTAGGACAGGGTGGAAGCTTGGGCCTTTCTGCATCTCCAGAGCCCTGAATAAAGAAGGCACCTAATAAATGTTTGATGATTATAAGTGAGTAGATACTTCTATCAGATTCGTCTAGCACAATGATGGGCTTACAACAAGGGCTCTATGGAGACTTAAAGAATTGAGTCATGGTGCAGGATAAGAAAAGTCTCTTGGGACTTCCCTGGTGGTCCAATGGTTGAGAATCTGCCTTCCAGTGCAGAGGATGTGGGTTTGATCCGTGGTTGGGGAACTAAGATCCCACACGTCACGGGGCAACTAAGCCTGTACACTGCAACTAGAGAGGCCTGTGTGCCACAAATACCGAACCCACATGCTCTAGAACCCATGCTCCACAATAAGGGAAGACCACGTGCCACAACCGAGAACCTGCACGCTGCAACACAGATCCAGTGCAGCCAACGAAAGAGAGAAAATTCTCAGTGTCTCAGCAGAGAATCAGGAAGAAGGCATCTTCACTGCAGAAAGAGCACTGGCTTTGTGGAAAGATTTCCAGCAAGATGGCTATATAGTATACGTTGATTTATCTCAGAATTCAACTTATGGCCAATGTTCCAGGAAGCAAACCTGGGTCTCCAATGGGTGCCCCTAAGCATCTTGACTCCTGTCATCCCTGTGAGCTCACAATAGCACAGTGATTCTTCATATTTTACAGATGGACCCATAAAAAGTAAATGTCACAACCAGGTCAGTGAATGCAGGGGCCGGGGCAGAGCTGGAGCCTGTACCCCCTGACCTCCACCTGATAAAAGGTTGGGACCCAGAGCAGTGGGTATTCATAATTTGAAGCCACAAGATCCTTACACTCTCAAACATAGGGGAATAAGCTGAACCATCTTGGGAAAGAACCTATTAACTAACTCAAGCCACTTGTAACTCCAAATCTCTATATATAGAAAGAAATGTGTTTTGAAATGAAATGTTATATAATGTGTTTTAAATGTGTTTTGAAATGAAATATATATATATATATATATAGAGAGAGAGAGAGAGAGAGAGAGAGAATGTATGTATCTCAGGAATATATATATATTCCTGAGATACATAAGAGATGAAGGACAAAAATCATTTAGCAGGACCTCTGAAGAGAAACAACTTACATCATTCAAAGGTTCACCTGCCTAGGCTGGGAGTTCCTTGAGGCAGAGGCAAGGTCTTACTCATCCCTACATGCCCAGGGCCTAGAACAGTGTCTGGCACATGGAAGGGGCTCAAGAAGTATCTGCTAAATGAATGGGTAGATGGATGAATGAATAAATGGATGCATGTGTAGATAGACAGATGGATGGAGGAATGAGTGAAGGGATGAATAGACAAATAGATGGTACAATGGATAGACGAATGGACAAACTGAAACATGGTCAGAGAGATGCTTGGGCTTCAGAGAGTCACAGAGGTGGCTGGGCGTCCCTGGTGGTTCAGAGGGTAAAGAATCCACCTGCAATGCAGGAGACCAAGGTTCAATCCCTGAGTCGGGAAGATCCCCTGGAGAAGGAAATGGCAATCCACTCCAGTATTCTTACCCAGAGAATTCCATGGGCAGAGGAGTCTCTACAGTTCATGGGGTCGCAAAGAGTCAGACATGACTGAGCGACTAACACTTTCACAGAGAGATGCATAAATGGATGGATGGAAAGATGAACATTCTCGGGCTTCTCATCTGAAAGAAGCCCAAGCGGAGGATTCGGTCTCAACAGAACCCATCAAGTAGCCAGCCAAAGCTATGAATCCTATCCTGTTGCTAAGAGAGCTGTTCACAAGGAAAAACGAGTGGCATTAACTGCAAGAAATAATTGCTTCTAATTGGGCTGAATTATTCTGGCCGTATAGTAGACATATTTTTATAACTTTATTAATTATTCAATTTGAGGCCTATTACCCAGGCTGCCAGAACGGACTTTCCTTATTAGATGGTGACAGATTCCTCAGCTCTGCCACGGCCTCTGTTGCTGCAGCTCTTTTGGGTGATTGCCACCTGCCTTGGGGCCCCACTGGTGTCTGAGGCCTGGAGGTGGGGAGCCAAGCTGTCCCTGAGAGGTCGGCTGGAAGTCAGAGGTCCTGGGAGCCAGTTAGGCTCTTCTAGATGTTTCTCCTGGCCATCACATCTGCCTCCCCTGCTCTGGCCGGAGAGGCAGACGGGTATCAACACATCCAACCTGGCCTCTGTGGGTCAGCTCCTGCCCAGATCCAGTCTCTAACTCTGAATCACAGCAGTCTCTCCTCCCCCAAGCCCTCCAATCTGCTTCCCATACCATGCCTAGATAGCTTGCTTCAGTTGCCAGAAGTCGGGGAAGGAGAGTGTGGCCCAGCTGGCCTGGAGGGACTAGCCAGGACTGGAGGGGCAGGTCATACGGGCTCTGTTCCCTTACCAGACCTTGAGTCCAGGTTAGTTAGGAGAAGAAGGAGTTTAAAAGTTGCTCCCAGTCCACAGTGCAGACTCAGCTGATGCAAAGGGAGCCAAGGAGCCCATGTCCACGCACTCAGGCCCAAGCTCCCTGGACTGCCGTGTGAGAGCACCACAGCACCTGGCTCAGCCTCTGGGTGCTCCCACTCTCCACACCAGGCACTCTCTGCTTTAGCCACACGGACCTGCTCGCCATTTGGTACTCTTGCGTCTGTGGGTCTGTGCCTGGAATGGCCTCTCTTTCCATACCAGACTACCAAAACTTCAAATCTCATCCTTCTTTGAGCTCTGGTTCCACTGCCTTCTTGGCATCTTTCCCACTTTTCAGCTGGTTGTGACCTCTCTTCCTTTAATGGACCAGTCTGACTCCTGGCCTCCCATCTCAATCCTTGGACAACGTGGATACGTGAGAAGCTTTGGAAGATCAAGGGACGTGGAACTGAATACTCCTGAACATCCATCCCAGAACCCCACACTCCTCCCTGGTCCAAATACCACCACTAGAGCATCATCTGGAAGAATGAAAACATGATAAAAAGGGACAGCAAATCCTCTGGACCCCAATCAGCCCCGGGCTGAGTGTGCACGGTGCCTGCAGCATGCAGGCCCTGGGGTCACGGTGACAAGGAAGAGCTGGGCCCTGCCACGGGAAGGTCTCCAGGCCTGGGGGCTGGAAGGAGAGCAAGCACACAATCAAACAACGAGTGTCCGGGGTGGTGTGGGCCGCACTGGTTATGTACACACAGTCAAGGTCTGTGGGGGTCACGGCCTGAACTGGGCTTCGAAGGCAGAAGTGCAGTGGGTCAGTGGATAAAGGGAAGCTAAAAGAGAGGAGGGGGTGGTGGTGGGGGTCATGGGAAGGAATTAAGGCTGAAAGCCCGGCAGGCATCAGACCCAAAGGGGCCTTGAAGGCCTGGGCAAGGAATTGGGCACTTCCAGGCAGGCAGAAGGGAGCAGGGAAGTGACTGGACCCAGGTTTGCATTGTAGCTATCTCACCACCTCCTAGCATGGGAGGGGTTGGAGAGGGAAGGCAGAGGACCCTGGAAAGAAGGGTTAACCAGAGCTGCAAATGTGGTTGCCAGAGACTGATGGCTTGGGTTCGAACCTTGGCTCTGCGACTGACTCTCTGTGTGCCCTGGGTCCAGCTACTTAACCTCTACGAATCTCAATTTCCTCAGCTGAAAGATAGAAATAGTAATAACAAATGATAATGAATAGGACAGTATGTTTAGTCAGTGCTGGATAGGAGTTAGGCGAGAATCTAAGTATGAGGCCAGCCCAGATCTCTCTTCCAGTCAGTCTCAAAGGCCACCTACTCCGCAGTTCCGCACACACTCAGGAGCAGCTGGCTGACCTTGCTGTTGTTGCTCAGTTGCTCAGTCATGGCCAGCTGTTTTCAACCCCATGGACTGTAGCTCGCCAGGCTCCTCTGTCCATGGGATTTCCCAGGCAAGAATACTGGAGTGGGTTGCCATTTCCTTCTCCAGGGGATCTTCCTGACCCAGGGATCAAACCCCAGTCTTCTGCATTGGCAGGCGGATTCTTTACCACTGAGCCAACAGGGAAGTCCTGAGTGACCTTAGAGCATGGCTAAACCTCTCTGGACCTCTGCTTCCTCCATTGCAACACAGGAGTCATAATCCCCAGCTCACGGGGCAGGAGGAGATAAAATGAGGTCCTCATGTCCACGTCCGGCATGGTGCTTGGTGCACAGCAGGCCTGGGCGACTGGGCCGAAACTCAAAGTCCTCGGGGGCGGGGGCAGGTCTCAGAGAGTGGGAGCTGCATCAGCCCGCCCCTGACTCCAGAGAGAATGCACTCCTCTCTTCCCTGTCAGGCTTCCAGGCCAGTCCTCTGGGCTGGTGGGCACGGGTGGGAGCAGTTCATGATTCCCTTCCCCCAGGAACTGTGTTTCCCATGGAGACCCAGCCCCCGCACCCATCCTGGAAGCACAGACCATGTGCGTGTGTGCATGTGTGTGCGTGTATGTAGGGGGCGCGCAGCATCCTCTCCATGCCTGAGCTGTGTTCTGGAGGGGCTGTGGCACTGCCTGCCAGTCCCAATCAACGATGCCAGCTTGGCTGTGGTCCCTCTGTTCTGCTTTTGTCACATTCGGGATGGGTTTTCCCACCCTCCTTTCTCTCCTAGTCCTTGAGACTCACTGCATGTCACTTATTTATTTCGTTCTCAGGGAGCCAGATGGCCAGAGCTGGGGTGGGCAGAATGTGCCTCCCTCCCCCTGGCTGTGACAGCCCCTTGAACAGGCAGCTCACACACAGACCCTAGGCTACCCGGTTTCCAGCTGCTTCAGGAACAAAACCTGACGTTCCTATAGGCCACATGTGCCGAGGCTTTGCTGACCCCTGGCCCTGCTCAGAGGGCACTGACTGGTCCTGCACGTCCCCTGGTCTGACAGTCAGAGGGAGAAGGGCCAAAGCCCTGAGATGCCGCCTTCTCCCAACGAGCAGGAGGAGCAGTGGTCCCACGCCTCCTCTGCCCCATGACCTGCCTCCCTTGGACCCGGGAAGGGGGCTGTCTCAGCAGGTCTCCCCTCCTTTCCTTGTGGGCATTGTCACAAGAGAGCAACCCGGTCCAAGGGTGGAAGGAGGGTGGGGGGACCAGCTGTCCTCAGTCCTGGGGTTGAGGGTCTCCACAGGCTGCCCCCTGCCCAGCCTCATCCTCACCCCAAACTTGTCTGGACCCCCGTGAGAGCAGAGCACCCCCAGCATCTGCTCCCCAGCATTTCCCATTCTTCCTGGCAGGCACTTTTGGAAGAAACGAGCTCTGGAGGGGAGGAAATCATCCTCTTCACTGGCTTCCAGAGCACAGCCACGGCCAGGGTGTCTCAAAAAGAGGGAGGCAGGGGGAGGGGAGGTGACATTCGAGGACCGAGAGATGGAGAGGCCAGCAGGTCTGTCTTCCTGCTGCCCTCCCCTGCAGCCCATGGCACCCCCAGGACTCGGGGTGGGACTGGGTTGATCTCTCTTAAATGTATTTGCTTATCTATCTGCACTGGGTCTTAGTTGAGGTACACAGGATCCTTAGTTGAGCCATGCAAACTCATTATTGCACCTTGTGGGATCCAGTTCCCTGACCAGGGATAGAATCCAGGCCCCCTGTCGTGGGAGCTCAGAGTCTTAGCCACTGAACTGCCAGGAAAGTCCCTCTTAACCCTGCTCAAGTCTCTTTCAGCCTCTATCACAGACTCCTCACAACTGAGTTATTCACTTTCCTCACCTTGTAGTATTCCCTGGTGGCTCAGAGGGTAAAGCGTCTTTGGGGTCGATCCCAGGGTCAGGAAGATTCCCTGGAGAAGGAAATGGCAACCCACTCCAGTACTCCTGCCTGGAAAATCCCATGGACAGAGAAGCCTGGTAGACTACAGACCGTGGGATCGCAGAGAGTCGGACACGACTGAGCGACTTCACTTTCACTTTCTTCCTCACCTTCTCAGCCCCAACGCCCACCCCCAGTGGCCTGGGGAAAATCTGACAGACCCATATCGGATGCTCACCAGCTGTGGGGCCTTGGGGTATCATTTAACCTCTCTGTGCTTCAGTTTCTTTCTTCAAAATGGGACACAGCACACACCTGGTTCCTTCCTTCCTCCCAATATGGCTTTCCTGAACCCTTCGGTCCCCTCATCTCCCATCGAAGCCAGAACTTTCTCTCTCCCGACTCTTCCTCCTCCCTCCTCTCAGTATGGGTGGGTCTGGCTTCTGTTCACAGCTCCTTGAGGATGGGGGCCATGCCCTCCTCATTCCTAATACCCACTCCAGCCCCAGACCCCCGCGGTGTGGGCCTCTGAGTAGTACTCAATACATGCGTATTAAATGGAACTCAAGGGACAGAGAACACAGAGCCAGCGGAGCACTAGCCCGGCTACTGAATACCTTTTTGTTTAAAATTAGAATTCTGTGGTGAAGAGCAGCCCCTCTCATGCACAGACCTTGAAAAAGCATTTGCTGCCACGTCCGCAGCTCCCTTCTGTCCCCGTCATGGTGACTGCGCCCCAGCGTGCGCTGACACGGAGCCCACCGGCCCGGGGAGGCCCACGGGCGCACCAGATGCTGGCAGAAGGCGGCCCAGGCGGTTCTGCCAGGGGCCGCGGGCTGGGCAGAGCAGCGCACGGGAACAGCGAGTGTAATTGCTTTTTTGGTGATTCATCTGAAGTTGCTTTAACCTTGACAGCAGGCTTCGTGTAGGGAGAAAAACACTGAGTGAGCGGCAGCCTCCGGGTTGGCAGGATGCCCCTCTGCACCCCTCCCTGAGGAGGCAGCCAAGGCTCCCCAGGTGCCCCCACCTGGGGGAGGCAAGGCTATGAGTCACTGTCCCCATTCAGGGCTGCCCACCACCCCCACCCTCAGTCCTTTCCAGGTCCTGGAATCCCAGGAGGGCTATGCATGGCGGAGAGGGGTGTTGGGAAGAGCAGACAACTTCTAGAGGTCAGCAGCTGGAAGGGCATAAGGGCCCTTGATCAGGCGAGATGATGCTGGATTTTCACTTTCCAGAAACACGGCATCCTAGGATTTTTAGACCTGAAATATACATGCTGACCTTCCCATTTTATAGATGGGAAAATAGGCTCAGAGTAATCACTGCTCAGGTAACTAATGTGCCATTAAATGGTGAAAATTTGAACTCTGTAGCTTCAAGCACGCATGCTAAGGTGCTTCCGTCGTGTCCGACTCTTTGCAATACTATGGACTGTAGCCTGCCAGGCTCCCCTGTCCCTAGGATTCTCCAGGCAAGGATACTGGAGTAGGTTGCCATGCCCCTCTCCAGGGGATCTTCCTGACCCAGGGATCAAACCCGAGTCTCTTATGTTTCCTGCATGGGCAGGCAGGTTCTTTATTACTAGCACCACCAAAGTCACTCCAACAAATGATGCTGGGAAAACGTGATATCTACATGCAGAAAAACTGAAGTTGGACTACTTTATACTATAAGCAAAAATTAACTCAAAATGGATCAAAGACCTACTTGCATGAGCTAAAACTATTATAAGATTTTTAGACAAAAACATAGGAGGAAAGCTTCATGACACTGGATTTGACAATACTTTCTTGGATATGACATCAAAAGTACTGGCAACAAAAAATATAAATTGGAGTTCATCAAAATTTAAAAGTTTTGTGCATCAAAGGGTACAACAGAATAAAAAGGCAAGCCATGGTATGGGAGAAAATATTTTAAAATCACATATAATGCATTAACATCCAGGATATATAAAGAACACCTACAATTTAGTACCAACCAGGTAACCCAGTTGGAAAAATATGAACATTTCTCCAAAGAAGATATATAAATGGGCACTAAAGTATACAAAAGGAGACTCAACATCACTAACGATTAAGGAAAAGCAAACGAAAACCACAATGAGATACTACTTTACACCCATTAGGATGACCATTATATTGGATTGGCTAAAAAGTTCATTTGGGTTTTTCCATAAGATGCTATAGAAAAACCTACATGAACTTTCTGGCCAAACCAATAAAAAATAAAAATAGAAAATAATAAATATTGACAAGGCTATATAGAAATTATAACCTTGTACTTGGCTAATGGGAATGTAAAATGGTATAGACCCTGTGGAAAATAGTATGGTGATTCCTCAAAAAATTAAACATAGAATTACTACATGCTCCAGCAAACTGCTTCTGGCTACCTATGCAAAAGAAGTGAAAGCAGGAATGTGAAGAGATATTTGTACATCCATAGTGGCGTGGTTCACAATAGCCAAAAGGTACAAGCAACCCAAGTGTCCGCTGATGGGTGAAGGGGCAAACAAAAGATAGTATATACATACAATGGAATATTATTCAGCCTTAAAAAGCAAGGAAGCTCTAATGCATGTCACAATATGGACGCAACTTTTAGACGTTATGCGAAGTGAAATAAGCCAGTCACAAAAGGACAGATGTTATATAATCCTTTTTATACATGGTACCTAGAGTCAGCAAATTTTGAGAGAAAATAGAATGGTGATTGACTGCAGCTAGGGGGTGTGGGGAATAGGAAGTTAGTGTTCAATGGGTAGAGATTTTCAGTTGGGGAAGATGAAAAAGCACTGGAGATGGATGATAATGATGGTTGCACAGTAACGTGAATGTCCTTAATGCTACAGAACTGCACTTTAAAATGGTTAAAATGGTAAACTTTATGTTATGTATATTTTCATACACACAAATCCCTAGCACACAGATATCGTGGTTTGAAAAGGACTGACCTAGAGAGTCCCTGGCTAGTTGAGGAGTATGAGTGTATTTCTGAGTTGGTAAATGTTATATTTTCATCTGCAAGGACAGTTGAAAGCCAAGTCAGCCAGGGGTCCCCCACACCATTCAAGATAAGAACACATTTGACTTGGCAGAGGCTGCTCTTGGTAGTGGCCCAGCTTGGTTCCCGCTGCCTTCATTACTCAGGCCTGCTCTGCAGTCCTGTCTCATGCTGAGCATCAGGCCTGGAGGGTGGGCGGGGTGGGGGGAGTCAGTTTCCACAAACAGCGAGAGACTGTGCAATGAGTTTTTACTCTCCTGCACTCTATGCACATAGGTAAAACCAGTTCAGTAGAATCTAAAAATATGGGAAACTACGGAGAAAGCGGGGGGCGGGTGGGGCTTCTCTCCATGTCTACCCCCGCTATCCTCCCTTCTGGGGTGGCCTGAAACCAAAACCAAAATGCCACTCTATAACCCAGAATCCAAACTGCAAAGCACCTTGGGAAGGGAGGCAGAGAAGCAGGACCCAAGAAATACAATAATTAAATAATACAATGAAGGCTGAAATTTCCAAGTTGATTCTTGGGTATCATTTATAAAAGTTAACAGGGCATATTTAATTTAGGAATTGGCTCACGTCCTTCTCCTTACAGCTGAAACCTCATAAATGAAATATACTGGACCATTGCCCAGTGCGGAAATAAAAGTTATGAATAATGTTTCTATCTCAATCATTGTCAGTGCTTTAATATTTCTAATTACTTTAAAAAGCTAGATATTCAATATGGCAAAACTTTTTTTCTTTTTATCTCCACTTGTGAGATTAGTGCAATTTAATAAGAGTCACTCTGTCGTCTTTATTCAGTGTAAACTGACATTTCATCCTTTTACTCTTCATTATTATATAGGATGGAAGTTTATGACCAAGCGTACAGCCACTCCATTTGCCCATATTGGTTCATCTAACATCTTGGAATTATCCATGATAGCCGACGTGTCTACCTACCAGAAAAATCAGCATCACCTTATTTCCTTTATGGAGCAGAAAGAAATTCATCCAGGCTTTCAAGAAATTAGGCTATGAGGTTATAAGTCTGTAAAAGAATGAAAAGTACCCCCCATCCTACTACTGGATTCGTCTCTTTCATGTCTATCAAAGTCATAAATCCCTTGGCAACCACAGAGGGCAGGAGCAGGCAGATGACGGATCTTTATAATCCTCCCTGCCACTTCCAGGAACTTATCCTAAAAAGAAATTGGAACATGTGGGCAAAGATACACGTGCAGGAAGAATCCTTGCAGCATTTTTACACAGGACCACAGCCCCTTATCCATAGGTCCACAACCCCCAAATCTGTAAAGAATCCAAAGGAATTTTTTTTTAATTTTCCAAAATTCATTTAGAGGCAGAATCTTTGTGGAAGCCATTTGTGGTTATACATCATCTGTATGTCACTAGAAGTCATCGGTTATATGTCACTTCAGAAATGTTACTATGTTTCATCCCAAGGTGTTGCCCAAACTCCACTGGAGGCATATGCCATATATGATCTAGTCACCATAAACTTTCCTGAACTCTGAAAAAAATCTAAATTTTGAAAGCAACAGGGAACAAAGATCTTGGATAAAAGATAATGAGCCTAACATACTGAAAAATCATAAACAGCCTAAATGTCCATCACGAAGAGACTGGTTACTTTCAGTAATCCATCGGATGAAATTCTATAAAGCCATTAAAAATTTTTAAGGTAGTTTCATGTTTATTGATAAGGAAATGAGTATATGATATAAGTTGAATTTAAAAAGTGAGTTACAGAATAGCACATTTGATCTAATAACATTGTGTCCTCATCTAGCTCTAAGAGCAAATATGCAGACAAAGAACAGGGAAGGCAACCACTCAGAGGCCAGAAGAGGTTATCGCTGGGTGTATAGGTTTAACTTTTTGTCTGTACTTCCAGTGACATTTCAATTTCCTTTTAAACATGAACAGGTATCAGGTAGCGCTAGTGGTAAAGAACCCACCTGCCAATGCAAAGACATAAGAGATGTAGGCTTGATCCCTAGGTTGGGAAGACCCCCCTGGAGGAGGGTATGGCAACCCATTCCAGTATTCTTGCCTGGAGAATCCCATAGATAGAGGAGCCTAGTGGGCTACAGTCCATAGGGTTGCAAAGAGCCAGACACAACTGAAGCGAACTCAGCACACAGCATGCAGGGGTGTTTTTAGAATCAGAAAAAAACACCAAGAATGATGCCTTTGACTAAATAAAAAATCCAAGCTTCCCTGCAAGTATGTCACATGTATAGACATGCAAATGAGAGACTCCATTCAGAAATCTCCAGATACTGCGCTGACAGAGACACCCATCCCCGTTGACATGGGCCCCATTAAGTCCCTAAAGTGCCTCAGAGCACACACTGGCAGACAGGTGTCCAAACGCACAATAGCAAGGAGGGTCAGCTTGCTCGGAGTAAACAAATTCACAATCTGTGTCCCACGGCTGATTCATCTACTTCCACAACAATATCTCAGGGCCACATCTTTTAAGCAGATCCTTCCTTCCCCTGTGAGCAACTAGGTTTTCTCATCAAAGACCTGTTTCAACCTCAGGCTGTATTAACAGAGGCTGAGCATCCAGAAGGAAAGAAAGCATAATTACATGTCCAGGCTTAGGTTTTTACTTGATCAGTAGTCCCAGTTTCATCATTTACTGGCTGTGTGCCCTTTGAAAGTTCTTTAACCTCTCTGTGTTTCAACTTTCTCGTCTGTAAAATGGGGCTAATAATAATTTTCATATCATAGGGTTGTTGCAAAGAGTAAATGAGAAGATGAATAAAGTACCTAGTGCATAGTAAAATTCAATAAAGGGCACATATATCTATTATTATTTTTCCATACGAGCTTGCATCTGTAGTCAGATCTAGGAACAACAGCCAAGAGGAATAAAGGCCACAGCCAATGGAGAGAAACTAAATAGAGAAGGAAGTTTAGACAATGTCATATAAGAAACAAAGAAGCTTTGAAAATAAAAACTGGGGGAAAGGAGGTGATCGCTGTCTTCTAATACCTGAAGGCCTCACCTGTGGAAGGAGACTCTGATATCATCTGTACGGTTTCAATGACTACCATCAATTGCTCTAAGATGACTATCTGCCCACACACAATTTGCTGTCCACTGAGCTCCTTGGGAGAAAGTACAGATAAGGCAAGGATGGTCATGGAGATCCAGCACCCAGCCCTGGCCTTTATCATGGGTGAGAACCAACTCGTAGAAGCTAGAGACAGATTTCAACTTAAAAGAGGGGAAAACTTTTCAATAGTCAGAATGTGCTTCTATAGGAAAGCAGTGAGCTCCTTGTTAAGAGAGGGATTCAAGCAGTGGTTGGAAATCTCTTGGCAGGGCATCTAAATGGTCAGTGCTCTGAATGATTTTGAGAATGGGAATCTATGAATTCTCTTCATTCAATCCTCCCATCTCTCAAAGGAGGGTTGGATTCATCTTTTAAGACTTTCTGTGAGTTTAGGAGTACATGCCTTGAGTAGATGCAAAGGTGGTGGCTCTTGAACCCACGAGGGTGGATTTACTGAGGAAACAGGTTGCGAGTTGCTCAGCACCAAGTCTGATGACTGAATTGGAAGTGGCAATTGGGCAGCTTGGGTTCACACTGTGAAGTAACAGGGCTACATGCTTGGTAAACACACTCCAGGCACAAGATTTACTCTAAACTGCCTAGTCCCATTGATCTAAGGCAGCTGCCCTTCCATTTCTTTCACTGCACTGGAAGGAAACCCGAAGTGACTGACTGAAAACACCTCCAGGTCCCACCGCCACCACAGTCCAGAAACAGCGAGCGTCAAACAGACTCGTGCTGGATGGTGATTTGTGCGCACTCAGGACCCGGAGACTCAGGCTGTATTTCAACCTCCAGCAGACCGCTCTTGACGTTATAATTTGGCAACAGCAAGCAAACCTGTCCCAGAAGGGTTAACCGAACCTGAGTTAGATAGTTCCTCATCAAAGATTCATTGTAGGCAAAGTTACACAAAGCAGAACAAAGCTAAGAGGGGAAAAAAGCTCTCAAACGCTTCAGCCGACATGTTTCTGGTGCTCACACAAAGGTTGCTTGAACACATTTCTTTATCTTCCGCGTCCCCCAGGTGTACCTTTCATTGCCTGGGGGAGTCCCTGCCCTGTTTCTCAGCACAACTTACCTCAAAGCAGGGAAAAGGGTGGAAGGAAGAAGATACTACAGTCAATGGAGGTCCCAGCACATTAGAGAGAGTCTCTGGAGCACCCCAAACTGACCCTGGGCTCCCTAAGCCTAGAGAACCACCCAAACAAAGCCCAAACAAAATCACATCCAATAGTTTGCTTCGCCTGGTAAGTTCCCATAGACTGGACGGACAGGGAGACTCCAGTTAAGGCCTTTGGAAAAAAGGACCATAACAAGATGTCACCCCAGCAGAGAGTGGAAAACGGCAAGGGTACCACCCTGGGCCAGTGTGGACCCAACATTCCTTCTTCAAGTTGTCATGACCGTTGCAGAACAGGGAGGTGGCTCCCCAAGACGGGTCACTGGTACGGGTTAGACCCCGCCTGGACCAGCTTAGCTATGTTACCTCCCCGAGTCACACACAGAAAGACACCCTATCCCAGCTCAAAGCAGGAAGGAAACTGGGCTTCCACACTAATCAAGGGCTCTTTGGAATCAAGTAAGACCATGACATTAGCCAACCATTGATCCCAAACAGTGCCACTGGAAAGAAGGCTATCTGTGAGGATATAGGGGAAATGAGCCAAAGGGGAAGCGTTCGCCTTCAGCTGGACTCTTGGCAGAGAATTCCCTGAGCCCTCGGCCGCCAGTCCCACAGTAGAGATGTGCCTGTGCTGCTGTGGGTCACTCGGTCAGTCCAAGCACATCCGCCTCACTCGTGCTCACTAGAGAGCCTCCCCCAGGA
The DNA here is from genome assembly GCF_027580195.1 of Bos mutus. Taxonomy (NCBI): domain Eukaryota; kingdom Metazoa; phylum Chordata; class Mammalia; order Artiodactyla; family Bovidae; genus Bos; species Bos mutus. The sequence continues at coordinate 12,509,464 of NC_091626.1, forward strand.
AGTGTGAACAGCCGCCCAGAGAGATGTAAGAACACAGTAACCACCCCCTACAAGCATGCCATTCTTCTACCTTTGGGGAACACAGACCCATCCCAGGGCCCACCAGTCTCATAAATCAGTCCCTGGAGTTGCTGTGAGCACCCACTGAGCCTTTGGATCAGCCACACTGAGGACCAAACCTCGACTACTGTGACGTCCTGGGTCGACACCCACGGGTGGCTTCTCAATTTCACTTTAAGCCTCAAAGACCTTACTCAGAGGTGTTTCATCCATCAAAAGTCAGAGTCTCTGTGAGTACCCACTGAGCCTTTGGATCAGCCAAAGATGATCCATAGATGACCACACAGTTTCCCCCACACACAACATGCAATGCCCCTCCAGACCTCCACCATGCCCCTAGAGCCCTCCACCCCAAGTACCATCATGTAGGCATGCTTCCTCCCCGATGCCCACATTTGCCTAGGCACCCCAAGCCCAGAACAAAGAATTCAGCATCCAACCACGGCACAGCCCCTCCCCAGCCAGAGCTGTGGCCCTGCCCAAACCCCAAAGACCCCAGACTCACCGCTGGAGCAGTCAGGCCCTCCCCAGCCGGGCTCACAGTGGCAGGTGTCCGGGGAAACGCAGCGGCCGTGCACACACTCCTCTGTACACAAGGCTGCGGGAGGTCAGAAGAGAGGGAGGAAGAATAGGACCAGTGTGAAAACCAAGCCATCTGGTCAAGGAGCACAATCCACTTTGTAAAGATGCTCAGAACACATCTCTGGCTGCAGGGAAAACAAGCTACTCCTGACCTGAGTTATTTAATTAACTCTGAAAAGGATTCAACAGGGTTAATTTTGCTTCCTAAAATGAAACCCAAGCCTCAGAAATGGCAGCTTGGTGACTTTTCAAGAGTTATTTCCTCCCCAAAAGAGGAAACACTAATTTTTGGCTATCAAACTAGAAGATGGCTTTAAAAACAAACAAACAAACAGCTGATGGGGAGGGCAACAGAATGAGTTTTAAAAAAAGAGTATTTCCTGCAAGGTTTAACACTAGGAGACCCTCCACAAAGCCCAATCCCTACATCCCCACCCCTGTTCTCTTTCCCCATCAGGTCAGAAAATGACCCATCTTTTGGTTTCCCCAATTTCCTTATTGCAAAGGCCCCCACATTTATCAGGTTGCCTGAAAAGAATCTGTTCCCCTCACGTTTTCCCCACCTTTCTGCCCTCCTCCCCAAATGGCCCTATTTTGGGGCTCTCAAATGTCAGCAAATCTGCAAAGTACACAAATGCTGAGGAAAAAGCAACAGCTAATTATAAGAAAGTAATTAAGAGAGACAGCCACGATGATGATAATTGTAATTAGAAAGTGCCTGGCAATTTCTTATCACTCAGTCAAATGCTACAGCCTCCTGAGTTGGGAGGCAATAGCAGAATAGTTTCCATCAACTACCCCAGTGCTGAGAAGGCTTATTGGCAGCAGTTTGAGGAAGGGAGATTATTTCTCTCTCCCTTTGACATCCACATTTTCTCAAGGTCATCCATTGCTCCTGAGAGATCTGCCCCACCATCCAATCCATCAGTGAGGGATTATAGAAACCTCCTTGGCCACCCCATCCCCCCAATTTTGTGAGCCTGGGAAATCAGCAGCTACCATCAACACTGTCAGTTTTTCAGAAGGGATCTAGATGAAGCTTTTTTTCTGACAAGCAACTAGCCATCTTCTCGCTGCTTGGAACTGGCCTGGGCCAGGGAAGCAGGTGGCCCCCAGTGGTGAGCTTAGAGAAGCTGCCACTGACTTCCAAACACCCACCCTGCTTCCACGCCCACTGCTTGGCCGAATGCGAGCGAGAGGCTGCTGTCATGTTAGACAACAAAGTTCATTTTATGGTGGGTGGGGGGTCCTCTGCATGTGTGCATGCTCAGTTGTGTCTGACTCTGTGACCCCATGGACTGTAACCTGCCAGGCTCCTCTGTCCATGGGGATTCTCCAGGCAAGAATACTGGAGTGGGTTGCCATGCCCTCCTCCAGGGGATCTTCCCAACCCAGGGATCAAAGCCACATCTCCTGTGCCTGATGCATTGACAGTGGATTCTTTACCTACTGGGCCACTGGGGAAGCCCGTTGGGTCCTCTGGCCCCTCCCGAATACAAACCTTGGCTCTGAAGCTGTTGCCTTAGCTTTACCTAGGCCTACTGGCAAGGAAGACCCCAAAGAACCATTTCAGATGCCCCATTGGCTCGTAGTTAACTGACAGCCCATCCTTTGCCAGCCTGGGAAGTGGTGACTGTGGGGAGCCCTGGCCCTTGAGTCCTTCTCATTGGTACAGATGGCTTTCAGGCAGAGTTCTGGTTGTGCTCAAGACTTCAAGAGCCCCTCACTTCACAGATCCTGGGCAGTGGCTGGGACCTACTAGCTAACCCACTTCTTAGTTGAACCCTGACCCCAGTGACCAATTCCACTTAAAGCCACAGTGAGCTGCTCACTCAGTAGCTAACAAGACCCCAGTCAGTCATCCCTGCTGCCTGGCTTCCCCCGCTCCCACCGCACTTGCTAAACAAACTCAGATTCAATGTCCCCAGCATACACCAGACTCGAGGCATCGTCCCCTGGTTCCCCATCCCAGCCCTGTCCTCAGCGGCTCCCTCTTCCCTCCATCCCACCCCCTTAGGCTGAGGCCCCACTTTTTTCCATTCCTGGGCCCCTCACCTTCCAGCAGACCCTCCCGTCAGCTTGTCAGGTGAGCCCAGATACCTCCAGGCACCTTCTGCCTGCAGACAGCAGCGCCTTGATCCCTGCTCAGGGGTTCTGCTGCAGAAGGCGAGGGCAGGCAGCGGACCAGGGAACCTGTCCCATGTTAGGTCTGAAAGGCACCTCACAGAAAATCCATCCATCTGCTTCATTTTATCCATAGAAGAACTGAGGCCTGGGGGTCTGGGATCCCATGAACTGTGTGATCTCTGGTCAGGGAGGAAGGAGCTGGAGGAGGAGGCTCCCAGAGACAGAGGCCTCTGAAGGCTGAGGGAGGCAAGAGGCGACCACGATCATGTGGCCTTCATGCCACATCCAGGCTGGACAACCTCTCCCACCCAGAAGGTTCAAGCCAGAGAAGCTGTGTCACTGTGCCAAGTCCCCTGCAGGCTGAGCAGGGGCTTGGAGCAGCTCAAGGGAGAAAGGGCAGAGACTAGCCAGTGCCCCGCCAACCCTCACCTCTCTGGTCCTCTGACCCTAGAGACCTAAGCCCTGGCCTTTGTCCTGCCCCACCTCCTACCTGCAAGGGAGGCACCTCCGGGGGCTCTGAGCAAGCTCTTCCCATTCTCCCTTCCCGTGGCCTCTCCCAGGGACCCCTAGGACCGTGTGCTGAGGACCTCCCCCAGCTCAGCCCTAGATCCAGCACCCAGGCTCCCAGTGACTCTACAAGCAGAGTCCCTGGGCCTGAGTCCAGGGATGTGGTTGCTGTCCCCGCAGTCCATCCGGACCTCACTGTCCCCCTCTCCTCCTCATCACCCTGGTATTCCGTCTTGGCTATCTGCTTGTCAAAAACCTCAGTTCATTCATAGTTCATTGGCATTGTTTAGACAGTGTTGTCTGAAGCATGAAATATCGAGAGCAGATTTCTGAGGTTCAGATAGCCATATCTGGCAACTAGACCACTACGTGTTCATTATCTGGTGGGGAGGGGACAGGACAGCGGTGCCACAAGGTGAGTCTCCTGAGGGGGAGCAGAGGCAAGACCCGTGGCGCCACCTGGAGCAGGGGCAGCCAGCTCCTACCCAATTCTACGGGAACCCCAGGCGGGCTGTCCCTCTACACAGGGCCGGGGTTTACACGGCAGCCACCCCAAGAGTATACAGGTCCCCTGAGTTCTCTCTGACCTGAGTCCTTCACGCCAGCTGACCCCCCAGGAGAGGCTGAGTCATGGTTCCATCACCCCCACCTCCTCCTTCTCAGGCTCTTGTAACTTGAAATGGGGGCATTCTGTCAAACCCCCCTTCTCTCTGCTGCACACCCGGGTGCTGTCATGGGCATCCTGAGGCTGGCTCTGCCGAGGGCTCTGCGGAGACATCTGAACCTCTGCCCTCTCAGCTTCCCCCCACCCTGACCGCCACCCCATCATCCCGCCTCAGTCCCGCCTCTACCCTCCCAGGTGTTAGAGGTGCATTTAGTGATGAGCAGCATGGCACAGTGGCTAAGAGCACAGATGGCACCCAGGGAGCCGGGGCTGGGCCCGGCGGCGCCACTCATCAGCTCCGGACTTCAGGCGGGCTACCGCCCCCTCTGTGTCAGTCCCCATCTGTTCAGTGGGGGAGAGTGACAGGCTGGGCTTCGGGCTGTATGCAAGGATTCAGTGAGCTGACAAAGTACCCAGAGCAGACCCCTGGGGTCCAGTCAGTGCTGAGTGAGTCCTGTATTGTTACTAGTAGGGTGTCCTCAGCCCCACGGCAGGGTCTTGGCCATGTTTGAGCTTCCTTAATCCTCCACCCCCAGACTGTCTATCTTGTTCTCATCCTTCACTGAGGTCATAAACACGGGGGGTGAGCTCTATGGGACATAGGGGTGGAGTATTGGAGGGTGGCCCCTTCCCCACCTCCTTGTGGAGAGGCCAGGATGGAAGAGAAAGTGATGACCCATATTTAAACTCCCTATCTGCTATTTACAGTTACAATTACAGAACGATAAGCAAATAGCTTAACCTTCCGTGTCTCAGTTTCTTCATCTGTAAAATGGGGACAATTATAGTATCAATGTCATGGGCTATTACAAAGATTTAATGCAGTAATACATAATGAGTGTTTAGACCCAGCCTGGCCCCCAGTGAGTACCCAATAAACAGGACCTGCTGTTACTAATTCTCTGTCTCTCACACACACCGTGGGGTCTGGATCCCATGTCTAAGATAGCTGATGGTGCTCACCACTTAGTGCCAATTCCTGTGTGCTACCGGTTTCTGAGCACCCTCTATGTGCCAGGCTTCCCCACATGCTACCTCAACATCTATCACAGGCCATCCACACAGACCTTGAGAGAGTTACCTCTATCAGTACGTGTCTCTCCTTTGCAGATCTCCAGCCCCTGGGGGACAGAGGCCGCTTTCAGTTGGGCTTTTTAAAGCTCTCATGATGCCTGGTACACAGTAGGTGCTCAGTGTTTGTGGGTCCCAAGGAGAGCGCACCAAAGCAAGCATGGAGAGGGCATGGTTGTCTTTGGTTTCAGAGGTCAGTCACAGGGAAGTCGCCACATCTCTAGACCCTGCCTCTTGGCTCAGGCTACTTCTGGACCTGTGGGAACAGGGTGCTGGGTGGTCTTAGGGATATTGGGGGCTGTAGAACAAGCCCAGCTGTAGATGTGAGGAGACCCGGGTTTGTGTCTACCAGCATCCATCTCAGTGATATCAAGCAACTCACTTTCCTCCCCAGGGCTGTAACTTCCCCTGAAATTCAGATTAGACCAGAGGAGGTCTGAAGTCCCATTCAGCTGAGAGTCGCCAGAAGTCGTCATCTGCCCATGTCCTCCAGAAAAGGCCTGGACTACTGCCAGTGCTCTAGTCCCACTCCCTGATCCCCAAGCCCCATCCTCTCCCTATGGTCTTGATGTTTTAATCATCAAGATGATTATGCCCGACTCTTTAGTGACCTCATGGACTATAGCCCAGAAAGTTCCTCTGTCCATGGGATTTCCCAGGCAAGGATGCTGGAGTGGGTTGCTATTTCCTTCTCCAGTGGATCTTTCTGACCCGGGGATCGAACCCGAGTCTCCTGCATCAGCAGGCAGGTTCTTTACCACTGAGCCACCAGGGAAGCCCTTCTTACGGTCTAGTAAACCTCTACTTTTGATCTCACGGGGACCCCTGGTATCTGTCCTCCATTCCTTTGAAAAAGGCACTGGATGAAGAGGCAGGAGACCCAAGTATGAGTCCAGCATGAGCCTAGGCAGGTGGCTTCCCCTTCTCTCATCTATAAAATAAGAGCATTAAAGCACATCACCCTTAAAGGCTCCTTTGACTGCTGACACTCCCTGGATGCTGTGACATCACCATGTCACAGGACCTGAAAGCTTGAAAGGCTTCCCCTCGGCTCCCCAGTCCAGTCACCTGGGTCAGCAAGGCCAGGCACAGCCTCCATCACTCAGCTCCACCAAGAAGCTGAGAGGGCTACAGCCAGCCCAGTCTGCACAGCTATGGAAGGTGAAATATTTTCCACCAGAACCTCCCTACCCACACGAGGTTCCTCCTGCCTGGCCCTGCCACTTCCCCAATTAGCTCGGGTTGATCTGGCCTCCCCAAAAGTGTGTGAACTCTTTGAGGTTAAATCCAAACTCATAAACATCCCTGGAACTTACCATGTCTCACAGTTACTCCATGAGTGGCTGTTGGTGACCCTGTGCTTTGCAAGGGAAATTTATAAGACTGGGGAGAAGGACCAGGATGCAGTGTATGGAACCATGACCTGTGAGGATCATGTGAAGGTTGGGGCTTGTTGATGGTGGGCAAGTGTAGCCTGCAGAAGCAAGTAATGAGTGGGAGGCAGGTCGAAGTCAGCTGACAGGCTGTCAAAGAGAAGTGGGAGTCACTTGGTCCCAGACAAAACAGGAACTCAGGGGCACACGTGACAAAGGGGCAGATTTCAGCCAAACTCAAGGCAAGATTTTCTATTACTTGGATGGTTCAGCAGTTCAGAGGCCTCTTTCTATAGGTAGGTAGCAGCCCATCCCTGGGAACATTTCAGTAGAGTATAGAGGACCTACAGAAGCTGGAGGGCAGGGGTCGGATTCTCAGGCCACATGCTGCTGCCATCTATTTCTATAAGTGATGTTCTGTTGGAGCACAGCTGTGCCCATTCACTGACATATTGACCAAGGCTGCTTTTGAAGTAGAGGGACAGAGTGGAGTCCTCGCCACAGAGACCGATGGTGAGCAAAGCCTAAACTATTTGCTATCTGATTCCTTAGATTTCCCAATTTGGTAGGAAATTGGATGTTGGAACTCTTAAGGTCCCTTTCCCCCTTCTATGCTTCTATCATTCACTCATTCCCTAGTGTGACCAGATGGTAAAACAAAGCCCAAAGTGTGCTTAGGAAAACACCCAGTGATGCCCAGTCTCCTTTCTCAAGTGGTCCTCTGGGTCCACCTGAAGGTGCAAGAGGCTGGGAAGCATAACCTTCAGCAGCCACAAAGGCTCACTTGACCCTTTATTTCTGTCCTCTCTTTTCCTCCTAGAGGGACAAGGGATGCGGACAACATAACAACCACGCATGGTGCAATTGCTTAGGTGGATACTAGTGGCTACGGTAAGTGAAAGAGGCCAAATATAAGTCCTCCTTCTTTGCTGGACACTGACTACCCATTGTTCCACTTCATCCTTGAGGCAGGTATTGGGTTGGCCAAAAAGTTTGGGACCCAAATGAACTTGTTGGCCAACCCAACAGTTTCCATTATCCCTTCTCAAGCCTTTATAGTTTTATTAAATCCTCCTCCGTTAACATACCGTCTGTTTCTCACCAGGACCTAGCTGATCCACTTGCCAAGACAAGGTTTAAACTCACATCCATGTGATGCTAAAAGGTCTGCCCTTAACCTCATGCTCCACCGCCACCTGGACCACAGGCTGAGATAAGTTAGTACCAGCGCCAAATCTGTCACCAACTTAGCAAGTCCCCTCCCTCCTTCTGGATCTCAGTTCCTCATCTATGAAATGAAGGAGCTGAATGACATGATTTGAATGTTCCTTCCAGCTCTGGGAGTCTAGGGTTTGAATTTTTGGCTCACTGATTCAAGCCAAGCTTGAGAAGAATCCATTCCACAAATGTAGATGCAGAGCTCGGCATGGGAACAAGTGTGCTCCGAAATACAGAGGCAAGGCCAGAGCATCAGTCCTGGGCCAGGTTGATATAAAGCAGCCAGCACGGAGATCTTGGCATTGAGCCAAAGGATCTAGGTCAGACTTGGGGTCTCCTCTGCAAATGAACCCCTGAGTCAACACTAGCCCTTCCCTGGCCAAGGCTGTCTCTCACTCGTGATGAGCCCTCTGAATCAATCCCCCAATCCTATTAGCATTCCATGCAAGTCCCTGAGGTGTTCATAGTAATATATTTTGCCTGGTGGTTTGCAAAGGGTCTTCTAGTTAATGGAACTATAAAAATTACTTACATGAAAAGGTCAAGATAAATAAAGAAAACTTTCATGCTCCCTGGCCAGCTAGCCTGATACCCAGCTAGGACAAAAGAAGGCTTGGGAGCCAAGGAAAGGAGGTGGTAGCCTCCCAGAATTCTATAGCACACAGCTTCCAGGGTTTTCCACTAACCCCGTTTTCCCCAGTGTTTCAAGGCACATTGATCAGCCCTCCATCAGCATTCTTGGCTGGAGCCTCAGATCAGACTGTCATTTGATTCGGCTTGGAGGTAAAATGACCTACATCCAAATGGGCCTAGGTGCCAGTTCCAAAGCGACACACTTAGCATGCGTGATCCTGCCGTGGCCAAGGTCATAGAGCATGTGAGGGTGCTGGGGGTGGGTACTTGTGCGTCTGTGTCAGGGAATCACCAAAGAAGTTCTAAAACAACTCACCAGATGTGTATCATTCATTCCTCTCCAATTACCAGCCTGGCACCCCGTCCATGGCCAGAAAGAGCCAAAACAGCTGGTCGACACATCTAGAGTTGGCTTTTAATTGCTGCGGTCACATGTGGCTCTGAGACGTGAATACTCAATCTTTTTAAAAAAGAAGCATTTCAGCTGCAGGACTGATAGGATGGAAGGACATGAAGGGCCAAACGCTCTCCTGTCTGCGGCCTCCAGGTCCCCTTTCTTCCAAATGACGGCGGTAGGGGATGGGGGTTGGTCCTAGAGAGGCTTACACAGGACCCTGGGGTGGGTAACCAGGGGCTTGTCACCCCCACTCAACCAGACACATTGGCCCAGAGCCACTCATCTTAATTCAGTGGTGCCCTAGCTGAGTTTTATCCTTTGGCATCTGCTGCTGCTGCTGCTAAGCCGCATCAGTTGTGTCCGACTCTGTGCAACCCCATAGACGGCAGCCCACCAGGCTCCCCTGTCCCTGGGATTCTCCAGGCAAGAACACTGGAGTGGGTTGCCATTTCCTTCTCCAGTGCATGAAGGTGAAAGGGAAGTTGCTCAGTCGTGTCTGACTCTTAGCGACCCCATGGACTGCAGCCTACCAGGCTCCTCCATCCATGGGATTTTCCAGGCAAGAGTACTGGAGTGGGGTGCCATTGCCTTCTCCACCTTTGGCATCTAGCATCATCTAAAAGCCCAGGTCCCTGTCCTGCCATGTATTAGCTGTGCGTCCTTGAGTCACTTATCTTGTCCTAGTTTCTTCATCTATAAAATGGTTGTGAAATCAGAGGGAATTCATGCAAAGTGCCTAGAACCGGAGGTTGGTTATAATTGCTGTTGGTTGGTTTTGTTTTTAATGCTATTATTAAGATTCCTCTTCCCAGGTCTGGCCAGGGCAGCTGGGATGTGTGGCCCCAGAGTATCCTGAGGCTCATTTATGGCTCAAAAGATGATAGAGTGGCCTGGTTTCTCACTTACCCAGGCAGGGAGGGGAGCAGCTGAGCACTGGGAATACTGCAGAGACAGAGGGTAGGAAGGGAGGAGACACAGTCCAGGTTCAACTCACTGGTGAATTATAATTTACCCAGGGGAGCACCATCCACACCCCTTTCCTCTTCCACTTCTCACAAAAGAGGAGCATGGAACATAAGGAGGCCCCAGGCTGCCAGGCTCTTTCTCTCAAGGCAGACTAGTGGTTGTACTTTTGGGGGGAAATGTGAACTTGGGGGCAGAACCTGCAGCCTGGGGATCCTACCTGCTTCGCAGCACCCTTTGCTTATTCATGCAAGTACCCATCCTCACCTGCCTTCCCCTGCTGTATCCTGGGCTCCCCGGGCAGGGCTTATGCAGAGGAGTCCAAAATGAGGAACTGGCCAGGTCTTCCCTGCCCTTGGGACTCCCAGGCAGTCAGCACTCCTCCAGATTGCTCTTGATCCCTCCCCACAAAGAGTCCTCTGGCCCCTAAAAGGCTGGAGCACCCCCTCAGAGAGCTGTACACAGGGGAGCAAGGGCTCAGCTCTGATTCCCACAGGCCAGGAGCATGAGGCAATGGGAGAATGGACTCAGGAGCTAGGCTGTCTGCTACTTCCTAGTTGTGGGACCCCTAAGCAAGTTCCTTCACTTCTTTGGACCTCAGTTTTCTCATCTTTAAAATGGGAACAATGGGAACTTCCTGGGTGGTCCAGTGGTTAAGATTCTGTGCTTCAACTTCAGGGGGCACAGTTTCAATTCCTGGTCAGGAAACTAAGATCCCACATGCTACAAGGCCAATAAATAAATTAATAAATAAATAAAACCTGCTCAACCACTGTCCCATGGTTGTTAGGAACATTAACAAAGGGAAAAAACACTCTCAAAAAATTTAAAATAAAAAATAAAATTGGGACAATGATCCTCTCCCATAGAAGTTGGTTGCAAAGTTAAATCATCAGTATATATAAACTGCTTAGAACGGTGCCTGTCACATAAGAACCACGCTATTATTTCTTTCGAGATCATCTATTACATCCCCCTGCCTCTGAGCACTCACTCAACCAGAAAGCATTTATTAAGCACCTACTACATGCCAGACACTCTGCTACGTGCTAGAAATACCAGAAGCAAGCAGCTGCAGTCCCTGTTTTCTCAGCGTGAAAGTGGGAGAGGGAGACAGTGAGTGAGTGAGTGAGCAAGGGCACTAAGATGTCCCTGGAACCACAGCGGTTCGGGGTGGGCCTCTGCAGTTCATCCTATGTGCCAGCACGCAGCCCGGTACCCAGCAAGTATCCCATAAATATACACAGAAATGACTGAGAATCTGAATCTGTAAAACATCTCTCCCCTCTCCCAGCGCTCTGCCGTCTCTAATGTGGGCCAGGCTGGTTAGGGTTGAAGATGTAACTCAGCTAAGAGGCCAGCACAACGCCAGGTCCCAGGTCTTCCCATGGTGGGACAATGAAACGCCCTTTAGAACACCTCCAGGGACTCTCCAGCTTAGAATCAAGGATTGTTCCAGCAAAGTTCAACAAGGATTTCAGTCAGGTTTGGGCCCTCACATTCCAGCCAGGAGCCCTGGGGGCCACTTATCATCAAACGCCAGGATCAGATCACAAACTCCCCTGGGGTCCTGTCTTTTATCTACACTAGTCACCCCAAGATATTAGCCTGCCTCTTAGGGCTTGTCTCAACATAGCTTAACCGTTAATAATTGTTTATCAATTAAAATTGCTGGGTGGCTCAGATGGTAAAGAATCTGCCTGCAATGCAGGAGACCCCGGTTTGATCCCTGGGCTGGAAAGATCCCCTGGAGGAGGGCATGGCAACCCACTCCTATATTCTTGCCTGGAGAATCCCCATAGACAGAGGAGCTTGGTGGGCTACAGTCCATGGGATTACAAAGAGTCGGACATGACTGAGCAACTAACACTAAACTGCCGACTTGTCAGAATGTTCCTAGCGGGTTTGCAGGTAAAGCAACACATGTGGCCACTGGGCCTGACAGAAACACCAGCGTTGCAGTCAGTTCCCACGACCAGCCCTGCAGGCCCCAGGTCTGCACGTGGACACTCCTGGGACCTTCAGCCTTCCTCACTTGGTAAGGGATTTTCCCAGCTGAGCTGTTCAAACCACCAATCCGGCATTCCTGCGAGGAGGAACAGCTTTTCAACTTGTTAATGATGTTGGAACATACGGCTTGAGTCAGCAACCCCCAGCACACGACCCAGGAAGATCTTTTTCTGTTTTTTTTTTTTCCCCCACTGTTTGACAGATGCCAGGCTTTCTCCAGAAAGACACATTCCAACTGATTTATTTTTTTTCTTTGGGAAATTGATCCTCAATGCCTACAAGGAAAGCAAAACATGAGGCTTGTTGAGCACGTTTTTAATGCTCTGATTTAAAAACTGGTCCCCTGATTCTGCCTTGTGGCTTGCCCTCCCTGAAGGAGCTAGCTGCTTCTCCCAGCCACATGTGACAGAGTCCCACAGGAGGTGCTGGGGGGTGAGAACATGTTCATTAGAGAGGCCCCGGGCAGAGGGACATGGTTAAGCATGTGGGCTTCAGGTTGGACAGACTCGGGTTCAGGTTCTGGTTCTTCCACTTGGCTAGCCGTGTGGCCTTGAGCAAACTAGAATACCCTAACACCACCTTGGGTTCTCCAACTGTAAGACTGCTGCAATAGCATCTCCTAAATAAAGGGTTGTTATGAGGGGCTAAGGAGAAGGCAATGGCACCCCACTCCAGTACTCTTGCCTGGAAAATCCCATGGATGGAGGAGCCTGATGGGCTGCAGTCCATGGAATCACTAAGAGTCGGACACGACTGAGCAACTTCATTTTCAATTTTCACTTTCATGCATTGGAGAAGGAAATGGCAACCCACTCCAGTGTTCTTGCCTGGAGAACCCCAGGGATGGCAGAGCCTGGTGGGCTGCCGTCTAGGGTCGCACAGAGTCGGACATGACTGAAGTGACTTAGCAGCAGCAGCAGCAGCGGGAGGAGCTAAATAAAACAATGCCTGGAAGGTGGTTGGCAGAGTGGGAGGCAGCCTACACATGACCCTCATACACTCAGAGAAGTCAGCAGGCACTCAGAAGCACAGCACTTCAGAGCAGAAGGGGCCAAGTAATCAGAGCCCCCACTTCCACCACCTCAGCCAGTGCTTGGAGCCCCTCTCCTGTAACCCATGCCAAACCCCTACAGAGAGACTCCTAGTAGCAGGAAATGCAGTCACTCTGCTCCAATGTCACTCAATGACATCCACATCCTCAAGAGAGAAAGGCTCTCTCCTACCTCTGGGCCTTTGCACAAGCTGTCCCCTCCTCCCGGAGACACTCTTCCCCTCTTTGTTGTCCACCTTAAACATGGCCAACTTCAGGAAGCCGTCCCTGGACATTTCAAAAGGCTAGGTGCTCCTGGTACACGCTCTCCTAGCACTTGCCCTTCCTCATCAAAGTACAGGTCAAATGTTACTGTTCTGCTTGTTTCACTGTCTTCAACTCTGGACCAGGAGCCTCTGAAAGGAAGATGCTCACTCCCTTTCTCTCTTGAAACCTTAGGGCCCAGAACAGACGTGGCACAGAGCGGAAGCTTCATAAGCGTCTGTTAAAATGTATGAATGAATCAGTCAGTGAAGCCCCTTCTGTCTTTGAACCACTCTAATTACTAGAAAGCTTTTTTGCTTCACTGAACTGAAATCTGCCTCCTCAGAACTTGCCTGTGTTGCTGCTGAGTCTGCCCCTTCCTGCTCCCCAGCCCATGTTTCATCCTGATTCCACACGACAAGCCTTCAGGGAGCTTTTCTCTATTGAGACTGAAGCTGATCAGATACAGTGACAGGAAGCCACAGCTTCTAAGGAGGGTGTGGCTGGGACCAAAGGTGAGCATGTGTGGAGAAGCGTCCTTCCTGCCTCCGAAGTTAACGTTTTGTGCTGGATTCTGGGGCCAGGCTCTTGCCAGTAGCTGGTGTGAGGAAACCCACGCCAGGGTTTACAAGCACCATCACTGCCCCAGTAGTTGAGCAGCCTGTGGTCCTGCTGGTTTTAAATCTCACTCCTAATGAGGAGCTAAATCAGGAGCTACTTAGCATCACTGATTTAGGGCTTTAATAAAAATAATGCAAAGTGGAAAGGAAAGGCAGCTGTGAAGGTCACTGTCACCTGCTCCTCCCTTCTCACCACCACCATCCTTGTGAGGTGCCTCCTCAGAGGCACCTACCCAGCCGAGGGCCCCTAAATTCCCTGGAAGCCCACACACAGGAGTTGGTGCTTTTATGAACTGCGTGCCTGCTCAGTCACTTCAGTCGTGTCCAACTCTTTGGGAACCTATGGACTGTAGCCCGCCATGCTCCTCTGTCCATGGGATTCTCCAGGCAAGAATACTGAAGTGGAAAGTCATGCCCTCCTCCAGAGGATCTATCTTCCTGACCAGGGATTGAACCCTCATCTCCCTTGGCTCCTGCACTGCAGGCAGATTCTTTACCACTGAGCAACCAGGGAAGCCCTTTTATGAATTAGTCCTTATCAAATCACATTCCTTTGTAGCCTGGGCTGTATTTGTTTCCTGCTGAGTTATATTTAGGAATATCCTAACTTCTTGGGAACTTAACACTTCTCCTCTTTGAAAAGACACTTTAACATCCCCAGTCCAAAGATTTGTCACCTGGACCACTCACACCCTCCACCTGAACAACTCAGGATGGGGCAGGGAACAAGACAGACTCTTGGAGCCTTTACAGCCTGACATTCTATGATTGGGGAATCTGCAGTTCTTCCCTCAATAGAGTTTAGAGAAGTGCATTTCCAACCTGATGAAACCCAACGATCCCTGGACCCAGGGTCAAGGCTGTTTCCTTCCATTTCAAATAACTCTATTTGAACATTGAGTACTTTAGCTCTTAAATAACCTTTTCATGTTAAAAAACAAAAACAAAAACCACCACCGCCTGTCTCATAGTTTCTAAGTGGCAAAGCCAAAATTCAAGCCCAGGGCTTTGCAAGCCCCAGGCTGACGGTCCTCCCCACTCCCCAGTATGGCCTGTTGAGCGGACCTAAATCTTCAGGGTGGCCAGTAAATGAGCTATGTGGGCACACAGGCTCGGTGAGCAGGGAAGGCTTCCCAGAGGGCAGTCCCAGTGTGTTGGGAGGGGCAGAGTGCATGAAGCACCTCTCTTGAACAGACAGAGGTTTCAGAGACAATCCTGACCAGTTCTCTCCTCTGATTCCAATGGTCAGGGTAGAGTCACTTGCCTCTCACTGTCTGGGGCAAAGAACAAGCCCAGCCCTGGTGACTTGGGGTGAGGAGCAGACATCCCGCTCTGACCCTCCCTGCCTTGCTCTGCAGGATGGCCCTGGCTCCCTCCTACCCCTCCCTCAGTTCAGTTCAGTCACTCAGTCGTGTCAGACTCTTTGCGACCCCATGAACTGCAGCGCCAGGCCTCCCTGTCTGTCATCAACTCCCAGAGTCTATCCAAACTCATGTCCATCGAGTCGGTGATGCCATCCAACCATCTCATCCTCTGTCGTCCCCTTCTCCTCCCGCCCTCAATCTTTTCCAGCATCAGGGTCTTTTCAAATGAGTCAGCTCTTCACATCAGGTGGCCAAAGTTTCAGCTTCAACATCAGTCCTTCCAATGAACACTCAGGACTGATCTCCTTTAGGATGAGCAGCCCTAAGCCACGAACAGCAACAACTGAGGTGAAAATGGGCAGGGATTCTGTTCTCTCCTAAATATCTCATCCAAGGGCCTGTCCCCATATCTTTGGGGAAAAGCACCATTTCAATATAATCGCTCTTGAGAAAATGGCAAATGCCCCAGATCATTCACTGCAGCACTGTCTATGACAGCCAAACGTCCATCCACAAGGGGAAGGGTAAACATTCGTAGTAAGGCTATTCTGTGGAATACTACACGGTCATAAAAAGGAATCAGAAAGCTTTCTGTGGACTGATAACATACACAAAGCTAGAGGTGAAGTGAAAACCATAAATGCAGAGCACTGGGTTTGGAATACGCTGCTATTGGTGTAAAATGAAAAAGCACAGGGGAAGAATGCATATACAAATTTCCTTATATGTCGATGAACTACCTCTGAAAAGATGCCCCCAAACTAATACTGCCTCCTTCAGGAAGGGCGAACTGGGAGAAAGGCTTCCTATCACGCCCACTTTTGTAAACTGTTAAATATTCAACCAGGTGAATGTATTATCTGTGCAGAAAATAAATACCATTAAAGCTGTAAAAATAAGGCACTCTCTCCAAAAGCCTCTGCTAACATACACGAGACTCCTCTGGGAGAGAGAACACATTAGTGTCAACCTTATTAGTCCTGAGTGAGAGTAACTGTCATCACAGCGGGGCCCTGAGGGGACGGGACTCCAGGCTGAAAAGCTCGGAGGAAGGTTTGTTCTCATCAGGTGGCTAAACCTTGGCCCCTGCCTGAAGGCCAGTTCTCCTGCTGAGTGAGGGCCTGAGAAGTTGCCTCCCTAACAATAGCCTAGTCTCTGTCACCTTGGCCCAGCCCAGGAAGACAGCAGGGTCCCTGGGGGCTTTGCAGCAGCGGGCAGAGAGGAGAGGCTGGCAGGGCAAGGAAGCACTGTACCAACTTCCCAGCAGCTGCTGACCTCAGCACAATGTGACCCAATAAAACATCATTGCCCGAATTCCCCGAGATGACGTTTACTCTTGTATCACGCTGAGGAGTGTTGATTTTTCCAAATAAGGCCCTTGTTCTCCCTTGTCCCAACTTTCACCAACCTAATCCTGTAAGATGCTTTCCTTGCTCCATCCCCTTCTGTCCACCTCCCTCCTCCTTTTTTGGGTTTTTCCCTCTCTCCCACTCCTCTTATGTATGGCCCCATTTCCTTTCTCCCCTTCTCTTTCCACTAATCAATTCACTGCTGCCGCTGCTGCTCAGTCACGTCCAGCTCTTTTGCGACCCCATGGACTGTAGCCCTCCCGACTTCTCTGTCCATGGGATTTCCTAGGCAAGAATACTGGAGATGTTTCCATGTCTTTATCCAGGGGATCTTCCCCATCCAGGGATTGACCCGGCGTCTTCCGCTTGGTAAGTGGATTCTTTACCTCTGAGACAACTAATTCACAGCCCTGCTCTAAGCATCTCCCCAGTACCAGAAGTGACAAAGCTCCCTGTTCCTTCCATTTTAGTGATGGTCTTCTGGTCATCCAGATCCAGCCCCTCTGGCCCTTTGGGAAGATGGGTTGGGGCAAAAGGAGGGAGGAGGAGAGAGAGGAAGAGACTGCAGCATGTATTGAGCTGGCTGTGTCATTTCCGGTCAGAGCCCCAGGGAAGGATGCTGATGGGACCCCCAGATTGCTCAGCATGGGCTCTTGAGAGGGCACTGTGTTCCAGCTGAGAGCATGCTGACACGTGAGCATCCTCTTTGGGTTGCTGTACCCTTTCCTTTCTGTATCCGACAGTGGAGCCTACTGGAAAATGTCAGAGGATCCTTACCCTCTCTCTTGCTGCCTGTCCACCTTCCCACCTTTCCTTCAAGGTTCTGCCCATGCCTCGCTGCTCAGAGCATCCCGCCAGAAACCCGAGCTGGCCAGGAGGGGGCTACTTCCTATCTCAGTTCTGGTGACTCCTGGCTCCCATCTCCAACTCCTTAAAAGACGGTCCAGATGTTCTTTATCTGCACCCTGCTCTCCTCCCACCAAGTCCTGTCCTGTTACCTAGCACAATATTTACAATGGGAAATAATTTGGTGGGTATCTGCAGATGGACAGTAGGATGGAAAGAAGGAAGGAAAGAAGATAGGGAAGGAGAGATTAAAGAAAGATAAAACATTTGTGTCTCTGAATATTCAGAGCATGCTGCTACTGCTGCTAAGTCACTTCAGTCGTGTCCAACTCTGTGTGACCCCATAGACGGCAGCCACCAGGCTCCCCCATCCCTGGGATTCTCCAGGCAAGAACACTGGAGTGGGTTGCCATTTCCTTCTCCAATGTAGGAAAGTGAAAAGTGAAAGTGAAGTCGCTCAGTCGTGTCCGACTCTTCACGATCCCATGGACTGCAGCCTACCAGGCTCCTCCATCCATGGGATTTTCCAGGCAAGAGTACTGGAGTGGGGTGCCATTGCCTTCTCCGATTCAGAGCATACCATATTACTATTCATCCAGCACTTTGTAATTTCTAAAGCTCATTTATGTTTGTCATTCATTTGCTTTCCCAACTCCCATAAAAAGTCAGCAAGACAGGGCTGTTACTATACCCATTTTACAGACTGGAACACTGAGGCTCAAAGACTTGAAGGCACTTGCCCAAGGTCACCCACACCTGAGCTAGCCAAGAACTGGGTCTTCCAGCTCCTGAGCCCTGGCCCTTGGTACAGCCTCCCTGGCTACCTGTATTATTCCTCCAGCTTGCCTCCTTGAGCAATTGGCTCATGATTAATTATGCCTTGAATGTAGGGGGCTCATCTCACAGGCTGGGCTACCAGCTGCTGGAGAGCAGAGACCCGTCTGATGGTCTTTCCAGTACACAGATGCAGCCCAGAGCCCACAGCGCACAGCAGCCAGGTGGACGCTTGCTGGGATGGGAGCCCGAGTCTCACACTGCAGGGAGTGAGCCCACAGCAGAGCTGGCTCCCCAGGGCCCAAGGACACAGGCTTCCAGAAATCAGAAAGCCCAAAAAGGCAAGACACTTATTTCCCCCTGGGTAGAAAACTACAGGAAAAGTGACAGGTGATTCAGCTCTTTAAGCCCCTAACGTCATTTCTTTCATTCCTTATCCCAGAGCGCCCACAGGGGACACAAATGGCAGGCACTGAACAAAACATTTTACCAAAACAAAACACAAGATCAGGCCCAGAGTGGGTTGCCATGGAGTCCGAGAAGCCCTCGGAAGGCAACAGTGAGGGCTGCAACCCACATGCTTCCATGGCTCCCAACACACCCATGTGCAAACACACAGCCCCCAGGCCTGGGCTCCGCCTCCTCCAGGCCTAGAACAAGGCCTTCTGGAAGGCAAGATCAAACCATTCAGTCAGGAGACTGGGCTGTGTGACCTTGGGTGGATGCTTCTTAGAGTTCCAATTTCTTATTTGAAGAATGAGGCTGGCAATGACTTCCTTGTTACAAGGTACACAGACAAAATCGCAAGTGCTATGGGGGAAATACAAGGTGTGGTAGGACAGCCTTTTGGTTAGACCACGGCCTCCAGAGCTGGGGTCCCTGTGTTCAAATTCCAACTCCACCACTTCCCAGCTAGGCATTCATTAGGGTACTCACTTTACTGCTGGCTGCCTTGTCTCCCACATGCCTGCATTATAGGTAAAGGCAGCCCCTGACCTTGGCAAAGGGAGGAGAAGGGGAGGGGATGGAAGGGAAAGTGAGGGCAGGTCTCAGTTACCAGGGCAACCTTCTATCTGCCCAGCAATTTACAGTTTGGAAAACCCTTCTTTCCCAGGATCTCTGTTGTTGCTGTTCTGCTCCCCTCCCCATGTGTGGTTCATAGTGAGGGTTATTTGTTCAGTGTAAATAGATGAGAACCCCAAGCAGCTCAGAGGAGGCAGGTGACTTGGCCAAGGCCACACAGCAAGTTAACAGCAGAGTCACAGCCAGAATCCAATCCACCAAAGCCTGCTCATTCTGGGCACCTGTTCCCACAAAGGCAAGAGGTGAGACCTGCGAGAGTTCACAGGGCAGCAGCTGCCACTCCCCGGTCCACATGGTCTGGCAGTCTCGGGGCAGGGCGCCCCTGTCTACAGCTGCAGTGATGCCTCCATGCCCCCCAAGCTCTGCTCCAGACTCCCGTCTGCGTGCCCCACCTCAGTGACGATGCCAAGGCCAGGGGTTCTACTCCCATAGGAGCCCCTCCACCTTCTAAGTTTCTTAGATACATAAAGCTCAGTCCCACCTCAGGGTCTTCACTCACGAAGTTCCCCTGGCTGCAGCTCCTCACCATCCCCAGGTTTCATGATTCACCCTTCAGCTCTCAGCCCCATACTCTTTTCCCCGACTTCTCAACCTTCTCATCTGAAGTTTTCCCCAGTCTTGGCTCTCATCACCCCATGTTCTCTTCCTTCATGACACCCATTGAAGGTGTCATTCTCGATTTACTTGGGGAGGGGGCAGTTGTTGAAAGGCTGTCTCTCATTAGGTATCAGCTTCATGGTGGGGAGAGACCCCCATCTCTTTTTCATCCCTGAACATCCACCCATGGCATCAGCACTGCGCACAATAGGCTGTCTGAATAAGAAGTAAATGAATACATTGTTCAGCCATTTGAGTAGGCACGCAATAACTGTTTGTTAAATGGATGACCCTATTTCTGAAAAGGTGCAGTAATTACTGTCATAAGGACACTAACAAAATAAACATTTTTCTTTTCCTGACTTCCCCCATGCCTCTGCGGGACTGGATATAAATAACACCTTGCATTTGTATGTAACAGAGTAAAAATCCAATTCACGTCAGATCCCACATATTCATCTTGTGAGGTAGGTAGGCAAATGTTGCTGTCAGATGGTGCCCAAGGAGAATAAGCAATTTCCCCAGCTTCACATAGAGGTTCATGGAAGTATGGAGAGCAAAGCAGGGCTATGGCGCTGCCCTGATCAAGCCAGACCTGCAGCCCTTCCTACAATGCCAAAGGAGGGTAGAGAAGTCTGGGAATGATGCCTTGCTGAACAGTGAGCTCCCTGAATGAAGGATCGTGTCCATTTTCTCCATCACCTGGCCCAGAGCCTGGCACACAGAGATGCTTGAAAATCAGCTGCTAAATCAACAAATAATATTTTGCATGGAAAAGAAAATGGAGGGCAGAGAGAGAAAAGAGTTTTCATAAACATCTAGAAAGCTATTATACGGAAGAAACTTGTTCTGGGACCAAAATATATACCGCTGTCTCACCAAGAGTAGTCCAAATCCACTTGGGCTTCCTTAGAAGAGAGTGAGTTCCCTGTCAACCAACGTAATCAAATTGAGTCTGAATAATCATCTCTGGCTGTGACAACACAAGGCCTCCAGGCTACACAGCTTCCTGGGCTTCCATTTACAAGTGAAGAATGTGTGAATGATGGTCAACACGCCCAGGCAGAGATTTGTATCCAGAGAGCTGTGTCCAGGGTCTGTGGACTGCAGGGTCCCACCCAACCCTGAGAGTCTGTGGTTCTGCGGTCTGGGTATAAAGAAGGGTCAGGATCCACACCCTAATCTCCTAATTCAAAGACTTCAGCCCCAAGGACATGAGGCCTGGGGTTCAGGTCCAGAGGATCTCACAGCTCGTCTCTGAGCTTCAGCTACTTCATTTTACTTTTGGCCCTTGCTCTTCCAATATAACCATGCTGGGGTTAGAAAACTGAACCTCCACCCTTAAGTGTGAGTTCCCTGGTACCCACTATCCCCTTGGTGCCTCTTCCTCTCCCTCCATCATCTGGGTACACAGACTCAGCCACACACAACCCCCAAAAATCTAGCCAGGGTGCTGGATGGCTATTGCCCTGAGAGCCAACTCCCAGGTGCCACCACCTCTGCCAGCATGTGGCAGCCCCTGAGCCGGGGAGAAAAGGGTGCAGCCGGAAGGAAGCCCAGCTGGACCTGAGACAGAAGAGAATAGGGAGGCAGCCATGGTGGGGCTGAGTGCCAGCTCCCGCCACCTCTGAAGGTCATCTGATGCAGCTGTCACCTCTGACCCTTCCCTCTCAGTGGGCACTACAAGAGAAGAACTTTCAAATAGCCTCCACCAAGCAAAAGGGAAATTCATGAAGGGGAAGGAAGTGAGGATGGCCCACCAAGCAACAGGGAAATTCATGAAGGGGATGGCAGATGGGGGAAGCCAAGCAGAAAGATGTTTTCATTTCCAGCCTCAGCTTTACTGATCAGAGGCCACAGTTACACCTGCACCAGCACAAAAGACCCAGTGGGCTTGAATCCACTGGCTAAATCCCAGGGCTAGGCTTCACTGTCTTTGGGGTGAAGAGAAGGAATGGACCCAAGAAGTTACACTGTAAAGGCCAAGATCATCCCTTCTGCTACTGGGGATTAGGGGCTATTTTGACTTACCCCAAAGTTCCCTCCTGGCAGACACTGAAATTGCCAAACACTACAAGCTGCCTATCGGAGAAGGCGATGGCACCCCACTCCAGTACTCTTGCCTGGAAAATCCCATGGACGGCGGAGCCTAGTAGGCTGCAGTCCATGGGGTCGCTAGGAGTTGGACACGACTGAGCGACTTTACTTTAACTTTTCACTTTTCACTTTCATGCATTGGAGAAGGAAATGGCAACCCACTCCAGTGTTCTTGCCTGGAGAATCCCAGGGACGGGGATGCCTGGTGGACTACCGTCTATGGGGTCACACAGAGTCGGACACAACTGAAGTGACTTAGCACAAGCTGCCTATTAGCCCCACAGAGACATGGAGACGTTCATCCCCAAGCCCTGCCTTGTGGGCCTTCAGGGCAACCTCTGCCAGGAGGACACAGGGGAAGAACAGGAAGATATAAAGTGACACAGAGGCAGAAGGTTAAACAGCAGGTCACCCAGACCCTGTCCTGGATTTCTGGGGAGGGCATATTCCTCTGGCTGGGGACACAGAAGCCTAAAGGCTGTGTCTCATCCCCACAAGCCAGGGAGTGAGGGATGTGGAGGGGACCACCGGCCACATTCCCCCCTGATAGGATGCCTTGGTCATGGACTTGGGCAATTGATTAACCTAAAGCCAACCCACTTACATGGGTTGGGAATGCCTCGATTATGGAGACTTAAGTTGGAGACTCCTCCTAACAGGAGGATAAGGGGACTCAGCCAGCTTCAGATCAAGTTTTAAAGGAGAGAAGGTACCAGTATCCTCTGACTAGGTCTCCCCTTCCCACTCCCCTGTACCATCTTCTCTCCGTCCCAGCAAGCACGCAGATTAACACATTACCGCCTCAGATAACAGCTACATTTTAGCAGGAATCTTCCGGAGACCAAGCAATCACCCAGGAGAAGCTCTCTAACATGAAAATTCCTGGCTAGTCTGTGGGAGGGGTACCGAGAGGCCCTGAGACATAGCAAATTGAGTGATGCCTTTTCCCTAAGAAGGACACCCTCAGCTAACACCATGCTGATAGATCCACTGCTATTTGGGTCTGGCACAGTCTCTAAGAAAGAGCCCTGGCTTTGCAGTTCTACCTAAGCTTTAATTCTATCTTCTGGTTCTTGGTTGAAGGACCTCTGGCCAGTGACGTGAACTCTCCATGCTTCTGCTTCCTTGTCTGTGATCTGGGAAACACACAACCCCCTGCCAAGCACTGCCAGAAGATCACCACCCATCATGATGCTGGCACGCTGCGGGTCCCACCACCCCCTGTCCTCTGCCCCCTGAGTATGCAGCATGTGCAAAGGAAAAGAGCTAACCTCTAGAATGAAGACACACTGGAATATGTTCCTCATTCCCACCAGCTGGGAAGCTGGGGAGGGAGAGGGCCTCTTTGAGGGAAGGATATTAGCAGTTCCAGCCAACCAGAAGTCCCTCATCACCTTTAATTCTCCCAGAGGGAGCCTGTCCAGGTTGAGTTATCTTCTGTCGGCAAGAAAAGCAGCTCTGGCCCTTTTAACCCAACACGGATCATAGAGCAGAGAAAATATAACAGCCCCAAACCACTAAGCACTCTTCAACTAGATTTTCCCAGCCCTGCCAAAGAGGCAAGTGGCGGCCACAGTTAAAGGAATGATATGTATATTTTCTGGAGGAAGTGGAAGATTGACATGGTAGGGAACTCAGGGGATCTAGCAGGGCATCAGCCCACGTGACCTTAGACATAAGCCCGGCCAGGGCAGCCCGGCCAGGAGGTGGCTGCCGAGTCAGGGTTTCTGGAGATGGATGGCTATGCTGCGGGCCAGGGCACAGGGCACATCTCTCTCCATCATCCGTCCCCTTGACTGCTCTGTTGGTGGGTCGCCTTAACGTATGCATGAAAATTGCAAGCCTCATCATTCACCCAGATGGTGGAAGCTCCCAAATTGTTCCTTCTCGAGAGACAGCTGTTCCACCGCTGGGCCATATGGCTCCCCTTGCTCTGCGTCCTGCTCTGGGAAATGGACCATTTTCCCCAGGCAGCTTCCCAGATCAAGATCCTCTCTCGTTCTTAGCAGGCAATTAAGACCTCCAGCCGAGGCATCTACACTGCTCCACGCGTCGTTTGTACACATGTCAGACTGGCATTTCAAAGCTCAATCAAGGCAAATACAGGGGCCAAGGCATGGTGGCTTTGCCTCCTACTCAAAGGGAAAGTCTACCACCATAGACTCAGAGGAAGGCTGCCCAGGAGTCAGCTCACCTCTTCTCTGCTCATACTCTCTGAATTGCAGGCTGGAAATGACCTTCAGGGCTCATACTGTCTGCCTTTGATACAGGCTCCTTTCAAAACAGAAACAGACAACCGTCCACCTTCCACCATTTGAATTGTGAAGTTATTAGCAAAGACTTTTAAGACAAGCTTGTGATTTAGGAATTCATGGACCTTCTCAATGGAGGATTAAAAGCATCAGTGGGCAGAGAAGCTTCCTGTCACTGGCAGCCCAGATTCTCCGACCCCTCTCTGGGACAGCTGTAGGCTGAACTCCTGATGATGCAGATGTAGTATTTTTTCTTTTTTTAAATTGAGGTATAGTTGAGTTACAATGTTGTGTTAATCCCTCCCATATAGCAAAATGATTCAGTTATACATATATTATATACACATTCTTTTTTATATTCTTCTCCATTATGGTTTATCATAGGATATTGAATATAGTATCCTGTGCCATTTGGTAGGACATTGTTTTTTTATCCATTCTCTGTATAATAGTTTACAGCTGCTAACCCCAAATTCCATTCCTCTCTTCCCCTATTTGCCTCAACAACCACAATCTGTTCTTTATATCTGTGAACCTTTCACAGATAAGCTAATTTGTGTCATACTTTAGATTCTATATATATAACTCATACCATATGGTATTTGTCTTTTTCTGACTTACTTCACTTGGTATGATAATCTCTAGTTGTGTCCAAGTTGCAGGAAATGCATGATTTCATTCATTTTTTATGACTGAGTAGTATTCCATTGTATATGACTATGCAGATGTAGACTTTCTATCTTTGCTTTCTAGGTGGAAATACTGTAGTCCATGGAGCCAGCAGAGCCATGACTGGGACCTCATCACTTACAAAGCTCATCTCCTGTACACTTGATATCTCTACCCATTTTGTGGCATGTACTGGGGTACTCAACAGTATGTATCTGCTATTCTTTCTGACAGTTTCAGACATTTTCTTTAAGAAGCCAGGGAAGGGGGCTTGTGTACCTCCCAACCCTTGACTTCTTCCCATATCTGAACATTGTGATTCTTTTGCCCTTGGCCTAACAAAGAAGTTCTCTAAGCATTATCCTGCCATAGTGGCAAACAAGAGTTGAAGTTATTACTGTGTGCCAGGTACCATTCCAAGCATTTTATATGAGTTTACTCACCTAATTCTCACAAGCGTAAATGGAAGGTACTATTATTATTCCCATTACACAGATGAGGAAACTGAGGCTCTGAAAGTAAATATATAGGTTCCCCAGATCAGGCTTCACCCCATCAGGCAGTAACAACTAGAGTAGCAACTGAGCAGGACAGGTGGTCTGGCTAGGGAGTGGGTGACCTGCCAGGGTCACACAGGTGGCTGCAGCCAACAGCATATCAATTAAATCCTACCAACCCTCAAGCTCCAAAGATGTCAGCTAAGGCCAAATGCGGCCTTGTAGCTAAGCCTGCAGGCCATTGGTTGTTACAGAATGGTTATGAGCATGAAACTGACACCAGATGCCAGGATTGACTTCCAGCTGTATCACTTCATTGCTGTGTGACCTTGGACAAGTTCTCTAAGCATTCTGTGCCTTTGTTTTCTCATCTACGAAATGAGAATGTTAACCCTACCTACTCCATAGGGTTGTCGTGAGGATTAAGTGAGTCAATATGGGAACGAGCTGGGAGAGTGGCATTGCCATATGTACACCACCGTGTGTAAAATAGGTAGCTGAGGGAAGCTGCTGTGTGGCTTGGGGAGTGCAGCTCGCTGCCCTGTGATGACCTAGAGAGGTGGGATGGGGTGTCGGAGGCTTAAGAGGGAAGGGCTATATGCATACACAAAGCTGATTCACTTTGTTGTACAGCAGAAACACAGCATTGTAAAACAATTACATTCCAATAAAAATAATAAATTGGAGAAGGAAATGGCACCCCACTCCAGTACTCTTGCCTGGAAAATCCCATGGACGGAGGAGCGTACTAGGCTACAGTCCATGGGGTCGCAAGGAGCCGGACACGTATATGATGAAAAGAAATGAGATGCAGCATGCAGTCTGTCCTAGATGAGTTAGCTGTGATGGTAACATGGGGAGAAAGAGAAGAGTGTTATTTCTACCGCCTAGTGGGCCACACTGGGGTCAGCCAGGGCTGGTGATTGCACAGCTGCATCACACTGTCTTACAGGACAGGGCAGAAGCCCTACATTGTAGACAAAGCAAACCTCTGAGGGGAAGGATGTCACTCATGAGTCAAAGGGCAAAGCTGGGCTGCAAAGCAGGCCCCTGACCTGAGCAGAGCCTGAACACTAAGACAGGGAGCCTCTGGCAACAGGCAGGGAGCAACCTTTTACAGGTAACATTCCTGGGGACTTCCCAGGCCTGGCTTCCTCCACATCAGTGCACTGGGAACCTGGCTCCACCTCTTCCTAGCTGTACCCTTGGGCAAAGTCTTCAACTCCTCTGAGTTTCAGTTTTACACCTGAAAAACAGAGGAATTGGGGATTTCCCTGGTGATCCAGTGGCTAAGACTCCACACTTCCAACGCAGTGTTAGTCGCTCAGTCGTGTCCAACTCTTTGTGACCCCATGGACTATAACCCACCAGGATCCTCTGTCCACGGGATTCTCCAGGCAAGAATACTGGAGTAAGTTGCCATTTCCTCCTCCAGGGGCTCTTCCCAACCCAAGGATTGAACCCTTCCAATGCAGGGGATGTGGGTTTGATCCCTGGGCCAGGAACTAAAGTCCCACATGTTGAGTGGTGTGGCCAGAAAACAAAACAAAACAAAAAATAACACACAAAGAGGAATCGTTCCTGGAAAGTCACCTCGAGGAGAAAATGAGGTCATACATACCAAGGGACGCCAAAAGTGTGCTTCCGTCCATCAGTCCCTCTTGTGAGGGTGAATGTCCCCCAAAGGAAGGTACTAGGACGTGTCCCAAAAAGCCCCAAGGAAGTTTCTCCAGCTTGCTTGGTGCCCGCCTCCCCACCTCACCAAATAATGAAGTCTTTAGGAGAAACTACACTGGCCCTTTGGTCCTGGCCCCAGGAAGCTCATGAACCTCTCACCCACACAGAACTCGTCAAGAGTGTCCCGGGAATATGGATGCCCCCACCTGGTAACAAAGCAAATGGCATTTCCAAGGGCTGTGACTGGTCCGTGATTCTTTGCCAGTCACGCTGCCTCTATTTGGTTCTTCCTACAATACACTTGCTCCTTGGAAGGAAAGCTATGACAAACCTAGACAGTGTATTAAAAGGCAGAGACATCACTTTGCCAACAAAGGCCCACATAGTCAAAGCTATGATTTTTCCAGTAGTCATGTATGGATGTGAGAGTTGGACCATAAAGAAGGCTGAGTGCCAAAGAATTGGTGTTTTCAAATTGTGGTGCTGGAGAAGACTCTTGAGAATCCCTTGAAATGCAAGGAGATCAAACCAGTCAATCCTAAAGGAAATCAACCCTGAATATTCATTGGAAGGACTGGTGCTGAAGCTGCAATACTTTAGCCACCTGATGCAAAGAGTTGATTCATTGGCTGCTGCTGCTGCTAAGTCGCTTCAGTCGGGTCCGACTCTGTGCGACCCCATCCCTCCCCCATCCCTGGGATTCTCCAGGCAAGAGTACTGGAGTGGGTTGCCATTTCCTTCTCCAATGCATGAAAGTGAAAAGTGAAAGTGAAGTCGCTCAGTCATGTCCGACTCTTCACGACCCCATGGACTGCAGCCCACCAGGCTCCTCCGTCCATGGAATTTTCCAGGCAAGAGTACTGGAGTGGGGTGCCATTTCCTTGATTCACTGGAAAAGACCCTGATTCTGGGAAAGATTGAAAACAAGAGAAGGGGGCAGCAGAGGATGAGATGGTTTAGATAGAATCACCAACTCAATGAACACAAATCTTAGCTAATTCCAGGAGATAGTGGAGAACAGAGAAGCCTGGTGTGCTGCAGTCCACGGGGTCACAATTTAGCGACTAAACAACAAACAATAACAATTCATTTCACTAAGAACTGCAGGTGAATGCTTCTGTTTTCCATACTCCCTCAGCCTTAACTTTGCCCATTGACTTCAAAACAAGAAAAGCCTCTGCCTCACAGTCACCATAACTGGTGCTCCCATTTCACCGATGTTCAGAGCAGATAGATCTCTGACATGACGGATGGATGAGGTGAAGCCCAGAGAGGTGGGTGCCTGCACGCGATTGCACAGCAAGATCACAGCTGGTGGGTGACTAGAACACGTCTGAAAGCTGGGTCAGGGCTCACATCACCAGCACCATGGTGGCCTCAAACCCCAAGGAGGTGGCCCCCCGTTTGAGACAAAGTCCCACTCCTCTGAACCGGGGATCAGTGACCTCCTCTGCTCGGAGCCAGAAGCCAGTGTGGAAGAGAACTCTCTGACAACAAATGCTTAGTACCCTGGACTGTTGGAGGCCCTTCAACCCAAACCATCCCATCAGACACCAGATGGCATTTGACTTTAGGGCTGAAGACCTCAGCGAGATTCAAATGCGGCAACCGGCAGAGAATGGAGTCCCAAACTTCAATCTTGCCACTGGGGTTTCCATGCAGAGAGGCAATTAAAAAGGAGGAGGATGTGCTCTGATTAGAAAAACACAAAGGCAGCCACGGAGTTTTCTCCTGGGCTCAAGCCTGCCCCTCGGGATGGAAGAAGGAGCCCCGAAGAGAAAAAGGGATTGCAAGATGAGGAGGAAGAGAGACACCCAGGAGACCCTGCGTGGCCTCCTGCCAGGCCCGGCCCTGCCCCATTCGCCTCCCCAGAATCAAATCGGCGGCAGTGCTCTCTGTAAGACTATTGTACAAAAACAAGATTAAAAGGGACAAGCAGAACAAAGCATCAGTCTCCCTAACAAAGGCCCTCCACTTAGTAAATTAGCCTGCTCTTTCCACCTGACACACTTTTAAAGGGAGATCTTCAATTACCAGGCGCTGGCGGGGCAGAGTCACACAAGGTCTGTACAGTGACTTCATTCTGCGAGCCCTGAGCAGGCTCTGCAATGGCTTTATGTAATAGAGATACTCATCTAGTCCATATAATTTGGAGAATCCTTTATGGAGGACTGAAGGGCATTGGAGCCCTGCGGTTGTTTCAAAGAGGTTTTCTGCAGTTCATGCATTTACCTTGCCAAAAGCTGAGCTGAGCTGAGCAAACAGAGTCCTCTAAATCAGGCCTGCAGCTGATTTACTATCAAGCCTCTGCAGTTTGTTTGGTGGATGGAAACTTGCGGATAAACACAGGCCAAGGCCTTGGTCCCTCCGCCTGGCCACACCAGAGGGAGAGGGGCCGGCTTCCAGTTGCCCCCTGAGACACCACCCCCCAGCTTCCAGATTTGGAGCATCCTCTTTCCTTCTCTTTGGGCAGGCTCAGCCCAGGGTAGCTAGAGGGCCATTTTTTTGTCTGACCAGGGACGGGAGGACGCCTCTCTGGCTTTTGCCCTTGGTTCCAGGTCTGTCTCCATCCAGAGGAATGAGACTGGTAGTGTCAGTCAGCTCGCTCTTCCCACCCCATCAGGAGCAAACATGCGGATCTGGCTCCCCAGGTGACAATTCACCACCACTGCTGCTTGCAAAGGAGAAGGAGAAGGCGAAGTGGGAAAGGATGATGGGAAAGGTGACTCTCAGGAGAGCGGAGGAGACGTGCGCGCAGACCCTCAACACACACAAGCAGGCGGATCTGCACTTGACACGGGGGATGGGGGCCCCATCCACGGGTGACACACACACACACAGACAGCAAGTGTGTACACAAAGAACAGGCATGTGCACACAACACACAAGAGGGGAGCTCTTCCCACACAGCGAAACCTAATACTCATGAATATGCATGTGCACATGGGATAAAGGCGAGCTCTTCCACAGCACCTGCCATGGGCTTGGTCAGCACAGATTCACTTATTTAATCCTCCCAACAACCCCATGAGGAAGGCAGTCTTGCTACACCATGGAGTCATCAGAGGCCTGGAGAAGCTAAGTGATTGGCCCACGGTCACACAGGCAGGAGGCAGCAGTCCAGTCCAGGGTCTGTGCTCATGACCCTCACAGTGTCAGGCACTACATACCGCACAGACACTCCTCGCGTGGGCTGGGAGCAGCGTCCCCCCCAGCCAGAGGCTCCAGCTGAGATGCCCCTTCCTCAAGGGTCCAAATGGATCACGTCTCCAGGTCAAGTGAGACCCAGATGCTCTGGTTCGGGGGAGAAGGGGATCAAATATTACAGCAGTGAAATGCTTCTGCTCTGGTTGGTAGGTGGTTGCCACCACTGCCCTGCTCCCAGCCTACCCTCACCCATCTACCCATGATCCAGCACCTACAGGATTAACCACGGCCCCACAACAGACCTCCAAGACTACTCCATTCTAACCTATTAGTGGAAGTGCCATATCTGTCGTTAAGTATTTTCATGCTCACCCCCAGGGTTAGACAAGGTAGGGACAAGGGGCCTACAACAAGGCGAGGGGACCTGACCCTCAGGCCTGGCTTAAGAGTTGGCTGATGCCTGGCCCGCGTGGTAGCAGAGGCTGGCCATCTCCCTCAGCCCGCTCCCACCCCACCCACTTGACAGGGAGCTGATCAAAGCCCTTCCAAGTCAAGTGTACCGATGTGGCCATGGCGGGGAGGCGCCAAATCACAATTTCCACTGTCAATGAAGCCACTCAGCTGTCCTTAATCAGAGTCAGCATTCAAGGAGACGCGGGACTGCAGGTCCATCACCACAAACCCCAGAATGGCCATTTTCTGAAACCTCTCTGCTCTGAAGGCAAGGAGCCAGGAGGGGAGGAGGAACTCTATAAACCCAAACCAGAAAGCACTGCAGGAAGAAACTTGCTGCCTCCCCATGACCAGAAGGTCAGTCCAACCCAGAATTGTTGGTCTCCCAGGCTCTGGAACCACAGACTCAATCCCCATAGAGCCCCAGAGCAGGGTCCCCAGACTCTTCACACACACACGACACTAGGCTCTGGGGTCCTAAGGGGATGGAGTGAGTGGAAATGAGGACCCTCACTGGGGCAGGCCACCCTTCACTCTGGGGTCTCAGGCCCTGCCCAGAGACCACTCCTTTGGGAGTCCTTGGAGGGCCCTCAGGAAAAGCCAGCCTACATGTCCTCCTTCTAATAATCTAAGGCTGCACAAAACATGTTCCCTGCTAGGCCCTGGGCTGGGTACTAGGGATACAGAGGGGTCCTCAGCCTCCACTCTCAACAAGCTCACCATTCAGGCAGAAGATAAATAAGTTGCCAATTGTAAGGGCAGTTGTGGGGGAAAGGGGCTAAGATCAGGACCTAGAGGGAAAAGGAAGAGGGAGGTATCCATGGGGCTTCCCAGGGATCAGCAGCTCTGCACTCAGTCTCCAAAAGCCTCCAGGAAGGAACTGGGGACACAGGACCAGCAGTTCCAGGAAACAGGGGCAGCCTGTACACAGTCCCTGAGAGTGAGTGCGTGGAGAATTCAGGTGCCAGGGTGGTGCATAGAGGATCAGCAGACCCGACAGGACCCTGGGGAAGTGAAATACAGAATGACAAGGAGTCTAGGGTACAGCATTTGGAGAAAGCAGCAACATTGTGGGGGGAGCGGGAGAGCTGGGGGCCAGTCCATCCACGTCGCTGCATATTCTCTTTAAAGAGACAGAAAATAAAAAAATATATTGATAGATCCTATGTCTCTATGTCAGGTAGTGACAATGCTAATTAAAGGATAAAACGAATTAGAAAAGATACATGCACCCCAGTGCTCATAGCAGCACTATTTTCAATAGCCAAGGTGCGGAAGCAACCTAAATGTCCATCTACAGAGAGATGAAAAAGATGTGGTATCTGTGTAAATTAAATATTATTCAGCTGTTAAAAAAAAAATGAAAGAACACCATTTGCAGCCACATGGATGGACCTAGAAATTGTAAGACTAAGTGTACTCAGACAGAGAAAGGCAAATATCATGATATTGTTTATTTGAGGAATCTGAAAAGAATGATACAAATGAATTTATACACAAAACAGAAACAGACCCACAGACATAGAAAACAAACTTATGGTTACCAAAAGCAAAAGGGGCAAGGAGACACAAACTAGGAGTTTGGGATTAAGAGATATACACTGCTAGATATAAAATACATATACTGACTCTTTGAGACCCCACAGACTATAGAGTCCATGGAATTCTCCAGGCCAGCATACTGGAGTGGGTAGCCTTTCCCTTCTCCAGGGGATCTTCCCAACCCAGGGATTGAGCCCAGGTCTTCCGCATTGCAGGCAGATTCTTTACCAGCTGAGCCACAAGGGAAGCCCAACAACACTGGAGTGGGTAGCCCATCCCTTCTCCAGTGGGTCTTCCTGACCCAGAAATCGAACCAGGGTCTCCTGCATTGCAGGCAGATTCTTTACCAACTGAGCTATCAGGGAAGCCCATAGATAAAATAGACAACCAATAAGGACCTACTATATATTCTAGGGGAATTATTATACTCAGTATTTTGTAATGAACTATAAGGAAAAACAATCTGAAAAGATATAAATACGTATGTATGGATAACTATCACTTAGCTGTATACCTGAAACTAACACAACATTGTAAGTCAGCTATATTTAAAAAAAAACAAAAAAAACAAAAAACCCACCACCAAAAAAAAAAAAAACAGGATAAGGGCCTACAGAAAGATGTCAGGGAAGGAACTGCTATTTCAGACGTGGGGTCAGAAAGACTCTGATAACACGGCATGCGAGAAAACACTGAGTGAGATGGGGAGTGAGCTGCGTGGTATCCGGGGGAGAGGGAGCAGCACACAGGGCTTCCTGTGTGCTGAGGCAAGGCGACGAGGATAAAGAGCAAGGAGGCCACATGGCAGCAATGGGTCAGAGTTAGCCGAGGCCAGGCCCCGGGGTTTAGCGCATGGTGTGAACCTCAGAGAAGCAGCCAACTCCCAGCAAGGACCGGAAGGAAGTCAGAGGTGGGATCCTGCAGATGTTGAGGGAATTCAGAAGATGGAAAGTGGGAACCTTGAAGCAGTTTCCAGGGAGAACTGGGGAGTTAGGCTGGGGACAGGTTTGCCATTTCACAGGCTTCACACGGCCCAGGACACCAGGAAGGGGACTTAAATAAATGCCCAACTACTCTGACACTAATAAAGGCTTCGCCTCGGAGGCTGCCTGGTCCGGACAGCAGAGGTTTAATTACAGCTGCAGCTGGTAATTAAGCAGCAGCACCTACATTCTTCCATGGCTGCATCAGCACTAAAGACCCTGCTGGCACCTGGTACAGGTGGGGGCGGGGGAGGGACGGGGGGCCCTGGCAGGGAAGCTTAGGCCTAAGGCAGCGGAACACAGCCTGCCCGACCCCAGATCTCCTGTGTCTGCGGACCAAGATCGGGGGCACCGCCACGGCTCACCCGCCCCTCACACACCTCCTAACTTGGCTTTATTCCCTTCCCAGGGTTCTCCACACTGCTGCCCCTGGACACCACAGTGAGCATGTCACTGGCTGCTTCAGTGATCTCCTGGAATTGTCCAGTCCACTCAATGCAGAGCTGGGGGTCCAGACCTGCCTCACCCTGGCCCCTTCTCCCACCACTTTTTGGCCTGTGCTCCTGCTGGGAGTGTGCTGATCCTGCTTGCTCTTTCATCTCTGCTCTGGCTGTCCCCTCTCCAGAGAATGCTCTCGCTCACAAAAATAATACAAATAGCAGTAGCTAACATTTACTGAGCTCTTACTGTGTGCCAGGCTCTGGCCTAAATGCTCTCTTTGTGGTAACTCATTTAATCCCCACGACAGCCCAAAGGGTAGGCACTTAACACAGCTCTATCTCATTTTACAGATGAGAAAACCAAGACAGAGCGGTGAAATAGTCTCAGCACGGTACGAAAGGCTTCAAAACTCATGCTCTTAGCCATTGCCCATCTCCTGTCCTCCTCCCAAGTTCCTGATCTTTCAGGCTCAGCTTGAAACTGACCTCCTTCAAAGAATTTTCTTTGAGCCCCCTCTGGCCTTGGATTCCCCAGAGAGAATTGTTTGCTTCTTCCTAAGAGGTGTCTCAGTATTGGGGGTAGAAATATAATGAATTCTGTTTCATCCATTCTCTCTGTTGGTCACTCATTCAATAATTATTCAGTACTAAGTGCCAGGTCCTGCATGTAGCTCATGGAGTAGAAGACATGATTCTTATTCTGGGGGAACTCACTTTTGAGTGGGAGAGATGGACGGGGCAGCAGCGTCACACCCAGTGCAACAGAGTGACCGAGGGGACCCAGAAGCTGTGGGTAATGAGCATATGGAACCAACTACCACGTGGCTTCCAGACATCCCAAACTACCAGGTCAGAAAACGAGGCGTCAGAAAATGAGGAACCCAAAGCAGGTGCTAACAAGACGGGTGTCCAGAGAATCTGCTGGGCCTTGGGGTGCCTGGACCATGAATTTACTCATTCAATAGCAAAACTAATACAATTATGTAAAGTTTAAAAATAAAATAAAATTAATTAAAAAAAAAAACAGTTATTTACTGAGGGCCTGAAAAGCAATCACAGGTGAACAATAGCAAGTCTTTGGCACTTGTTTCTCCCTCCACCTGAATTGTTTGGCAGCAGGGTTAGGCATCAGTATTGTATAAGTTGGGTCAGTGCGAATCAGCCACTCCAGGCATCCTAAATCAGTGCTCTAAGCCCACAGAGGCAGGAGATGCTCATGGCCGGACTGGCTTTGGCCACTCATCGAGGACCTGCTGGGGCAGCGTGAAGCCATTCTTTCCCCTCCACCAGCCTGATGACACCCTCTCTGTCTTTGCCTGCTTCTTTACAGTGTGATTATACTATGCTGGAATTTTTGGAAAGTTAAATGCACACACACACACACATAACCATTTTTCCCCACTAGACCCCATGCTTCTTATTCATCTCTCTATTCCCAGGACTCTGAGTGCCCTCAAGACACAGGTATCGAGTAAGTGTTGACAGATAGATGGACAAATGGAAAGATGAATGCTGTTCTAGGCAGCAAAGCTCAGCACCAGGTGCTGGTGACCCCAGGGAGCAACATCAGCACTGTTTCTGGTGATGGCGGCAGGCAGGACTCCCCAGGGAGCCTCTCAGAGATCAGCAGAGAATTATTTCGCCTGGCATTTATGTGTTTCAGACAGAACCCACAGCTCTGTGCACACATGCATGCACACACACACACGCAGCCATCCCCCACTCACTACCCTGATCCTGGCACCTATCAGACCATTTAGCAAAATTTTAAGATCAGACCAGTTTACCCTCAGTCCCTTCCTCTCCCTATACACCTCTCCACCTGCCCTCTTATCTCAACTCACTTTCCTCTCCTGGCCATAGGTCCCTCCTGCCAAGAGAAAACCCACTGCAGGAAGGGAAAGTACAGGATTGGAAGTTGATCTCAAATCCGGGGCTGCACTTGTCCATGTGGATGCGTCGCGTGGCCTCACTCAGCCGTAGTTTCCTCTGCTGCACAGGGCAGGCAGGCATTTGTTCAGTGTGTAAGTCATGTCCGACCCTTGCAACTCCATGGACTGTAGCCCACCAGGCTCCTCTGTCCGTGGATTTCTCAGGCAATAATACTGGAATGGGTTGCCATTTCCTCCTCCAGGAGATCTTTCCAATCTAGGGATCAAACCTGTGTCTCCTGCATTGGCAGGTGGGTTCTTTACCACTAGCCACCAGAGAAGCCCCACTGTAACAAGGGCAGTAACAGTAAGACTCACCTCTCCAGCCTGTGAACGCCAAGTGACACTCTGTATGGGAAATGTGGGGTAAACCACCAGAGATTATACTATTGTTTTATTACATTGTTGGAAGTTAGCAATCGGTCCAAGAGAGCACTGAATTAGATGTCACAGGGTCCGATTATAAAGCCCCTGATTCTGCCACTCACTATAAACCAGGGGCAGTTTCAGAGACAAGGCAAAAGTGCTAAGGTAGGCACCCCTGCTACGAAAATGCCTCCCAAACATAATGAAAGTATTTTTTAAATATATACCTGAACTCTAATAAGAGAAAGGTAAATCCCTAAGTGTGAAGAAAGGGTAGGGGGAGTTTATGAGTTGCAGAAGGTCAGGTGCTGAAGCTAAGGTAGCCCGGGGAATGTCAGCCCTGGCTAGCTGTACCATTAGTCCTCAGCCCAGGCTGGGAGCGTGGTGGGTAATGCCCACACAGGCAGACTGGGCCTTGGGAGCTGCCAGCCCCAAGGATGGGATACCTGAAAATGCTGCCCAACCAGCCTAGGAAAGAAACAGGGATTCAGGATGAGGAGAAATGTCTCCCACAAGAAACAAAAAACAGGAGCGGGGACTGGGGAGTGACTGCTTAATGGGTACAGGGTCTCTTCAGGAGTGATGAAACTAGATAGAAGTGATGGTTATACAACACGGTGAAAGCACTAAATACCGTTAAATTGAATACTTCAAAATAGTTTATTATGTTATGTGAATTTCACAATTTTTTTTTTAAAAGGGGAAAAGACTCTAAGCCTTCACCACACACTGGAATCTCAAACCAAATTATCAGTGCAAAGACTGGTCTTGAGTCAGTGAAAACCATTAGTGTGCCTAATAAGTGAGTGCAAAACTAGTG
The DNA here is from genome assembly GCF_027580195.1 of Bos mutus. NCBI lineage: Eukaryota > Metazoa > Chordata > Mammalia > Artiodactyla > Bovidae > Bos > Bos mutus. The sequence continues at coordinate 12,545,870 of NC_091626.1, forward strand.
TATGGGGCTCTTGTACAACCCAGGACATGAGGAAGGGAAAAAAGGCAAAAAGGTTCACAGAAAAAAAAAAAAGAAATAATTACAACCTATATGAGGAAACAACCCATGATCAGGGAGAATCAGCTATCTCCACAAGCAGGGGAACTGACATTCTAAGAACTTGATCTAATAGGACTAATAGCTCAAGATAGAACTATTTGAAGAGACTACAGGAGTATGTTTAAAATAATTAAAGCAATAAAAGAAGGATTAGAATTTATAATGAAAGAATAGGACACTACAGGAAGGAAACAGGCAGATCTTAAAAAAAAAAAGAGGAACTAGAAATGAAACATGTTGTCATTGGAATTAAGACCTCAAAAAACAGGTTAATTAGCAGAATGAAAGGATTTGACAAATGGATCGGAGGAAAATGTCCAAGATACAGCCTGGAGAGATAAAGAGATGAAAAATTAGAGCTTAGGAGAGACAAAGGCTGCAGTGATAGAGTCCAACACTTTGGAGCTGCAAAAGGAGAGAACCGGAAAGATGAAGGAAAGGAGATATTTGAAGAGATATGCCTGGGAACTTTCCAGAACTGATAAAGGACATGACTCTTTATCTTGAGGAAGATGCATACCTCTGAGGAGCCAACAGTATTAATAAAAGTAACTCCACACCCAGACACAATCTAGGGAAACCGCAGAGCACTGCAATGACCAAGTCCAGAGCACAACAGAAAAACATCCTCAGACTACTGAAGGAAATGACTGAGAACCGGGAACTTCATCCGCAGTAAACCACCCAACAAGAGTGACGGCAAAAATAATGGCATCTTCAGACAAGTTAAAACATTAGAGTCAATCACTTCATAGACCCTTCTGGAAAAAAAAAAAAACAAACACTAAAAAAGGCCCTTCAAGAACAATGAAGCTGAACCAAGAAGGAAGAAGTGAGAGGCAAGAAGAGATGGCAGCAAAGAAGTCAACCGGAGTTAAATTTCAACGTAAATGACATCTGACTGTGCAAAACAACTGCAGTAGTAAATATGAGGTAACTAAATCCCAAAATGGTATGAGGAGGGACTTCCCTGGTGGTGCAGTGGTTAAGAATCCACCTTCCAAAGCAACGGGACTCGGGTTCAATCCTTGGTCAGGGAAACTAAGATTTGCTGGTGCCACGGGCAACCAAGCCCTCCCCACGCAGCTACTGAGCCCGTGTGCTGCAACAAAGGATCCCTCGTGCTGCAAATAAGACCCAATGCAGCCAAAAACAAACAAACAAGTAAATATTCAAAACTTTAAAAAAACGCTTTAAAAAATGCCGTGAGTTTACTGGAGTAAGTCTTATGCACCCCTCGGGTTCCCTCCTGGCAGCCAACCTCCTGGATCTTCTGCTGTGGGTCTCTCCCCTTCAGTCACCCACACACAGACTGACCCCATTGGGCCTGGGTGGTCCGTCTTTTGGGGACAGTTCAACCAGGTTACCCAAGTATGCTGAACACCCCTCAATGAGCTCAGCCCATCAGCTACATACCCGGAACTTCTGGCTGATCCCTCCACTTCTGGATCTGGATGAAATCCACACAGCGAGGGAGAGGCTTTGGCTTTCCCAGTGGCCACTGAAAGGGCTTCACTACACAGTCTGGAAGTTTGGGGGGGGCGGTTACTTCCCTCTGGGGGAGACTCTGACCAAGGGGAGATAAGAGACATGGGGGTTGTGTAGAGAAACTCCCTCCTCACTGGCTACTCTGAGACATGCTCTTCTCCCATCAGGAGAAGCCCTAAATATCAAGGGGACCCACCTGTTGAGAACCAGCTAGGCTCTTTGCAATTTACCAAAAGATGAGGTCAGCACAGCAACCATGCCTTAGCATAACTAACACCAGTGGTTTTCAAAGAGTGGGTCACATTATAGCAGCATGAGCATCACCTGGGAACTTGTTAGAAATGCAAATTCCCCAGCCTCACTCCAAGTTTTCTGAATCTGAGCCTCTGAGGCTGGGACCCAGGGGTATGCATGGTAATAAACCTTCCAGGTGATTCTGAGATTAGGATATCAAGCGATCGGTAAAGCATTGTGACTACCATGGCATCTATGTGGCACCTGTGATAAGCATTGAGTCTACTCACTAAATACCTCTGGCCCTCTGACTCCAAGGTCTGCCTGAGCCCTCTTTGCTGTTGTTTAGTCACTAAGTCCTGTCCAATTCTTTGCAACCCTATGGACTGTAGCCCGCCAGGCTCCTCTGTCCATGGGATTCTCCAGGCAAGAACACTGGAATGGATCGCCATTTTCTTCTCCAGGGGATCTTCCCAATCCAGGGCTTGAACCTGCATTGGCAGGCGGATTCGTTATTGCTGAGCCACTGGGGAAGCCCATGCCAAAGCCCTCTGCTGCTGCTGCTGCTAAGTCATTTCAGTCGTATCCGACTCTGTGCGACACCATAGACGGCAGCCTTCCCCTGTCCCTGGGATTCTCCAGGCAAGAACACTGGAGTGGGTTGCCATTTCCTTCTCCAATGCATGAAAGTGAAAAGTGAAAGTGAAGTCGCTCAGTCATGTCTGACTCTTCACGACCTCATGGACTGCAGCCCACCAGGCTCTTCCATCCATGGGATTTTCCAGGCAAGAGTACTGGAGTGGGGTGCCATTGCCTTCTCCAGCCAAAGCCCTCTACTCTCTGTCAAATCAACCAGCAACATCACAGAGAGTGACTGCTCCATCTGCCTGGGTCCTGGGGTGATGTTTTCAAGGAGCAGGCCCCAGCTGGCCCTCAATGGACATGTAATGTGAATAAGACATAGAACTTCGTTGTTTCAAGCCACTGGGATTTGGGTGCTGTTTGTTACTGCAGCGTAACCCAGCTCATCAAGTCTGATATGGGCCAATATTTTCAAAGAACAGAGCTTCCTAAAATGCCCACTGCCCTATCTTGCAAGAAAGGAGAAAGAAGGAAATCTGCTCGTACTCAATGATCTTCAGGAAATATTTGATACCTGGACAACCAAGAATGGCCAGGATTCAGCTGTCTCTGTAGATAATGGGAGGGGGTGGGTAGCTCTGGTGCAGGTAGTTCTAGAAGGACTGCCAAGGGCTCTGGGATGACGATGGCAGTTCTGGGCCAGAGGAAATGGTACAAAAAGGAGAAAAATAGGCCAACCTGCATTTGTACCAAGCATTGTGCTTTCTAGGACACTCGTTTATTGTTTCATCTTTCCTCCATCCACACACAGGCACGATCCATCCTATGCCACAGTAGGTGCAGAGAGGCAAAGGGACTTGCCCAAGATTGCACAGCAAGTTGGTGGCAGAATCACCTAAGGCCGTCACTCCCAAGTAAGTGTTGTCCTAGCACCTGCCAAGAAACAGGCTCCAGGAAGATGGTTTTGGAGGGAAGTCAATATCCCCCTGCCCCTTCCCAGAGCACAGGCGATGTTCTTGTACAGGGTCCCAAAGACTCTGGCATCGATGGGTTCCCCCCAGGCTTTGGTGAGCTTGGAGGTTTTCTGGCCTCCAAGGGGTGGAGAGGGAGGAGCAGAGTTTCAGGGGCTACAAGGCTCTAGCTCCTGAGTGCTCCCAGCTTTACACGCTTCTCTTCTAGCACCCTGCATCCTGGCCCACCCTGCACCCTCTCACTACTATTTCTTCCTTTCACAAGTTCCCAGACCTTGGGGCCTCCACTCTTTGTGGAAAGGTGACAAAGCCCGTAGGGGACTGGCTGGTTCCCTTTCCCTTTTCTCCCATCACAATAAGCAGGAGCAGAGTCCCGGTAGTGGCTAACACCTGCCTGTCATGGGTTGAATCGTGTCCTGCTAAAATCCATCTGTTGAAGTCCTAACTCCTGGCAACACAGAATGGGACCTTATTTGGAGACAGGATCTCACAGAAGTAATCAGGTTAAAATGAGGTCATCAGGCTGTGCTCTAATCCAATATGACTAATGTCCTTTAAGTGGGGAAATTTAGAGACATGCACAAGGAGAAGAAAGTCATGCGAAGAACAGAGTTGTGGAGCCACAAGCCAAGGAACACCCAGAAGCTAGGAGACAGGCCTGGAACAGACCTTTGCTCACAGATGGTCCCTCAGAAGGGACACCATGATGGCCTGATTTTGGACTTCTAACCTCCAGAACAGGCTTCCCAGGTAGCAAAGTGGTAAAGAATCCGCCTGCCAATGCAGGAGATGCAAGAGACACAGATTCGATCACTGGGTTGGGAAGATCCCCTAGAGGAGGGCATGGAAACCCACTCCAGTATTCTTGCCTGGGAAATCCCATGGACAGAGGAGCCTGGAGGGCTACGGTCTGTGTGGTCGCAGAGAGTCAGACACGACTGGGCACACACACAGCTCACACACACACACAAACTCCAGAATGGACAGACAATACACTCTTGCTGTTTAAGCCACCCAGAATGTGGTGCTTTGTAACTCTTGGCCCTGTAACCTGCTCCTCATTCCTTGTTTCCCATTCATCCTAAAGTCACCTCCATGGACATTCCTCTCTGCACTCCATCCCACCATTGTCAATCAGCACATAAATTACAAGTGCCCCAGCACCAAACTGGCCCCCAGGAAGATATAGGGATAAACTTGAAGTGGGTACAGTTGGCAGCATCAAAGGATCTAGATCGAGTCTGTGAACCCAGGTTCAAGTCCTAGCCCTGCCCCGGTTGTGATTTGGGAACCTGGGAGAAGTCCCTTCCTCACTCTGGACCTTACTGTCCCATCTGTATTGTGATAAGATTGACTTCCATGATCTTAGAGTTTCCTTCTGGCTGTGAAATTCTCCCATTTCCTGTCTAGATAATATTTGTTTGCAATCATTTTTGTACTCTTCCCTAGAAACTTACTCTTATAACCTCACCTCAGGGTCCACTTGCTTCATGAACCTCTTCCCTCACTCCCATGACCCTCCACACTTTTTTTTTTATATAATATTTACTTTTATTTATATTTATATATTTGACTGTACTGGGTCTTAGTTGCAGCACACGGGATCTTTGATTTTCATTGCGGCATGCGGAATCTTTAGTTAAGGCATGCGAACTCTTAATTGTGGCCTGTGGAATCCAGTTCCCTGACCAGGGATTGAACCCATGCCCCCTGCATTGGGAGCACAGCGTCTTAACTACTGGATCACCAAGGAAATTCCCCCAGCTTTCTCTCTTTCACACTAGTCCAAACCCATTTCCCTTGATCAGGCCCCATTAATTAACATGTTTGCAAGGCAGGATAACGTAGGCATTTAATAAATACTGTGTTGAAACACTCTGTGATGCCTTCCTCGTCTACAGCTGATTTCTCATTAATGCTCAACAGGTGGGTGTGGCTAAAAAGACAGCCTCTCCTCTTAACTCCTTTATACACCCTGCTTTCCAGAGATGCCTGTCAAAGCATCTGTTGCACATATTCCTGAACCAGACCGCCTCCTCCCACCAGGCTGCAGGCTCCCCAAGGCAACAACCATCACTCCTTGCTGTCTACATTCCCCAGCGTTTTCATAATAGGAAGCAACAAACATAAGTGGAGTGGATAAACACAAGCATATGGAAGAAACTCTTCACTATGGTCCAGAGGACCCCATAAAGGTCTCAAGGGAATCCCTGAACTCACTGAAATTGTGGGCAAAGAGTTTGTGCACATAGCTTTATCTATGATATGCTTTTGCCCAGTGAGAGGATCAGTGGACTTCTGAGAAATTAAAGGTCAAGACTCACAAAAATGTTAAGACCCAAAACCAGGAAGTGGGGAGGTGACACATATTAAGCCCCACCCTGTGCTGCGCCTGGTGGTGAACGTATTACTATTCCCATTTTGTGTGAGTGGAAACTGAGGTTCTGAGAGGGGCCATCTTAATTCCTGAAAAGAAGCAGCACGTCTGGAGTGGCTCAGAGAAGCCTCGAGCCAGACAGCCTAGATTCAAATCCTATCACTTTCTAGCTGTGTGATCTTGGCCATGTTACTTAACGGCTCTGTGACTCAGTTCCTCCATCTGTAAAATGGGAGAACTAAGGGTAGCGACCCCAGAGGGCTGTTGTGAGGAGCTGATGCCTCAATGTATGCAAAGTGATCGGAATGGTGCCTGACATGGGTGTGTAGCCTGAAGACAGTGATAAGGAGGATAAAGAAGAAGATGCTGGGAGTGGCAGAGCTGAGATGCACACTCAGGCTGTGTGACTTTTGCCCCTCGGAGCCATCACCCAGCACGCACAATACCCCACCTCACTGCTGAAACTCTGTGGTGCCCTCCTAGGAAAAGCCTCCAGACCTGAAAGCGGCTTTTCTAGCTTGGCTTCCTGGACGTGTCAGGCCTGTAGCACTGACTCAGCAGGTAACCACTGGCTGTTACATAAGGAGAAGGTGGGAGGCTATAAGCTGCCCTTCCTGGTCAGCAAGGCTGAGCCTGTGCAATCAGGACACTCTGCTTCTGCCCCATCTTCATCTTCCAAGAGCTTTACTGACATCCACTAATGGAAATTAGAAAGGCGATGTGCTCATCCATTCCTGGAGCCCTTGATGATGACCAAAATTCCTTTATAATGTCACTGTGCCCTGAGCGCCAGCGGGCCACTCACATCCATCCTGCTCAGGCTTAATGAGTCCGGTGTCCCACTCCACACCTGACTCTTGCTCTGCTTTGAGCAGACAGAGCAGCAGCAGTAAAGTCTTGGTCCTGATCTCAACTCCACACCTGGGTCCCCTCAATGGCCGTCTTGCAAGTGCAGTGTCGACCTAGGCCTTGTTCCAGCCCAGTCCTCTGGCCTGCTCCTGGAAAGCAACATTTTGGGGTTTGCTTTGGGTGAGTATCTTTGTACTTTTGCTGGGAAACCATCATTATTGAACCTATTTGTGACAGTATTTTTCATTCATTCCTGTAATGCAATTAGGATCGAGTTTCTTCAGCATTAGGGGAGATGTAACATCAGTAGGGGAAAATTGTCATTTCATTCCCGACATCAATACGCCCACTCTGCCCAAATTCTCTGTCTGGTACTAACCTGGTTTACCCTCTCAAAACGCAAGGAGAATACTAACAAGGAAACTCACTCTCCAAATTAAGAGGCAGAAGCTCTGGGGCTAGATTCTTCTCTCAGCCATTAAACAGGGAGCTCCTAGCTTTTCTGACCACTCTCCTTCAGAGGTGAGTAGGAAAGAGTCCCCGAGAGCCTGACCACAGGGCCCTACAATCATTCTTCCAGAGAGGTTGAGTGACTTGCCCAAAGCCACATGGTGTGAGGCTGAGACCAAACCCAGAACCCAGATCTGCAGGCTCCTGGGTGTTCCCTACTGCATGACAGTGCCCTCTACCCACGGGCCTGCAGCTGCCAGAAACCCAGCCCTCATCTCCCTGGGGATATCGAGGCTTCAGTTTTCTGTAGACAAAGAAGGGAAGAATTGACAGGTATCTTTCATGAACTTCAGTGTTTCCCAGGCCTTTTTGGAAATCCCCCCAATTACTGGAACCAGCATCTTTCAATCTTATTCTTGCCATCCAAGGATTTCACCTTCCCTGCTTCCTCTCTTCCATCCGGCCGTCCATCCATCCTCGCATCTCTCTCCCCCTCCATCCATTGATCCACTCACCTCTTCTTTCCTCCTTGAGCACCCGCTCTGTGCCAGCCCTCAGCACTTCTTCCCCATTGTTCCTCAGGCACCCACTCCAGAAGAGTTCACTACTCTCCTGACCCTGTCAAAGCCTAGAACTGATGTGCTTATATCCACCCTCTTAGGAGGCTGATCTGATAGACAAATTTGTGCTAAGGTGTTTGCACCAGACCCATTATTCCCCCAGAGCTGGCAGCAGACAAGGACTTCTGGAGCCCTCAGGTCACTGCCCAGGGCCTAGAAGACAGCCCTACCTCCCTCTCCTTGGTCCCCCTGCCCGCCCCTCCCCACTTCCACCCCCACGTACGTATGCAGAAGTCTCCATTCTCATAGTAGCCAGGACAGCACTGGGATCTTCGCCGGTACATCGTTCGCAGCCCACGCCGATATGCCGTCTTATAACTGATCCTAAGGCACAGGAGAGAAAGCCACTTGAAAGTATTGAAAATCAATCACTCCTGTTAGAATGATATTTGTGTTAAGCTATATCAAGGATGCCATTCAATAATGACTTTAAAATGCATGGCAGCTTCGACTATGAAGGAACACAATAAAGAAAAATCAATGGTGAGATCCGGGCCATCATGAGGCAGAATGTATTACCGACTCAGCAGTGTTTGCTACACCTGCTGATTTTTCCCCAGTCCCTTCAGAGTGATGTTTAGAAGGGCTGTAGAAGATACTATGGGGGTTACATTGTAGATGATAACTGGAGGCTTCTCCTGAAAACATCCAGACTCAGGGCTGGAGCAGCCCATGGGGTGACCTGGACAGGAGCTGGGCCCTGAGAGTTTCTATGCCAACTGCCACCATCCCAACCATGACTGCTGATGGCTCCTTGGGGATTGGTCCATCCAACTGGAGAACCAAAGCCAAATCAGCCAAAGGACCCCCTGAGTCTGACTAGGTCCCAGAGAGCAGATCAATCTCCCTCACACCAAAAATAACACCGCCTGGGGAAGAGCTTTGCATGCCATCTTGGGAAGGCTCAGAACCAACACCAGCTCTGCAGAAGAAGAAGCTAAGATCCAGAGAGCAGAAGCTGTGGATGGGGAGTCAGAGGCCTGGATTCCAGTTCTGATGCTGGCATGGCTGTTGAGACTTCGCCCTGTGCCAGACATACTCGCAGGCAAAATCTCATTCCAGTCTCTCTCTGAGACAGTAGCATTATTATGCCCCCCTTTATTTATTTATTTTTCTTCCTTAGAGTTTTTCTTCTTATTTTGTTTTATGAAAACTCCCCCTTTGTTTTATGGTTGAGAAAAGTGAGAAGTTAATGACTTGCTGAAGGTCACACAGCTAAAAGTTTCAGAGCCAGGATTCAAACAGAAGTCACTCTCATTTCAGAGCCACTGGGTTTAACCCAGTGGGAACTGAGCCCTGAGCCAGTTCCTACTGGGTGGCTTGCGAAGCTTATGGGATTGCCATTGTGGAGCAGTAAGACAAGGGAAGGGATGGTGTGAGGACTGAGTCCTAAGGTGAAAGTGTTAGTCACTCAGTCGTGTCCCCATGGACTGTAGCCCCTCAGGCTCCTCTGTCCATGGGATTCTCCAGGCAAGAATATTGGCGTGGGTAGCCATTTCCTTCTCCAGGGGACCTTCCTGACCTGGGGATCAAACCCGGATCTCCTGCATTACAGGCAAATTCTTTACTAACTGAGCCACCAGGGAGTCCTTAAAGAGGGAGTCAAATTTGGGTAGACAGGCAAAGCCCCTTCCTCACACACAAGGTCAAAATGGAGGAGATATGAAGTGGTTATTAAAGACCAGAGAGAGGAAATAACTTCCCAAGGTCAAAGTTAGAGTCAACCCAAGTCCTTGGGACTTGAAGCCAGAGCTCTTTTACTTCTCCACCAGCACCCCAGGAGAGCCAGCCCTGGGGACCCCTGCTCGGGGGCAGAGTAGCAGGGCCCCATCACTGGAGATATCCCTATTCTGTAACATGGAGGGTCAGGCTAACTTGGGCAGGGAATCCGACAGTATGGGCTAGGCCGGCCCTCCCAGTCCTTACAGCGCTCACTTTATGACAAATGACAGTGTGGGACTCCAGGGAAGTCCGTGATATTTGGGAATGTCGTAAACTAAGGTCATTCTACTTTGTCAAAAGCCCATAATGGAAGGTAAGCCAGACTCCAAGCAAAGCTACTTCCCCGGCACAGGAAGGCAGCTCCCGGCAATCTCAGGAGTTGTATAAGCCTCCCAGATAAAGAATGACTCAGGGTTGACTCAGAGGTCATGCAGCCCACGCCTCCCACCAAACAGGGTTATCCCCAAGCCCTTCCAGTGGAGAGGCGGTCTCAGCATCATTAAAGCCTCCCAGGAGAGAGGTTCCCCCCTGCTTCTTGCTTGCCCATCTTTGCTGACTCCCGGTGCTGTGGTGGCAAATAGGAGACAGAAGGGGCCAGAGGCCAGGCTGCTATCAGATGGATGCTGTGTTCAAACAAGCCATCCCACACTGAAGGAGACTGATGGCGCAGCTGTCAGCATGCACACTCCAGGGCATCAGGAAAGCGGCAAAGCAACTCAATAATTTAGCAAAATAATTCATGTTCCAGAAATGCAGCCTATTTTAATAAGCAGCCGTTCACTCACCCTTCCCCACTGGTGATGGACGGCAGCTCCAGCCTCCAAGTACCCAACAAAGCCACTCCTCAGAGCAAACCTGGCTCTGGCACAGGGCTTGACAGAGTCAGAGAGGGAGCAGGACTTCTCTTTCTGCCTCTGCCTTTGACCAGGGCGACAGGCAGCTACCTCAGCAAATTAGGGGAGGTGAAGGGGATGCAGTAATGGCTGAGTAGCTCCTATGAGACCCACCTTCCTGCAAACAACTGTGCAGTCTGGGGGTGGAGGGGACAACCTACCTAAACAGCACTAGAGAGAGAAGAAAGGCAGATATTGGAGGGAAGTAGACACTTGGAAGAAGGGAATGACACGGGACAAGATGAGCCCAGGGGCAGGTCCCAGGCAACAACATTCCAGGTGGCTAAAATTCAGACAGAGGACACACTGCCTTACTGGTTTGAAGAATCACAGGACAAGGTGAGGGTGAACCCAGTAACTAGAAAGTGACAAAGAAAACCCTAGAAAGGAGAGAACCACGAAGAGGAAGTCCCATATTCTTTGTAAAAAATTCTGCCCAAAATTCTGGCCCTGAATTGCATGTGAGGAGGGCAGGTTACAAACGGTCCAGAAAAGCCTGAAAATATTGAACTTTCAGAGTTTGGAAATTGAGTTAGCTGCTAAAACAACCAACCAGAAACAATATAAGAGAACATAAGAGAATTCAGTCTCTTTTGTTTGTAATGCCCAGAATACAGTTCAAAATTACTAGACACATAAAGAAACTAGAAAATTGTACCTTTATAAAAGAAAAGGCAGTCAATGAAGACCAACTCTCAGATGGCCCAGATGTTAAAATTAGCAGACAAGGATTTTAAAGCAGCTATTAAATCTATGTTCAATGTTTCACAGCAAGTTACTAGCAAAACCCCCAAAGAAAATGAGGACTTTGGCTTTTCAGCATGGAGCAAGTTTCCCTATCCATGTTTCTTCCCAACATGATTCCTACAGAACATCAAAGAGCAACCAGGCCCACAAGGAGGGAGCAAAAGAAATCTGGAGGCAACACAGATGCCCAACAACTAGGAAACGGGCCTACCAGGCATCCTCTTTCTCACTGACTCTTCATCTGCTGAATTATCACTCCCTTAAGTAACAAAGCTATCTTGCCTATAACTAACCCCTCAGTTTTCTCCACTTTCCCCTGCTTTGTTCAAACTATTTTTACATCCCTGACCTCACTGGACCCTACAGGTATGGAGGGCAAGTATTAAAGTGTTAGTCGCTCAGTCTTGTCCAACTATTTGCAACCCCATGGCAACTAGGGAGAGAAAAGAGGAAGGAAGAGAGAACATGTTTTGTTGGATGACCCTAGGCAAGTCATTGTTTGGGGATTCCCTGTGTACTCTTCAAATATGTAAGGACCCATCAGGCTCCTCTGTCCATGGGATTCTCCAGGCAAGAATACTAGAGTGGGTAGCCAATTCCTTCTCCAGGGGATCTTCCTGACTCAGGGATCAAATCCAGGTCTCCTGCATTGCAAGTGAATTCTTTACCATCTGAGTCACCAGGGAAGCCATGTAGGGCAAGGGTCATTACGTATTTGATGAGTACACAGGGAATCCCAAAATAGAATGACTTGCCCGGGGTCGTCCATCAAAACACATTCTCTCTTCCTTCCTCTTTTCCCTCCCCAGTGCCATGAGAGCACAGCATAATTTCCAGGAGGGCTGCAGACAAGAGAGCAGGATTCCCATGTGCAATCATTCAGATGGAGCTCTTCCCATGGGCAGCCTGGCTAAGGCGCCAAGAGGTTCTGGACTCTAGCCTTCACTCTGTTCTCCAAGCCCAGTCCCCTGTATGGGACAACATCTGCTCCAACAGGAGCCCTCTGAGGTTAGCTTTCCCCCAGGAGCAGACCCTGAGACAAGGATTCTAAAGCAAGCAGTTTATCTAGGAGGTGATCCCAGGAAGCACTGGGAAGAGCATGGAAAAATGAGACAGGGAAGTAAAGGCAGACATTCAGGGTGTGCTTTTGAGCAGCTCACTGCTATAGGCGCCTGGGGTTCCATCCCCCTGAGGACCATGAATCTTTTAAGAACAGGCCTCAGAGTTGGCCCCTCTGCCCTAGGGGTAAGGAAGCTGAGATATTCTTCCACTAACTCCCCATCTGTTATTGAGTGAGGGATGCCCCCCTAGGGTAATCATTCTCGAGCACTTTCCACCTGCCCTGCCCATGAGCTGCTCTGACTACAAAGAAGCCCCCAGCAGCGCCTCTTGGGTGAATAGCAGGAGGGGGTACCAAGGGGTATCAGGGGGGCACTGACTCCATCTGCTAGGAGGGCTTTTCACTAACTTGTAGGAAGGTGAGCCTGAGGGTTGCCTCTCCCTTCCCTCACCCACCCTCTACCTACTACCTGAGAGAGGTACTCACCTGTGTCTGGTACACTTGAACCAGTTGAGGATGTCTGTGCAGCGCGTGTAGTAGATCTGATCAAAGGGGTGTGCGTATGATTCTTGGACGGTCACGGCATAGCTGAGAACCAGACAGGAGATGGAAGCTGTGGTCAGTTCTTGGGAGATGGAGCTGATATTCAGGATGGGGTCTCCCTTCCCAGGGGAGCCAGGACCCACAGCCAAGTGTCAAGGGCTCCAACCTCCCCTGCCTGACTCCATTCTCCTCCTGCCCTGGGTACTCTCGGGTTTCAAACCTTCTTGACCCCAGGTAAGATGCAGGACACACCCCTTACTGTCTTTTGAAGCTCATCTTTTCAGCTCATCTTCTGAAGTTTGAATTCATTTTTCATTTAAAAGAGAATGAATAAAGTTTGCATTTATTCTACTTGGTTCTGGAAGGCCCAAAGCCAGCAAGTTTTAAAATACTTTCTGCTTGTTCAGATCTTTATGGTTTTCAAAGTGCATGTATGGAAGCTGATCTTTGCTGCAACATTATGAAATAAGTGGTCACATTTTATAGATGAAGAAACAAAGGCTTAGAGGTGGCTTGCCCAGGTCACATAGCTGGTACCAGTAACTGCTCATATTTGAATGTCCTATGTTAAGTGTTTTAAGCCCTCTTAATCTTCATCTTGTAAGGTAGGTAGTGGCGTTGTTAGCCTCACTTTACAAACGACGAAACAGAGCATCAGAGTGGTTAAGTGACTTCCTCAAGGTCACGCAGGTACCCTTTGCTCTATTATAGCTCTAGTATAGCTGGGCATGCATTGAGGCCACGCCCCCAGACCTCCTGATCAAAGTGGCATCTTGTTACCTGCCTATTAGCTGTAAACTGGACCAGTGGGTAGAAGCCACTGGCAAGCAGCTCTCAGCTTTACCAAAATAAGCCTTTCTACCTGCCTGCACTGGTAGGAATGCTATAGGAAAGCAGTCACACGGGGGTGGAAAGTGAAGATCACACTTTCTGTGCAGGAGGGGAGAGGACCTCAGCTGAGAGTTCAGGAATTAATTTTGTGTCAGTTGGTATTATTCAGCGCTTTCCCCCAGAAGGCTCACTGACTTGGGCCAGATGGCCAGGTCCAGGCTATAAAAGCCCGTCTGCTTTGCCTGAGGAAACTGTCAGTTTACTTGAGAGAGGAGGGCTGGGGCAGGCCAGCCCCCTCCCAAGTGGATCCCCAGCAGGCTCGCTGCCACCAGAAATGTCAAAGGTCTCTAGCTCAGGAAGAGGAAGCCAGGAGCTGTCAGCGATGCACACGGACTCAGGGTGGTGGGAAATTCTGTCTCTGCCACACAGAGGATGTTAGGAGGCCCCTGCCGAGCTGCTATACCAGCACCTTAGAGATATGCGTCAGAAGCACGTCTATGCGGAAATGACCCGGACCTGTTTCCCTCCACGAGGAGTCTCTCCTCATTCATCCATCAAAGCAGTAATTCAGCTTGGAGAAACTGAGCTCGTCATCTGCTCCTGACATCCCCAAGCCCCTTCCAGCTCTGAAAGTCTATGACCCTGGGCTCCTGCATCTCTACTGAGTCTTGGGGGCAGGAGAACAAATGGATAAGGCCACAGGGGCTCTGGGTCAAGTTTCAACTCTGTCACTTGTTAGCACTACATCCTTAGATATGATACCTAACTAGCATAAGCCTCCATTTCCACACCTGTAAACTGACGATAAATATTACCAGGGACTTCATACAGTTACCACGAGGATTATGGGAGGCAATGATAGCATCTCTCAGGGTGGTGGGAAGGTAAAGCAAGATGACACAGGTAAAATGCTCAACAAAAGATATTACACAGCTTAATGGGTATACCATCAGTGCCTAATAGATGCTGGCCATCATCATTATACGACTGGCAGTGACTCACCTCCTTGCCGGGCACTGAGAGATAGTTCCTCCCTGACCACAGTAGGGAATGGGGAGCAAGACCCACACACTGACCAGACTCCCCACCCAGGGGATCAGGTGTCCCTCCCAGCACAGATAAGAACAGTGGGTGCTCCGAGAAAGGGCATCAGCTCAACAGAGGCGGTGGGGAGAGTGTCATGGGGGACAGATCCGGCTCTGCCGGGGGGGCCCTACACCGAGAAAGTCAGACAACCAGACCTTGAACCAACTCCAAGTTTCCGGGTGAAGTGTGTGCCCCTGGTTTCATGGCTGGGTGGTTTAACATGCTCATTTGCCAACATGCTAATGAGGGGCCAGATTAATCTTGTAGAGCTGAGCTTTACTAGCCAGAGGAGGTCTTTTGGCTGGGTTTTATAGTGGAGGGGCATAATTGAGGAGGAGCCTGCCAGAAGCACTAATCCATCTGGGAAATTCTCCCTAAGTGGTCTCTGGGGAACAGGGTGTGTTTCTGGAATGACACAGACTAGACTCATCCGTGCACAGCTGGCAGTGGAGCTCAACTGGAAGAACCAAGAAGGAAGGGGTGTCTGGTGACATGAGCCTCACTGCACAGTCTCCCGCCTTGGGGCTGGAGAACCCCTTGACCTCCTTTTAGCTGCTGGAGTCTCTCCTCATTCATCCGTCAAAGCAGTAATTCAGCTGATCGCCCAAACAGCCCATAATGCCTGCTCAGTGCAGGTTTGGATCAGAATATTTTCACATTCCAAAGGAGTTCATGTTGGGCAGATTTAGAAAAGTAGAGAGTTTGGTTTAAGTTTGAACTGACCCACTGGTACACATGGCGCTCAGAGAAGAGGAAAGTCAGGGTGGCCCCTGCCATCAGGGAAGGCTTCCTGGAGGAGCCATCAGAGGCACTGGGAAGGCAGAGGTGAGCAGATAGGAAGGAGGCCTCCCAGAAGCTAGGATACAGCACAGACATCAGCAGGAAGCAATGGTATCCCAGCTGGGAAAGGTGGATGAGACAGGGCTGCTGAGACTGAAGTCTGCAAACCAAAGACTAATGTGGAAGTCACCTGCTTTCTCCCTCACCTACTGGGGAAAAAAAAGGTTTACATTCCCCCAAACTGGGAGGGGTAAAGGGCCTGGAATCCCCTCAGAGTCACATGGAAAGCTTATAAAACGGTATCTGCATAGGCTCCGCCCCAGACCTAGGGGATCAGAGTCTGGGCAGAGAGGACCCACGAAACTCTGCTTTTCACCTGCTCTTCAGGGGGCCTGATGTGCAGCAGGATCTATGTTAACTGTCCCTGCAGAGCTGAGTCCTCAACAAGAAAAGACAATAATTGAGCTTCACGGTCCTCAAAGCCCTTTCAGGAAACTGGTACCCTGATCATCCAACAAGCCTGTGAGGCAGGAGTAATTCTGCCCCCGATTTCAGAGAGACAGAGGTAGTCTGGGACTGGTTCAGAGACATCTGAAAATCACAGGGCTAACAGATGGAAAACTCCAGATGGGCGTGAACCAAGATCTCATCACTGATCGCATCACTGTTCTTCCCACTTCCCCAAAAAGCAGCAGCCCACTTCCATTCCAGCCTTTCCACTTCAGGCTCAACCTGGTCACTGGAGGCAACAGCATCCCTCCGCCTCCTCAGCCAGTCTCTCCAGGTCCCCGGGTGAGGGGACACTCCCTGCCGTGGGGCTGGGACATTCACCCTCACGGGCATGGAGCATGATCCCCTCCCCCACTCACCAGCCCTCCTCTACCACCCGCTTCCCCCATCGGGTCCCCATCTTAATTTTATTCATTTGATTTATTAACATCTAAGTGGCAGAGTCATCCTGGTCAGCGTGGCCAATCAATTCCAGGGTTTAATTCGGTTTTTCCTGATTGGGTCTCTGGTCACTGTCTTTCTGCTCACCAAAATCAATACTTTCACCTTGTGCTTCAAAGTCAGGTCCTCTGCAGGGCCCTGGCCTGTTCCCCCGGACCTAGTGCCACAGCCAGAATGTAGCTGCCCTTCCCTGGTCAGCCCACACCCCCAGGCTCCTCGAAGCAGGCTGCTGGCCGCCCCACACGGTGAGCTGCTGCAGTGCTGCCAGTCCTGGGAGACCAGGAAGGCACCGCAGCCTTGGAGAACAGAACCTCTGGACCACAGTCCCTTCTCCTCATCTTTATAGGGGTGGTCACTGAACCCCTCTGGAACTCTTTTTCCTCATCTGTAAAGTGGCTGGAAGTGCGAATTCAGGAAAGAAAGTGTCAGCTACCAGGCTGCCTCATTTACATTGCCTGTCACTCAGCGCCCCCACCCTCATCCCCACCCCCATAGTCTTGGACAGAATCTATATGGGTTTGGCCTGCCTTTCAGGATCGTGCTATGTCCCCAGCTGGACTGCAGGCCCTTGGTGGATGGCTTGCCAGCAGTGCCAAGACCAGGGTGAAGCCCCCAGGGAGTGCCTGGCCGTCCAAGAGCCACATCTTACCTCTCCCAGTGGCTGCACACGTTGGGGTCCTCAGGGTTCAGGGAGAGGACGATTTGCAGGAGGGAGCCAACAATGAGTCCTGCTGCTGAGAGCACCATCCTGGGCCCTGCAAGGAAGAACAAAGAGAGTGGTGTCATTAATCACATCATCTTCCCAGGCATCTGTTTGGCACCAAGACGCCTTACATGAAGTGGCGGAAGAGGTTCGCTAAGCTGCAAAGTTCTGCATCATCATCATGTAACGAGCATCTGATATTTCACACTTGCAGGCTTCGACTAACACGGTAACACTTCACCAGTTCTGAGTAACTGGGTAGTGGGAAGCCTGAGTCAGGGAAACGTTAAATTTCTGGTCAGAGCTTCTCAAAGTTTTTTGGTTCATGGACTGCTTTTAGAATCTAGTGAAAGTTACAGAACTTCTCCCCTGAAATATGCCCATATGCACACCATTTGGCTGTGATTTCAGGGTGTCCTGAAGCCCCTGAGTCCATCCTTGGACCAAGAAACTCTGATATACTGCCTTAAAAGCAGCACCCTCCGCTGTCCCTTCTCCCTCAACTTTTTTTTTTTTTGGCCGCCCTGTGCAGCATGCAAGAACCTAGTTCCCTGACTGGGGATGGAACCTATACCCCCTGCAATGGGAGTGGGGAATCCTATCCACTGGACTGCCAGGGAAGTCCCTCATCTTTGTTATGCTTTGCCCATTCACTTCCTCTCTCAACTCTTTCCTTCAGTGAAGACAGAGAAGAAAGATATCTGGTGTGGCCCTGGGGACAGCGAAGCTGAGAAAATCCTTCTTGGCAGCTCTGGTCAAACAAGTTGCCCAGAAGGCTGGCCCTTGCTTCTCTTGCTCCCATGGGCTATCACCTACTGACACCCAGGGTGATATGTCTCTGCACATCATACCCACCGGCAGGTGAAGGGCTTGGACAGCCTGGTAAGAGGTTTGAGGAAGCAGCTTGTAGAGTTGATCCCAGCCCCTGAAGTGACAGCCTAAGACAGGTGTTAAGTGGGCCTACACAGCTGCCAACCCCCTGGGGTCCCTGGAACTGAGGATTCCCTATCAGAGGGCTCCTCATAGAGGCAGAGAACCATTAAAATGGGTAGGAATAGCTGAAATGACCTCCAAGGCTCCCTCCTGTCCAGGACTCCATGGTTCTATAGCCTTAGAGAACTGGCCGAGTGTTCTCATCCTAGTTGGGATGCAGGGGGCCCCAGAGCTACCTCCAGGGGACCTGCAATCCATTCGTGCTCCAACGTCAGCTACAGACTGAAAGAATACTGTAACTCAGAGAGACAGCGCTATATTTCATGTGTTCATAGATGTGATTGTGATTTGCTTAAAAGCTTTACCAAATTCAGAGGAGCTTTTATTCTCAATCAGCCATACTGAGAAAAAAAAAAAAAAACAAGGCAGCTTCTAATAACTGGGGGCAGGGAGGGTATAGAAAATATTTTGACATTGAAAAGGGGTCCCCAGGCTTGAAATGCTTGAGGATTTCTAGTCTGTTGGCCCAGAGTTTACCGACAAGGAAGCGCTCAGCCTTCTTGGGGGCAGTGAAGAGTAGCGGGGATGCTGCACACACCCCCAGGCTGTACTCAGAGGGAAGCCAAATGGAGCTTCTGCCTTCGTGAAAGGTTAAACTCTCTCCTCCCCTGCCTCAACACTTTGCCTGTTAAACTCTTTCTTAGCAGCTCCTTCAAAGATAAACAAATTGTCACAAATTCTATGTAACCATGGGGGTCCAATTGATGATTAATGAGGCTTTTCTCTCTGTTTGAGATCTGCAGATAATCTGGGTAAATGGATTCTGAAAATCGGCTAACCTAAAGAGAAAAGCGATTCTGCACAATTCGCAGTGTCCAGCAGTCACCAGCCGCAGCCACTCCTCACTCCCCCACCAGCTCACCCTGCCAACTCCATCAGTGCCTGGAGAGACTGACTCCGCACTCCCTGAGCCCCACAGTGCTAGGGCTGCCGGGCATTTCAACGCATTCTCCTCCCAGAGAAGGTGAGACCTTCCCCTTTGGGAAGAGAAGGAACCGCCCCAGACGGGCATTGAGTTTGGGGGATGGGCATCTTCTTCCAGGTGCAGATCGGGCTGATCAGGCATCAGATACAGAAACAAAGGACACACAGAAAGGCTCACAAAGTCTGACCGCCAGGCGGAGATGCCTGGCCTTGATTCTCTCCATGGCCTTGTCTCCTTACTCTGTTGTGGCTTTTTTAAAAAAATATTTATTTATTTGTTTGGCTCAGAGCCGGACACGACTGAAGCAACTTAGCAGCAGCAGCAGCAGGTCTTAGCTGCAGCACGAGGGACCTTCGATCTTTGTTGTAGGCATGTGGGATCTAGTTCCCTGACCGGGGATCAAACCTGGGCCCCCTGCATTGGGAGGTCAGCGTCTTAGCCACTGGACCACCAGAGAAGTCCCTGTCTCATTACTTTGGCTGATCCTGTGTGTTAGTTGCTCAGTTGTGTTTTTGGAACCCATTGGACTGTAGCCTGCCAGGCTCCTCTGTCCATGGAATTCTCCAAGCAAGCATCCTGGAGTGAGTAGCCATTCCCTTCTCCAGGGGATCTTCCCAACCTCGAACCTCGGTTTCCTGAATTGCAGGCAGATTCTTTACCATCTGAGCCAGGCCCATGCTGTAATCTTGAGCGTTTTTCTGAGAGGACCTCCCCCGACCCGACCCTGCCCTACCCCCACCCCCAGATGCATCTTCAAATTTATGAAGCTTAGAATATCACAGGGTGAGGCCACCTGGACTAGTGGAGACTTCTCTGGCTGCTTTTGATCCATGCTGGCGGGAGAGGGCTGGCAAATGGAGGTAACTTGGATCGTGGCTATAATTGAGGAGATTTGTTTAAATCTTTGTGAAAACCTTTCCCTCTGAGTCAAACCTGGACAGGACAGTTTGCCTGATTCCCACTGAGATACCTGGACACCAGGGCACAGAGAGGGTAACAGGTGTTTGGAGAAGCAGGCAGGAGGCAGAAGCGGATACGGGAGCACAGGACACGGCCAGCCAGCGGGGTCTGACACTGCACTCCTCAGTTATCAGAGTGTGTCAAGGCTACAGAGCAGAGGGTGCTCCCCAGGACTGACACCCAAGCCTTGAACAGCCCGTCACCAGTATTCACAAAGTTCCCCGTCTGAGGCCAAGTCTGCCTCTGTGGTGGTGTGGTTGTGGGGAAAGATGCCAGCCTGCGGGTACAAGAGTTGACCCCTCTAGGACCCCCTCAGCCCTCAGGCTTTTTCTTTGAACATGGCCAGTCTAAAAGATTCAACCTTGCCACCCTTCCCTCCTCCCCAGGTCACACCAGTCTCACTTTCGGTTTTTCCTTCACCGCTGAGCCTTGCTCACACAGCTCCCCTGCCCTCAATGCTCTTCTCCCTCAGTTCTGCACCTCCAAACACCATCCACGCCCAGGCACCCTCCCCTCTGCATGGCTTGGCACCTACAGCATGCCAGGCACGCTACACTCATCTAGCTTACAGCCTGGCCACACGGTCCAGCGCTCATCGCCTCCCATCTTGCCGTGAGGTCTTTGCCAGCATGTTGACTTCATCTTTCCGACGTGTCCATGAATGCTTTGAAACTCAGGTCGAGTCGTAGGCTGTTGCCAGTCAGCTCCTTTTGGGATCTGATTTGAGAAAATGTGTTTCTACTTGTCTCAGCCACTTCACTGAGGTGGAGTGAAGAGCAGCCACAAAGGAGCTGTCCCCACATGGGGCAACTCATCGCCATTAACTTTAATGGGGCTTCCCCAGGCTCTCTCTCTGAGGACAGATCCCAAAGACATATGCTTATGAGATGCTGAGGGAAAATCAACCCTGCCTTGGTGGTTGTTAGGCTGACTCCATTCAGAGTGACAGAGGTTAACACAGCGGGCACTATCTGATTCGGGGCATTAATAATTAAATAAGAAAATGCCCCTGGTTTCCCTTCAGAGGAAGAAAACTTGTAAACAGTTCAGCCGGTTCCCTCCCCTCTGGTCCATGCTCCCCACACAGTAAGCTGCAGAGGAAGGGAGTGAAGTTCTAGAAGTGGAGAAATTTCTTTCCCGATTGGCTGCTTTACACCTGCTCAACTGGAGGTGAGGCTGACACCTGCCCACATGTATAGCTACTCTGCACACCTGGCAGGGCCTTAACTAATCAAACTCCTGGAGTACTACTTGCCTAGCCCTGGGCTATGCTTCCAGGATGCAAAGAAATAACCCAAGTCAACTACAGTCCATTTTCAGAGGCTAAAGCAGCAAGCAGTTGAGTCCCCTGGAGGCTTATAGAAAGCTTGGTGGAGCAGATGGGACTAAAGACAGACCATGGACAGAGGAGCCTGGTGGGCTACATACAGTCCATCGGGTTGCAGAGAGTCAGACATGGCTGAGTGACAGAATACGGAAAGGGAGGGCAGATAAAGGGCCTTCGGGGCAAGTACTGCAGAAGGCAGCACGTGGAGGCAGGAAGGTGCAGGTGCCGCTGGAGAGTCTAGGAGGGTTTGCACTGCGGAGCAGAAGTGGGCAGCATGGGAAACTTTGCCAGGCATTTTCCAAAATTGGGTTCTATGAAGCACTAGCCCCATGAGCTACTGATAAAATCTCCCAGACGAAGGTTGCCATGAGTGACCAAGTTCAGGAAATGCTGCATGCTGTGTCCTCATCTTAAATATTCACAGTGTATCTGAGCAGACCTGGGCTCTGGGAAGACCCAAAGTAAAGACACCTGTTTGGTTGTTTCACCCAGTCTTTCCCATAGAACTTTCTAGTGACCTCTGTAGCAACAGAGTTCTTTGGGATGCTAGTTTGGTCAATTCTGCTCCTCTCCATCAAGCCTGGAGGAAGTCCCAGTCCTGACCATCTGCATCCTCAGAGTTCGTATCCTCCTGTTTATGCTAACACTTGAGAGCCTTCTGTGCCTGGCATCTGGTGTTAAAGGGACTCTACCACTGGGTATTAAAGAGACATCATAGCTGACCCTGGGCTTTCTGTCCTGGCCTGGGTCAGCCTTGCAGGCTGAGCAGACCTTAGAGCTGGCAGCATCCTCTGGAGATCCCATCTTCTCCTGGGCCCCTGCCAGCACCAGCACCTGCAGAATCCAGCTTGTCTCTCTGATGGCAACAAACACCTGGCCAGACACCAGCTGTTCACATTAGGCAAGATGCGTAAAACCAGGACAGAGGGCAGGCAGACAGATGGCCTCTGCCCCAGGATCAGTTGTGATGACCTCACAGTCCATCTGTGCAAAAATCTTCCCCCACCTGCTTCGCTTCCACCACCTGCCTTGTCATCCTGAATGTGCCAAAATCTTGGACACTGGAACCTGGTCTGTGTACCTGGAACCTGCTCTCTGTCCATCCCAGTCTCCTCCAGGGAGCCCTTCCTTCTCAGCAACTTTGCACGGGCAGCAGGGGTGGCAGTGGTCAGGCTCTGGGCCCTGGGGGGTTTCCAGTCACAATGCTGGGGATCGATTGGTAGTAGCTACTTGCAATGCTCTCCTGAGGAATGGGGCTGAAGGGAACATGCTGCGGTTGATTAGTGATGTCTGTTGCAGGCACAGGATGGGAAAGGGACACATGGGTGCCACGCACTTGCTGTCCCTGCCCTACATTGCTGAACGGTCGTCTTAACTTTGGAAAGTGCTCCTCTCGTATATGAACCATCTGGATATGGCCTCAGCTCTTCTCTTGGAGCCTTGGAACCTGTCCATCACTTTCCTTCCCTTTGTGTGTGTGTGTGTTAGTTGCTCAGTTGTGTCCGACTTTTTGTGACCCCAGGATCGACTGTCCATGGGATTCTCCAGGCAAGAACACTGGAGTGGGTTGCCATTCCCTTCTCCAGGGGACCTTCCCAACCCAGGGATCAAGCCCAGGTCTCCTAGCACACAATTAAAACGCAAACACACTGCTTGAGGGCAGGGGTTTTGGTCTATTGTGTCCACTGCCATCCCAGCACCCAGAGCACTGCTGTACAGAGAGGGGGCTCAAACCATCTTTGTCGACTCCACAAACTGTCGATTCTACAGCTAACCACCTCCCCTGGACCTCTCAGCCATCCCGAGTCCCAGGACCAGCCACACTGCCTGTGTCCGTCCTGACAGAGACCACCAAAAACCTGTACTGCCAGCAGGTCTCAGCATGCGAGGCGTCCCACCCTGCACTGACATCGCACCGCAGAGACACCAATCTGTTGGCGACGGACACAGTGGGCACCACGACATCCTGAGAGCGATTCACAGACTCCTGCCTGGGCCACCCCACCAGCGCCAGGGGATGTCTCTGTTCCCGGAACCAGCACAGGGCGGGCATTGAAGCCCACTCAATAGCTCAAGCTGCAGTCAGCGGGGGCGGGAGGGGGGGCCTGACCGGAGTTCCGAGAGCCTCATGAAAAGGCGCTTTCAGGCTCGGGATGCAGCAGAAGCAAACTCCAGAGTGAGACTGATAAAGCAAACACCTCACATTCTTCCCAGCATGTGGGTATAGAGAGAGATTTCTATCTTCTATTTATAGAATACACACACACACATACACACTTCTCTGTTTTTTTTTTCCTTAATAAAACAAAAAAGCCAAGTTTGCATTCACTGGGGTAAATGCCAAGGTTATCATCCCATCTAGTCGACCTTCCCCTTCATCTCCCCACTGCTCTCAGCTGGTCCCCAGTCCCCAAGCCCCGCTCTGTTTACTGGCCTCGCTGGGGTCTGATTAGTGCAGATGAAAAGAGGAGCCACGATCAGCCCATAATTAAGAGCTTCACCCTTCACCTTGATGAAGCCTCCTACCCTCCAGGAATCCCTCCAGGAGCCGGGCTTATGTTGAAGGCTTTCTAATCTCCCTGCACTTAAAAAAAAAAAAAAAAAAATCCGTAGCTCTTAATCTCCAAAAGAGTGATTCCCTGACCGCAGAAGAGCAGCAGAAATTCCCAGAGTCAACATGGAGGCCCTGCCAGGAGTCTGCCCACTGGGATCAGTCAGGATTAGAGTCACCTCCTGAGACATGGTAAACGTCCTCGTCCTAGGGCTCCACCAAACCGGTAAATTCTGCTTTCTCCTCGCCCGGGAAAGCTCGGGCTGCAAATCCTGAAAACGGCACCACGGAGAACTGCAGTACCCATTAATCAGGGTCAGAAGGCTGGCCTGCCCCTGTGCCCTCAAGCCCCGCGGAGACCAAGTAGTCTTGACATTAGTCAGGCTCGGAGAGAAATAGCAGCATATCCCCGGGGCAGGGGAGGAGCGGGAAGGCAGATGGGTAGAAACCAACAAATTCATGAAGCATCCGCCTCCCTCTCCTACAGACACAGCCCTGGACTCTGAGGCCTCAGCCTTCCCATTCCCAGGCAGGCAACAGCTGTGCCCCCAGCCTCCAGCCCCTCTAAAGATGAAGGGAGAAAACTTATTGTGTTCGGAGGCCATTCCATTTCTCACAGAGCAATTATCTCCATCTTTCCATTTCTTTGCAAATCAGGGCACACTCATCTGGCCTGGCCAACCCAGAGGCTGCCTGAGCCCCCTCCAACCCAACCCACTACAGGCCTGCTCTGCTCCCCTCTCCCACTTGTTCTGTGGGCTGTGGGGTTCTCTGAACTGGGGGAGTCCCTTGCGCCCTGGCATTAAGTTATGGCCAAATCCCCAAAACCTTCACAGACAAGCCAGTCACTCAGGGCCATACAGCCCCACGGGGATTGGTCCCCATTCCCTCCTGCTCTGCAAAGAACATTTCTAAAACACGAGATGCAAACACAGATGCTCAGATGGGAAAAGAGCTCTGAGGAAGGGGGCCTGTAGAATGATCCATCACCTGGTCAAGTCTCCCCCCTAAACTGATCTGTGAAGGTGAAGGCTGGACAGCAAGCCACATGGGACCAGAATGGCACCTGGACAGACCTGGGAGCCTCACGTGTCAACACCTCATCCCACTGAAGGGCAAACTACTCCCAGGTGACTTAAAGTCCTCAAGTCACATAGCACACTGATGCCAGCACTCGTGGAAGGGAATAGCAGAGTTGGACTGACATGGCTTCAAATTCTGACTCCACCTTACTGGTTACACAGCCTGGATAAAGTCATTTAACTACTCGGGGGCTGTTTCACATTAATCACATGAGAAAGGACCAACTTCATAGAGCTGTGAGGATATCAAATGAGTCAGCAGGTAAAGTGCTTGGTCCAGAATCGAGCACATAGAATGCACTCAATAAAATATTAGTTTCCTGCCAACTCATATCCCCTCCTTCTACCTCAAGACCCTTCCAACTCTCTAATTCTGAATTCTAGAATTCCTAAGTTCAGTTCAGTTCAGTTGCTCAGTCTTGTCTGACTCTTTGCGACCCCATGCACTGCAGCATGCCAGGCTTCCCTGTCCATCACCAACTTGCAGAGTTTATTCAAACTCATGTCCACCAAGTCAGTGGTGCCATCCAACCATCTCACCCTCTGTCATCCCCTTCTCCTCCCACCTTCAATCCTTCCCAGCATCAGGGTCTTTTCCAATGAGTCAGTTCTTCACATCAGGTGGCCAAAGGGTTGGAGTTTCAGCTTCAGCATCAGTCTTTCCAATGAATATTTCCTTTCCTAAAGGATTTCCTTTAGGATGGACTGGTTTGATCTCCTTGCAGTCCAAGGGACTCTCAAGAGTCTTCTCCAACACCACAGTTCAAAAGCATCAATTCTTCAGTGCTCAGCTTTCTTTATAATCCAACTCTCACATCCATACATGACTACTGGAAAAACCATAGCTTTAACTAAACAGACCTTTGTTGGCAAAGTAATATCTCTGCTTTTTAATATGCTGTCTAGGTTGGCCATAGCTTTTCTCCCAAGGAGCAAGTGTCCTTTAATTTCATGGCTGCAGTCACCATCTGCAATGAACTTGAAGGGCAAAAAAAAAACCCTCTTTCACTGTTTCCATTGTTTATCCATCTATTTGCCATGAAGAGATGGGACCGTCCAGTCAAGCCTATGGTTTTTCCAGTAGTCATGTATGGATGTGAGAGTTGGACTATAAAGAAAGCTGAGCACTGAAGAATCGATGCTTTTGAACTGTGGTGTTGGAGAAGACTCTTGAGAGTCCCTTGGACTGCAAGGAGAGCCAACCAGTCCATTATAAAGGAGATTGGTCCTCGGTGTTCATTGGAAGGATTGATGTTGAAGCTGAAACTCCAATACTTTGGCTACCTGATGCGAAGAGCTGACTCATTTGAAAAGACCCTGATGCTGGGAAAGATTGAGGGCAGGAGGAGAAGGGGATGACAGAGGATGAGATGGTTGGATGGCATCACCGACTCGATGGACATGGCTTTGGGTAGATTCCAGAAGTTGGTGAGGGACAGGGAGGCCTGGCTTGCTGCTGTTCATGGGGTCACAAAGAGTCGGACACGACTGAGTGACTGAACTGAACTGAACTGATGGGACCAAATGCCATGATCTTAGTTTTCTGAATGTTGAGTTTTAAGCCAGCTTTTTCACTCTCCTTTTTCACTTGCATCAAGAGGCTTTTAGTTCTTCTTTGCTTTCTTCCATAAGGGTGGTGTCATCTGCATATCTGAGGTTATTGATATTTCTCCCAGCAATCTTGATTCCAGCTTGTGCCACATCCAGCCAAGCATTTCTCATGATGTACTCTTATAAGTTAAATAAGCAGGGTGACAATATACAGCCTTGATGTACTTCTTTCCCAATTTGGAACCAGTCTGTTGTTCCATATCCAGTTCTAACTGTTGCCTCTTGACCTGCATACAGATTTCTCAGGAGGCAGGTAATGTGGTCTGGTATTTCCATCTCTTAAAGAATTTTCCACAGTTTGTTGTGATCCACACAGTCAAAGGCTTTGGCATAGTCAATAATGCAGAAGTAGATGTTTTTCTGGAACTCTCTTGCTTTTTCAGTGATCCAACAGATGTTGGCAATTTGATCTTTGGTTCCTTTGCCTTTTCTAAATCCAGCTTGTACATCTGGAAGTTCACGGTTCATGTACTGTTGAAGCCTGGCTTGGAGAATTTTGAGCATTACTTTGCTAGTGTGTGAGATGAGTGCAATTGTGCTGTAGTTTGAACATTCTTTGGCATTGCCTTTCTTTGGGATTAGAATGAAAACTGACCTTTTCCAGTCCTGTGGCCACTGCTGAGTTTTCCAAATTTGCTGGCATATTGAGTGCAGCACTTTCACAGCATCATCTTTCAGGATTTGAAATAGCTCAACTGGAATTCTATCACCTCCACTAGCTTTGTTTGTAGTGATGCTTCTTTTTTTTTTTTAGTTTTTATTATTTTATGATTTTATTAGAAGAATAAAGGTTTTTAAATTTTGTTAATGTTCATCTTCCTCTTTTTTTTTTACTTTTTTTCCTGTACTTTTTTTTTAACTTTATTTTATTTTTAAACTTTACATAATTGTATTAATTTTGCCAAATATCAAAATGAATCCACCACAGGTATACATGTGTAATGATGCTTCTTAAGGCCCACTTGACTTCGCATTCCAGGATGTCTGGCTCTAGATGAGTGATCACAGTGTCGTGGTTATCTGGGTCATGAAGATCTTTTTGTATAGTTCTTCTACGTATTCTTGCCACCTCTTCTTAATATCTTCTGCTTCTGTTAGGTCCATATCATTTCTGTATCTTTATATGAAATGTTCCCTTGGTATCTCTAATTTTCTCAAAGAGATCTCTAGTCTGTCCCATTCGATTGTTTTCCTCTATTTCTTTACATTGATCTCTGAGGAAGGCTTTATTTCTCTCCTTACTATTCTTTGGAACTCTGCATTTAAATGGAATTCTAATTTCTAAGGATCTAGGGAAATGCTGACTGAAAGATCTTCTGCTGGAAAATCTGGGCTTCACTATATGTATTTGGTGACCCCAGGGTCAGTCTGAAATGTATAGTTATTAAATGGTCTCATCTACTCATTCAGCAAACATTTACTGAACACTTGCCAGTCACTGCAGACACAATAATTCAAGCAGGCTCTGCCCCTAGACCCCAGACACCTGCCGGAGGGTGTACGGAAATGGCCACGAGAGGGCAATGGACCGAGGATGTGGCTTAACTCAAAGTGCCGAGGCCTTTGCCTGGCAGGAAGCCCCAGGCAAATATCAGAGACATTTGCTGCAACTGATGCATACCATCCCCACAGGTCCTGCACACGTTGGATCAGGCCCATCTCCATTCCACTTGCCTCTGAGTTCACTCTTGTCCAGGGCTGTGGGGGATTCCCAAGCCTGGTCAGTCTCCCAACTCCACTCTGTTAGGACTCAGAGTGGCTGCACTTCCTCTCTTCCTCGGGTTTTCCCTCCTGAGGTCCAGCTCAGCTCAGGAGCAACTCAGCTTCCCGTGGCCCCATTCTTCCTCTCTACCTGCTAAGTCACTAACTTGCTGTGTGACCAGGGACAGGTTGCTTTGCATCTCTGAGCTTCATTCCATGTTTGTTCAGAGGCTATACCATCTCTAGGACTCTTTGAACTCTACAAGTTCCCCTCCAGTGTGTCTCTCTTTGCTGCCCTTCCCCTCTTCACGTTCTTCTCTCTCTTCACCCCCTATGTTGGGTTGGTCCCGTCTCCCAGCAGCAAGGAGATAAAGCAGTGAAGATAGGAGAATTAGATTCTAGTCCTGGATCACAGAGAACTCATTTCACTGTTCTGAGCCTCCTTTTCCTTTGACTACACAGGAAGGATAAGAGAACAAGTTCTCATGAATATCAAGCCACAGCCCAACACTGGAAATGCAAGCGTCAGTGCCCTTGTGAGGGTGGGGACCCTAAGTTCCTGCCACCTTTCTGTCCAATCCTCAGCACCCCTTTGAAGACTGGACTCTTGTCTCATGCTCTAGTCTAGCCCAGGGCCCACACCAGGGCAGTCTCTGCCCCATCACTCCTTGGACACCTCTTCTCCCCAGCAAGGAGCTAAACAGGAGGGCTTGGTTTTCAGTCTACAGACTAGGGTAGCCTCTCCAGGTTTCCTTCTGGAACCTTCTGTATGTATCTAGGCCAGGAGAATCTGAAGTCAGATATCAACTGTCTCAAAGCCTGAAGGCCCCCACATCTGTGAATTGGTCACGGAAATGGGCATTGGTGTGTCACAGAAAGCAATGAGCAATACACAACAACATATTTTCATGTACATCTTTAACCCAGCATTCCACTTCTGCAATTGAATTTTAAAAACTGACCAAGCCAAAGGTTTAAGAATGTTGCATCATCTCTTAATAATGAGATATGCATTACAGCACTGAAACAGCCTGAATGCTTACGTCAGTGGTGCATGTGTGATAAGTTGCATCAGTCATGCCTAACTCTTAGCAACCCTATGGATTGTAGCCCACCAGGCTCCTCTGTCCATGGGACTCTACAGGCAAAAATACTGGAGTGGGTCGCCATGACCTTCTTCAGGGGATCTTCCTGACCCAGGGATCGAACCTACATCTCTTACGTCTACCTGCACTGACAGGTGATTTCTTCACCACTAGCGCCACTGAGGTGGCCTTTGCTAAAGAAATCCCACCATGTATACATAACAAAATATTATGTAAACATTTAAAATATTGATGTGTGGGAAAATATGGAAGCT
This sequence comes from Bos mutus, assembly GCF_027580195.1. Lineage (NCBI taxonomy): Eukaryota > Metazoa > Chordata > Mammalia > Artiodactyla > Bovidae > Bos > Bos mutus. The sequence continues at coordinate 12,575,366 of NC_091626.1, forward strand.
ATACCCTGGAGCATTAATAGTGGTCATTGGTAAGAGGAAGGGAAGGGAGAAACATCACAGGACTTCTGCTTTCTAAGTCAATCACTTCTGTTCTTCTTAGTGTTTCTTATAATGCTCTTATTAGTGTTTCTTATAATGAATATTATCATCACCATAATCATAAAAGCAAACATACTTTAGGAAAATATATGTAAGGCAATCCCACTTCTGGGCACATAACCAGAAAAGACGAAAACTAATTGGAAAAGATGCACGCACCCCAATGTTCACTGCAGCATTATTTGCAATAGCTTTGGAAGGAATGATGCTAAAGCTGAAACTCCAGTACTTTGGCCACCTCATGTGAAGAGTTGACTCATTGGAAAAGACTCTGATGCTGGGAGGGATTGGGGGCAGGAGGAGAAGGGGACGACAGAGGATGAGATGGCTGGATGGCATCACTGACTCGATGGACGTGAGTCTGAGTGAACTCTGGGAGTTGGTGATGGACAGGGAGGCCTGGGTGCTGCGATTCATGGGGTCGCAAAGAGTCGGACATGACTGAGTGACTGAACTGAACTGAACTGAACATATGGAAGCAACCTACATGTCCATCGACATGAATGGATAAAGAAGATGTGGTATATATATATATGACAGACTATTACTCAGCCTTAAAAAGAATGAAATATTGCCATTTGCAGCAACATGGATGGACTTAGAGGTCGTCATACTAAGTAAATTAAGTCAGACAGAGAAAAACAAAAGTCATATGATATCACTTATATGTGGAATCTTTAAAAAAAGGTACCAATAAACTTATAAAACAGAAACAGATTCACAGACATAGAAGACAAATCTATGGTTACCAAAGAAAAAAGGGCAACAGGGATAAATTAGGAGCTTGGGACAAACAGATACACATTACTATATATAAAAAAGATAAAAACAAGTACTATAGTATAACTCAGGGCACCATATTCAATATTTTGTAATAACCTATAATGGAAAAGAATCTGAAAATACACATATATATATTACTGAATCACTTTGCTGTATGCATGATATTAACACAATATTATAAACCAATTGTATTTCAATTTTTTTAAAAATAGGAAAAAAACTTTCTAATTTAAAAAATTTTACAATTTTTAAAAAGGTTAGGAAAAAACAAATAAAAGATAATATACGTACATTCACTACCATGGAAAGAGGACCCTGATGTATCATTATGTGAAAAACAGGTTACGAAACAGCATGGACATTACAACTGAATTGTATGTGTGTGTGTGATGTGTGTTCTGAGAGCAAGCAAGAAAAAAGAGAGATGTCCAGAAAGATGTTTAAAATATTAGCAAAGGCACCTGGGTAATAATATTTTTGGTAACTTACTTTCTTCTCTATACTTTGCTGTCAACATTTTCTATGATGAGCTGGTCTCAGCTTCTCAGTTTAATAAAGCCATCTTCATTTTGCCAAAAAGTCAGGACCTTTCGTCAGTGCCCCCATAGCTTACCCTCCCCCATGCCCAGACTCTCCCACAAGGCTCCTTGGGGTGCATATTCCCAAAGAGCAGGGTTTTGAGCCCTGAGCTCACTACTCTTGGGGACATAGGCCACTTTACGGAGCTTTCCATGCAGCCCTGGAAGCCATCAAGCTGGGGCGGGTCGGGGAAGGGTGGGGATTGCCATTATAACTGAGTGGTCTGTGTCCATGCTGTGATTATACACATGCTGTGATTAAAAACATTATGCCATTTCAAAGACCCAAAATGATCTGATGACACAAAAAATGGATGGATAATGTAGGATTTTGTCAGCTCTATCTGGTATAATAAATGAACCAAGTATTCCAATTTTAAAAGAAATTTATTGCAGCACTTTGTCCATGACACTGATGAATCCTGGCTCACAGCCTGGCCAGAGCAGCCCAGGGAACGCCACCTCACTCTAGCACCTGCTCCGTCCCCTGCACCCTACAGGCTCTGGTCCTCCATAGCTGACAAGCACCTGGGGCTCTGGTCTCAATTCCTGAGTCCTAACCTCAGATCTGCCTCGTACCAATTGTGTGACCTTGGGCAGGTCACTTGACCTTTGGAAGTCACAGTTTCCTCCTCTGTGGAGTGAGAATAGTAAGAAAACCTGACTCAGAGGGTCCTGCAGAGTCAAAGAGACGAGGATGACGGGAAGTGACTATAGTCACTAAAACACTGAGTCAAATGTGGTCAATCCTCTTGCCGAGGGCAGAAGGGATGCAATACAAATACTCCTGGGGGGTGTGTACAGAGAGAGAGACTGAGATTAGGATCCTCTGATAAGGACCACCTTCTGGGAGAGGGACAAGTCTGCCAAGACCCAGAGAAAGGAGCTCAAGATGAATTTCAGGAAGTTTGCAATTTGGCCCAGTCAGGCCCTGCTGACCCACAGTTTCAGCAACAGATGATTTCCAGTCTGGATCAGAAGCCAATTTGGCTGCCTTTCTGGCCTAGGCCATGTCTGACCACCATCTCCACGGCTGAGAGCATTCGTGATAAAATGGTTCCTCTGAACTCTGGTTTTCTAGAGGAGCAAGATGCTCACTCACCTTCATCAGCACTTTGCATTCCTTCCCAAAGGAATGGGCCATCAAAAACAGCACCTTGAAGGATCAGAATCGACCCTCATCTTCCCGGGTTTAATTTGCAGAATGGGACACAACTCCCAGACTCATTGTGCTCCTGGCCTGATTATTCGTTGTTTATTTCAGTATTTTCCAGGAAATTGTTCATTAAGGATAAAAGCACCTGCTTACTGTAAGAGAGTATTACACAAAGACTCTGGCATGGGGGCCTGGGAAGAACATTAATTAATGAAGTGTAACAGAACAAACATGCTATAAATTAAAAGTCTAAAGAGAAATGCCTGGCATTGGTGGATGACGACAGAGGGCTGAAATGAAACATCTTATTTTTAGACCACGGTGGTGTTTAAAAAAAAATGGGAGGGGAAAAAATTATAAAAGGTGGCAGAGGTAACGATCTATTTCTGGAGCAACTAAAGCCTTTGCTTCCATTAAGAGAATTATAAATCAATTCTGTTTTGTCTGGGGGCATATATGCGTGGTGTGTGCTAAATTAAAAAGCTTAATGTGTCAGAGCGGTTCCTTCTGAGGTTTCCATGGAACAATGCCGACTGAGGCATTAGGCAGGTGACATCTGAGCCAGGCCACCGAGTTAGGCTTAGCTCGGCACAAGCCATCCTGAGCACCAGGGTACAGAAGCCCAACCTCAGTTAACTGGAGCCTGCGAATCTTCACTTAACCGGGGTGTGGGGTGCCAAGCTGCTGCCCACACTTCCAGGTGCATTTCCACCCCAGAGCCAGTGAGATGTTCTTTTTTTGTCCCCCTCTCCTGAAAAGCAGTTTCCAAGGCGAGCTTCCATACTGATGATCTATTCAGTTTTATTTCCTTTACTTCAAACCTATTCCTGGACAAGGACAGGCCTTGAGGAATAAGGACCCTAAAATCATGCCAAATCTCAATAAATCCAGAGATCTGGTCCCATTCACCATAACCCACTCACCAAGACAGGAAAGGAAACAGGCACAGTTGCAAACAAGTATTTTGGTAGCAAGCGCTGGAACCCGAGAAAGGTCTTCTCTGTCTCACTTCCAACCCAACAGAAAACTCAGAAACATGAACCGCCCATTCCTCAAGGCAAGGTGGAGGTCGGGGCAGGTTCCACTTTGACTCCAGCTGCTCCAATTCAAGTTGCTTTCCGCTTTCTGCAGGCAGGTTGAGCGGCAAGGTGCCAACCTCCAAAGTGCTGAGTCACCAATAGGTAGAAAACAGGAAGCTTATGCCAAGTCTAACCATGCTTCCCCAGGGTTTTAATTCTCGTTTGTGGTGTGCCCACAAATGTCTAAATTTGTCATAACACATTCAGGGACTCAGTGAGATGGGAAGAACAGGAGGCAGGCCAGAAGTTTGTGAAGCCATGGCTCAGACCTCTGACACATGGAGGTTTGGTGGTGCCAAGATGGGGAGCAGAAAGAAAAGGATAGGGTGCCAGGGAGGAGCTGGGGCTGGGGGCTGGGTGCACCCAGCTGATGAGTAAACCAGGGCTGAAGTTTGAGCTCAAGTGAGCACTGTGTACCAATGCTGTATTCAATACACAACAGCTCTCACTAAGGATGCTCTGTTAATATCCCCTGTTGGATGAGGATCTGCAAGAAGACTGACTCAGATAGTGAACATTCCATTCACTTACGAACCATGGAGCATCTTACGGAACCCCAGAAGAAAGCAGGAAATGAATGGTTCCCGAGAGACTGTCCTGTGCTGGGCCCTGAGTTGGGTACCTGGCCAATCTCCGTCTTCACGGTGGCCCTAAGAAGCAGGTATTGCGATCTCCATCGGCAGGTGACAAACAGAGACTCACGGTTTAGAAGTTCATGAACTAGGCTTGAACTCAGGACTACCTGCTTCTCTAGTACTATGCTTCCAGGCCTGGCTTCGCCCTTCTGACTTGGTGGCGTGTGTGCACAGGTATGCACGTATGCGTGTGCACATGCTGTACACGGCATGCGGGGAGGGATGGGGGTCATCTCTGGGTCAGAGCTGCCTCCATGCCCACTAAGTTTGAGCAGAGGAAGAGAGGACACTGTGCTTTTGTGGGAAGAGCTGCGTAGGCCAGCTGTGTGAGCTTGGGCCAGTCTTTGGCCTCCCTGGTACTTCATTGTCCTCTATAGCTGAGAGGGAGGCTTTCTTAACTAACTGGTTCCTCATCTGAACCAAAGAATCCAGAAAATGATTTCAGAGACTGTTTTATCAGCTTTCCCAAGGATGGTTCACAACTTGTACCATTCTAGATGCACAGGAGAAAAGTCCATCCATTACATACAGTGGATGGCAAGGGGTGTTAAGGCTCTTGAACCTAGCTGAGAAAGATGATCTTTAAGGTCTGTAGGGCTCTGACATCAGGAGATGGGTGGGGAGGTGGTGAGCCTCCGCTTCAGGACTGGGCGATGATCCCGGAGCAAAGCTGAGGTTGCAGGTGAGGATGCCAGACCCCTGGGACGAGATTATCTCAGCTTACAGTGTCCTCTGTGTATCTGTGTCATCCCTTAGCCTATCTGCTTTAAATGTATCCATCTCACCTCTACTCTAATTTGAGGAATCAAGGGAGAAATTAGGAACAGGCCTTCAAGGGGATGAGCCTTACTTCTCACTCTCTGCCCCTCAAGCTAGCTAGCTAATTGGGGGTGAAAGTGAAAGTCACTCAGTCATATCCAACTCTTTGTGACCCCATGGACTATAGAGTCCATGGAATTCTCCAGGCCAGAATACTGGAGTGGGTAGCCTTTCCCTTCTCCAGGGGATCTTCCCACCCTAGGGATCGAACTCAAGTCTCCCTCATTGCAGGCAGATTCTTTGCCAGCTGAGCCACAAGGGAAACCCAAGAATACTGGATTGGGTAGCCTATTCTCTTCTCCAGAGGATCTTCCTGACCCAGGAATTGAACTGGGGTCTCCTGAATTGCAGGTGGATTCTTTACCAACTGAGCTATCAGAAAAGCCCTAATTGGGGGTAGGGGGAACAATAACTGCCAAGAGCTCTGAATAGGATCAATAATTGAGTACATGATTCCTGTGCATCTCCTCTGCCCTCCAAGGACATGAAATTTAGTACAGAAAGGGCCAGTTCTCCAGCAAAGCAGAGCAGTGGGGCTTGCGCCCCAGGAATGAGCAGCACCCTGCCCCATTCTGGGCCTCATCCAGAAAATATTTGAATACTTTAACAAGCAAGAGCAGCTTAGACTAACTTTCAGCTCTGCTCATGGAGCGCTCAGATGCGGGATGCGTCCGAGGCAACGGGGAAGGGGCAGCTCACTGTGGAATTCTGCAGCCAACATAGCCCAGCTCTCAAGAAACCTCAGGCTCAGCAGTAGCCGTGGCAACACCTTTGCATCTAAAAGAACATATCTAGGCAGAATAGGTGCTTTCCAGACTCTGGATCACTCCACAAAGTGGAGAGGAGGATAAAATCACCCCCAGGGAGGAAGGCAGAGGAGATATTTATTTCAAACCAATTTCACCCACTGTGGAACAATCACTAAAGCCAAATGGTAGAGCTCTGCGGCTCTCTGTGTCCTGGTGGATAAAGGTGGAAAGAGCAAGCAAGCAGTGCAACCTCCAGCCTGCGGGGAGGGCCCTGAGAGAACAGGATCTGCTGATGAGGCTGTCTGTGGGCTCCAAGGAGGGCATGAGCCAAGCGCCCAGCCAAAAGTGGAGAAAAATGGCCAGGTACAGGGAAACCCAGAACCAGATCTCTCACCCCCAGGTCTACCAACAGTTGGCTGTGTGACCCTGACTGAGTCACTGAACCTCTCTGAGCTGTTTTCTGATAAGGAGGAGTGAGAATCACTTCTCAAGTGGATGATCCAGCCAAAGCAGAGGGCATGAGATTAAAGTCCTGAATTTAGCTTTCTAGCATCATCCACCAGCCATGGGAAGGCTCTTACTGGCTTGTCTGGGCCTCAGATTCTCCATCTATAAAAGGATGTTGACTGACAGTCTTATACTTTCAGAGCCAGAGTTGGACTCTAGCTAAGGTCCCTGATAGCTCTAAAAAGTTCTACAGTGATTCTCTGCAGCAAGAGCAAATAGGGAGGTGGGGTTTCCCTCCAAAGCAGGGGGGATGGGCACCTGGCACCTGGCACAGTGCCAGGTGTCGGGAACTGTTTGATAACTAGCCAATGACTGGATCAATGAATCAATGAATCAATGAACAGGTCTCTGTTTTTGCATGGGATTGAGAGCAAAAAGACTCACCCAAGGTCACACAGCTGGTAACAGACAGAGCTGACCTCAAATCCAGGTCTTTGGATCCCAAATTCAGTGCCCCTCCCAATCCACCATCTACTGGGCAAGAAAAAGGAGGTCGTTGAGCAGAGCCTCCTTGAAGGGCAAGGCACTCCGGGGCCAAGGAGATGGTGAGGTCCCCCTGGGCCACATTGGATTCTGTGTACCTTGAACCTTCCAACCTCTCAGTCAGCCCAAGTGTTTGCTGCCTTTGCAACCCACTCACCTGTATGGTGAGCCCTGCTTTATAACCATCCACGTTCCTTTTGCCCTATCCCCTGCCGAAAACAGGGGGATCCCTCCCTCAGGGATGGGAGAACAGAGCTCACCACGAGGTTGGAGCTAAGCACAGGCCCCAGTCCCAGAGCCCTGAGGTCTTGCATCTGCCGTGCTGGCCCCCCCCCCGCCCCCCACGTACTCCCTACTCTAATGAAAACCCAGAGAGCGGCAGTGAAATTCACCTTAATAAGCGCTCGTTAGAAATATGCTAATGAGGAGGAAGCTGATATCATATGCCCTGAAACCTCAAGGGAGAAAGGGATGAAAAAATTCAATATTGAGTTTTGTCTCATTTCAAAGCCACTTTCAAAGTGGCCATAAATCTTCTGTATGATGTGACATAACGAGGAGCTGCCAGCGGCTTGGGCGTTAATAATTAGCAGTTGCCAGGTGCTGAAGTGAATGCATTCGACTTTCCGGTCCTCGCTGCCAGGAGACTGAGGGAAGGTGCAAACTAGGTCCTACGCGTGGGCTGACCCATCCACACTGCCTGCCCACCTGCCTCCCCGGGGCAGAGCTTGTGGCTGTGAGAGACTGCAGAAAATGCCAGGAGACTGAGGTCAGGAATCAGCAAGGCCTACCTTGAACCCCAGCCTCAGAGTCTTGAATTCTACTTGCCCCCGACATGACCAAGCCTCAGCTTCTGTCTGTGGGACTCATAACAACTCATGTTCCAGGCTGGGGAGGGGCGGCGGGGGGGTTATCACCTGGCTAAGCGTGTGGCGGTGCAGAGAATTTCTCTAGAGTCAGCTAGTCTAAATCAAACACCGGTTCTGTTAATTAGTAGCTGGGTGACTGTGGACAAATGATTTAATCTTGCAGAGGCTCTGTTTCCTCATCTGCAAATGGAGATGGTAATTGTATCCATTGTGAAAATTAAATAAGGTAATTACACCAGTATCTGATACACAGTCACAATTCAGCAAATACAGCTGCTGTCACTATAGTAGTTACTGTTTATATTTTGGGCTCCTTCAGTTCCCCTGTACCCACTTTCCTGCTGCTGCTGCTGCTAAGTCGCTTCAGCCTTGTCCAACTCTGTGTGACCCCATAGACGGGAGCCCACAAGGCTCCCCTGTCCCTGGGATTCTCCAGGCAAGAACAGTGGAGTGGGTTGCCATTTCCTTCTCCAATGCATGAAAGTGAAAAGTCAAAGTGAAGTCGCTCAGTTGTGTCTGACTCTTAGCGACCTCATGGACTGCAGCCTACCAGGCTCCTCCGTCCATGGGATTTTCCAGGCAAAAGTACTGGCCACTGATTAAAAAAAAAAAATCTTGGAGTTGTCTCCTACTCTTTTTTGCTTTTAATTTGCTGGGCAACTTTGGGAAACTGATTTAACCTCTCTGGTTCTCAACTGTCCATTCTACAAAGTGAGGATGATAAGGCCTCCTCTGATCTATGTGGAGGATGGTCATAAAGGTCAAAAAGATAAAGCAAGTGAAAGCTTTGAAATGTATAATAAGTGGCACAGGAGTGGGGAATTATCCTCATCAACCTCCAGCAGGAAGGTTATTCTAGATGCCATGATTGACCTCCCTTCCCCAGGGAGCAAAGGACAGTCTCTCTCAAGACTTCAGAGGAAAAGAGCCTACATTTCTTCCAGACAACATTGACAGCAAGTTACAACTTTTAATTCCTACAGATGGCTAACCAATGTCCCTTCCCACTGGCTGCTGTCTTCTTGCTCTGCCCTTGGGAGAAGGAGAGACAAGTCATTGGTCATTGTTTGGGTGGGAGTTCCTCATAGTCTAGAACGGTTTGCTTTTAATTTGCAGTAAGACACAGACTAATACATGATCCTACTTGCATGATCTCATGGGGCTCATGTCCCATGTAACTCCCCTCTCCCGCCTCCCACGCTGCTCTATACCTCATCCAATAAGAGGACTCCACTGACTGTACCAATGTCAAGTTGCTATCAAATCTCCAGTGCTTTCAGGGCTTCCCATGTGGCTCAGTGGTAAAGAATTCACCTGCCAATGCAGGAGACACAGGAGACATGGGTTCAATCCCCTGGAGGAGGAAATGGCAACCCACTCCAGTATTTCTCCTGAAAAAATCCCATGGACAAAGGAACCTGGCCAACTATAGACACGACTGATCAACTGAGCATGCACACAAGCTCCAGTGCTTTCACTCAATTTCTGGACTTCTCTCATTATAGACTCAATGGCTTGCCGGCTGGCACCAGTCCCTGGAGTGCACTTTGAGTCACTGGAAGGCAGTGGGCACAGAGGAGCAAGCTGGGATTCTTAGCTCCAGGTGCTGCAGTCTTTATGAAGACGGACACCTTCTAAGGAAGGCACAATACCGCTCTTCACCCATCTCCTCTGCCTTTGCTTTCTCTCACTGCTTCCTGTGGGTTCCCATAATGCTCACTGCTTCCTGTGGGTTCCCATAATGCTCACTGCTTCCTGTGGGTTCCCATAATGCTCCTACCTGAAAACACACTGAAAAGTCCCACTCTTGATGCCATTCTTTCCGAGGTAGGCATAATGTGGACACCCTTCCTGACCTGGAATTGGGAGGATGGTAGCTGAGTTAGAGTTGCTAGGTCCCCAGATTGCCCCCTGAGTCTCTTTGGCTGCCAGTGAGACCCAACAGTGAACCCCAGGGATCTCATCTGTTCCAAAGCCTCAACCTGACTTTGTCCTTCCCAACCCCATTCCCCATGGAGGCCTTAACAATCTGGCTTCTGTCCTGATCCCTGATCCTCAATTCCCTCTCGCACAGACACCTTACATGGTGGCCCAGCCCAAGGCTCACGCCAGCCTCCTCACAGGGCCTGATCCGTCACCCTTCACTCAATCATTCACTCCACCCAGAAGCACCTTGTAAGCGCAGGCATTAGGCAAGTCCCTGGATACATAACAGCTTCCCTGATGGCTCAGATAATAAAGAGTCTGTCTACAATGTAGAAGACCCAGGTTCAATCCCTGGGTCAGGAAGATCCCCTAGAGAAGGGAATGGCAATGTACTCCAGTATTCTTGCCTGGAGAATCCCACAGAGGAGCCAGTTACAGTCTCTAGGGTAGCAAATAGTTGGATGACTGAGCGACTAACACTTTCACTTGGATACATAACATATCAAGTCAGATGCTGATGGGAGGAAGAACACAATGTGACCAGTATCTTCCAGAAGACCCAGACCCCAAGGCCCCTGTCAAGGGATCTGGGTAGGGGAATGGCCAGAAGAAGGGGCATATATGCTGAGACCTGAAGGAAGCAGAAGAGTTAGCCAGGTAGGGCAGGAGTGTTTTGGGCAGAGAGAGAAAGAACGGGTGTATTTGAGGAATTAAAACTGACTCATTCTGGCTGGAACAGAGTTTGAAGCAGCATTGGTGCCTGCTGAGCTAGAAAGGGGGTCACCCTGGAATACAATGTGCCTCTGAGTCACAACTCTGCCCCCAGATAAATAGGCAGCTGCTGGAAAATTTTAAGTCAGGGATCGACTTGGCCAGGGTTATATTTTCCAAAGGTTCTCTTCTGATTTAAAAAAAAAAAAAAAAAAAGGTGAAAAGAAAGTGAATTCTCATTAATAGGAAAATAATTTCTTTTACATGATAGATGGATATCCACATTGTAGACTATCTGGAACTATTAAAAGGAATGCATGAGAGCAACACTGGTCTAATTGGAAGGATTGCCAGGAGGTACTGGGGAGGGAAAAAGTCAGAGGCTAGATAGCATAATCCTGCTTTCCTAAAGCAAACAGTCCACACACACACACACACACACACACACACCACATACATGTTTGTAAATTGTTGGAGTTAGAGGATATGGAGGGATACAGAGAGGGATGTTGACAGGAGGGACTCCCTGAGTGGGCAGAGACTAAGAGCATGATGCAGGGGAAAGGGAGAGGAGGGCAAGTTAAAGAAAAAAAATTAAAGAATGAAAAATTTAAAAGTATGTTATGATTGCTCTTACGTGAAATTACTTTTGTGGAGACCTTCAGGTCTCAGTTTATCTGCCCCTTCCTCTGACCAGTGCCCCTTCCCAGGGTCCCTTGGCAGTAGCCCCAGAATATAAAAAGAAAGGAGGAAAAAGAAAAATAAGCAATCTCCCACTGACTGAGATATGAAGAGAGGCGATCAGATGGAGTGGGGCTGGAGCAGGCAGAATGGTAAGGGGGCTGCTACAGGTGGCGTTAGTGGTAAAGAACCTGCCTGCAAATGCAAGAGACATAAGAGGCACCAGCTTGATCCCTGGGTCAGGAAGACTCCCCTGGAGAAGGGCATGGCAACCCACTCCAATATTCTGGCCTGGAGAATCCCATGAACAGAGGAGCCTGGCGGGCTACAGTCCAAAGGGTCACAAACAGTCGGACACGACCGAGCGACTTATCATACGGCACAAGCACACAGTAGGACTGGGACACAATATCCCTCTGCGGTCAAATCTCTGGGCCACACCAGCTGACCCCATGCCTGTGCCAGGGGCTGGCAGCCCTTCGGTCACTGTGTCCCCCTCCACTTCATCCCTGCCCATCCAGTACCTCCCTCCTTAACAGCCTGGACAGTCCCCCCACTTCTGTTCCTGTTGCAGCTGTTGCTGAGGGACTGGAGAATGGGGTGGGCAGGTCTGGGGCCAGGTCTCTGGTTGCCTTCCCTCCCCCTGGCCTGACATCCCGTCAGAGCAGAGGCTGCCTGAAGCAGGAACCTTCTCTCCCATTGCTTCATTTCCCCTGCCAACATGCTCAAAATATGACGACTGGTTCCTGGATGTGGTTTCACCATTGAGAAGCAGCAGGTTCTTGGTGAAGTCAGCTCGCCACTCAGTGAGTGTTTCAGTGTCCAAAGCTGCAAGAAGATGCTGGAAAGACCAGGCATGAGAAGGAAAGGCAGAGGCCCAGGAGAGGAGGGAGTCAAGTGTCTGTGCCAGATGGGAGGAGCTCTCCAGCCTTCTCCTCTGCCCTCTGCCCCCGGCTCCACAGATCCTTTCTGACCTCCTGACCTCCCTTTCCCAAATAGCCACAACCACAGGCACAAGCACCCCGGACCTCCACTGATGGGAAACACCAATTAGCGGCATCAGTAGACTCTCCAGAAACGCCCCAGAGCCACTTAGGAAAAACCCTCTGTGGCATGGCACAGTAACGCCAGATGGTCTAGACAGCCTTGAATCCTAATTCTGCCTGGCTATGTAAGCTTGACAGTCACGTGATCTCTCTGATCCTTAGCTTCCCCCTCCGTAAAGTAGGGATACTAGCAGGACCTACTTCATGGGTCTTTGTGAGAAAAGAGGAGCCCATACAGCCTGGGGAGGAGTTGCTTTTTAATTACTATTGGTGATGGTGTCCTGGATCTTTTCAGGGTAAGTCTATCTTCCCACCCCTATAACCCAGGCACCTTCCTGAGCTGGTCAGACCACACCCCTCTGTCAGTATCACTCAGAACGCAGCCCACTGGTGTTCAGACAAAACTCTTTGAGTGGGAAATCTGTTGTCATGCATTACAAAGGTTAATTGCAGGATTCAACAGCAAGAGGGAGGGAGCTCAGCCCACTCATAAATACAGCCGATTAAGAAACAAGCATCATTTTGTAATGATGCCACTGGTAGAAATACACCACCTCATTTAGCACTTTTAGAGCCAGGCAGGAAGGTTTACCCCAGACACTTCCGCTGATGCCCAACCCCCACCCCCGGGGGGCTTTCCTGTGCCCACCAGGCCTGCAGGGCACCACCAAGTACTGCATCATCAGAAGCAGCAAGTGGCCTTGGGCCTAGAAGAACACCCCTCCCTCTGCCCCCTTGAAGCAGGGCCTGCTGGAGCCCCCAAGAAGTCAATTAACAGCATCTGGCTAATTAAAGCATGATGTTACATTTCTCTTGTTGACTCAGTCAGAGCTGCTGCGGGAGCGTCAGAGAGGCAGCCCCCACGTTCCAAGCAGCTCCCGCTTTCATGTGGCTCTGGGGAGACAAAGCTTCTCTGATCCTTTTGAAAGCTGTGGTCCCACCAGCCCCAGAGCAGGGGGCCAGGCCACCCATGGGGAGGACAGCAGTTCAAAGCCAGCCTGGCGGGCACCATGGGGTCCAGTTGGGATCGGGAATAATTAGGACATTCCAGACCATAAGAATCAATAACATAATTAACAAATATTGTGCTATTCCTCAGAATCTTGCTACAAATTATGCTGTCTTTGATCATACAATGTTCCCTGACTGTTAATGACATGTAATGTTAATTACCAGAGAAAGAAAGCTACTCAGAATGAAGACTTCCTTGGAGAATAATTAATATTCTTTGAGGAGTCTCAGAGCCTTGAGGGGGGCTTTCCCCCCCGAGCTGTGGTGACTTAGTAACTTGAGGAAGTCAACTCTACTTGTCCATGGGTGGACAGACCTACCCCTTAAAAAGAGGGTGACTTACATAGAGCAGGTGCACAATAAAGGCTTGTCAGCTGAAAGAAAGAATGGACAGACGGATGAAGAGGTTCACCTGAGAATCTAGCAGAATCTTAAGATGTGAGGGCAAGGATACTCTGGATCATAATCTAGCCACCCATTTTTCAAATGGGGAAACTGAGGCTCAGAGAGAGGGAGGGACTTTCCAAAACCACACCTCTTGTCAGTGACTAAATTTGGATGAAAACTCAACTGTAGACCATCAGCCCCATCCTCTTTCTCCCCATCATCACCCTTAGTCTCAGTAGAAGTTAGGAAAAATCCAAGGAACAAAAAAGGAACATTTTAGGGGTTGAGGAGACGCCCATTAGCCTTCCAATGTGTTGGAATACTGCAGAATTGTCCAGCCTTACATCTCTGACTTATTTGGAATTCCCTGAGTGGAGATGGACTGTCCCAATCAGCTGAGACACACTACCCACCCCACACCATTCTGGGAAACTGCAGAGTGCTGATCAAAGTCCCCAGAAAAAGGTCTCCTGCCCCTCAGACTCCTCCAAGGGAGAACAGAAAAGGGAGGAGCCAGGACGTTCCTCCTCCTGGGCACCCACAAACCATCACTGCCTTCTCCCTCACAGCCTTGGCAGACCCCCTGGGAGAACCAAGGTCTTATCAGCCAGACCGCTCCCAGTGGGAAGATGGGAACGTGGGCAGAGAGCCCTGGCCCAGAGGTCAGATGCTGGCTTCAGGTCCTGCTCTACCACCAGTCACGGGCAGACCACCCCCTCTCTGGGTCTGAGTTTCTTAACCCATCAAGAGAGCTCACCACCCAGATAATCACTAACTCCCTGGCTGATATCCCTGGATTCTGAAAGGATGGAAGAAATTTCAGCTTCCTGGTCTTCTGGGGGGTCCTCGGTTTCCTCACCTACTCTCTCTGAATTTCCTTACTTCCTACAGCAAATGCTTCTCCCAGAGAGAACGGCTCATTAGGTCTGGCGGATCCCCAGAGAAGGGCTCCCAGCAGCTATGGGAGAGTCAGTCTTCCCAGCTCCAGAGAGCCCCAGTCCCATCGTCCCCATGTTGTGGGTGGGGGTGGGGGTGGGGGTGGGGGGGGTGGGGTTGGCCAGGAGCAGGGTTTCCGGCTCTATTCACAGCAGGCCCTGGGAGGAGGGGGAGGGGGAGCCACCTCCCTGCCCGTTGCTGCCCAGATGCTCTTTAGGGCCTGGCTTGTATCCCAAACTCAATCACAGGCATTGAATGGGACAATACCCAGGCTGAGGGGGCAGGGTGATGACAGCGCAGGCAGATGTGCCTGGGGATCCCCCTCACCGCCCCACACCCACCCACCCACCCACCCGGCCTTGGCAGCCCCTGCCTGCTTCCTGGACTTTTCCTCCAGGAGGCCCAGCTCTGCAGCACCACTTACCCACCGCCTCCTCCAGCTCCCAGCCAAGCTTGGGCGCCACCAGACCCCTGAGAAACACGGACCTCTTACCATGGAGGGTGAGGCAGTGAGTGGCGAGCACATTCCTGAGCTTGCTGCTGCCGCTGCCAAGTCACTTCAGTCGTGTCCGACTCTGTGCGACCCCATGGACTGCAGCCTACCAGGCTTCTCTGTCCATGGGATTCTCCAGGCAAGAACACTGGAGTGGATTGCCATTTCCTTCTCCTTCCTGAGCTTAGGTATCCCCATTTGTTCAATAAAAGCCCACTATGGTTTCAAGTCACACCTCTCCCTTCACAGGATCTTCAGTGCTCTCGGGGGTTAGAAAGGACTAGAAAGAGGGTTTCTGTTTATCGGAGACAAAGTAAAGACCCAAAAAGCAGGAGTAGCCCAATGAAGGAGCCAGGACTAGAAACCATACCTCCCCCTTCCTCCCATCCTACTTCAAACGGATGCAGAATTTTGCTTTGCTGTGTTCGTCGCCTCCCAGCATCACTTTCCATGGTGGACACAACAGAAATTACTCGGCAGCCTGGTTACCCAGAGGACTGGGCTGACCCCTGACATCTGACAGGGGCCCTGGCTGGGGCAGGCCTCATCCTCCCCAAATCCTCGGTCTTCAGTCCTGGGGGCGCCTGACTGCGCTTCTCTCTGCAGCACGCCTATGCCTGAAGTCTCCATGGAGAGAACTTTCTGGAAATCTCCCCTTCCTTGACAGGAGAACATAGACCAAGGGGGCACATCCCCGTTATGAGGACTGCCCCCACTATTGTGGCCTTGAGGATGCACACGGTCCCTGGGCAGCAGGCAGTCACAGCCCAGCCTGCCTGTCCCCACGCCAAATGGCAATGGGGACTGTGTTCAGCCCAGGGGCCAGGCTGCTTAGCTGGCTGCAGGGACCCAGAGCCCAGGAATGAACCCTTCAGGACCAGAGTATGGGTTCCTGGCGGATCCAGGCCTCCCAGGAAGCTGCTCTCTGCACACCCTCTCCATGCCTATACACACCTCCCCACAACCATCCCCCACCCCAGAGCCCTCTCCACGTTCCCGTCTTCCTTCCCACCCCGTCCAGGACAACTTCTCCAAGCCTCAGTCCCCTTTACTCCTGCCTTACTCCTCTTATAGAAAACCTCCAGCACAGCAGACTGCCCTTCTACACTCATTTCTTGCTGCTTCCTACCCAGGCTCTCAGCTCTTCAGGGGAAAGGGCCCTGGTTTACACAGTTTCCACATCTCCCACAGCACTGCCGTCTCACTTAGAGCTGAATAGGTGATGGATGAAAGCTCTTCAGTGGATGGCCTGCTGGAAAGAGTAAGGCAGGTTCTCCTTGGCTTGATGAAATGCCCGGGAAGAAACCAGCCCCAACTCATGGTGTGATCCGGAAGCACTTCCTGCTGCCTTTGGCCACTGAATGAATAGGGAGGAGCTGCTTCTTATCCCACCCTCTAGGAGGCACCTGGAGCATGGAGAAGTAAAGGGTTGGGCTTTGGAATCAGGACCCCAGGCTCAAGTTCTGATTCCTGCTGGGCTCCCAGAGAAATCTGCGGCTTCTCTTCGAGCCTCAGTGGCCTCCCCTTGCAGAGTGGCAGATAGGGTCATGGGAACTTATGTACAGTGCCTGGCACAGGGCCTAACCCACGAGGATGCTCCCTAAGTGCCAGGCCCCTCAGCCTCCCCACTGCTGGCTCTGGGGCCCATCCAGTGCCCAGCAATGGGTATCAGCAGCTCGGGGCAGTGATGCCCCGGGTCCCATCAACCCGGATCCTGGAACGTGGCCACCTCTGGAGCAGGACTGCCAATCAGTTCCCCAGAGACAGGCAAAAACCCCTGCTCTGACACCTGGCAATGAGCAGCTTTGCACGAGACAGGCAGCCCGGCAGCGCCAGCAGGCGTGGCTGAAGTAAATGAGAGTGTAACCCTCGCTACCTGAAACAACAACATCATAACTGTCAGAGCAATTTTCCACCTCAGTAGTTTAACACCTGAATTGTTGCTGCACTTCTCCCCCACCCCACCAGGCTCACTCTCTCCATCTCACTTCACTGAAGTCAGCCTCACTAGGAACTAGCCAGCCCTTCTAGAATTGGTGGCAAACAGTCTTTGCCCCCAAGAGCCAAGAGGCTGCAGAATTAATTGGCACACGGGGTCTTCAGAGAAGAGGAGAAAGGAAACAGGCTCAAATAATCTATCCGGCATCTGTCAACATCTGGGTTATAAATAATCCAGAGATTTAACAGGGATCCCACCGTTAGACTGCCTGTGACTTCCTGTCATGAAGATGCAGCTATTTACTGGGATCATATTTATTTTCCTAGAATGAGAAGCAAAGCTTTGGAGGGATGTGAGAGACAGAGGCATCTCTAAGATGCCATCTGTCTGTTGGGACCTACCAGAGAAAGACACACACGCTGGGGATGATACTTAAAATCTTCTAACTGGTGGGGGAGAAGAAATGACCAATCATCCTTACACTGGGCCTGGAGGTACCCCTTTAAGTTGATGGATCTCGGTATGGTCTCAGTGAAGGTCGTGGGTCCCAAGTGAGAGCCTGGGGTGACAGAGAAGCAACCCAGCTATTTACCAATCAGCATGGAAGTGGTTCAGTATTTTAACAACCATCTCTCTCTCTCTCTCTCTCTCTCTCTCTCTCACACACACACACACACACACACACACACACCTTCCTCCCTGGTTACTCCAGTGGCAACTCCCTCTCTCCCCAGGAAACCACCAAGTTCTCTGACAGCCAACAAGATTCCCTTCAGGGAAAACCAAGGGCCAGATTAGAACCACAATCAGGATGTTAGAGCGGGCAGGGATCAAGGAGATGGATCGTGTCCAAATCTTGAGTTGGCAGATGTGGAAATGGAGGCTGCTCCAGGTCACTCTGCGATGTACAGGCAGGACCTGTTGGGACCCTGGCCCACTCTATGCTCACTGTGCTGCCTGTGTCACCAGAGCCAAGCCCCGGGTCACAGGTCACCACACCTGCAGTGACCAGGTGGCTGGCGCACACAGTGAAGCTTAGAGGAAGGACCGTGGAGGGAGAGCCCCTTGGCCAAAGAATTTCTCCACCTCGGGAGGATGGCAGGGAGCATGGGGCAGGAAAGAGGCTGGGCAGACCCAAAGACACCAGCCTCTATGAGTCTGCAAAGCAAGCATACCTCAAATTCAGGACAGGAGGCAAACAGAGGTTAAGGAGTCGGAGTCAGATCTTCACACCCTTACTAATTTCTTCCAGTCTCACAGCCTAAGCAACAGCTGTTAGAATCTATTAGGTCTAGTAGATCACTCTCACATTTCTCACTTCAGCGTAGCTTTGCCCGTGAACTCACAACTTGTGTTTCTACCTTCTTTCTCAATCTGCCTACACAGATATCTAACAGATATCTCAAACTGAACACACCCCACACCTGATCTCCCCTCAAAACCTGCCCCTTCTATAACCTTCCTCATTTAAGGGACTTGAGCCAACAAACCTGAGTCATCCTTGATTCTTCTCTTTCTCTCACAGACTTCACCCCACCTCTCAGCAAATTCTCTTGGCTCTACCTTCAAAATAGCCCAAATCTGGTTTCTTCTCCCAACTGCCACTGCTCCAAACCTGGTCCCTGCTACATCATCTCTGGACTCAGAGAAGAGAGCTCAGCGAGCAGAGACGCCCTGGGAAGGTCATGGAGCCAAGACCAAACCCCCCTGAGCTCCAGCTCCATCCCTTCACATGAGGCCTTGGGAGCCGCCTGCTACCAGCTCCTGCCCCTCAAGACTCTCCCCTTCACACATGCCAGGCTTCAAGGGGAAGCCCAGACTCTGAGACTGTGGGAAAGCCTTTCACCTCCCTGCACCTCACTTACTGGTTTTAGAGGCGAATAAAGGGGATCGAAGATGCTCTAGCAGCTGACAGCCCCTGAATCAGAACATGTGCAGCACTGGCACATCACACCCAGATGAGGGATGTATGTCACACCCCGTGATGACTCCACGCCCAGCCACTGCCCCCCTCCCTCCTCAACCCCCCAGGGACCCATCCCATCCACTCTCCACTTGCCTGATCACAGCTGGCAGCATAGTATTAATCCTTGGAAAAGAAAACAAGAAGGACAAAAACTCTGCTTTAATCAGAGTGAGTGAAGAAGTGCACGTGTTCTGCCAATATCACCTCACACCGTCCCTGTGTGTCAGGGAGGTGACACGATCCCACCACTGGACCCCAGTAGTCTGGCCACAGGACATCAGCCCGGGCTGGAGGAGGGGCACCTCCTGCACACAGGGCTTTGTGTCAGGTGTTCCCTGAGGTCCCACCAGCGTCACCACCCACCGCCCTACCGCGGCGCTGGTTCCGGAATCTCCTGCCATCTCTGTCCCTGTACTAATGTCACTGAAAGAGGACATTGTTGGAAGTGCTTAAACAGGACTGCCAGCCCACTAGCACCTGTCCTGCAGACGCCTGACAGAGGAAGATAAATGTATTTATAACATACAGCAAAGTGAATAACAAAGAATTTATAGAGTTGTCTCTGACAAAGCTGACAAGCCACGGCTGGCAGCTTTAATCAGGTCCCAGCTGAGCCCCGGAAATCTACAGGAGCACAGCTCTGACCTTTCGGGCTGATTTCTAAAGGGAAGGTTAAAGTTCTGCTGCAAACTTTTTTTTTTAAATTTTAGATGAAAGAAGGGTGTGAGGTTGTATACACACACACCAACCTCCAAGGTGGTAATGGGAACACGGGAATAGGATTTTATTTTAAATTAATCCCCAGATGCCCCTCCCGCCGCTGCCCCTCTGAAATGTTTGGCTCTCCGGGTGAGACACAGCGTTTCCCACTTGGTTGATGAAATGCTTGCTGCGTGAACGACTTGCAAATGGGCTGAAAATAAATGTGGCTGCAGATTCCAAAGATTATTTTTGATAAATACGGGGCCAGAAAGAGGTCTAAATATTTAAAAGGTCACTTTAAAGCCCTGCATCATTTTCATCCCCTAACCAGAGGCCTGCTGGGAACATCCCGAGTTGGTACCACCCCAGGTGTTCCTCTTCTCCTGGGCAGAGCCAAGAGTCAGAGGCTTTGTGTAGAAAAGCTAATGAAATTTGGTTTAACTGCAGCCAACCGTTTAAAGTTCTTTCTCCAAAGGCAGGCTTTGCATAAACACAGTCCTCTCCTCCCATCAGGAGGAGCCATCTGGACCCCGCCTCGGAGCAGCTTCCTCAAAGCCGGCCCACTCTGCCCTCCGGCTGAGAACAGACCTGGGTACCAGGATCCAGGGACAGCTGCTGGCCTTGGGCACAGACGGCCCTCTGCACCCCACTCTGGTTCGAGTCCCAAACCTGGAGGCACAGCAGAATCACCCAAGGGTGGCTCAGGAGAAAGGAGATTTTAGAAGATGCAGGTTCCTGGGCCCTCACCCAGCTCCACTGAATACAGTCTCTACAGATGGAACCCAGGAAGCTGAATGTTGGAAAGTTTCTCCCAGATCCTAAAGAGTAGCAGGGAAGTGTGGGCTTCCTCAGTCAACTCCGAGAAGGTAAATAGCGGAACCGCCTCTGCTGCCCAAACGTTCCCTTCACCTCAAACTCCCCCTTCAGACAGAGGCCCATTTCTATGGCACTTCCCACTCAAGCATGTACCTATATCTTATTCCTGCCTGGAAATCCTTGGACAGAGGAGCCTGGTGGGCTACAGTCCATGGGGTTGCAAAAGAATTGGACATGACTTAGAGACTAAACAACATCTTAAAATAGGCCAGACAATCAGCTCCAGCTTCTACTTAAAGATTTCTAAGTCCTCTACCCTGTGACCTTTGAACTCTGTGTTTTCTGAAAAGCCTACATGGCATCTCTTTGTAAATGCTCTTTAACAGAATGGAAGAAATATTTCTGATCTCATACACCTGATAAGGGGTTAATATTCAAAATATATAAGGAACTCATACAACTCAAGAAAAAAAAAAAAAAACACCACCGAATACTTCAGTTTAGAAATAGATGAAGAACCCGAATAGACATTTTCCCAAAGAAAATATCCAAATGGCCAACAGATATACAAAGATGTTCAACATCACTAATCATCAGGGAAAGACAAGTCAAAACCACAATGAGCAATCACCTCACACCTGTTCAAATGGCTACTCAAAAAAACTAAGAGATACCAAGTATTGGCGAGGATGTGGAGCAAAGGAGATCCGTCTACACTGTTGGTGGGAATGTAAACTGGTGCAAAGAATATAATCAATCTCATTTCGGTGTTGACCATCTGGTGATGTCCATGTGTAGAGTCTTCTCTTGAGTTGTTGGAAGAGGGTGTTTGCTATGACCATGTGTGTTCTCTTGGCAAAATTCGATTATCCTTTGCCCTGCTTCATTCTGTACTCCAAGGCCAAATTTGCCCATTACCCCAGGTGTTTCTTGACTTCCTACTTTTGCATTCCAGTCCCCTATAATGAAAAGGACTTTTTTTTTTTGGGTGTTAGTTCTAAAAGGTCTTGTAGGTCTTCATAGAACCATTCAACTTCAGCTTCTTCAGCATTACTGGTTGGGGCATAGACTTGGATTACTGTGATATTGAATGGTTTGCCTTGGAAACGAACAGAGATTATTCTGTCGTTTTTGAGACTGCATCCAAGTACTGCATTTCGGACTCTTTGGCAAAGCCTTCTTCAGTGATCAATGCAAAGAAATAGAAGAAAACAACAGAATGGGAAAGACTAGAGATCTCTTCAAGAAAATTAGAGATACCAAGGGAACATTTCATGCAAAGATGGGCTCAATAAAGGACAGAAATGGTATGGACCTAACAGAAGCAGAAGATATTAAGAAGACGTGGCAAGAATACACAGAAGAACTGTACAAAAACGAGCTTCACAACCCAGATATTTCTCACTTCCACTGTATAATCATAAGGGATTTGATTTAGGTAATACCTGAATAGTCTAGTGGTTTTCCCCATTTTCTTCAATTTAAGTCTGAATTTGGCAATAAGGAGTTCATGATCTGAGCCACAGTCAGCTCCTGGTCTTGTTTTTGCTGACTGTATAGAGCTCCATCTTTGGCTGCAAAGAATATAATCAATCTGATTTCGGTGTTGACCATCTGGTGATGCCCATGTGTAGAGTCTTCTCTTGTTATGTTGGAAGAGGGTGTTTGCTATGACCAGTGCATTCTCTTGGCAATGCCAAAGAATGCTCAAGCTACCACACAATTACACTCATCTCACATGCTAGTAATGACCAAAATTCCCCAAACCAGGCTTCAGCAATACATTAACTGTGAAATTCCAGATGTTCAAGCTGGTTTTAGAAAAGGCAGAGAAACCAGAGATCAAATTGCCAACATCTGCTGGATCATGGAAAAAGCAAGAGAGTTCCAGAAAAACATCTATTTCTGCTTTATTGACTATGCCAAAGCCTTTGACTGTGTGGATCACAATAAACTGTGGAAAATTCTGAAAGAGATAGGAATACCAGACCACCTGACCTGCCTCTTGAGAAACCTATATGAAGGTCAGGAAGCAAGTTAGAACTGGACATGGAACAACAGACGGTTCCAAATAGAAAAAGGAGTACATCAAGGCTGTATATTGTCACCCTGCTTATTTAACAAATGCAGAGTACATCATGAGAAACGCTGGGCTGGAAGAAGCATAAGCTGGAATCAAGATTGCCGGGAGAAAGATCAATAACCTCAGATATGCAGATGACACCACCCTTATGGCAGAAAGTGAAGAGGAACTAAAAAGCCTCTTGATGAAAGTGAAAGAGGAGAGTGAAAAAGTTGGCTTAAAGCTCAACATTCAGAAAACGAAGATCATGGCATCTGGTCCCATCACTTAATGGGAAATAGATGGGGAAACAGTGGCTGACTTTATTTTGGGGGGCTCCAAAATCACTGCAGATGGTGACTGCAGCCATGAAATTAAAAGACGCTTACTCCTTGGAAGGAAAGTTATGACCAACCTGGATAGCATATTCAAAAGCAGAGACATTACTTTGCCAATAAAGGTCTGTCTGGTCAAGGCTATGGTTTTTCCAGTGGTCATGTATGGATGTGAGAGTTGGACTGTAAAGACAGCTGAGAGCTGAAGAATTGATGCTTTTGAACTGTGGTGTTGGAGAAGACTCTTGAGAGTCCCTTGGACAACAAGGAGATCCAACCAGTCCATTCTAAAGGAGATCAGTCCTGGGTGTTCTTTGGGAGGAATGATGCTAAAGCTGAAACTCCAATACTTTGGCCACCTGATGCGAAGAGTTGACTCATTGGAAAAGACTGATGCTAGGAGGGATTGGGGGCAGGAGGAGAAGGGGGATGACAGAGGATGAGATGGCTGGATGGCATCACCGATTTGATGGACATGGGTTTGGGTGAACTCCGGGAGTTGGTGATGGACAGGGAGGCCTGGCGTGCTGCGATTCATGGGGTCGCAAAGAGTCGGACACGACTGAGCGACTGAACTGAACTGAAACCGGTGCAGCCACTATAGGAAACAGCATGGAGGCCCCTCAGAAAACTAGAAATAGAATTGCCATATGGCCCAGCATTCTCCTTCTTGGTATATATCCAAAGGAGACAAAGTCTCTATCTGGAAGAGATATCTGACCCCCATGTTCATTGCAGCATTGTTGACAATAGCAAAGACAACATGGAAATACCCTAAGTGTCCGATGACAGATAAATGGATAAATACGCTATGACGCGCATCTACATCTATATATGATGGAATGTTATTCAGCTAG
Organism: Bos mutus; assembly: GCF_027580195.1. Taxonomy (NCBI): domain Eukaryota; kingdom Metazoa; phylum Chordata; class Mammalia; order Artiodactyla; family Bovidae; genus Bos; species Bos mutus. The sequence continues at coordinate 12,598,991 of NC_091626.1, forward strand.
AAAAAGAAGAAAACCTGTTATCTGGAACAATATGGATAAACCTTGAGGGCATTATGCTAAGTGAAATGTCAGAGAAAGACAAATACTATATGATCTTGTTCATAAGTGGAATTCAAAAAAGCCATACTCATAGAAACAGAGTAGAAGAGTGGTTGCCAAGAACTAGGGAGTGCAGGAAATACATGTCAAAAAATGCAAACTTTCAGTTATAAGTTAAAGAAATCCTGGAGCTCTAATGTACAGCATGGTGACTATAGTTAACAATACTGTGTTGTATATTTAAAAGTTTCTAAGAGAGTAGACCTTAAAGGTTTTCAACACATGCAGAGAAAGGTAATTATGTGAGGTGATGGAAGTATTAACTTATTGCAGAAGTCATTTCACAATATATACGTGAGTCAAGCTATCACATTGGGCACCTTAAACTTCCACAATATTATATGTCAGTTAGATCTCAATACAGGCTGGAAAAAATGTCCTGACTCCTAGTGGAAACATTTTAAGCTGCGGTTTACACCTCAATTTAAATGAGGATGGAATTTTCCTTTGAGAGTTGGTCTTCTGGCCAACTTGCCATGCGCCTAAACTTAACTTGAGTAATAATGATGCTAAATCTGTCAAGTTTATGAAATGTTTTCATGGCCACCATCTTACTGATTTCAAACAATCCTCTCACAATTGTTAGCACCTCGACTTTCTAAGTGAGAAAAGCAAGGGTCAGAGAGTTTAAGAGATTTGCTCCAAGACCTTCAGGCAGCAAGTGGTACAACTGGGAGCAGAATTCAGGCTGTGGGACCAGTGATCTAGTGCTCTTTCCACAGCAAGAAACACTCCTCCCCCAGATGCAGGAAATTGCTCTATAATACTCCAGCCCAGGGGCTGCAAAGCTCTGCTTAAACATCTCCAGTGATGGGTAACTCATTACTTCCTGGGGTGGGTCCAACCCACCCACTCTCGGGTGGGTAGAAGGCAGGGAGCCCAGGAAAGCACCAGCTCTGAGGGGGCAGTGATGAGGGCGGCAATGGGCCGGTGAATTAATGACACACACCATGCCCATGGGGCCCATCCTCCACGCAATACCTGGTGCCAGTTTGTGGTAGCACCTATTGTGCCCATCCAGGAACGTTTTTCTTCCCATCCTTCACCCCAGAGCTGTGTCCAGGAGTCCCACGGCCCAAGGACAAAGCAAAAACCCCAGGAATGAATGACCCATCCCCAGTCCTAAGGTTGGGGCCATTTAAGATGCTTTGGTTCCATTGTTTGGGAGTTTGGAGGGGAGATCTTCTCAGGTTTTTCAGTCTTCTGACTTGGTCTACAACTGTGAACACTCTAGACACACCTTCTGCACAACCCCACCACCATTCCCCACCACCACAGCCAGACTCTCAGCGGCTTCTCGGCACATGGAAGGGCAGAAGGGGGAGATTCAGGCCTGAGCACTGATGCCCGAGGGACCACAATGACACATGCCAGACCATGGGACAGACCTTGGGATGCAGGTCTTGGTGCCTAGTACCTTCAGGGACCTTTTGGGGAAGTAGAGTGCGAGGAGATGGGAGGAGAGTGATGGAGGGAGAGCTTTGGTGGGAAGGATTATTGAGACCCCACAGCTGGGCTGGATTCCAGAGGGTCAGTGAGAGCCTGGAAGAGGCCATGATGGTCCCCAGAACTGGATGCAGCCTCCCTGCAGACAAGGCAAGGCAGACTAAGCGCCATTCTTCCAGATTAGCAAAGGACAGAAAACAGCATAACAGATCTTCTGAAAGATGTTCACTGTCTCTCATGATACAGTCATTCCCTCCACCCCCACCTTTTCTTTGGTAATGGAACTCCAATTTGTTTATGTGATAGATGGAGACCTTTTCACCTTAGGAGGAGCACCAGCCCCAAAGGATGAGTTAAGACTGGTGATCTCATCCCCCTTGGCTTGTGATTAGTATAAGGGTGGGCACATGTCACTGCTCTGGTATAAAGTGTATTGAAAAGTCAGCTAAGAAGAACTTTCTTCCCTAAATAAAAAGATAAAGCCTCCTGAGGAAAAAATCTTCCTCTCTTCCCACTTCCTGCCAGGAACATGATTGTGATACCTGGAGGTACAGCAGCCACTTTGTAACCATAAGGCAACATGCCAATATGCACAGGATGGTAGAGTCAGAGAAGTTAAAAAACCTAGGTCTTCAATGACAAGGTGGAACCATTATGACAGCATCAGACACACAATTTCCAGAAATCTTGCTAGGCAAGAAATAAATACCTCTATTTGTTTAAAATACTGTGATTGGTGGGAGTTTCCCCTTAACCTCCATCTGAACTCTGTGTTAATTACTGTAAGATAATTTGTTGAGTGCCTACCACATACCAGGTGCTGTCCTGGGCCCGAAAAGGACACACACACACACACACACACACTTCTATACCTAGAGGCACCTATATTCTAGAGGTGATAAGAAAATAAACAAGTGAATAATATACATGTTATGTGGGTATAAGTGCTATGGCAGAAAGAGATAAGGGAAGGAGATATAAAATGTCAGAATTGGAAGAAAGGGTTGAAACCTAACATAGAGTGGTGTGGAAGACCTCACTGGAAAAGTGACATTTGAGCACAGACTTGAGGAAATGAGGGGCCAGTTGTGCAGGTATTAAAGGAGGCGTGCTCCAGGCAGAGGGAAGAGCTGCCTGGATGCACCAATTAAAGGACACAGCCATCCCGAGGTCAGCTTGTGGCATCAGGTCACACAGCTCACATGACTTGGACAAACATCTGGAGTACAGGCTCACAGGACCCTTGAATAATATGAAGTCTGACAGAATTGGATGAGGCTCTCAAAAGATCTTGACAGGCTGAAGCAATAGACTGAATGGGAGAATATGAAACATAACAGGGATGAATTCAAGGGGTATGCTCTTGATGCAAAATATCAATAGCACAGCCCTAGATGAGGAAAGACATGGCAATCACATGAGCAAAGAGAGCCCAGGAGTGTTCCACATCAGGAAGCTGACAACACAATCTCCATCTACTTTTTTTTTTTTTTCAAACTTTCAAATTTTTATTTTGTATTGGGGTGGTGCTGGAGAAGACACTTGAGAGTCCCTTGGACAGCAAGGAGATCAAACCTAAAGGAGATCAACCCTGAATATTCATTGGAAGGACTGATGCTGAAGCTGAAGCTCCAATCCTTTGGCCACCTGATGCAAAGAACTGACTCATTGGAAAAGACCCTGATGCTGGGAAAGGTTGAAGGCAGGAGGAGAAGGGGACAACAGAGGATGAGATGGTTAGATAGCATCACCCACTCAATGGACATGAATTTGAGCCAACTCCAGGAGATAGTGAAGGATAGGGAAGCCTACCGACGTGCAGTCCATGTGATCGCAAAGACTCTGACACTACTTAGCAAGTGAACAACAAATTGCTGATTAACAACGTGGTGGCAGTTTCAGGTGAACAGTGAAGGAACTCAGCCGTACATATACAAGTATTCATTCTCCCCAGAACCCCCTGCCATTCAGGCTGGCACATAGCATTGAGCAGAGTTCCATGTGCTATACAATACATAGGTCCTTGTTGGTTATCCATTTTGAATATAGCAGTGTGTACATGACCTTCCCAAACTCCTTAACTATCCCTTCCCCTCGGCAACCATAAGTTCGTTTTCTAAGTCTGGGATTCTCTTTCTGTTTTGTAAGTTAATTTGTGTCATTTCTTTTTAGATTTCACATATAAGGGATGCCATATGATATTTCTCCTTCTTTGTGTGACTTCCTTCACTCAGTATGACACTCTCTAGGTCCATTCATGTTGCTGAAAATGGCATTATTTCATTCTTTTTAATGAAAAAGAAAGTCACTCAGTTGTGTCCAACTCTTTGCAACCCCATGGACTGTAGCCTGCCAGGCCCCTCTGTCCTTGGAATTCTCCAGGCAAGAATACTGGAGTGGGTAGCCATTCCCTTCTCCAGGGATCTTCCCAACCTAGGGATCCAACTCAGGTCTCCAACCCAGGTCTCCCACATTGCAGGTGGATTCTTTACCATCTGAGCCCCAGGGAAGCCCATTCTTTTTAATGACTGAGTAATATTCCATTGTATATATGTACCACATCTTCTTTACCCATTCCTCTGTCAAATCTCCACCTACTTCTTAGTTCAGTTCAGTAAATTAGTTGTGTCCAATTCTTTACCATCCCATGGACTGCAGCACTCCAGGCTTCCCTGTCCATCACCAACTCCTGGAGCTTACTCAAACTCACGCCCATTGAGTCAGTGATGCCATCCAACCATTTCATCCTCTGTCATCTCTTTCTCCTCCCGTCTTCAATCTTTCCCAGCATCAGGGTCTTTTCAAATGAGTCAGTTCTTCACATCAGGTGGCCAAAGGATTGGAGCTTCAGCTTTAGCATCAGTCCTTCCAATGAATATTCAGGACTGATTTCCTTTAGGATGGACTGGTTGGATCTCCTTGCGGTGCAAGGGACTCTCAAGAGTCTTCTCTAACACCACAGTTCAAAAGCAACAATTCTTCGGTGCTCAAAATTCTTTATAGTCCAGTTCTACTATGCATAGATGACTACTGGAAAAACCATAGCTTTGACTAGACAGACCTTTGTAGATGAAGTAATGTCTCTGCTGGCTTTTTTTTAGTATGCTGTCTAGGTTTGTCATAGCTTTTCTTCCAAGGAGCAAGCATCTTTTAATTTCATGGCTGTCGTCACCATCTGCAGTGATTTTGGAGCCCCCCCACCAAATGAAGATTCTCATTGTTTCCATTGGTTCCCTAACTATTTGCCATGAAGTGATGGGACCAGATGCCATGATCTTAGTTTTCTGAATGTTGAGTTTTAAGCCAACTTTTTCCCTACTTCTCAATGAGCATGCCACCCCACTCTCTTCACATGGGTCAAATCACAAACCATTAGAGGCTTAAATCCAAGGGAAAATGACCAGACAAGCTGGGATGCACTTGGGGTGGGAGGCCAGGCTGAGGAGCCCTGAGATGGCCTCTCTGAGGAAGGGTCTGGAGGGCTGAAGGTGTAGACACTTGGAAGGACATATGCCCATCCATTGCTGGTTTTAGGAATACAGCGCTCACATTTTAGACATGTGAGGTGTGTGGGGGGTGAGGAAGGGAGACACAAGAGGGAAAGGATATACGTACACATATAGCCGATTCACCTCACTGGGCAGCAGACTCTAAACAGAACATTGAAGACAATTATGCTCTAAAAAAGAATCAGAAATGAAGAAGGAATCACTGTGGCGTGCCACGAGGCATTATGCTGAGTGTGAGGTGCCAGACAGCGGGCTTGCAGTGTGACTGCATTTAGATGAGGTCAAGAACGAGTAAAGCTAAGATACAGCAACAGCAACAACAAGGGAGAGTCACCCCTGGGAAGAGAGATGGCAACGACCAAGAAGGGGACTGGGCAACCTTGTAGGCGACAAAATGCTCTATATCTTGAGCTGGGTGGGAATCACACAGGTGCATCCATTTGTAAAAGTTCATTGAGCTGTGCACTTCAGATGTATACATTTTACTGTTTATGTGATACCTCAATAGAAAAGGAAAAAAGGGGGAAACACTTTTTAAAAGGAAAGGGGGGAAAAAAGAAAGACATGATCAAATCACTTCTTGGGTGGAGGTTAAGTTCAAAAGTTATCATGTGAGGGAAACATCGCCTATAGTCAAAATTGCCTGTGCAAATCACTTAAATCACTACTGAAGATGTATCCATATGGGTGCATACAACCCTGTAACCTAACGCTGAGACACTCTAATGATTGAGAAACACTAGGTTTGACAAAGGCTAAAATAAAGGGAACACTGAGGCACAGGTCCATCTTTACAGTAACTGCCACACTCGTGTTGGGGAGCAGGGAAGGGAGGGAGAAACCGAGAGCGCTCTGCCCACCCATCCAGGCTTGTTCCATTCTGCTTTAATATTAAGCCACTACAACATGTTTTGTTACACAGTACTGACTTGTTTTTTATAGGGAGAATTAAATGAGCTGGGTTCTAGCAGAGAAGTTAAACACGGCAATTACTCTACCGTTAGGTTCCTTCGGTTCAGCACCAAAGAAAAGAAATAAGATGAAAACACTTGGAAGCAGGATCCCAGCTTGAGAGAAGAAGAAATCTGTGACCCGAAGTAGGGGAGTTCTCCAAAGATGGATGGGTTGGTAGGTAGTGAGCTCCCTGTTGGCAGAAGGAATGCATAGGCTGACCATTTGTCAGATCAGGTGACCCTGGTCACTACCGGCTCTTCCCAGCCTGCAGCTTCCGAGCTGGCCAGATCTCCTGGCTCCCTGTGCAGGGCACATCCCCTCAGCTCACAGCTGCCTTGACAGTGAGATGTGGAGTTGGAGAGAGGAGCCTGTCAGGAACTCCAGGTGGCTGTCCTAATAGAGGATTGCTCTGCCGCCTCTGAGGATTTACAGTTTCCCTCCTGAGTTATGGGAAGGCGGGCGGAGCCTATAAAAAGGAGCCGTCCAGGCTGCACTGTGCACGGGATATCAATCAGCGACAGCCTGACCACTGGAGCAGAGTGAAGATCAGTCTACTGATTTCTCACCTATAAATTCTCCCTCCCTGCACAACAGGAGCAGATGTGTCATATTTAAGAAGAGCTTGTGCCACAGTTTTAATTCCAGGTACGTATGTGGGTGGGTGGGTTGGGGATAGCGAGAGGGAGGAGGAAGCCGTCCTAAATGTCAGGACGTCAGCTGGCCTCATCTCCCACCAGAGGCTCCAAACCCACCTTTTTCCAGTTCCATCCCTAAGCAAATGGTGCTGGGTGAGCAGACAGAAAAGCACAGTACGCCTGGGAGCAGGGCCATTGGACTGGGTGGGGGGCCCATTGCGGCCTGAACCAGGCGAAAAACACTAAGGTGAAGCCATCACTTACTCCACCTGCTACCGGAGGCTGGGAGTCAACACACTTCCTACGTCTTCAATTGTAGTACCAGCAAGGACTGAGGTGGGAGGATAGCAGACAGACAGAGAAGGGCCAGACTTCCCTGGACCCAGAGTTGAATTTCACAACTCTGTGGGCACCCATCATATTCAACATCAATGTGAATGAAATGGTGCAGTGCGCAGCCTGGACAGCTGTACCTGGCAGTCCTGCTGGACCCACATCAGAGGTCTTTCTTCTTGAGAATGAGATAATGGAGACAACACTATACCAAGAATTAGGGGACCTGGCTTCAAGTACAAGCTTCATCTATGACTTACTGAAGGCCCTGAGCTGGTGGCTCACTTCTCCGAGCCTTATCCTCCTCACCTGTAAAATGGGAACAATAATTCCTATCCCACTGGATCTTTCTCACCAGGTCTAGCATGTCTCCTCTGGACTTTGTGGAGTTCTGGACAGAAAGCCACTTCTTCTATAGATGACCCTTCCAGTATCCATTCAGACCCTAATCCCAGTTGCTAAGCAGCCTTTAAAAATTACCATCCTTCCTTTCTAGGGCTGCACCTTTCTGAGACAGAACCTGCAAGAGCTGACAGGATTTATAGCTATGCATAAGGTGCTCCATAATTTCTGAACTAAAAAGCAGTACATTTGTTTGACAACTAGAAAGAACATTTGAAATTGGAACTGTCCCAGAAACCCAGGGCCATCTGTTTGCTGATCCCAGGCAGGTGACTGCAGCTGCCAACAGCTGTGCCCACTGGGGGCAGGTGAGGGGGGTTGGAGACAGGAGGTGAAACAGAATCCAGGCTTTCCTGGCAGAAGTCTGTCTCCAAATGGCTGGGCAACACCAGGAGTGCCAGTCACCCTCTCTGAGCATGCGCAGGCATATCCTCTCAAACTATGGCAACACCACTGCCTTTCCCCTCCCAGCACTTTAGAAATAATATTCTCCCCCAAAGTCATCTTTTTTTAAGAATTTAGGCTTAGTTGTTGAGAAAAATAAACCAAAAGGGGGTGGGTGGCACAGGCACCTAGACTTGACATCTGATAGATGAAGACTTGAATCCCACCCCCACCCACCCCAATCCCCTGCAGTCTCAGGCAGATGCTGTAAACCTCCTGAGCTTCAGGCCTGAGGCCAGTGCCATGAGGTGGTGCGATCCCTTCGCAGGGCAGTGTGGAGTGCAGAGAGTAGGTCAAGTTCCTGGTATAAGGTGGGGGTCCAGAGGGCGTCTGACCTTGTCCTAAAGCTTCAGACTGCTTTCCTTATGAGATGAGAGGCAGTGTTACTTCCCAGGTAGGTAAAGGGAACTAGTCCCCAAAGCCAGCACCGGAGAAAAGGAGCACTTTTTAAACTCTCTGTCCTCCCCCTTTCCTGTGACCTCTGTCCTCCCCCAGCTCATTCTGGTTCTCCTCTGGTCCTCCTGACCCCTGAAGCCCTCCCAGGGCTACCCTCTGCCCTTCTCTCACTCTCTTCTTCTCCATTTCCTCTCCTTTTCCCTCTCACCTGTGTCCTCATCTCCCAGACTCAGGGCAACTGGGAGATTTACAGGGACTTAACAGGGAAAGGACAGGAAGAAAAGCTCCCGGCTCCCTGTGAGGTCCTGAGTCAGGACGCTGAGAAAGTGTAGGGAGGCTCTAAGAAGACCAAAGCAGTGGTCTCCCTCCATCCACCCTCCATGTCCTGCTGGGCCAGAGACCCTGGCCCAGGCTGGGCTCTGATGGGGAACAGCCATAGACTCCTACACCCCGCAGAAGACACAACCGGGATACAAGATGCTCTCAGCAAAGTTGCTCCAGGTGCCAGGGGTGGCCCTGCCTGGCACAGCAAGACAAGGATGCCACGAAGTCCCTCTAGCTCTCCATGTATCACTTCCTGAGTGATTTGGCACACCACAGCCTTTTTTAAACACCATCAGTACAGTGACAACACCCAGATTTATAACAGCAGGGCCCTTGCCTCTGAGTTCCAGATCCACATCGCCAACTGCCTGCTTGACATCTTTCCCTGGATGGCAGAGAGGCTTCTCAAATTCAACATGAACAAAATGGAACTTGGTCCTCCCTTGGCCTCTGCTCCCCCTGCCCTAGGGTTTGCCACCATGGGGAGGACACCACCATTCTCACTGATGCTAGCGTTATACTGATTCCGCTCCATCAGCAATCCTGTTGGCTCTCTCCAAAGTGTACGTGCAATTCCACTACCGCTCCCAGCCGGATCCCCGCACCAGCATCTCTCACTTGCAGAAGCTTCCTCGACAGATTCCTGTGTCCCTCATTCAGTCTCTTCTCCACCCAGCAGCCAGAAAGAGTTTTTAAAAATACAAATCAGTTCACACCACTCCGCTGTTTAAAACCCGCCGGAGTCTTCCATTTATAATCTGAATGAAATCCAAATTCCTTCCTAGCCTAGGAGGCCTTCCATGATTTGGCCCCTGCCCATCTTTCTGGTTTCACCTCATATCATGCCCACCTTGTTCTCCCTGCCCCAGACTGCCACACCTTCCTTTTCTCCCTCCAGCAAGCCAGGCTCATTCCTACCTCAGGGCCCTTCCAGTCCTTTCTGCCTGGAAAGTTCTTTCCCCGGATCTCCCCATGCCTGCCTCCTTCTCGTCATTCTCACCTGAGATGCTTTTCCTGACCCTGTACACACTCACCCCAGCATCTCCAGCCCCTGGCCTCCCGCCTGGCACAGAGCAGTACTGGAGGAATATCTGCTGAATGAATGTGTAAGTGAAGGAAGTTACCAAAACATATAGCTTCAAGGAGGAGCACACAGCAGGAGCAGGCAAAATGGCTCCTGAGGAGGTGGAGTTCCAGTTCCCTGCCATCCTGTGCCCCCTGCCCTGGACACACTGAACTTGGCCATGGTCCCTGTGGTTGCAGCCAAGGCAGAAGTCTGAGGAGCATCCTCTCTCCCCGTGTACAGCCTCAGCCCTGCCTTCCACAGGTGCAGTGAGCAGAGCCACAGCAGACCTGAGCATCCCGACAGGGGCCAACAGCCCCAAGGTGATGGACCATCCCTCCCACAGCTGGGGGTAGCAAAAAACCCTCCAAGTCCAGGGGCAGCCAGAACAAAGGAGGCTGTGTCCCAAGACAACCCAGAAGGGGACTCGATTTTACTATCATGAGGCTTCATACCCTCTTGATAGTAAAGGGTCCATAAGGGTCCACATGGGTTTTCCAGGTGGTGCTAATGGTAAAGAACCCACCTGCCAATGCAGGAGACATAAGAGATTTGGGTTTGATCCCTGGGTTGGGAAAATTCCTGGAGGAGGGCATAGCTACCCACTCCAGTATTCTTGCCTGGAAAATCCCATGGACAGAGAAGCCTGGTGGCCTACAGTCCATAGGGTTGCACAAAGCCAGATGTGGCTGAAGCGACTTAGCACTCACACACCATTCCCCTACTTCATTTTTACAGCTAAGAGCAGACTGCAGCTCAAATGGTTATTTCTCTGACCCCTGCAGCCCCTGTCCAGCCATCAGGCCTGCACGTTAGACACTTATGAACCTCTCCTTTGCAGCATTCTCCACAGCTCTGTGTAAGATTATTTATGATTGATCCTGTGCCATTCAATAGAGTAGCCACTAGCCACACATCCTATTGAGCATTTGAAATGTGACAAGTGTATATTGAGAACTGCAATAGGTGTAAAATACCTCATTAATAATCTTTAATGTTGATTATACTTTAAAAGGATAATATTTTGCATATAATGGATTACATAAGATGTATTATGAAAATTCATGTCACTTTGCTCTTGTTACCCTTTTTTCTGGCTATGCAGCTTGTGAGATCTTAGTTCCCCTACCAGGGACTGAACCCACACACACCCTCAGCAGTGAAAATGCAGGGTCCTAACCACTGGACTACCAGGGAATTCCCTCTCTTTTTTTGTTTACCATTTTTAATAAGGCTACTAGAAAATTTTAAATCACACGTGCAGCTGGCATTTGTGGCTTACATCATGAATCTGTTGACCCGTGCTGATCTGGTCAACGCCCGGCTCTATCACTCTGTGTCTCTCCCGCTCACCACCACGCAGACTTTTGGAGGTGGCCAGGCCTCCAAAGCATTGTATAGGGCTTAGTCCATCTGAGGCACTCAAAAACCACGTGCTGAGTGATTGAATGCCAGGCTGCCCATCCTGATTTCAGGAAAAGGAAGTGATGCGAATAAGCCACCTGATTTCTCCGACTTCAGCCCCCATCTCCTCATCTTCCCCCAACTCTGCCAACAAAGACCCCAGCCCAGATGTCTGGACCCGAGACACTTGGTTAGGACCAACAGAGCCAAACATGCAAGGAAAGGTCCGCCCTGGCACTCTGAGCGTTCTGCAAAGTCTCTTTCTCTCCCCATCCCAGCCCTGCCTCTCTCCCTTCTTTTCTTTCTTTCTCTTTCTCTCTCTCTGAAATATCATTTCTCATAGTTTGGAATGAAACCCATTATTCCCAATTAGCCTGCTGTGAACCCACATTACTTGCTGGTTTGCCCATAATTAGTCATCCATAATAATAGCTAAAGTAAATTTTGGCGGTCTCAGTGAACACTGACATCTCCTTTGGGAAAACTTTCAAAGATGCCATGTCCTTGGTTCCTTATCTACAGCTTCCCTGCCCTGTTTTGTTTCATTTTCATTTTTGTAGTTAAGTCTTGAGAAGAAAGCATCCCAGACCAGAATAAGTCCACCCCAACATCAGGTTATTGGAGATTCTGACAGTGCTGTCCCATACCTGCTACCTGCAGGTGCTGGAACAGAAGCCAGGCTGACAGCACTTGGACCATAAGGATAAGTCACACACAGATAATTTTTGCAATTAGTCAGTCCTTCTCCAGGTTCCCTTTTTTCCTGCTGTCCTGGGAACTGGGCTCTGCAAGTCCACAGAAAGCATAAATCCTGGGCATGATTTACTTTGGGTCATCAGATGTAATTTACTAAGAGACTGTCTGCCAAAAAAAAAAATCCAGAAGGAAACCTACGTTGTCATTTTAACTTAAATGTGGCTCCTTTTGTCATCTTTCTACCTAAAAAGCTGTATTAAAGATGCAGTGTCCCTATAACCACACAATAATAACAGCTGCAGTAAGGCTTGAGTCAAGACCTGGGGTAGGCAATGGCGGAGGGGAAGATGGAGTAAATACTGAGAGGGGAAGGGCTCTGAGATAATGCCTCCTTCCTAAGGCCCCTCAGTCTCCGGGGGATTTCGGTCCAGAAAGGGAAAGCTCTCAGATTCCTGCATTCTGCAAAGAAGATGAGCTAAACAGGCAGTGGGTGGGGTGGGGTGGGGAGAAGCATGAGCAAGACACTAACAACAGGCTCTATTTAGGGTCACTCTTCCCCTTAAGTGGAGAAGGTGATGGCACCCTACTCCAGTACTCTTGCCTGGAAAACCCCATGGATGGAGGAGCCTGGTAGGCTGCAGTCCATGGGGTTGCAAAGAGTCGGACACAACTGAGCGACTTCACTTTCACTTTTCAGGTTCACGCATTGGAGAAGGAAATGGCAACCCACTCCAGTGTTCTTGCCTGGAGAATCCCAGGGACAGGGGAGCCTGGTGGGCTGCCGTCTATGGGGCCACACAGAATTGGACACAACTGAAGCGACTTAGCAGCAGCAGCAGCTTCCCCTTAAGAGAGCAGGGTCTCTCAAAGGGAACACCTAGATGGTGGACAGTCTGAGCTGAATCAACACAGTGGCTTCAGTGGCTCAGGTCCCACTGAACTAGTGAGTTCACCTTTCTAGAAGGGTGGTCTTTGGGCACACTGTTCGGTTTCTCGGGGTTTCAGGCTCCTGACTGTAAAATGCAGATCAAACCTTGCAAAGTGAGCTGAGCTGTGAGGATAACATGAGAATTTTTTTTAAGTGCTCTGTAGCTTGTGGCAGTGTTAGTAGCTCAGTTGTGTCCAATTCTTTGTGACCCCATGGACTGTAGCCCACAAGGCTCCTCTGTCCATGGAATTCTTCAGGCAAGAAAACTGGAGTGGGTAGCCATTCCTTTCTCTAGGGGATCTTCCCCACCCAGTGACTGAACCCAGGTCTCCAGCACTGCAGGCGAATTCTTTACCATCTGAGCCACCAGTGAATCCTGAAGTTTGTGAAACGTTAGGCAAAGGGAAGGGATTCTGATTCTCATCCCTGATGGAATGAAAGGGGGGCCAGGGAGGCTCTGAAAGCCTTTGCAGCTAATACTCTGACCTGCCATCTGCCCTATGGGTGGCCTCCTACCATCGCCACCTCCCACCACAAGAAGGGCCCTCAGTTGACTGCTGCCACCTGTCCAGGAGGTTAGAAACTCCCCTTCCTGGGACTTCCCTGGTGGCTCAGACAGTAAAGCGCCGCCTACAATGTGGGAGACCTGCGTTTGATCCCTTGGTCGGGAAGATCCTCTGGAGAAGGCAATGGCAACCCACTCCAGTACTCTTGCCTGGAAAATCCCATGGATGGAGGAGCCTGGTAGGCTACAGTCCACGGGGTGGCAAAGAGTCGGACACAACTGACCGACTAAACTTTCACTTTCCTGACTGCTGACAGTCAGCAACTGACAGATACAGAAGACCCACTCTGACCAGGGGATCACTCTGAGTTCTGGTTCAGGTTCCAGAACCTTCTTCTGTACTGGAGGCCATGTCCTTACTCGTCTCCTTTCCCTTCCCCTCCCTCCGTCCCTCCCCACCCCTTCCAGTGTTCTGAATCCCTGCCACAGCCTCTGCTTCCTGAGGAAGCCACTGAAGACGCCTCCTTCAAAGAAAGGGCCTCTTGGGCGCCTGTGGCTGCTGTGGGAGTCATAGTGACCAGGGCGCTGAGGGCGGCCACTGTGAAGGACGGGGGGAGGGGGCCCCGGGGAGCCAGCGTTTCTGCCCAACCCACTATGCCAGAGAGAAGGCCAGAAAAGACAAGAGGAGCAGAAAAGCCGGGGCTGGGAGCGAGGGCCGGGCTCCCACCAAGGTGGAGGGCATGGCCTTGCCTCTGGGACCCTGGTCCTGCTCCCATAAGGCTGGGGCTGATGGTGACAAAGGGATGAAGAGGACTGTGGGTCCCTTATTCGAAATCCATTATTCGATTGCGGGTCTGTCCAAGATACAGAGACCCCAACCCTACACTGCCCAGTACTTCGCACAGGGTGGGGGTCGCGGGAGAAGGGGATGGAGAGGACGGAGGGGGAGGGGCGGCGCTGGGTTGGGTTCTGGGTCACCAAGTCTCGGTCCCGAAATTCTCTCTAGTGAGGCCCTTTTCCTAACCCAGGAAGACCACGCTGACTTCCTCCACCCACCGGGCTCCCCAGACCCGACTGGGGGCACCCCCAGCCAACCCACCCTGCTCTCTGAGAGGGTCGGGACCTACGGGTTCACTACCCTTTCCTCATCCATTCCTTCCCTGCGCCCCGGCCATTCTCGTCACACTCTCGTCAATAGCTCCTTTCACAAGGTCGTCATTACCCACTAATTGTCCAAAATTTCATTCCCTCATCCTTCTTGGTTAAGGATTGATTTAAGGAATGAGTTCAATATCCCTGCCGTCTCCAAGTGCTTATTAATTCCCGGCGCCTCCAGCTCCCCGCGCGGAGCCCGCTCACCCCGCGCGCTTCGCCCCTCGCTGATTGGTAAAGCCCCGGCTTTTAGGCCCGCGGGATGGGAGGCCTAATGTGCACTAATCTATCATTACTTCACGCGGCTGGCAGAGTGACGGATGGCGGGGGCACGGCGCGGGAGGCAGAGGGCCCTCCGCCCCCTTCCAGGACCAGGCTGCAGTGGAAGTTTGCTCTGCCGCGGGAGGATGACTGGTACCTCTATGGAGCCGGGCAGGGGAGGCCCTGTCCCCAGGAGCAGAGACCCAGGACGCCAGCAGAAATCAACAGACGCCTGCCCCTCACCCTGCCTCCCTCGGACAGCCTCTCCCAGTGGCCGCACTGTACAATCCCTCATGGGCTGGATGTGGCCCATTCCCTCCCCAGGCTACTCTGTGGTCTGAGAGGCCGACTTGCCGGGATGGCGTCCACGAGCCACTTTGCCCTCGCTTGCACCGATGGGGAGTCCCAGCAGCAAATGGGAAGGAAGAGATTGAGGTCGGTGATTACTTGACTCTCCTTTTCTCTCTCCTAGTACTGCCTTCCTGTATCCTTCAGCTCCAGGCCCTACCCTCACTCTCTGGGGGCGGGGACACTGCACATCTCTCATGCAGGGTCCCTATACTCTGCCCCCACCTTTGCAAGATCTCTTTCCTGCTGGACCCTGACCAATATACCTCATTTTGCCAACGAAGAGACTGAGGCTCAGAGAGGATCCGGGCTTGCTGTTAGTCACACGATGAATGTATGGCAGGGCTGGCTGCAGAACTCATGTCTTCTGGCCATGTCTAACAAGATTTGCCCACCTGCCCATTCTGTCTACTCCCTTTCGATCCCTAGGTTAGGTGTGCCGCCTAACCACAGCACACATCTGGGGAGAGGAGGGGTGGGAACGGTCCAAGGGTGATCTCTGTAGGTAGGTGGCCAGGGGGCTTGGGAGGAACAAGTTCAGGGTGCTGTCAGGGCTCCTGTCACAGAAGGTAATATCAGCTCAAATGTTCCCCCTTCTCAGCACCTTCCAAATGCTGAGGCAGCCCCCCTCAGAGGTGCTCTGTGGCCTGGGACACTGTTTCCTCCAGTCTTTATGCTCACCCACTCAGGAAACAGTGCATCTCCCCAAAATGCCAAACTTCTGGCCATGTCTACCACAATCAAACCCCAAATAGATTAGGGGTCCAAAATTTCACCAAAGGACTCTCTTTTTACAAAAGCCCTTCTTTACAAAAAATGATTAGTTAGTAAATTTCTATTCCAGCTTCTCCAGTGGGCCAGGGACTAATCTAGGCCCTGGAGTTAGACTAGTGAAGGATGTCAACAGCCAACTGTAACTAACAGTGGAATAAAATAAGGTCTACTAAGCTGAGGACCAACGCCTGATTCTCTCCCCTGCTTAACCCCCCAGGAAAGAGGCAGTGGGGTCCAGAGAGACCACACCAAACCTTGTGAGCTGTTCAGGAAGGGTCCAACCCTCCTTCTCACCGAGACCCACAGGAAAGCCCCTGCCCACCTACCTGCAGAGATCACCCTTGGACCATTTGCCACAAGTCAACAGCCCACCCCGGAGGAGGCAATGGCAGCCCACTCCAGTACTTTTGCCTGGAAAATCCCATGGATGGAGGAGCCTGGTAGGCTGCAGTCCATGGGGTCGATAAGAGTCGGACATGACTGAGCGACTTCACTTTCACTTTTCACTTTTATGCATTGGAGAAGGAAATGGCAACACTCTCCAGTGTTCTTGCCTGGAGAATCCCAAGGATGGCAGAGCCTGGTGGGCTGCCATCTATGGGGTCACACAGAGTCGGACACAACTGAAGCGACTTAGCAGCAGCAGCAGCAGCAGCAGCCCATCCCAGCAGATGAAGGCAATATTCCCTTCAATTACCAGAGGTCTCTCCTCCAAAGCTGTTGTCCTCAAAGGGGCTGGCCACACCCCATCCCTTTGCCTGAGACACATGCACTCACGTGTGCTGTCTCCCCGAGAAAGGATCCTCCCTCCAGGCTTCAGGACATTTGGTGATGGGTCGCCTGCTCAGGGCTTTTTGCTCTATTCTTGGCAACTCATTCTATTCCAGAGGGATTGGGAACCCAAGGAGACTGCCAAGTCCACATTTACCTGGGCCAAATCCAAAAGTCATCAGCAGATCCTGTGTCCATTGCCACCTGGAGGTGGAATAGGCAGTCACCCAAAAAGTCTCACCCAAAAGTCAAAGTGAGGCCAAAGATTGGAAATGGGCGGGGGAGAGAGGACTAGGGTTGTTCTATTACAGACCTCTGGGAACAGCCCCATCCCACCCCTTCCAAGAGGAGAATGAAGCATGGATGCAGAAAAAACTGGCCCTGGTGAACTGAGGCATGGTCCCTGGGAAAACCTCTGGGCTAGGGATCAAGAGAGCTGGATCTTCGCCCAAGCCTTCCCGGACCTGGCCTCTTCTGTAGAAGGGCGGGTTGGATCAGATGAACCCTAGTGCTGTAAGTGATATGATTCTGTGCAATTTTCCAGAGAAAGGGAAGACCAGTGGCCTAAACCCTGATACTATATAATCTGGAAAACCAGAGTTATATCCTTCCTGAAACCCAGCCCAGCCCCACCCCTGGACCTGTCTCTGCTATTAGAAGATGCTGCTCCTAGGAGCTGCCCCACTCCTCTCAAAAGGACTCAGAGCCCCACTTCCCGGCAGGCGCTTCCTTTCCTAGCCCCACCTCCATTCCCCAGGCCACCCTCCTTCAAGCCTGAATATCTAGAACTGCACTAGTCAGCTGAGCAGCCACCTGTGTCTATTTAAGCTAATTTTCATTAATCTGAGTAAAACTCAGATCCTCAGTCACACAAGCCACATTTCACGTGCTCAGCTGCTACACAGACTAGCAGCTACCATATTGGAAAGTGTAGATATAAAACATTTCCATTACTGTGGAAAGTTCTTTTGGACAACACTAGTCTAAAAATTAACCTTTGTTTTCACAAAGGGCTTCCTCTGGCTTCCCTAATTTCTTCCTGCTTCAGAGTCAGCCCATGTTCTCTAGCCTTCTGCTCTTGGGAGGATCCTAGGTGGTTTTAGAATGGACCTTGGCCACAAGTGACCAAGGAGTGGTGGTTCCTATCTGCCTGAGAGGTAGCCCTAGACACTTGGGTCACCCAGGGAAGCATTTGAGAGGAGGACAGTCAGTTCAACCATCATCCAGTACCTGAGAGAAGTTACTCAATATTCATGAGCATTCCTTAGCCAGTCACCTCCTTCTTCCCCACTTGATATGTCCCTTGCTAATTTCCCCTGTTCAAAGATGCTAAACCTTGAAAAGAGGCAGAGGAGAAGGAGCCAGAGAGTATTTTCGGAGTCCCATGATTTGAGAGATTCCTGCTGATGTGAGTAAAGAAGCTTAGACAATGCCAGAGAAAGAACGTCCCTGGTGTTGTCTCCATGTTTCCAGTCCAGGGGGCACAGGTTCAATCCCTGATCTGGGATCTAAGATCCTGTATGCCATGTGGTACAGCAAAAAAAAAAAAAAAAAAACCCCAGAGATCATTTTAGGGTTCTCCTCTTCCCAGAAAATTTTCATATACATGGCTGGAAAAATCCCCACAAGGGGTTAAAAGCCGAGAAAATACCTTCTCTGATAGCCTAGAAGTCTGGGAGGATTCAGGGTTGGGTAGCAGGATCCAGAGAGCTAAATGGGTTATCCAGAAATTACAAGAGCCTTTTAAAAGTAGAAAACATATCATATGTCAAGCCTATAATGTATAGACAGTAACTATTTTTGACTGAATATTTTTGTGTTTAATTTTGTGGTGACGATCTCCTTTACATCATGTATTCAGCAATCACTCTTCCCCTTGCTTAATATGCATAGTCATCTTTCTCCTCCTATGTCACATATTCAATAATTCCTCTCCTTTGGTTCCAGGGGTGGTGAGACGAGAGGAATGTCACTTTTTAAATTGGTAACAGCTGTGTTTTTGTTTTTTCAATTTCACCTGGACCAATGCCTTGTAAATAGCTCGAGCTCCAAAAAAGCAACATGGGCGGTTGGGGGCTCAGTTTGTCCTGATCCCCAACTCAGCAGCCTTTTTGAGGCCTCTTCTCTGAGGACGAGATGTGCCTCAGGAACCTGCTGCTGCTGCTGCTAAGTCGCTTCAGTCGTGTCCGACTGTGTGTGACCCCATAGATGGCAGCCTACCAGGCTCCCCCGTCCCTGGGATTCTCCAGGCAAGAACACTGGAGTGGGTTGCCATTGCCTTCTCCTCTCAGGAACCTAAGAGACCACAAAAGGGAGTGTTGAGCAACTGTGAAGGTCCATCCCAGTCAGTGGAGGACACCTGGCCGCCACGAGAAAATGGGCTCTTGTGTGGGGCGGGTTCCACCACGGTCTATTTAGTTTACTGTGGACTCTGACTCTGTTCATATCCGTGAGCACTTGTGTCTGAATTTCCAGATGTTGACTCTGCTTCCCTTCAGATGTACAAGAGTGGACAGCAGCCAGGATAGCAAGACCTGGGTGAGGAAGCCAGGCACTGAGAACATACAAATTTAAGGAGGCTCTGCCTCTCTCAGGTGCCAACCCTACACTCACAGACCGTGAGAGCCAGGGTCTCCTTAAATTTTTCAGCCCTAGGTGCCTTGACTGCCTCACCTGGCCTCCTGGCTCTTCAGAAAGCCTTACAGATCTGAGAATCAGAATCAGGAGAGAGAGACAGGAAGTAGGGGAGATTCAACACCATGAAGAACAAGTGACTCAGGAAGGGAGTTCATTAAAATGCTTCAAGGGACTCCAAACTGCAAGAATGTTTTTTTTAAAGAGAGGAATTTAGCAAGAAATCAATCAACACACACGCTGATAACTTGTTCCATGACAAAAAAGAAACAAAAACCCCATCAATTTCTCAGCCTTTGGGTAGCCAGTGTCTACTGCCACTAATTAATTGTCTAGAACTTTCACTCTCCAGATACCACAAAACATGGTTAATCTGTCAGCCCCAGGAGGCACTGCCAGCACCTGCTTCAGGGGGAGCTGGTGGTTTTGGAACCTGTGCCACATGAGGAGGTGGGGCACAGAGGTGCCCAGAGCAAGCTCAGGCTCCCTCATTCTGCCCTCTTCTGTGACATCCTTGCAGCACCTGCTCCACTAAGAGGAGCAGTGTGCAAGAAGGTAGGACAGCACATGCCACAGCACAAGCCTCCCTGCCTCATTGTCCCCAAAAGCAAAATAAAGAGATTGCATGCAGTTGGTTTCGATTATATTCAACCTGAATTCATGTTACCCTGATGGGCACTCAGGCCATGTGCTCTCGACTAATCTGTTTCTGCCCACTTCCCGGGCTGCCCTTGCCAGTGCCTCTGTCTTCACACAAACACACCCAGTGAAATTCTGGAGGATTGTCCTGCAGCCTCCTCCTCTCAGGGCCCCAGCCTGTTTCCCATCACCAAATCAGGGAACAGCCCCCGGAGGCCTCACTAGAGGGGCCTATGACCTAGAAACCTTGCTTTTGACAGTCCCTTCTTCCTGCCAATCGTACAAGCTCATTGACATCTCCCCCAAAGGAGCAAAAAAGAACATGAGACCTGATCCTGTAAAGTTAGCTCCATAGTTGAAAACTCCAGATTAAAACCTCAGATAGGGGACTTATCTGGTGGTCCTGCGGCTAAGACTCTATGTTCCCAGTGCAAGGGGCACAGGTTTGATCCTCGGTCAAGGAACTAAGATCTCACATGCCACGCAGCCAAAAACAAACAAACAAACAAACAAAAAACAAAAATAAAACCTCGTCTAGTGAAAGACCTAGAACATTCCCCAAGATTCCAGAGCAGATCAGTAGGTGGGGAAGTGCCCGGAAGCACCCTGGGTTGACCCCTGAGATTTGGCTCACCTTCCTCGGGAGGTGACTGAGGGGAACCCCACACACAGCCCCCTCCATAAAGCCCAAGCAGTGGGGTAGGGGTGCCTTTCTCCTTCACGGTGGCCCAGGAGCCCTCACTCACCCCACAGGGAGGAGATCATGGTCTCATCCTCCTCTTCAACTTGACTTGTAGTTTCCCTTTGTATTTATTTATTTTTGTCTGTTTCTTCAAACAGTATGTACCTAGAATGAATCCCAGGCTCTCTCTGGCAGGGGAAAAAAAAAAGGAGCACAGAGGGGAAATGTGAGAGCAGTAATCCATTGTAACACTTTAGGGGAAACTGCAAGCAATTTCCATTCTATTGATCCTCCCCGGGCATCAAAGCCACACTGAGTTTATTTGGAAAATTAAATTCTGGAGCATGTAGCATGAGGGGACTCTAGTTAAGTTGTCTAGCTCTACGGCCACAATTTAATTACGATCTTGCTCTGACTGACCACTTAAATACAGTAGAGGGCCAGGACACCACGGAGGCGCCCAGGTCCCAGCCCAGTTTGGGGGCCCTTGAATGTGGCCCCACGCCCACCCATCTGCAGCAGAAGAGCCGGGGAATCTCAATTACCCTCAGTCGACCGCATCTCAGCACATTCAGGCTATTGCTTATTTACATTTTAACCTAGGCGATTTTTTAACCGGATATCTTCATTAAAACATAAACATTTGCTAAATCAGTCTCATTTGTGGCGTTTATGCCTTTCTCCAAAGTAAGATTTTGATCTTAACAAACGCTGTTTCATTAGAAACAAAGTAATGTATATTACACACTAACTGGAAGCAAGGAATCAAAGTCTAATTCCAGAGTTGCCTGCAGTTCTCAGGCTCTGGAGGTTCACAGACAAGTGAAATGGCTACACAACTGCTTGCACACGCACACACGCACACACGCACACACACACACACTGAAACCCACGTACATTAGAGGGCCTGGCAGACATTCACCAATTCTTTGTTTAGTCACTTAAAGCAGGGGTCCCCACACTCCTGGATCTATTGCCTTATGATCTGAGGTGGGATTGACATAATAATAATAGAAATAAAGTGCACAATAGATGTAATGCACTTGAAGCATCCTGAAATTATCCCCCTCCCTCAGTCCACAAAATATCTTCCACGAAACCGGTCCCTGGTGCCAAAAAGTTTGGGGACCACTGACTTAAAGGACTTTTCGGTATTTTCTATTATCTTCTCCCATCATCCCGGTTTCATGAACACTGGGGATGCAAGATGATAGTCTTACACTGTTGATAATCACTACACTGTTTTCATTTTCTTACTCTTATCTGTGAAAACTTGGTCACAGCCCAGCACAAATCCACACGCCACCCTTGGGAACACTAGCATAGACTGATTTTTCTTTTTTTTTTTCCCCAGATTGGCATTATTTCTTTTTTTAGACTGATTTTTCTTAAGTAATTTTTTGTTTAGACATGATGCTGGGAAACAGGTGTGATCTCTGCTTGCTTCCCATCAGCCCAGGTAACTGACAGCGGAGCTCACTTTCATAGCCGTCCAGAGGAACAAACCTCATGGTCTTTAGGTTCCTTCAGCACTGACCTGTGTATTGTTAGTCGCTCAGTGTCCTGACTCCTTGCGACCCCATGGACTGTAGCCCACCAGGCTCCTCTGTCTGTGGAATTCTCCAGGCAAGAATACTGGAGTGAGTTGCCAGTCCCTTCTCCAGGGGATCTTCCCAATCCAAGACTGAACCCGTGTCTCCTGCATTACGGGTGAACTCTTTACTATCCTAGCCACCAGCACTGACCTATTTGCCCACAAATGAGGCAGAGTTCCCCCAAAGTTCTCTTGGGTAACCAGCCAGGCCTTCTACCTTAAGCCTCACAAAACCGGCAGGCAGCCTGGCATGTTACAGAATCCTACATAACAGTTACTGAATGTCATTGAAAAGTCACTGAGCGGTCCCCTTATCCACAGAAGAACCCTGCTCCCAGATGCTCCCAGCCTCCTCTTCTGCAAGGATGTCTCTCTCAGGATACCAGCATGTAGAAGAGGGAGGGAAGTAAAGTCTTCCAATGACCCCAGAGCCAAAGGTAAATAGACTTCTCCCCTCACCTCCCTCCATCACGTGCTTACTCCACAGACTCACTGGCCCTGCAATTCCTTTGAAAGAAGTGACTTTTCCTGCCTATTGTTGGCACCGGGGTAAGAATGAGTGGCAGACAGAGCCACCGTGCTTGATCCACCAGGCCCCACCAGAAGGAACATCAGCAGTATTTGACAAGCTGACCAGCTCCCCTGAGGACAGAACTGTCATTAAGCCAAGAGGGAAATCATTACCTGATCTATAAATGATTACACAGGAGTAGGAACTGTCACTCCCTTCTGAGGAGTTTGCAGAATCGGGATTTTAAACAGAGCTGCAAACTGGTACAACACTCAGCTCCCTGGAGTAGGTGGTGTATTATTCACAGGGAAAAAAAAAAAAAACCCAGAAGTTAAGGCACTTCATGAGCTCAGGGGAAAAGAGAAGGTCTTAGGGACTCTGACTATCAAAGGATTTCAGACTATCATCGGTGTCAGCCAGAAACTTAACTCAAAGGAGAACAACTATTCAGATCTTCTGCCTGACAGTTTGGAGACCCACAACTGGCTGTCTTTCCACCAGCAAAACAAGCGACTGGAATCAGAGCTGCAGGCAACTGGGGTCATTCAGTCAAAGACACTCCTTTTTCAAAGATGGAGACTCAGGTTGAAGCTACAAAAGGGAAGCTATTTGTGGTAGAGGGAAGCTGGAGACATCTTATGGGCCCCTCATCCACCACTGGGAGAATGGATAAGTAACAGGTGGAAAACACACACAGAGAACTCCGCATCAGTAAGAAACCACGGACTGAACGCACCTAGAGCTGCCCGGTGGGTCCCAAAACACGGTGCTGAGTGAGAAACGCTGGGAATGGAAGGAGGCTTGTAGCACAATAAATGTATGTAATTTTAAGTCACATACTCACACAGAATGACGCTACATATTTCACAAGGACACGCAGATTTTATAACATATTCCAATCACAGTAGAGTGGGTGGCTACAGGAGAGAATGAGAGGGGAGATGGGGGGCGGAATACGCAAAGGCCACACAAAGCAGGATGTTGACAGTGAGCTATTATATTAACTGAGTGCAATTAACGCAACTCAACTTCTCACACCTGCAGTCCACAAGGAAAATAAAGAAACTGAGGGCCAGAGAGCATGAGACAGCGCTTCTCAAACTTTAACATGCAGACCAGTGCCCTGTGTGCGTGCACGCTCAGCCGCTCAGTCAGGTCCACCTCTTGCAACCCCATGCACTGTAGCCCGCCAGGCTCCTCTGTCCACGGGATTTTCCAGGCAAGAATCCTGGAGTGGGTTGCCATGCCCTCCTCCAGGGGATCTTTGCGACCGAGGGATGGAAACCATGTCTCCTGAATTAGCAGGTGGATTCTTCACCAGAGTCCTGAGGATCTTGTTAAAATTCAGGTTCTGAGCAAGTAGGGTTGTGGTGGGGCCTGGGGTTCTGCATTGCTAACAAGCTCCCGATGAATATGTTGCAGGTCCTTGGACCCCAATTTGAGCTGCCAGGGCTTAGGAGATTCACTTAAGATAAAAAATGAGCAGCAAAGTCCAAGGAAGAACCTACATGCCCAATATGGATACATTTCAAGGTAATTATGCTCATGAAAGAAGACAGGCAAAAAAGAGTACATTATCATAATGTATGCTCCCATTTATATAAACTTCTAGAACATGCATACTCATCTATAATGAAAAAAGGCAGCTCTGTAACCACAGAGCTGGGACATGGGCCTGGGGATGGATGAGTCACAAAGGAAACATTTTGGGATAATGAATATATTGACTATCTTGATTGTGGCGATGGGTTTTTCAGATGTATACACATGTCAAAACATCAAACTGTACACTCCAAATATATGCAGTTTACTCTGCATCAATTGTACTTCAGCAAAACTGAAAGCAAACAAAAAGGATCTGTGCCCTCCTCTCCACCCACCACACTGAAAATGCTGTGTTTGCATTTCAAGCTGAGTGGGACAGTTTTTAGCTAGCCAAGGCTCTCATGGCTGGAACCCGTCCCTTTGTCTCCTCCCAGGCTCCCACCTGAGCTCCAGGGCCACATCTACCCCCAAGTCTGCTTAGGAATCATGCTCTGATTCCATCCTGCTCAGTCATGTCCAACTCTCTGCAACCCTACGGACTGGATGGCATCACTGACTCAAAGGACATGAGTTTGAGTAAACTCCAGGAATTGGTAATGGACAGGGAGGCCTGGCATTGCTGCAGTCCATGGGGTCACAAAGACTCGGACATGACTGAGTGACTGAATTGAACTGAACTGGACTGTAACCCACCGGGCTCCTCTCTCCATGGGATTCTCTAGGGAAGAGTACTGGAGTGGTTTACCATGCCCTTCTCCAGGGGGTCTCCCCAACCCAGGCCTCAAACTTGTATCTCATACATCTCTTGCAGGTGGGCTCTTTACCACTAGCGCTATCTGGGATTTATATATATATATAAAACTTCTCAGATTCTCACATTTTTTTAATTAAAAAAGAATTTGGGCCATACCACATAGCATGTGAGATCTTAGCTCCCCAACCAGGGATTAAGCCCATGCCCTCTGCATTGGAAGCGTAGAGCCTTAACCACTGGACTTCCAGGGAAGTCTCAGATTTTCACACTTTTTTTCCCTAAAAATAATTACAGGTTGTTACAAAATATTAAGTAGAGTTCCCTGTGCTATACAGTGGTCCTTGTTGGTTAAGGCAATGGCACCCCACTCTAGTACTCTTGCCTGGAAAATCCCATGGATGGAGGAGCCTGGTAGGCTGCAGTCCATAGGGTCGCTAGGAGTCGAACACAACTGAGCAACTTCACTTTCACTTTTCACTTTCATGCATTGGAGAAGGAAATGGCAACCTATTCCAGTGTTCTTGCCTGGGGAATCCCAGGGACGGGGGAGCCTGGTGGGCTGCCGTCTATGGGGTCCCACAGAGTCGGACACGACTGAAGTGACTTGGCAGCAGCAGCAGCAGTGCATATATGTTAATCCAAAACTCCTAATTTTATCCCTAAATTTATCCCTCCCCTACACCTTTCATCACCGTAAGTTTGTTTTCTATATCTGTGGGTCTATTTCTGTTTTGTAAATAAGTTCATTCGTATAATTTCTTTTTAGATTCCATATATAAGCTATATCATATCTTTGCCCCCACTGTGGATCTCTGTCCATAACACTCTTTGCCCCACCCCGATCCCTCTTGCCCAGTGAATTTCCACACATCCTCTAGTCCCAGTTCAGGTGTGTCTTCCTCAGCCTCTCCCCTGGCCTCCCCTACATTGCCGCCACCATCCAGACCAGTTTCTCGGCTCTACACTTTCCTAGAACCATGTTCCTTTCCTTCCAAGCACACGGTCCAGTGTGCCACCACACCATCCCTAGTGTGAGAGCGTGACCGAGGTCCGTCCCTTCTCTGCACTGTGAGCCCAGGGAGGGGGCACCACGTCTATTTTGCTCACCTCTCTGCCCAGCACCTAACACAGCATCTGACACACAGGAGGTGAACCATAAATACTCAGTTGCTGAATGTTTAGTGAATGCTCCTAAAGGGCCTGTGCCATCCCTGGGCAAAGACATGTCTAGTATTGGGGCATGGCCCCTTGTGGGCCCCTGCTATCTCAAGTTCTGCGGAGGTGATCCGATGATGTGCCCAGTGGAGACCGGAGAGATCTGAAAGGTCTCCCTCATGTCCAAGCCAATCTTTAATCTTCCTTTCAAAGCACGCTTTGCATAAAGCAAACAGCATATTCACTTTGGGGGGCTTTTTTTCTTTTCACAATTTCAACATCACTGTGTTTGGATATAATCATTTTCTTTTTGGGCTTGTATCCCAAACTCTGGCAGGGTCAGTGAGAGAAAGAAGATAAGTTGCAGAGGACGATCTGGACTTCTACAAATGTCCCCTCGGGCCAGGCAGGCTCACTGCCGTGGAGATGAGGCAGCCAAGCCTTGGGACTTGCTCCCCATCGAGAGCAAAGACTCAGAGGATCAGAGGGGGCCCCCCAAAGAGGGGGTGATGGTCAGAGAGGGGACAGGAGCAGAGACACGAGGAGAGAAATGGGTACCTCATAGGGAACAAAGGGCAGGGGGCAGTGGGTCAGCAACCAGGCACCAGGTAAACTGGCTCATTGGAAGCAGAGCCAGGTTGCAGAGACTCTTGAAGAGCCCTAGGAATTAAAGAGGTGGGGGCCACACACAGGGCTCCCAGGGTTGGTCAAACAGCCAGGCATCGTGAGACCCCAAGTGGTGAGACTAACCCAAGCAGCCCCCACTCCCACCCCTGAGCTTCTCTCCACCGTGGGACCCCCTCCCATTAGCACCTACGGTCTGCTGCTGCTGCTAGGTCGCTTGAGTCGTGTCCGACTCTGTGCGACCCCATAGATGGCAGCCCACCAGGCTTCCCCATCCCTGGGATTCTCCAGGCAAGAACACTGGAGTGGGTTGCCATTTCCTTCTCCAATGCATGAAAGTGAAAAGTGAAAGTGAAGTCGCTCAGTCATGTCCAACTCTTAGCGACCCCATGGACTGCAGCCCACCAGGCTCCTCCATCCATGGGATTTTCCAGGCAAGAGTACTGGAGTGGGGTGCCATTGCCGGTCTGGTCCTACCCAAATCCTCTCCAGGTGTCAGGACCACTTCAGCAGCTGCGGGAGAGAGGGGCGTCTGAGGGGCTAATCTTCTGACCTTTCTTCAGAAGGTTCCACTCTGCCTGGCTCAAGGGAGACTCGGTCATGAATGAGATGCATATGCGCGCAGACCCAAGCCTGAGAGGGCACTCCTGACACGGCTCCATAGTTCTCAGACTTGCCCCACCGCTTGAGATGTCACAGAGGGAAGGGAAGGAATTTCCCAGCACAGACCCTCTAGGAGGCAAGGAGAGTGATCCATGGTGAGCTGCCCCTGAGGGCCGGGAGCCCAGAGTTTTTGGAGGAGCAGCAGCTGACCCCCCTGGGCAGTCAGCAATGGTTCCGTCCAGTCTGCCCCTGGCTTGCCGAACAGCCCTCTCTCCCCTGAGCAGCTGCCCAAAGTCACAGAGGACGGCAATCCTGAGGCATCCCTTCTCTGCCACAAGCCATCAGAACTGGCCTCTGTGATAAAGTAGCTGGCATTATTTTCTGAAGGTTTACAGGTCACTGAAAGTAGCTTCCAGAAAGAGGGCAGGAGGTCAGGGAGCAGACCAGGTCTCTACACATAGTGGGAGATCAATCTTAAGGAAAGGCATGGGCTCCCTTGCGTGTATCTGGTTATGGATGTGCTGTTGGCTCCATCACTGAGCGACCAGGCTGTCTATCACTGAGTGGTGCTGACTCTGTTAAGTCAATTACCTGCTGAGCCTCCTCCCACTCACCAAGTATTAGGGAATGAAACAAACCCAAAGGTGAATTCCCCTCAAGCTAATAACAAAATGCTAACTTATGAACAAAGCACTTTCTCTCTTGGCAGCTAGGACAGACATAATTATCACCTTTCTACAAAAGAGGAAACGGGGGCTCAGAGAGGTTAAGAAACTTGTCCAAGGTCACAGAGCTAGTGATGATTGAGCCAGGGCTTAAACTGGAGGCAACACCAGCTTTGATGTAAATCCCATCAACATTTTAATCCCAGTTCTGCCACCTACCAGCTGTGTGACCTTGGATGAGTTCCTTAACCTCTCTGAGCCCCATTTTCCTCTCCAAACAAATGTTTTAATTACTATCTTTCTCACAAGGTACATGGGAGAATGAAAAATAAGCTGTAATATAAGAAATTGATGGCCCATAGAAAGCAGTTAATAAATGTTTGTTTCTTCTTTCCAATTCCAAATCCTAAAATATATTGTTTTGGGACAATTCCAGCAGAGAGGTTACAAAGGACGTTTTTAGTGAAAAAGGAAGCATGTTCTGGAGAGACAGTGGAATCTAGGAACATGTCTGGCCAAGCATTTCTCTATGTTCAGAGCCTGGGTGGTGCAGCCCCTTCTTTTCCCTTCCTCTCCTCTGGCAGGGCAGAGAGAGCAGGCCCTCCCAGGTGTGTGTCCCCTTCCTCCACACACACGGAAGCCCGGTCCACTGGCCACTGGGGCACATCCACTGTTCTGCCCCTGAAGGTGGAAGTCTGTCAACTGCAGTCTCACGATCAGGGACCAGGGCGAGGGAGGCTGCTCCTCACACCCAGCCTCTGATGATGCCGGCAAGAAGGCTCCGGGTGGAGCTGGTGATGTTACAGTAGTCTTGTGTGTGTGTGTGTGCGTGTGTGCTCACACTCAGTCGCTCTATCCTGTCCAACTCTTTTGTAGGCCCTTAGACTCTAGCCCGCCAGGCTCCTCCATCCATGGGATTTCCCAGGCAAGAATACTGAAGTGGGTAGCCATTTCCTTCTCCAGGGGATCTTTCTGACCCAGGGATGGAAACCGCATCTCTCGAATCTCCTGCATTGGCAGGTGGACTCTTTACCACTGCACCCTCTTGGAAGTCCCAAGTAGTCCTGTGTACTCACACACAAAGCACTTCCTCTCCGGTCATTGCACCTCACTTACAGCCCTGGCAGGGCGACGGCACCACTGTCAATCCAAGTTTACAGGAAGGAAAATCACAAAAAAAATGTTTTCCAGGGTCATGGGACTTGATCTCAACAGACCAGAGCCCAAGCTTCTGTTCACTTCCATGTTCTCTGCCCTTTACACCAAGTCCCACAAGCTCCCTGAAGACTCCAGCCAGCGTCAAACCTAAGCCTCCCTATATCAATGTCACTTCTGTGACATTTTGATAACTGAGCTATGGTTATGTTAAGAGAGTGCCCTTGCTTTGGGGAAATATGCATTGAAATATTAAGGGGTGGTGACCTGAATGGGAAGGAAATCTAAAAGAGAGAGGATATGTGTATATGTATAACTGACTCACTTTGACATACAGCAGAAGCTAACGCAACATTGTAAAGCAAATATACTCCCATAAAAACTTTTAAAAAATACTGTTTAAAACAAGAAATATTAAGGGGTATAGCAGCAACTATCAAACAGTTCCGATACACACACACAGGACAGGGCTTCTCAGCCTCGGCCCTATTGGCATTCTGGGTTGGGTTATTCTGTGCAGAGGGGTGAGGGGACCCCTGTCCCGTGCATCCTGGGATGTGTGACACGTCCCTGCCCTCTTCCAACTAGATACCAGTGGTACCCATCTCCGGCCTATGTGTGACAACAAAATTGTCTCCAGGCATTAACAAATGGGGGTAAAAGCGCTTACAGTTTAGAACCAGAGCTGGGAGGGAGGCGGGCGGGAGAGAGTGTGAACCAGTGTGAGTTGGAGAAAGCAGAAGTGGTAAAACGTTAACCTTGATCCTTGTAACTTTCCTATCAATCTGAAATAATTCCCAAATAAAAATTAAAAAAAATAAAAATCTATGAGCATTTACAATTTTTAAAAAGAAAGGAAGAAAGAAAAAGACCTTGCCAAGTTCTCAGCTCTCTCCAGTCCGTCCCAAAGATCCCAAATCACTTTGTTCCCACAGCTGCCAACATCCACTGGGTGATCAGAGCCTGCGAGACCTTCCAAACACAGGTGCCTGCTGAAGCCTCACACCGGCCCACCGAGGGCAAGGTGCGGGTACACCCATTAGACATATGCGGAGCCCAAGGCCAGGAGGGAGCGGCCGACTTGCCCGAGGCCCTGCAGGGACCTGAGCGCAGTCCTCGGACTCCAGGACCCCTGCTCCCCTGCGGGCTGCGCAGGCACGCACCCGGCTTCTCACAGTCTCCACGGAGAACTCCCTGGCAGAACGCTGCAAGTTAAGCGCCTGTACTTTTCCCCTTTATTTCCCTTTCCCGAGAGGGACTCTTGGACTGGGCAGAGCTGCCTTTCAGATGCTTCTAAGTCAGCAGATTTTGCCTCCTGCCTTTGCTTTACAATCTGTGATTATTCAAGTCAAACTGGCCAGCTGCCATTAGGAGCAAATTGATAACCAATCAAAATACCCCAAACTTTTAAATAAATAAACGACCAAGTAAGACAAGGAAGGCGGTGGGGGTGGGGAGAGGAATGGGGAGAGAGGAAAAGTAAGTTGCGCGAATGCAAATTAGAATTATTTAAAAATTAAAAGTTACTTTAAATTATTTAACCTAATTACCACCCAACTCTCCCAGGGAGATAGGTCGCCTGTGTTCTGTCAAGCAGGAAGGATTAAGCAGAATCCTCCGGCACTAGAGAAGCCAAGAGAATCAAAGTTGCAAAACATCTGGTCTTGGAGGGGGCGCAGAACAGTGGGGGAGCGCTGGGCAGGGGCACAAATGACAGTGAGCAAGGGGAGCACAGGAAACATAATTAATGTGGGTGTCACATTTCACGGTTGACAAAGCGCTTTCTCATTTTTGTCTAATCCTCACACCCACCCAAGGGCCCAGTATTGTACACACGGGAGAGGCTAAGGACCGGGCTCAGGGTTTAGGTGCGCGCTTACAAAGCTGGTGAGCAGTAAACCCAGGCCTGGAGCCCGGTGCTCCCGCAAAGCCCTGCAAGGCCCTTTCCCCTCCTGGACCCGCCTCCTAGAGGGACACCACTCCAGATGACTGGTCAGCTCCCACCCGATTCTGGAGCTGAGGACATTCACTCCATCCCCAGGGGACTCCATTCACCCACCCTGCGTGGCACATTTCGATTCACATTACACCCTATGCAGTGCCAGGCCCTGGGCTCTACCCAGAGCATCAATTTCCTTTCTGTTAATCCAGGAAGGGTCTTATTTGCATATCATTTGCATAAATTTGCTTGTTTCAGTGCGAGAAGGACCCCCAACTCCAAGCAGGTGAGATAAAATAAATTGGCTTATTTATTGTCTTTCCTGGTTCAATTGTATTCCAATCTAACATACTGAGCATTCACAGGGGAGATTTTACCACTGGCCTGTGGGGCTTCCAGGGATGGAGGAAAAGTAGTTTCTGCCCCCCAAACCAGGCCAGGGGTGAGATGGAGGGCTGCCTTGGATAGAGAACCAGAGCAGTTTTACTGTTTTAACTGTACCCCCAAAACATAAAATCCTATTTTGCTGTTCTGTCCTGCAGCGGGACCACAGCCCTATCTAAGCCCAGGCTGGAGGAAGTCCTGATCTTTGGAGTGGTCATTTAATTTATTATAGACACTCCGTCAAGGCCTAAGCACAAAGCATTCAGCTGATGTTTAAGGTCCCTCCTGACTCTAAGCTCCTACACTAGGGTTTGAATTGATGCTTTGCATCACATAGTTGAATGGAAAAATCCATTATCTTAACAGCTGGCACCAGAATCCCTCTTAGGGAGGGAACTGTCTCTAGGGGAAGAAAAGCCTTTGATATACTGCTTGTGAGACCTGGTCCCTAAGGGTCCGAGGACACTGAAGCCAGGCAACCACAGAGGCGGTAGCGCAGAGGGGCACCATGAGAAGACGCCATGGAGACGGCGCCAGGGGAAGACTATTGCCTGCTTTATAAGAGAGAAAGGCAAGATGAGATGAGGCCTAGGAGTCATGAGGGGTAAGAATCTCTCACTTCTAAATGGCTTCAGACTGAGTCATCCACCCAGTTCAGGTGACCTGTATACCATTGTCATCTCCAACACATCTTGCAGAGAGCATGGGAGGAGCATTAGAGCATCTCTTATCTAGATCACAAGAACCTGGGAGACTCCAGCTGATGCCTGGGTTACACTCTTAATAAAATCTACTGGGAGGGTGGGATGAACTGGGAGATTGTGACTGACGTATATACACACGCTGCTGCTGCTGCTGCTAAGTCGCATCAGTCGTGTCCGACCCTGTGCGACCCCATAGACAGCAGCCCCCCAGGCTCCCCCATCCCTGGGATTCTCCAGGCAAGAACACTGGAGTGGGTTGCCATTTCCTTCTCCATATATACATGACTATGTATAAAATAAATAATGAATGAGAATCGACTATATAACACAGGGAACTCTACTCAGTGCTCTGTGGTGACCTAAATGGGAAGGAAATCCAAACAAAGAGGGGATATATGTACACATATGGCTGATTCACCTTGCTCTACAGTAGAAAACAACACAATACTGTAAAATAACTATATTCTAATAAAAATTTTTTTAAAAAAAGATCTACTGAACAGCAGTTGAACAAATGTTTAGGGCTTCCTCTGGAAAAGGCATTATACTAAAATCTTCATAACAATCCTAGAATATAGGTTTTATCATTATCCCAGTTTACAGAAGAGAAGGGGCTTCCCAGGTGGCACTAGTGGTAAAGAACCTGCATGCCAATGCAGGAGACATAAAAGATGTGGGTTCAATCCCTGGGTCGGGAAGACCCCCTGGAGAAGGTAATGGCAACCCACTCCAGTGTTCTGGCCTGGAGAATCCCATGGACAGAGGATCCTGGTGGGCTACAGTCCATGAAATCACAGAGTCAGACACGACTGAAGCGAATGAGCATTCGTCACGCACAGAAAAGAAAACGGACATTAAAAAGGCTACATGATTTGCCTGAGGTCACTTGGCTAGAAGGTAAAAGAGCTAGGATTTGCCTCCAGCCTTAGGGCTGTTAACCACCACATCATATCAGGCGAGCCCCTCAGCTGCCCTTTAAAGCATGGAAGGCGATCATTTTTGAGACAAGGAAGCTGAGTTTAGTGATCCTAAATGACTCACCTAAGACCACTGACTCGTAGGTAAAAACATTTTGATTCTCAGCATGGGGGCCTTTCCACTGTACCTGCCTGCCTCTTCAGATACTACAAACATCAAATGAGTCTATGATTTCATCCTTGCTATTGGTATTTGGGGATGACAGGATGGAGGAAATGCATGAGCCTCAGTGCTCTGATCCCTGTTCTGCCCCTTCCTGGCTGTATATACCACAAGACGTTATTTAATCTCCCTGATTCTCAGTTTCTCATAAACAAAATGAAGGATACTTCCTGTCCACTGACCTCAGAGGATGATGAGTGTAAAGGATTCTGAAGCACAAAGCAGAGCCCTGAGACCACAGGAGAGAAACAAGTTCAGCTTAAGGAGGAAGGGGTAAGGGCAAGCCTGAACTGTGACATCCCTCATCCCACCAGGCTCTCAGAACCCCTGGGCTCGTGCGCAACCCCTGACCCCGAAGCCTGGGGCAGCACCGCTCCTCTTAAGAGAGCCGTTTTCCTTTCCTGACTGTGATCCTAGTCTCTCTCCCCTTCGGGCAGGAAAGTGCTGAGCTGTAGCCGGTGAACTTCTGCTAGAGCAGAACCCCAGGCCCCCGACCCTGTGCATTACTGCTGGAGCCTGCTCGCAGCCCTCTGTCTTTAAAGGATGCCATGGACTTCTGTTTGTTTCCTCCACTGCTTCCTGATCCAAAGACAGACCCAGGGACTTCTCTGGTGGTTCAGTGGCTAAGACTCCATGCTCCCAGTGCAGAGGGCCCAGGTTTGATCCCTGGTCAGGGAACTAGATCCACATCCTGCAACTAAGAGTTGGCATGCTGCAGCTGAGTTCACAGGCCACAACTAAAGATCCCGCATGCTACAATAAAGATCGAAGATCTTGTGTGCTACAACAAAGACCTGGGACAGTCAAATAACTAAATCATAAACATTAAAAAAAAAATAAGACTGACTCAAAGGCTAAGAAATGCTGCTTCTGAAAAGAAATGGCTTTTCTCATCTGGAAAGGAGTTGACTTTAAAAATGATCATCCCTGCTTCTCACATCCCAGTGAAAGGACAGTGGTGCAAATCAGTTGCCACTACCACCAACTGGGTCCATGTCACAGGGGAGCCAAGGGACCTGCCTGCAGAGATGCCAGTCTGATAGAAGAGACACAGTCCCTGCAACAGGGAGCTCCCTGTGTGATGGGGGAGACACAGGCCCTGTTACAGGGAGCTCCCTGTGTGAAGAACCTCTTGGCCTCGTGGAACACTCTGCTAGAATGAGAGACCCCATGTTGCCCTGAAAGAGCTCCCAGCCTGACGTGCCTCAGTTTACCTGGTACCTGGTTTACCTGGGTGTCTAGTACTTCTTGGCTTCCCAGGTGGCGCTAGTGGTCAAGAATCAGCAGTGAACAAGTTGCTTTGGGAGTCTCTCGCCTCAGTGTCAGGAAAGTCCTGGGACAGGAAGTGAGAGGCATGCAGAATGGGCCAAGGTGAGACCTGTCAGATCACATCTGGGTAAAGCTGGTTAAAGCCTGTCTGGAATAACTGGGGCTAGAGTAAGATGTGGGGTTGAAACGATGTGCGATGTGAAGTGAGTCCCAAGAGGCATCAGTACAAGCTGTGAGAGGCAGGATGAGCAGGAATTAACCAGAGAAGGGTAGGTAGCAGAAAGAGCTTTCCAAGCAGAGGAAATAGTATGGACAAAGGCCTGGGACAAGAGGGAACACTATTCAGAACACTAAAATAAGGTAAGTGTAGATGAAGCTCAGGGGAAGAGTCAGCGGTGGGAGATGAAGCTGGAAAGGCAGGCAGATACCAGACAATACAAGCCCATCTTAAGGATTTGGAATATGATCTAAAGAGGGATGGGAGCTATTGAAGGGTTTTAAGCAGTGGTAAGGAGAGACCCATAGGGGCTCTGCTGGTGGCTCAGATGGTAAAGAATCTACTTGCAATGCAGGAGACCTGAGTTTGATCCCTGGGTCAAGAAGATCTCCTGGAGAAGGGAATGGAAACCCACTCCAGAATTCTTGCCTGGAGAATTCCATAGACAGAGGAGCCTGGCAAGCTACAGTCCATGGGTCGCGAAGAGTCAGACATGACTGGGCAGCTAACACTGCTTCTACTATTAAGGAGACACCCGTAACAAATTCGTGTTTAAAAAGTTTACTAAGAGAATTTCCTGGTGGGTCCAGTGGTTAGGACTCCAGCTCTCAAAGCTGAGGGCCAGGTTTATCCTGCAAACCACACAGTATGGCCAAAAATAAATAAATAAATACATAATAAAAATAAAATGTTTACCTTCTTGATGAAGATAGGGTCTGGAATAGAAAGAATGGCTATTTTGTGACTTTCCTAAAGTGTAGCCTTCATCCCAACTGCTTTCAACCAGGAACTAAGGGGTCGAAAACCAGAAACAATTGAACTATTGCCTGCGGCAACTGTAAACAAATCGTGGTTTGAAATGGTTTGCTGGGAAGGAAACGGTAGGCAGGAGAAGGGGCGGTACCTCCTGGGAAAGAAAGAAGACAACTGGTCAAACGTCATAGGAGATAGGCTAATGACACATCTTTGGCAATAAACAGATGGTGTTTACTAGGAGTGAGTCCTTATCTACAGAATGTTTTTTAACATATGTATCTGGTTTACCTGGGTGTCTAGTACTGCTTGGCTTCCCAGGTGGCGCTAGGGATGAAGAACCAGCCAGCCAAACATAAAGACGCAGGTTCAATCCCTGGGCAAGGAAGGTCCCCTGGAGGAGGGCATGGCACTCCAGTATTCTTGCTTGGAGAATCCCCATGGACTCTCCTGTCCATGGGGAGAGGAGCCTGGTGGGTTATAGTCCATAGGGTCGAAAAGAGTAGGACTCAACTGAAGCGACTTAGCACACACACAAGGTAGTACTGCTTA
Source organism: Bos mutus (assembly GCF_027580195.1). Taxonomy (NCBI): domain Eukaryota; kingdom Metazoa; phylum Chordata; class Mammalia; order Artiodactyla; family Bovidae; genus Bos; species Bos mutus. The sequence continues at coordinate 12,634,954 of NC_091626.1, forward strand.
TGGTAAATAAATACAGAAATCTATGAACTTATGGAGCATGGATCCCTTTTGTCACCTAAGCTATGTAACTGAGTATAAAGTGGAGATATTTCAAAGCCAAAATAGTTGCCTTCTGTGGGAGCAATGTAGTTACATACAGCTCTTGCTGCTGCTGCTGCTACGTCGATTCAGTTGTGTCCGACTCTGTGCAACCCCATAGACGGCAGCCCACCAGGCTCCCCCGTCCCTGGGATTCTCCAGGCAAGAGTACTGGAGTGGGGTGCCATTGCCTTCTCTGACATACAGCTCTTAGAGACCTCATATATAAATCAGGGCAGATCATGTCCCAAGGTGATGAAAGAGGACTTAGTGGGTTGCTTTAATGGTCCCACAGCTCTCCTTGTTTCACTCATGCCTCCTGTATTCTTGAAATTATTCATACATTTTGATACTGGGTAAACCTCTGCTTCATGAGAGTCTGATCTGACAACTCAATGCATTTGTCTTCTCAGTAAGACAGTATATGCAGTCTCATCTCCAGATTCATTAAATGTAAATTTTCTCTGTCTTTTGGGCCATTGTCTCTCATTGAGCTGGTGTTTTTAGGTTCTAATTACACCTATCAAGTCTTCAAAATGCCTTTGTCCTTGACTGTGACCCAATGGGTAGCTCAGAGTCTCACATCTTATCAGCCTTCAAGAATTCAACATTTCCTCCCATAAGAACCCCTTTTATCAATTCCATCTGAGCCCCTCTCTTCAACAAGTCCTCTGGATTTCAAGAAATCTTGCCAAGAAATAATTAAAATAGTTTTTCCAACTTTAAATTAATCAAAGACATTCATAAGTCCAGAGCTTCTGATCAGCATGAAACTACCTGCCATGTGAACTTAACAGTGTTTCAGATAAAAGCAGAGAAAATGGTCTCTTAACATGCACGGATGTTCAATGCAGGGTAGGAGGGAGCTCTTTTGAAATTTTGGAAATACTTCTTAAAGAGACCCCAGGTTGGAAACCACTGCTAAATATATTCCTTTATTCTCGCTCACTTTGTTCCTCATCTACCATTTCTCTGATCTCTCATAAAGTTCTTCAATTTCCCCTACAGTTTATTTGCTCCCATCTTAGTATTTTACCACCCACATCATTTTTTAAATATTTATTATTATTTTTTTAATTTGGCTGTGCCAGGTCTTAGTTGAGGCACACAGGATGTTTAGTTGTGACATGTGGGATCTAGTTCCCTGACCAGGGATCAAACCCAGCCACCCCCCCACCACTGAAGCACCAGGGGAGCCCCTCACCCACATGATCTTAATGTCATCAGCAAGCCTGAAGCTCACCATGAATACTGACTTTCAAATCCCATGTAAAAATGTTAAATAACCATCTCAGGAGTAACCCACTGAGTGTGACTCTGAACCCACCCAAGGGCCCTTTCCTCTCCATCTAGATGTCCTCCTCATGGTTTTGAGTCCCAGCAACCCTCTGCATGGCCCTGGCCCAGCTTCCTGCCCCTCCATGGTGGGTGTTCTCCAAAGAGGAGTGAACAGAGTGACCCATTGTTTTCAAGGGAAAAAAAATTAAATCTATTTATATTATTTACCTAAAAGGTGAAAAATAATTTTTATTTAATACTTAGTATATACATTGACAAGCAGCACATATATATACTTTATTAATAAATTTATATATGTCAGAGTGGAACTCAACACTTTTCTTAGGAAAGTGCTAGTTTCTCAGTCATGTCTGATGCTTTGAGATCCCATGGACTGTATGGCTCTGCCTGGCTCCTCTGTCCATGGAATTCTCCAGCAAGAATACTGGAGTGGGTAGCCATTACCTTTTCCAGGGGATCTTCCCAACCCAGGGATTGAACCCAGGTCTCCTGCACTGCAGGCAGATTCTTTACCATCTGGGAATTCCCAGGTGGGTTTCAGTTCAGTTCAGTCGCTCAGTCATGTCCGACTCTTCGCGACCCCATGAATCGAAGCACACCAGGCCTCCCTGTCCATCACCAACTCCCGGAGTTCACTCAAACTCACCTCCATCGAGTCAGTGATGTCATCCAGCCATCTCATCCTCTGTCGTCCCCGTCTCCTCCTGCCCCCAATCCCTCCCAGCATCAGAGTCTTTTCCAATGAGTCAACTCTTCGAATGAGGTGGCCAAAGTACTAGAGTTTCAGCTTTAGCATCATTCCCTCCAAAGAAATCCCAGGGCTGATCTCCTTCAGAATGTTTAGTGGTAAAGAATCCACAAGAGATGGGTGGGAAGATTTCAATCCCACCCATTGGAAAGATAGACAAAAGAGCCTGAGGGTCTGTGTTCAAACACACATGGATTCCATTGCTCGGCATTCAAACAATAGCCTCCCATCCCTTACCCTCTTTTCTATCCCTCCTTGCTTCCCACCCCCAGCCCTACTGCCTGGGTGTTTTTCTGGCTGCTACCTGTCTCAAATCTCCACTCTATTCCTGTCTCCTTCAGACTTCTGACTTGCTCCCTACCCAGTCTCCTAGACATGGTGTTTCAGAAGCCCCTGTATACTCACTGGCCATCAGCAGGGCCTGGACCCTCTCTTCTCAGGCCAGTCCTAGGAGCTCCCACACCCAGTCCCTGTCCCTGGGACCACAGCCCAGCTCAAAGCCCCAGACTGGTACTTAAGTGGGTAATTGAATAGTCAAAACATACCAACAGTATAAAAATGTCCCTTAAAATGTTGTATAATGTAGTCCAAACTAGAAACGATCTAAATACCTATCAGTATGGTAATGATAACCATGTATGCAAATAGCAAAAGAGACACAGATGTATTGAACAGTCTTTTGGACTCTGTGGGAGAGGGCAAGGGCGGGATGATATGGGAGAATGGCATTGAAACATGTAAATTATCATATGTGAAACTAATTGCCAGTCCAGGTTCAATGCATGATACAGGGTGCTCAGGGCTAGTGCACTGGGATGACTCAGACGGATGGGATTGGGAGGGAGGTGGGAGAAGGGTTCAGGATGGGGAACGCATGTACACCCATGGTGGATTCAAGTCAATGTATGGCAAAACCAATACAATATTATAAAGTAAAATAAATAAACAGGAAATAAATAAATAAATACCTATCAGTAGAGTTTGGGAGGAAAAATTACAGTATATGTACAAGATAAGTCTGTTTTGCAGCCATTTTCCCAGAAATTTCTAATAACTTGAAGAAATCCTCAAGCTATAAGATCAAGTACAAAAGCAGGACTCAAAATCTATGTGAAGTGTTATTTCTCCAAAGAAGACACACAAATGGCCAACAGGTACAAGACAAGATATTCAACATAACTAATCATTAGGGAAATGCAAATCAAAGCTACAATGAGATAACACCTCACTGAGGTCTAACACCTGTTAGAACGGCTATTATCACAAAGACAAGAAATAACAATTGTTGGCAAGGAAGTGGAGAAAAGAGAACCCTGTGCACTGTTGGTGGGAAGTGTGTACTGGTACAGCTATTATGGAAAACAGAATGGAGGTTCCTCAAAATACTAAAAATAGAACCACCGCACAATCCAAAAAGTAGACTTCAGGGTATTTATCCAGAGGAAATGAAAGCACTGTCTTGAAAAGATATCTACACGCTTCTGTTCACTGCAGATAATTCCCAATAGCTGAAAAATGGAAAAACAACCTAAGTGTCCATCACTAAATGAGCAGATAAAGAAAATGCCACACGTATATTCAGTGGAGTATTATTCAACCATTAAAAAAAAAAAGAAGGAAATCCTGCCATTTGTGACAACATGGATGGGCCTTAGGGGCATTATTCTAAGTGAAATAAGTCAGAAAAAGAAAGACAAATACTTCACAATCTCACTTATATGTGGGACTTTAAAAAGAAAAATCACCAAACTCATAGGTACAGAGAACAGACTGATGGTTGCCCAGAGGCGGGGGCAGTAGGGTGGGTGAAATGGGTGAAGGTGGCCAAAAGGTTCAAAGTTCTAGTGATAAGTCTGGACTCCTGCATGGAGCCTCCTTCCAGCCCTAAGGTCCCAGTTTGCCTCTACAGAGTCCTGGCTGGGGTCTTATCCCTACGCTGAGAGCCAACACATCCCTCAGCCTCCCCTCTGCCAAAGAAGTATTTAGGCACAAACCCGAGACCAGCGGGCTGGGCTGCCCTGGGCATGCACACCTCATCGGAGAGGGGGCTGTGGTCAAGACCAAATGGCCTTCATGCCACCTGGGGTCAGAAGAGTCTCTGGGGACTTCCCTGATGGTCCAGTGGTTAAAGAATCTGCCTTGCAATGCAGGGGTTGTGGGTTTGATCCCTGGTTGGGGAACTAAGATCCCACATACCACGGGGCAACTAAGCCTGTGCGCCATGACTACTGAGCCCATGCACTCTGGAGCCTGCCCATGGCAACAAAAGATCCCTCCTGATACAGACCCTACAGGCTGCAACTAAGACTTGACACAGCCAAAAAAATACGTAGATAAGTATTTTAAAAAAGAGTCTCTGAAGGGGCAGCACCTGGTGTCCCATTACAAGCCCAAACAGAAGCCCTCACACCTTGGGTAACCCACACTGGCAACTCCTGGGACCCCAATAAAACCCACGCTTCCTCACTCACCTGCCTTTGACCCCAGCACATCCGTCCTTCTTCACTTTCGCCCGTTCCTCCTCCTGGCCTTAACCTCAGGGACACAGCTCCCCTTCCCCCATTCTTATCTTTCCCTGCTTCCCTTTCTTCCTCCAGACTAAAAGTGGGGCCTGGAGAGGCTGTTTCAAGACTTAGGAAGGAGCCCCCACCCTGTAGCTGCCCTCAGAACAGGGCGGGGAGGATAGACCTCTTCAGGGTAGGAGACACCAGAAAGAAAAAGAGCAGAGCAATCCCACAGAGCCCAGGGGTGCTGAGGCCAAGCAGAGCTGTCTGAGGGGGTTTATGGATGATGGGGGGCTGTGAAGGGTTGTGAAAACCACTGATGCACAAATTTATGGTTACCAAGTGGGGAAGGGAGGGTGGGATGAACTAGGAGGTTGGGATTGACACGTAAAGCCAACTGTGTATAAAATGAATAACTAATGAGAACCTACTGTAGAGCACAGAGAACTCTACTCAAGGATCTGTGAACTGATGGGGAGGAAGGAAATCTAAAAAAGAGCGGATATGTGTATTCATATAAGTGTTTCACTTTGCTGTTCAGCAAGAAACTAACACAACATTGTAAAGCAACCAAACTCCAATTAAAAAAGAAAAAACAAACCATTGATGCTTAAGGAGCAGGGAAGCCTGTACAAAAGAACTTATGTTATTCTGCAGTGAAGGCAAACACTCCCTGCCCGAACACTGTTTTTCTGAAGGATGCCCTTAACACCCTGTAATGTTTCCTATGGTTAAAAACCTGCATCCAGACCTTAACACTGATGCCAGTGGGGTGCAAAGTGTCATGGCAGATGGGGGCCAAAGTCACTGTAAGTGCTGAGGCTCTCGTGTACATGGGCACACACCACACACATGATGGACAACACCACACAAGTGTGCACACATGCACACACACACCAGACACACACGACACAAGCATGCACACTCACACACTCACCACACGCACATGCACTAATATGTGCACACACACACACACACACACCACAGGCACACACACACACATGTCTTCAGCACAGCCATCAGCCATTACAGTGATCAAAGCCCAGTGCCAGCTTCCTGGCAGCCCAAATGGACCTCTGCACTTTTACAATAAAATATTTCCTGGCAATGGAGAGCAATCATGCCTGCGGTGAGTGGGTGCTGTGTCCTTCCACACTAAAGTCAAGTCCTATTCTCCTCATAACAGCCCCGCAGCCAGAGTGAAAAGGAGGGTGTGCTCCTGCCCCTCAAGGAAGAGAGCAAACTGCAGCTGCCTGGCAGACAGCCCCCTAAAGCCTCCCAACCTCCCCAGGGCATCCCTGGCCTCACAGCGTCTGCCTCTGGCCCTCCCCAACTGCCCTCTCTCTCTCCTCAGTGTCTGGGCAGCAACACCCCCTGCCCCATCCCCAATGGTTCAACCAGTACAGGATTCTGAGGAGCCCTTCCCTTTCTGGAAGCTTCCCTTGGTAACTGTGGTCGGCTTTCCTTCAGGACTGGCTGCCAGACTGTGTTCTCTCCCTGGGAGCTCTGGTCCCCAAGGGGAGGCGAGTGTCCCATCAGAGGCAGGCTGCCTGGCACAGCTAGTGCCGGAGCATACGCCTGAAGGGCACATGTGAACAGTGACAGAGGAAGATGCCATTCTCCTCCAGCCCTGATGACCTGGTCCTTCTACCCTCAAGGGCCTGAAAGAACTGACCAGAAGCATCTGGCCATGTAAGACAGCTGCAAGACAGCCTCCACCCCTAGCCCAGCCCAAAACCACTCATGACTGGAAAAACCCCCACCCTCAGTTCATGCCACAGGGAGAGGGGCTCTGAGAGCCTTGACTTGCAAACACCAGCCCCCTTTCCCACGCATCTCGACCCCCTGCCCCTCTGCACACCCCCAGCACTCCCAAACACCTCCTGCAATGCCCAGTGGGGCAGCACCACCGAGACCTTGGTGGAGATCTGAACACGGATCCACTGATTCTGAGGGTCTGCCTTACACACGGGCCTCTGTGCAGTGCTTGTGGAGCATGAATCTTTTGCAGCAAGAGGGGAAAATCACTTTGCATTGCATCCACCACTCCATCTGGTTTCTCAAGAGGCAGCAGGATTCAGCTTATGGTCTTCTAGTTGAAACTGGTGATGAAGGAAGAGGTGGGGCTCTTAGGGGCTCGCTGTCCTGAATGTCCTGTGAATACACGAAGGGTTACTTCTTGGACCCTCTCCTGCGCCACAACTTACCTGCTTAGCAAGAAGGATATGATCCCAAGGAGAATTCTGACTCCAGGGGGAAACAAGTCAAGCAGTCCCGGTTCTGACCCCAATCACCTCTGCTCTTTCCTCTCACTCTATCCAAATTTACCAAAACAAGACTCTTCAAGGTTAGGAACAGTTGCCCAGATGAAACAGGAGAAAGAGAGCAAACAAGCACTGCAACTGTGCACAGTCCTTTTTTGAAATTTATTAATTTTTATTGGAGTATAGTTGCTATGCAATGTTGTGTCAGTTTCAACTGTACAGCTATACACATACATATATCCTCTCCTTGTTTATTTCTTTCCCAATAAGGTCACCACAAATACACAATTCTTAACTGGAGCTTAGTTTGGGAAAAAAAGACAACTATAAGAGACATTTGAGGGACAACAGAGAAACTTTAATATGAACTGGGCATTAGAAGACATTAGATATTATTAATTTTGTTAGTTGTGATATTATTCTTATAATATATAAAAAATATGGGGGCCTTTTTGGAAATTGTGCTGACATGATTAGAAGTAAATATCATGATTTTGTCATTTACTTTAAAATGATTCCATGAAAAAGATAATAGATCAGGCAAACACAGAAAAATGTTAACAATTGTTGAATGTTGATTGTAGTCCATGGATTTTTATTGTACTACTATCTCCAATTTTCTGTACCTTTGCAGATTTTCATAATAAAAAGTTTTTAAAAAATGCTTTTTTTAAGTTTATAAGGTAGGGGTAGAATTTAGTAATTATTTCATTTTTATTGTTAATTTTTCTTGGCATAAAATTGCTTTACAATGTGGTGTTAGTTTCTGCCTTATAGCATCATGAGTCAGCCATGTATATGCAGATGCCCCCTCCCGCTGGAGCCTCCCTGCCGCCTGACCCCATCTCACCCCTCTAGGTCATCACAGAGCGCCGAGCTGAGCTCCCTGTGCTGTGCGGCAGCTTTCCACTAGCCGTCTAGTCTCACACGTGGTGGTGTACATACATCAATGCCACTCTCTCAATTTGTCCCCCTCTCCTTCGCCCACCAGGTCCACAAGTCCATTCTCCGCATCTGCACCACTCTTCTGCCCTGCAAATAGGTTCATCGGTACCATTTAAAAGGCAGGAAAAAAAAGTCCCAAAGGATGCTTCTGGGCCTCATGCTGCCAGTGGCAAACCCAGATGTTAGCTGCTGAGTGACTTCTGGTAGCAAGGGCACCTGCACCAAAGTTGGAGAGACTGAGTTCAAGGTCAGCTCAGCCCCTCCTCTCTCCCTAAACTTATTTTCTTTGAGCCTCAAATTGTTCTTATCTATAAAGAAGGAATAATAAAACCATCAAGACTAAGTTGTGAGAACTCAATCAACTTCTACACGTAGAAACACATAACACCCTGTGGGTCCTCAATAAACATTCATTCTTGTCCTTTCTTTGCGTCTCCCCTGCTTGGTTAAGAGGGTTGGCCTAGTGTGTGGCAATGAGATGCAAAATTTAAGAATTTTTCTCTTACAGGAAGATAAAGTAAGTGTATTTCCCCCTATTCCTCCTGCTAAGTACAACTGAAAACCCCAGACACTATATGCAAAACAAAGAAGATTGTGAAAAATAAAAAGAAAATGCCAGAACAACTAGAAACTTCAAGACCTCACATGATAGTGAGTTCACAAGCACACACTATCATGAATTCCTTGGGGTTTTTTTTGGCCTTATATGTCCCAGACTTGGAACTGAAGACACCAGGAGCCCAGAATTGCCACTGGGTGCATACACAGCAAGCACTAACAAAAGCCTGCTCTCTCAGCCAAAGGACCAGGAAGAAGGCAGTCAAGCAAGCAGGAAACTTTTAAACCATACCCACTGTACGCCAGCCAAACACCAACTGGTGGGCCCCATCAGCAGAAGCTAAGTGGGGAGCCTAAACTTCCATCCTTGCAAGATTATAATAAAGCACTCCAATGTGCCACCTCCACCATAGGGATAATGTCAAAAAGGCTAAGTAGGCAGCCAGGATGTTTATCCCTACCAGCTGGTAACAAATTGCCCCTTGTAGAACAAGTGAAGATCATGTTGGGAGCCAGAAGTCCCACTGCTGCCCAGCAGGAACAAAAACCCACCCCTACCCTTAGGTGTCAATAGGGGCCAAATCTAGACTTCTAACCCTACCTGATATTTACAAGGCAGGAATCCCTACTTTCCCTGCCAGAGAGTTGTCAGAGAAAGCTAATTAAAACAGAGGTATAAATAAGGCCCAGGATCTCATGACATAACATGAAAATGACCAGGTTTCAATTAAAAAAAAAAAAATCACTCACCATAGCAAGAACCAGGAAGATCCCAAACAATGAAAAAGAATAATCAACAGATGCCAATTGCAAAATGACAGTGGTATTAGAATTATATGACAAACAGTTTAAAACAATCATTATGTTTTGTTATAAAATAAAACAAAGAAAATCAAAATGTTTTCTTGAGGAATTATGAACATACTTGAGGCAAATGAAAATATAAAAAGCCTCAAAAAATAGAAGCTATTTAAAGAATGAAATGGAAATTTTAAAATTGAAAAACAATAAGTAAAATAAAAATCCCAGCAGATGGACTTAACAGCAGAATGGACAAGGCAAAGAAAAAAAAAAATCAGTAAACTGGAAGATAGAACAATAAAAATTACCCAATATGAACAACAGATAGAAAATAGACTAAACATCCCAAATTCACCAAGTGACACAATCTATAAATTCACACTGTTGTTCCTGCTGTTTAATCTCTAAGTCATGTCTGACTCTTTGTGACTCCATGGACGGTAGTCCTCCAGTCTCCTCTGTCTATAGGATTTCCCAGGCAGGAATACTGGAGTGGGTTGCCATTTTTTTCTCCAGAGGATCTTCCTGACCCAAGGATCAAATCCATGTCTCCTGCTTGGCAGGCGGATTCTTTACCACTGAGCCACCTGGGAAACCCATACATTCAAGATCGAACCCCAAACAAGATAAACCTAAAGAAATCCACTTCAAGGTGCATAATAATTCAGCTTCTGAAAACTAAAAATTTAAAAAAACAACTTTGAAAGCAGCCAGAAATCATAAAAATGAATCAAATAGAACTTCAAGAGTTAAAAAGTGAAATAACTGGAATGAAAAAACATCAGATTTGAGCAGGCAGAAGAAAATAAGAGAACTTGAAGATAATTCAATTGAGACCATCCAGTCTGCATGGGAAAAAAAAAATGGGGAAAAATGTCAAGAACCCAGAGACCTGTGGTACGCTGTTAAACATATCAATATATGTATAATGGAACTCCAAAAATGATAGGAGAGAAAAGGGCAGGAAAATATAGAGAGAAATAATGGCTGAAAACTTCCCCAATTTAATGAAAAATATTACACTTCTGAGAAGCTCAAAAAACTCTAAGTAGGATGACATCAAAGAAATTTACACTTAGACACATCAGAAAATGTTTAGAGACACTCTTGAAAACAGCAAGAGAAAAGCAACTCATTACTTGGGGTCCTCAATAAGAACAGCTATTTTCTCATAAGAAACCACAGAGGGCAGAAGGCAGTGGGATAATATATTCAGAATGCTGAAGGAAAAAGACTATCAACAAAGAATTATATACCTAACAAAACTTCCCTTGAAAAATGAAGAGACTAAGACATTCTCGGATAACAACAGAGAGAACTCATCATTTGCAAATCTGCCCTATAAGAGATACTAAAAGGAGTCTTCTGAGCTGAAACGGAAGAAGAGTATACAAAGAACATCACTAAATGTAAGTACATAGGTAAGATAAAAGACAGTTTTAAAGGGGTCGAGAAGTACAAACTTCCAGTTACAAAATAAGTAATGGGAATGTAATTAAAAAATAAAATCAAAAAAACAGTTTAAATCTATTTTTGTTTGCAACTTTTTTCTCCTATATGATTTAAAAGACAACTGTATAAAGCAATAATCATAAACCCATGTTGATGAGCACACAATGTATAAAGATGTAATTTATATAACAAATAACAGCACAAAGGAGAAGGGGAATGGATCTACATAGAAGCAAAGGTTTTGTATACTCTTTAAGTTAAGTTGGCATTAAATATGTGTAGAGGAAATATTTATTATTATAAATGAGGAGTTACAGTTGACTCATTGGAAAAGACTCTGATGCTGGGAGGGATTGGGGCAGGAGGAGAAGGGGATGACAGAGGATGAGATGGCTGGATGGCATCACTGACTCGATGGACGTGAGTCTGGGTGAACTCCGGGAGTTGGTGATGGACAGGGAGGCCTGGCGTGCTGCGATTCATGGGGTCACAAAGAGTCGGACATGACTGAGCGACTGAACTGAACTGAACTGAAAGGGAAATAAGATGTCTATATTTCACTCAAACTGGAAAAATGATAAACTATGTACATATAATGGGCTTCCCAGGTGGCGCAGTGGTAAAGAATCCTGCCAAAGCAGGAGACTTAAGAGATGTTAGTTCGATCCGTGGGTCAGGAAGATCCCCTGGAGCAGGGCATGGAAACCCACTCCAGTATTCTTCCCTAGAAAATCCCATGGATGGAGGAGCCTGGCAGGCTATAGTCCATAGGGTTGCAAAGAGTTAGACACAACTGAAGTGACTTAGCGCGCATGCAGTGAGGGGCTGGGGGTAGGAAGGAAGTAGGTGTAACTATAAAACAGCAGCATGAGGGATCCTTGTGGCCTTGGAAATGTTCCGTACCTTGACTAAACTAGCCTAATCAGCTGTGTTCAGGCCAACATTTGTACTGGACTCTCAAGAACAGCTTCCCTTGTGGCTCAGCTGGTAAAGAATCCGCCCACAGTGCGGGAGACCTGGGTTCAATCCCTGGGTTGGGAAGATCCCCTGGAGAAGGGAAAGGCTACCCACTCCAGTATTCTGGCCTAGAGAATTCCATGGACCCCTTGGGGTCGCAAAGATCCGGACCCGACTGAGCGACTTTCACTTTCGATCAGGAACCTGTTCCCATTGGTCAATGCCTCATTCTGATTGGTTGATGCTATGATGTACTAACTGTCAAATATTTTGACCACAATGCTGGTAAGACACTCTCCTGACCCACATGGTCCATAAGGGAGCCATATGGAAGTAGTTCCTCCCTTCCTCTGGGAATACTCAAAATGCCAGGATATATTCCCTTCCTTATATAACTCCTCCTGCCAGCAGAGTTAGAGAAAAACATGCTGATTCACTGCCCTAAGGACCCTGATCACTTTACAGACCCAGGGCACAGGCCTAGCAAAACAAAATCACATATCCCCAGGACTTCCCGGGCCGTCTAGTGGTAAAGACTTTTCGCATTTACTGCATAGGGGCAGGTTCGATCCCTGGTTGGGGAACAAAGATCTTCACATGCAGCATGGTTAAATAAAAACACAGATATTCCCCAAATATACATCGACTCAAAAAGACCATTGTGTTCCACCCAGAAGTGTTTAACTGAGCAGAGGTTACTGAAAGGGACTATTTACACAGGTGAGGGTAGGATATAGGAATCCACATGGAATGTTAGATAAAACACTCAGAGATTCGCCATGGTAGGAAGACATTACCACCCTGATAACTGGTCACTTTGAAGGAACAAAGTGAAGAATGAGTGATAGGAGCTAGAGAGAAAGGGACTGCAGTTGTGAAGGGACACGGCCCCTGGCAGAAGCCCAGGGCAGGAAGGGAGTCAGGAAGAACCCACCCCCCATCTCTCTCTCTTTCCACTCCCCAGTCTTCCACAGGAGCCTGCTTTGGCCAAACCCAACCAGAAAGCAGAAATCCAAGGGCCCAGGCCAAACGGAGCTACTCCACGCACAGAGTGGGGCACAGAAGGGCAGAGATGTGTGTGGGGGATACAAGGGGCAATGCAGAAGGCAGAGAGGCAGACAGAGACCCAGCGGAGCAGAGCAGCAGTCTCCAACCCTTTTGGCACCACAGACGGGCTTCATGGAAGAAAATTTTTTCACAAACGAGGGGGTGGGGGTGGTTTCATGATGATTCACTTTATTTCAATTATTATTACATCAGCTCCACCTCAGACCATCAGGCATTAGATCCCGGAGTTGGGGACCCCTGGGTCAGAGGATACTCATCACACATGGCACTTCCACACCAAGACCCAGAACCACAGGCTTGGTGTACAACTGCCAGATTCACCCTGCTCACCAGCTCACAGCTGTCTTCCACATTCTCCTGTCCTCAGTGGCACAGCTTTGGTGTGTCCAGGGGAACTGCCTGCAAAGGGGAAGCCATAGGATGCCCTCCCTGTCCCAGGCCCCCAGGGAAAGGGAGACGGTGAAGGAGGGTATCTTCTAACACTGTCAAATCCTCAGCCCACAGAGCCCTGCAGCCAGGTTGGGCTGGCCCTGCACTCTGCCAGAAGCCCAGTAATCAAGGTAATTACAGACCTTTTCCTCCTCTTGGCACACTGCCCCCCAACAACACAGCATTTCCCGCCCCCACCCCTGACTGCCAGCTCTCTGCCTGGTCTCAACCCACAAACACAGTGTCCCCATGGCAGGGACTGTTCCCAGAGGCTTGCTAGCAGATGGACTGAGGCAGCCACCAGATCAGAGTCCCCACTGCCAGGGACTCCCCTCAGCCCACAGGGGAAGAATCAGGACTCAAGTAGAGGCTCAGGCAGGTTACCTCAAACCACAGGATGCAAGAGGTGTCCAGAGGGAACAAGAGCTGCATTCTCCAGACAGCTGAAGGGAGGGCAGGCCAGACTCTGTGAGCGGGGTGAGCCCCACTTCCCAGCCATGCATATCCTGGGGCATAAGGCAAAGCTAGAGAGGGCCAAGAAGCTGTTTTGCACGATCAGGGGAAAGGGCAAGAAGGAAAAGTGATGGGAAGCAAAGCTTGCAAACCCTACATTAGAGGAGAACTGGCCCCTGGTGTCTCGGATGGTAAAGAATCTGCCTGCAATGCAAGAGACCCAGATTCAATCCCTGGGTTAGGAAGATCCCCGGAAGGGAATGGCTACCCACTTCAGTATTCTTGCCTGGAAAACCCCATGGGCAGAGGAGCCTGACAGGCGACACTCCATGGAGTCGCAGAGTCAGACACAACTGAGTGACTAACACTTCCATCAATAGCTAATTCGGACCTGAAATTAAAACTCAAAAAATTGCCCCCTCAGCCTCTCCTGCTTTCTCTGACCCCTTGCTAGTGAATAAGGAAAATCAACCAACTAGTTACTTAAGATCATAGCTCATTAAAATTGAACAAGATCTCAGCGATAAGAACAATCCTCCAATTTATGGGTGAAGAGAAACTGGGAGGAGGAGCAATATATATAAAGTCACACAGCAAGGGACTTCCCTAGCAGTCCAGTGGTTGGACTGCCAATGCAGGGGGTGAGGGCCCAATTCCTGGACAAGGAGCATGCCTCATGGCCACCGGGAGCAAAATGTAAAAGAGAAGGAACATGGTAACAAATTCAATAAAGTCTTTAAAAATAGTCTACATCAAAAAAAAAAAAAAAGAAATCTTAAAAGCAAAGTCACAAAAGCAGGACAGTAGCAGCACCACAGCCAAAAGTCCTCAAGTCTCCAAATACTGAGCACCTAGGATGGTTGGATGGCACCGTCAAATCAATGGACATGTTCAATTCACTTCAGTCGCTCAGTCATGTCCAACTCTTTGCAACCCCATGCACTGCAGCACGCAGGCTTCCCTGTCCATCACCAACTCCCAGAGCTTATTCAAACTCGTGTCCATTGAGTCGGTGATGCCATCCAACCATCTCATCCTCTGTCGTCCCCTTCTCCTCCTGCCTTCAATCTTTCCCAGAATCAGGGTCTTTTACTGTGACTCAGTTCTTCGCATCAGGTGGCCAAAGTATTGGAGCTTCAGCTTCAGCATCAGTCCTTCCAAAGAATATTCAGGACTGATTTCCTTTACAGTTGACTGGTTTGATCTCCTTGCAGTCCAAGGGACTCTCAAGAGTCTTCTCCAATACCACAGTTCAAAAGCATCAATTCTTCAGCACTCAGCTTTCTTTATCGTCCAACTCTCACATCCATACATGACCACTGGAAAAACCACAGCTTTGACTAGGTGGACTTTTGTTGGCAAAGTAATATCTCTGCTTTTGAATATGCTGTCTAGGTTGGTCATAGCTTTTCTTCCAAGAAGCAAGCATCTTTTAATTTCATGGCTGCAGTCACCATCTGCAGTGATTTTGGACATGAGTTTGAGCAAACTCCAGGAGATAGAGAAGGACAGGGAAGCCTGGAGTGCTGCAGTCCATGAGGCCATAAAGGGTCAGACATGATTTAGTGACTGAACAACAGCAGTATATGTTGGGGACTTTTAGAGATGGTAGTGGGGATATAGCAGTGAACAAAATGGTAAAATTTCTCTCCCCATGGGGTTAACAATCTAGAGCAATGCTGCCCAATAGAATGCTCTAGAGTGATGGAAATGTTCCCATCTCGCTGTCCAGTACAGTAGCCACTAGCCACATGTGGCTTTTGAGCACTTGAAATTTAATTACTGTGACCGAACATTGAGATTTTTGCTTCATATGTTTTACAGCTCTGCTGTTTGGTGTATAATGTTTAGGACTGCTATACTTTCATGGCGAACTGACCCTTTTATCATTAGGTAACATCCCTCTCCATCCATGGTAATTTTCTTGGCTCTGAAGTGGACTTTGATATTAATACAGCCATTCCTGCTTTCTGCTAATTAACATTCACATGGTATATCTCTTTCCATCCAAGAGCTGAATTTTAAATTTTATTTATTTTTAATTAATTTTAATTTAACAACCGCATGTAGCTAGTAGCTATAATTTTGGACCATGCCATTTTAGAGAACTCAGCCTGGTAAGTTCTGTTTCTATTTTGCCAGTAGCTTCCCCATCCACTGGGGAAACGTTGCCAGCAACTGCCCCCCGGAACTCTCAGAGGCCCAGGGTAGTCCCCTACTACTGTCCAAGATGGAGAAAACAACTCTTGGCCCACCCCTCTATCTGGGACTCAAAAACAAATGGATACATCCAGGGAGTAGAAGAGACGGAGGATGAGCTAGCTACTTCTGAAGGTGAAACTTCGCCCCTGCTTCCTGCAGGTTCTCCGTCCCAGCCAGGGAGGCCGGGGTTCTCCCAGCCCTGGTCCTCTCACTGCAGGGAGCAAGCATTCTCATCGTGCGTTCTGGCCAGGGGAGGGTCTTGGGCAGGCAGGGGCGGCAGGGGAGGCAGGGGCGGTGGGAGGGGACACCAATCCCTTGTTCTCCTGGGTTGGCCCAGGCCTGTTCTACGTAGCAGAGGGAAACGGGGCAGGCCTCAGGGAGAAGGAAATTGGTGGTATGGTTAATTGAGATTTCTTGTGTAAAGCCGGCCAGGTAGAATCCAGTGATGTCAAGGACTCCTCGGGCAGAGTGACCTCCTCTCTCCTCCAGACTCCCACACATCTTCCTTCTCACCGCATTGTGTGGTGTCCGCTTACTCACCAGCTCAACCCCCAAGTCTTGCATCTCCCCAGAGGAGCTCAGGGAGCTGTGGACGTCCTTCCCACGTGGAAAGCAGACACTTCCCTCCCACATAACACCATGACCAAGACCCAGCTCAGAGCTGGTGCAAAGTGAATATGTGTGGAAGGATGGTGGCGGAGTGGGGGGAGGAGAGAAGGAATAAGAACAGGATTGCTACCCCCAGTCACCATGGTTCCGAGGGCTGAAGAGCAGACACACAGGGAATCCAGGGAAAGTCTGTCCACCACTAACCTCCAGTTGGAGCTGCAATGGCTTCCCAGGCGGTGCAGTGGTAAAGAATCCTGCCAGTGCGGGAGACACAGAGATGCGGGCTCGATTCCTGGATCGGGAAGATCCCCTGGAGTAGGAAATGGGAACCCACTCCAGTATTCTTGCCTGGAAAATTCCATGGACAGAGGAACCTGGTAGGCTACAGTCCATGGGGTCACAGAGTTGGACACGACTGAGCACACACAAACTTGCACTCACACTCAAAGCTACAATGCCTCCCCCATCCTTTGCATTAAGACCAAAATGCTAAACCTGAGTTCCAGTCTCAATGCATCTTTCTATCTGTCTGTCTTTGGACACATCCCAGCATATTTACCTCTCCTGACAAGGACACCTTCGTGTCCTTGCATTGATCGTTTTCCTGAGCTTCAAGGGCAGAAGGGTGGGGAGGCCAGGGCAGGGAAGAGGGGAAATGGAAGGGCCCAGCAGGGGCAACTGAGCCCCTGGAACTTCCACATGGCACCATGCACACCTCCACTTTAGTTTACACATCTTATTTCCTTACCAAATAAGCTGTCACAATAATACAGGAACTGATTCAATTCAAGCAAAGCTGCACAGATCACATCAGAAAATGACTGATAGTCTTGATGCAGAAATTGCATTTGTCATACAGACAAATAAAGTAGGAAGACATGCCTTCAGGATAAAGGTTCTGTCGGCACCGGAGTGCACAACTGACCTGGAGTCCTCCCACAAATGAGACATCAGCACAGGCTCAAGACCAAATGGAATGGGGAGCAGGAGGGTCTAGGGGACCAGGGGCCAGAAAGGCCAACAGGTTGTGGTACCTGGGGTCTGGTCAGCATCGGAAGGAAATGCTCTCCAGATGCACAAAGCCACAGCCACCACCTCCACTGAGGGAGGGAAAAAGAGAGTCAGGGCCCCTGGGAGGACCTGGGAATCGTTCCACACTGGAAATTCATGGCCAATTACTCCTGTAATTTACTGGTCCGGCTGGAGAGATGCATCTTTGAACTCCAGCGAGAGACTTTGAAAATCACTCTCCACCCTGGCTTTCCAAGCTCTGCCTGAGATGAATTAAAGGAAATTATGCACAGAAAGCCCCTAGATCAAGGGGACACCCACTCTCCTTCAACTGCCTGCAAGCTGATTAGACAGATAGAGTTCACAGCAGAACAGGCAACCAGGCTGGAAGAATAAAATAAATTTGAAATGCAGAGATTGATGGCTTCTGTCACAAAGTGTTTCCAGAACCACAGTCTGTAAATTGGAATTTCCATCGATGCTAAGGCAGAGATGGGTGGCCGCTCAGTGGCAGTCGGTCTGGTGGGGTCTTTGGGGAAGGATACCAGATCCCCCTTAAGATCTATACACTTAAAATCCCCCCAGTGTAAGGGATCCATATTTGAGGTTTTGGTTGTAAAAGATACCCCATCACTCCAAGGAGACACTGGGGCACAGAGCAGTCAGGTCACACTCAGGACCTCCTTTACCTCCCATAGTAACGTCATGCCCAGTTCCTGGCAGCCAGCTGATCCTAAGCAACAAGATGTTGCCTGTCTTCTCAGGGCCCTGCTGCACAAACTCACACCAAACTTATTCTTCTATGTCTCAGCTCAGGTCCCAGGTAAGCCACAGAGGAGAGGCCACAGACAGGCAAGCCCTAGAACTCAGTTCTGCTCAGGCCCTGGGCCAGGTGAGAGGCAGCAGACAGTCAGGAGTGCAGAAATCTAGGTTTTCCACCCCCAGAGACTGATGCATCTCAGGCTAGGGTAGCTAAAGAGGGGACGCTAGAGAGGGGATTGTTGATCCAGATGCCGTCTCCAGGAGTGAGATATTCATTCCCAAGTTCCTCTCTGGGAACTGTTCCCAGCCAGAGAGAGCTCTCAAGGTCACATCCCAAACCAGAAGGCAGCTGGTTAGTTGGCCAAATAGAGGACGGTCATAAAAGTGTGGGCCTCTAACCACAGGGTGGGATGATCCTATAGGCCATCACTGCTGCAAGGTTGCCCCGCAGGCTGGTGATGATGGTATAGTCATTAACTTATGTCCAGCTTTTTGCAACCCCGTGGACTATAGCCCACCAGGCTCCTCTGTCCATGGGATTTCCCAGGCAAGAATACTGGAGCCGGTTGCCATTCCCTATCCAGGAATCAAATCCAGGTCTCCTGCATTGCAGGTTGCAACTGAGCCACCAGAGAAGCCCAGGTGGCTGAAGCCTTTGTTATGACTGCATCACAACCCAACATCTCCCTCTGCCCCACTTTGCTGCCTTTGCCCTCCATAGATGCTAATATTGGGGGCATGAAGCAGACAAGCCCTGATGTGGCAGGTGCCACTGAAGTTGAGGTGACATGAGGTCCCCTGTCCAGTCTAGTCCCTCACATCAGAGCCAAGGGGACCCAAAGAAGGGAAGAGATTTGCCTTTGTCTACACAGCCAGTCCACGGCAGAGCTACCCTAGAACTCAGGCCTTCTGATTCCACATTTCCCCAGGAACCCTCCACAAAGGTAAGGCCTCCCCAGAAGGAGGCTCAGCCTCAGAAGAGTAATTAAGAGAGTTCACTTTTCAGTCCCTACTCACTCCAGCTTTCACTCCACCATCCTGTGGGCCCTTACAGCCAAAACACTCTCCATATCTCTCAGTATCTCTTGGCACATCTCACCAGCATCCTTCTCAGAACGAGACATTGGTGCCACCATTTTATTATGAGACTTATTAGGTACCTTTCTCAACTAAAGGGCTTTCCAGGTGGCTCAGTGGTAAAGAATCCGCCTGCCAAGGCAGAAGATGCAGGAGACTCAGGTTTGATCCCTGGGTTGGGAAGATCCCCTGGAATAGGGAATGGCAACCCACTCCAATATCCTTGCCTGGGAAATCCCATGGACAGAGGAGCCTGGTGGGCTACATTCCATAGGGTCGCAAAGAATCAGACACGACTGAGTGATTAAGCAAGCACCATGATCAACTAAGGAAAGAGATACTCTGTTCGCTCTCAGCTGGGTTAGTTACAGTTGACAATCACCTGTCTGTGTGTCCCCAAAATTTGAAGATGGCAGAAAAAAACAGAATCACCAAGCATTCACACTGCTTTGGTTAATCTCTAGGGGGAAATACAATTAAACGAAAGGGACAAAATGAAAGCTGGCTGCTGAGTTGCCATTTTAAGACACTCGGCTCAATTAAGCTAAAAGCCTGCTCTCAGGGCCATGGCAATAGTTCCCAAACACTGCCAGCACACCAGCTCTCCAGCAGCAGTTAAGATTCCTCAAAGCAAAGGAGGAGGGAATCCCTGGAATCTGCACCTGAACCTCATTCCCATTTAGGACCAACTTCTCAGATCACTGCTGACAGCCTGTCACCCCACCCTGCTGGCTGGGGCTCAATAGGTATCCTGGAATCTAAGGTGGGGGTCATAGGTTCTATCGTCAAAGTGTCCAACTTCTCATTTTTTATTGTTTGCTTTACAAAAGATAGTCCCTGGTGGGAATCCAGGGTCTGTTTTGCCACTACCTGGCCTCAGTTTTCTCATCTTTAAAATGGGGATGTCCTTAGACCATGGAAACCTAGATGTTAGCTCCCACATAATTTGCAGCATAACTTCCTGATCAGCATAATCATTCTAAAGGGCCTGCTTATCCCACCAACTTGAAGCTTAAAAGTGCTGGGGCAGGAAGGATAGATAGCCTTTTCCACACATGATCCCAGATCCATGCGACATTCATGGGCAAAACGTGAACCGTGGCCTAACTCTTATTTAGATATACTGATGCTGGTGAAAACAAGACTTCCCTGGTGATCCAGTGGTCAAGAATCTGCCTTCCAGTGCAGGGGATGCAGGTTCAATCTCTGGTTGGGGAACTAAGATTCCTTATACCACAGCTAAGCCCTTGTACCACAGCTACTGAGCCCATATGGTCCAGGGCCCATGAGCCACCACTAGAGAGGCCCATGTGCCACAGCAAAAAGCTTGTGCACAGCAACGAAGACCCAGCACAGCCAAAATAAGTTTTTTAAAAATCAAATCTTTCACTCTGCAAAAGACAGCATTAAGAAAAGGAAAAGATGTGGCAGAGTGGGAGAAAATATTTGCACATCACAAAACAAAGGACTGGTATCTGGAAACTATAAATAACTCTCTCATCACAACAGTAGGAAGTCCACAATCCAACTGAAAAAATGGGTAAAATACTTGAACTACTTCACCAAAGAGGATATACAGATGGCAAATAAGCACGTAAAAAGATGTTTGACATCATCAGTCATTAGGGGAATGAAAATTAAAACCACAGTGAGATATCACCCAGGATCTCATGTCAGAATTGCTAAGATAAAAGTTAGTGATAAGAACAAATGCTAGGAAGGATGTAGAAAAACTGAATCACTCATGCATTGCTGGAGGCATTGAAAATAATACAGCCACTCTGGAAAAGAACTTGGCAGTTTCTTAAAAAGCTAAACATGCAACCATCATATTACCCAGCAATTACACTTTGGGGTACCTATCCAAGAGGAATGAAAACTTACATTCAAACAAAATCCCTCACAAGAAAGTTTATAGCAGTTCTATGAGTAACAGTCAAAACTGGGAAACAACCCAGATGTCCTTCAGTGTGTGACTGGTTAAACACACTGCTGCTGCTGCTGCGTCACTTCAGTTGTGTCTGACTCTGTGTGACCCCACAGATGGCAGCCCACTGGGCTCCCCATAGTGCACCAATACTACATGGATCAGGCTGAGAGGACCCCAAAATTCATGTTCACCCAGATCCTCAAAATACGACTTTATTTGAAAATATGGTCTTAACAAATACAATTAGTTAAGATGAGGTCAGGGACTCTGCTTGTAGTCCAGTGGTTAAGAATCTCCAATTCAGGAAAGAATCTGCCAATTCAGGAGACACTGGTTCGATCCCTGGTCCTGGAGGATCCCACATGCCACAGAGCAACTAAGCCTGAGTACCACAACTACTGAGCCCATGCACCCTGGAGCCTGTGCTCCACAATAAGAGATGCCATGGCAATGAGAAACCCACACACCGCAGCTAGAGAGCAGCCCCACTTTGTCACAACTGGAAAAACCCAAGTGCAGAAACAAAGGCCCAGAGCAGCCCAAAATAACTCATTTGTTTAAAAAAGATCAGGTCATCCTGGACAAAGGGAATCCTGAAATCCAGTGACCAGTGTCCTCATGAGAAGACCATGTGATGAGGGAGTAGTGAGCGTACCTACAAACCAGGAACACCAAGTGTTGCTAACAGCAGAATCTAGGAAGAAACAAGGAAAGATTCTTCCCTAGGGCTTTCTGAGGGAGCATGGCCCTGCCGACACCTTGATTTCAGACTTCTGGCCTCCAAAACTGTGAGAAAATACATTTCCGTTGTTTTAAGCCACCCTGTCTGTGGCACTTTTTTACAGCAGCCCTCGGAACTAACACACCAAGGGATGTTACTCAGCAATAAAAAGGAACAAATTGAGCCACACAACAACCTGGATGAATCTCCAGAGAATTATCCAGAGTGAAAAAAAGCCCATCTCAAAAGGTTACATACTGTGTGTCTCCATTTATATGACATTCTCAAAATGACAAAATTAGAGTGATGGAAACCAGATCAGTGGTCACCAGGGGAGCAGGTAAGGAAGGGCAGGACTATAAAAGGGGAGCACGAGGGAGTTTTGGGGGTGATTGAACAGTTCTGTATCCTGATTGTGGTAGTGGTTCCATAAATCTATGAATATGACAAAATTCTGATACACACACACACAGGCACAAAGTACGTCCTTGTAAATACTGCTGAAATCCAAATAAGATCTACAGTTTAGTTACTCGAATGGTGGCAATGTCAATTCCTAGTGTTCTTACTTATACTGTGATTATGTAAAATGCTACCATTGGGGGAAGCCATGAGGAGTACCTGAGAATTGTACTATTTTTGCAAATTCTACATGAGCCTAAAATTATTTCAAATTAAAAATATTTTAAAAGGAGTGTTGGGAGGATTCAATATGCTTTACAAGTATAAAGAAAAAGATGTCGTTACTATTTAAAGTTGACTCCTAAAAAGCTCTGAAGGCAGACAAACCCAAGCTAGCATTTCAACTTCACCACTTACAAACTCTGTAGTCTTGGGCAAGTCCTTTCACTTCTCTGAGCTTCTAGCTCTTCACATGTAAGTCCCTCTACAGGAATAATGACATGCAGCACACATATTATCCATGAGATGCTGCGTATAAAAGCATCTGTACTTTGCAACCGTCTAATTGCGAGCTCCGCCTCTGGCAAAGGTCATGAGGAAGGAGGCTTGGCATACGCATCCATCTTTATCTCAACCAACGCAACTCCAATTGTCTTCTGGTCCTACTGTGGTATTTGATTCCACTCTTCAAGATCAGACAAGCTTCTCCCGAAAAGCCAGGTCCCTCTAATGCCCAGGTCTTCCAGATCCCTCAGCTGGTCCACCTAAGGGCAGGGCTGCACCTGAAGCTCAGACCTCCATGGAAACAACACCCCTTCTGGTAACGCAGGCCAAGCTTTGCAAAGCTCCCCTGCCATTTGACCGTCAGTGTTAATAGGGTACTGCTGATAACCTTCCCTGCTCAGAGACCCCAACTACCATCCCTTCCCTTTCTTCCCCTCCATCTTGACCCTAGCTATCACTCCAATGGTCTTGCCAAAACAAGAGTTGTTCCTTTATGGTTGCAAAATACAGTTTACACAGTACTTCTTACACATGTGTTATGCCTTCTTAGGGTCCCAGCAAGATCCTAGCTGGAGGCAGAGCAAATGTAAGAATCCCACTTTTCCAAATCAAAGAGGTACACATCGGGGAGGTGGGTGAGGACTAGGTAGGAGAGAACCAGCACAATTAACCACATACTGGATTCCAGGCACTTTATTTTCTTCCACGTGATTATTACAAGATTATGACAGTGACAGATTTTATTTGGCTCCAAAATTACTGCGGATGGTGACTGCAGCCATGAAATTAAAAGATGCTTGCTTCTTGGAAGGAAAGCTATGACAAACCTAGACAGCATATTAAAAAGCAGAGATATATCACTTTGCCAACAAAGGTCCATATAGTCAGAACTATGGTTTTTCCAGTAGTCATGTAGGGATGTTAGAGTTGGACCATCAGGAAGGCTGAGTGCTGAAGAATTGATGCTTTCAAATTATGGTGTTGGAGAACACTCTTGAGAGTCCCTTGGACAGCAAGGAGATCAAACCAGTCAATCCTAAATATACATCAGAAGGATTGATGCTGAAGCTCCAATTCTTTGGCCACCTGATGCAAAGAGCCGGCTTATTAGAAAGGACCGTGATGCTAGGAAAGATTGAAGACAAAAGGAGAAGGGGGCAGCAGAGGATGAGATGGTTAGATTTGAGCAAACTCCTTAAGTTCATGGAGGACAAAGGAGCCTGGCATGCTGCAGGTCATTAGGTCGCAAAGAATCAGACACCACTTAGAGACTAAACAACAATGACATAAGTATTATTAAATCTCCATTTTGCAGATCAAACACCTCAGTTCCAAAAGGTTAAGTAACATGTCCAACAACACACATCCCATAAAGGCAGAAGGGGGATCAGACCCAAGCCTGACTGACTCCAAAGCAGGAATTTTTCCTTTACACCAGGCACCAAGTCCATCATGCTCTCATCCATCCATTCATTCATTACACTCCCTTTTATCAAGAAGCAGTTGGAAATCCGTTCTCTCTGTGGGGATTTCCTGAGTCGGCCAGACCCGTGAGTGCTCTGGCAGCACACACGTGAGGATCGTCAACTGCCCCTCTTCACTCTATGTCCCCAAAGGCTCAACCCATCCTTATTGTGTTGTGTTTCCATGCTGGGATCTCCCTGGAGCCTCCTTTGCCCTCCCTAGGCAATGACCCTACCATCGCTTCTCAGTCTCACCCTCCAGGTTTCTCCTACAGCTCCCCAACTTTGTAGACAGCCAGAGGCTTGGCTGTGTTGACTGTCAAGGCTGGAAGGACCCTCAGAGAGCATTCAAGATGACTGTGAGATCCAGAGAGCAAGGCACTTGCCTCCAGCTCTACAGTGACATGTGGCAGGACCAGGACTAGCCCTCAGACCTCCTAGCTCGTGTCCAGCCCCACACAGGCCCCCACACAGCATCGCTCCATCACCACCAACATATCTGCCTATCTCCCTCCTGGCATCTCTCCTGGCTGCCTGGGTCAGGGGCTCACAGTGGTTACAGGACTCCCTTCCACACTCCTAAATCCTGCCTGTCCTCCCAGCTCCAGCTCAATCCTGCTTTTCCCCTGAAAGTGTTCCAGGTTATTCTAGCCCACAAGGGTCTCTCCTTCCATCAATCACTGCTGCTTCCGCCCTCCGTTCCCCTGATACCTCCAAGTCTCATATGATTTCACAATCATCATGACCCTTAGTTTAATCTTCCCTCCACTGCCAGACCACCACCCTCTTCAATGCACTTGACCTACCTGAGTGAACAGAAAATCAAAAAAGTGTGGCAGGGTGGATAGAACACAGACTGCTTGTCCATGTTATACCCCTGATGGGGGATCTCTCTTATCTTTCCCCAAACTTATGGGATTTGCCATTCCATCCCCCCAAAGGACAATCTAGAACATACCTCATCCCAGGATAGCATTGTCTAATAACCTACTCAGAACTAAACTTTGGGGTAAAATTCCACTATTGAGGCTTGCTCCCCTTTTGACTAATTGGGATGCCAGGATCAAACCAAGTCTTCCACCCCATTATATAAAGCCACATAAAAGCTGCTCCTGCTAACAGCACTTTCCTGATTTCCTCAAGCTGGCCTGCAATAAGTATTCCTAATTGTGCTTGTTAAAAAGTGGATTTATGAATCCCAATTAGGCCACTTGCACTTATGCGGCAGCAGTTTTCAATACCACCCAACCTTCCTTCTTCCCAGGACGAAATTATTTTTGGTGGGTGACAGAATAATTACTAAAGCATAAAAGGACCCACTCAGTACCACAGCAGCAGCTTCAGCAATTCTGTGAAGAGGGCTCGAAGACAAGCAGGGTTTGGATGGCAAATTTAAAGCTATGTTAAGCTTCTGCCACTCTACACCATCAACCATGCTGGCACCTCTCCTGGTTTCTCCTTGGATTCAATACAACCTTCTAGATACCTGGCCCCCCCTGCCTCACCATCCCCCTGCTCTTTATTTCCCAGCTGCTCCCCACCTACACCCATGCCTTCTGCTCCCAGAGCAAGTTCTTCCAACTCAACAGCCTTTCCTCATTCCCACTCACCCCCATCTCCCTGGAGAAGGCAGTTCCTCAGGAAGCCTTCCTTCCCTGACCCAGCCTCTCACACCCACTGCTGCTCAAGCACTCACCACACCCATGTGACTCCTCAGTTGTGTGTGTGTCTCTAGCTCTGGGCTGTGAGCTCCTTGAGGGCAAGGACTGAGTCTAACTCATCTTGACATCCCAGGACCTCCATCACTCACTCACTCCTTTCTTTCCTTTAACAAACTTGTTGGAACCCAATCAAAACATGGGCAAAGAATCTGAACAGACATTTCTCCAAAGAAGATATACAAATGGTCAATATGCACACAAAAGATGCTCAACATCAGTAATTATTAGGAA
The DNA here is from genome assembly GCF_027580195.1 of Bos mutus. Taxonomy (NCBI): domain Eukaryota; kingdom Metazoa; phylum Chordata; class Mammalia; order Artiodactyla; family Bovidae; genus Bos; species Bos mutus. Next base: position 12,661,143 of record NC_091626.1, read on the forward strand.
AATGCAAATCAAAGCCTCAGCAAGATATTGCCTCACCCCCAGCAAGATAGCAACTATCAAAAGAACAGAATTCAAGAGGAAAGGGACATATGTATGCCCGTGGCTGATTCATATTGATGGTTGGCAGAAACCAACACAATTCTATAAAGTAATTGTCCTTAGATTAAAAAATAGGTAAATTTAAAATTTAAAAAAAAGAACAGACAATAACAGGTGTTAACGAGGATGTGGAGAAACCAGAACCCTCACACTGCTGGTGGGGATGTACAATGGGGCAGCCACTTTGGAAAACAGTCTGGCTCTTCCTAAAATGTTAAACACAAAGTCACCATATGACCCAGCAATTTCACTCCTACATATATACCCAACAAAAATGAAAACACATCTGTGCAAAGAGGTGTATACAAACTTCGTTGCAGCATTATCTTCCATGAGCCCAGTGCAGGCGGCTTGGGTTTGATTCCTAGACAGGAAACTAGACCCCACATGCCTCAACTAAGCGCCCACACGCTGCAAGTAAAGGTCCCGCACACCAAAATTAAGACCCAGCGCAGCCAAATAAGTAAGTGTAAATATAAATAATATACTAAAACCATTGAATTGTATGCTTTTAAATGATGAGTTGTATGGTATGTGGATTATTTTTCAATAAAGCTATTGCCAAATTTTTAAAATCATTTGTTGGGCACTTACTACGTGGGGGCAGGGGGCAATGCAAGGACAAAGCCCTCATGGCTGGAGCCCCTGGACACAACTCTATTCAGGGTGGGTAAGTATGGAGCCTCTTTCGTCCACTATTATAACCTCCCTCAAGATGTCTGTTTGGCCTAACAAGACAGTGGCTGATGTCTTTCAATCAACAACAGGACCCCTTGCTACTTTGAGACATAAAATACTATAGAAGTGAAGAGAAGTTTCTAAAATGAGATCACTTAGTGTCAAATCCCAACTCTGCCTGTTACCAGCTGTGTGACCTTGCACAAGTTACTTTGTGTCTCTGAGCCTTGGTTTTTGTCATCCATAAAATGAAAGGACAATAACATAATCCACCTCGCAAGGCCATTGTGTAGATAAAGTGAATTGATACACATAAAGGACTGGTCATAATATAAATGCTATATAACGATTCAGTTCTGTTCAGCTCAGTCGCTCAGTCGTGTCCAACTCTTTGCAACCCCATGCACTGCAGCACGCCAGGCCTCCCTGTCCATCACCAACTCCCATAGCTTGCTCAAACTCATGTCTATCGAGTCGGTGAAGCCATCCAACCATCTCATCCTCTGTCATCCCCTTCTCCTCCTGCCCTCAATCTTTCCCAGCATCAGGGTCTTTTACAGTGACTCAGTTCTTCACATGAGGTGGCCAAAGTATTGGAGCTTCAGCTTCAGCATCAGTCCTTCCAAAGAATATTTAGACTGATTTCCTTTATGATGGACTGGTTGGATCTCCTTGCAGGCCAAGGGACTCTCAAGAGTCTTCTCCCACACCACAGCATCAGTTCTTCAGCACTCAGCTTTCTTTGTAACCCACCTCTCACATCCATACATGATTACTGGAAAAACCACAGCTTTGACTAGATGGACCCTTGTTGGCAAACTAATGTCTCTACTTTTTAATATGCTGTCTAGATTGGTCATAGCTTTTCTTCCAAGAAGCAAGCATCTTTTAATTTCATGGCTGCAGTCACCATCTGAGTGATTTTGGAGCCCAAAAAAATAGTCTCTCACTGTTTCCATTGTTTCCTCATCTATTTGCCATGAAGTGATGGGACCAGATGCCATGATCTTAGTTTTCTGAATGCTGAGCTTTAAGCCAACTTTTTCACTCTCCTCTATCACTTTCATCAAGAGGCTCTTTAGTTCTTCTTCACTTTCTGCCACAAGGGTGGTGTCATCTTCATATCTGAGGTTATTGATATTTCCCCCTGCAATCTTGATTCCAGCCTGTGCTTCATCCAGCCTGGCATTTTGCATGATGTACTGTGCATGTAAGTTAAATAAGCAGGGAGACAATATACAGCCTTGTCGTACTCCTTTCCCGATTTGGAATCAGTCTGTTGTTTTCTTGTCCAGTTCTAAGTGTACCTTCTTGACCTGCATACAGATTTCTCAGGAGGCAGGTCAGGTGGTCTGGTATTCCCATCTCTTTCAGAATTTTCCACAGTTTGTTATGATCCACACAGTCAAAGGCTTTGGCTCAGTCAATAAAGCAGAAGAAGATGTTTTCTGGAATGCTCCTGGTTTTTCAATGATCCAATAGATGTTGCCAATTTGACCTCTGGTTCCTCTGCCTTTTCTCAATCCACCTTGAACATTTGAAGGTTCATGGTTCACAAACTGTTGAAGCCTGGCTTGGAGAATTTTGAACATTACTTTGCTAGCATGTGAGATGAGTGTAACTGTATGGTAGTTTGGTATTGCCTTTCTTTGGGATTGGAATGAAAACTCACCTTTTCCAGTCCTGTGGCCACTGCTGAGCTTTCCAAATTTGCTGGCATATTGAGTGCAGCACTTTCACAGCATCATCTTTTAGGATTTGAAATAGCTCAACTGGAATTCCATCACCTCCACTAGCCTTGTTCACAGTGACGCTTCCTGAGACCCACTTGACTTCACATTCCAGGATGTCTGATTCTAGATGAGTGATCACGCCATTGCAATTATCTGGGTCATGAAGATCTTTCTTGTATAGTTCTTATGTGTTTTCTTGCCACTTCTTAGTATCTTCTGCTTCTGTTAGGTCCATACTATTTCTGTTCTTTATTGTGCCCATCTTTGCATGAAATGTTCCCTTGGTATCTCTAATTTTCTTGAAGAGATCTCTAGTCTTTCCCATTCTATTGTTTTCCTCTATTTCTTTGCACTGATCACTGAGGAAGGCTTTCTTATTTCTGTTATTCTTTAGAACTCTGCCTTCAAATGGGTGTATCTTTCCTTTTCTCCTTTGCCTTTAGCTTCTCTTCTTTTCTCAGCTATTTGTAAGGCCTCTTCAGACAACCATTTTGCCTTTTTGCGTTTCTTTTTCTTGGGGATGGTCTTGATCTCTGCCTCCTGTACAATGTCACAAACCTACATCCATAGTTCTTCATGCACTCTGTCAGATCTAATTCCTTGAATCTATTTGTCACTTCCACTGTATAATCATAACGGATTTGATTTAGGTCATACCTGAATGGTCTAGTGGTTTTCCCTACTTTCTTCAATTTAAGTTTGAATTTGGCAATAAGGAGTTCATGATCTGAGCCACAGTCATCTTCTGGTCTTGTTTTTCCTGACTGTATAGAGCTTCTCCATCTTTGGCGGCAAAGAATATAATCAATCTGATTTCAGTATTGACCATCTGGTTATGTCCATATGTAGAGTCTTCTCTTGTGTTGTTGGAAGAGGGTGTTTGCTATGACCAGTGCATTCTCTTGGCAAAACTTTGTTAGCCATTGACCTGATTCATTTTGTACTCCAAGGCCAAATTTGCCTGTTACCCCAGATACCTCTTGACTTCCTACTTTTGCATTCCAGTCCCCTATGATGGAAAGGACATCTTTTGGGGGTGTTAGTTCTAGAAGGTTTGTAGGTCTTCATAGAACCGTTCAACTTAGTTTCTTCAGCGTTACTGGTTGGGGCATAGACTTGGATTACTGTGATATTCAATGGTTTGCCTTGGAAATGAACAGAGATCATTCTGTAGTTTCTGAGATTGCACCCAAGTACTGTATTTTGGACTCATTCATTGACTGTGATGGCTACTCCATTTCTTCTAAGGGATTCTTGCCCACAGTAGTAGATATAATGTCATCTGAATTAAAATTCAGTCATTCCAGTCCATTTTAGTTCACTGATTCCTAAAATGTCGATGTTCATTCTTACCATCTCCTGTTTGACCACTTCCAATTTGCCTTGATTCATGGACCTAACATTCCAGGTTCCTATGCAATATTGCTTTTTATAGCATCAGACTTTACTTTACACTATCCAGCTATACAAGGCGGAGAAGGCAATGGCATCCCACTCCAGTACTCTTGCCTGGAAAATCCCATGGATGGAGGAGCCTGGTGGGCCGCAGTCCATGGGGTCACTAAGAGTCGGACATGACTCAGAGACTTCACTTTCACTTTTCACTTTCCTACATTGGAGAAGGCAATGGTAACCCACTCCAGTGTTCTTGCCTGGAGAATCCCAGGGACGGGGGAGACTGGTGGGCTGCCGTCTATGGGGTCCCACAGAGTCGGACACGACTGAAGCGACTTAGCAGCAGCAGCAGCAGCTATACAAGGATTAGCTAGAATATTTCCCAAGATACAGAAGTGAATCTCACTGCTTGGTTTAGTGATGGCTGCTAAGTCGCTAAGGCCCAGTCTAGGAGCCATTTCTCCTCCTGGGGAGAAACTCGAGCAGCCCCGCCCTGCCCCACCCCAAAGAGAGGCCTCTGCGATGTGCTTGCCCTCTGTCCACACGCCACACGGCTTCAGAACAGCATCGAAACCCAGCACTCGCCCCGGAAAGGTGATGTCTGAGGAACTGTGCAGAGGGCAACGTGGCTTTAGCAGCCCCAGTGAGGCAGCAGGGGACTAGCATTCAGCACCCTACACCCCACCAGCTTCATCCTCCAGGTGTGGGTCATTAAAACGCTTCCCTAACAACTGCCCTTTGGAGAGTCACATCAGGGTCACACCCACTCACACACAGACACACATCTGCAAGCACACACTCACATAAAGTGAAGTGAAGTCGCTCAGTCGTGTCCGACTCTTTGCAATCCCCATGGACTGTAGCCTACCAGGCTCCTCAGTCCTTGGAAATTTTCCAGGCAAGAGTACTGGAGTGGGTTGCCATTTCCTCCTCCAGGGGATCTTCCCAACCCAGGGATCGAACCCGGGTCTCGTGCATTGCAGGCAGACGCTCTACCGTCTGAGCCACCAGGGAATAGTTCACACACATACATGATCACAGACACACACACCACATATACATGCACATGCATTCACACAATACGCTATCCTGTACACCAGCAGTCCCCAACTTGTTGGCACCAGAGACTGGTTTCCTGGAAGACAATTACAATTTTTCTATGAACCCCGCAGGGAGGAGTTTGTTTCAGAATGATTCAAGCTTATTACATCTATTGTCCACTTTATTTCTAATCTAATGCTGCCACTGATGTGACAGGAGGTACCAGTCCTCAGCCCAGAGGTTGGGGACCCCAGCTGTACACCCTGCGACACAGACTCACATACGGGCACATACACTGAAGTACACACAGTCTGAAAACACATACAGTCAGACATACACACACACATTCATACATGCAAACGTGCTCGTACCACACGTCTACTTCCTGACACTTTCATACCTACAGCTTGCCTCAGACTCATACAAACACACATGCATATATTACATACTCACATAAACATGCAAGGGGATACTCATGCAGGTCCACAATCACACCTATATTCTCACACACTTACACACTTACCCAGCGGCAGCCCTTCAGCCCTTCAGGCCCTAGGCTCTGCTGAGCACACCGGCAGCAGGGGGCCAGTGGTTAAGTCAGAGGATTGTTTTCCCATTTGCCAGGCCCTTTTCCTCCTTCAGAAAATTGTTACCTGGACAAGATTCCCAGGGAGGTGGCAAGAAGCAGGAAACACACACAGGCCCATAAAGACCTCTGAACAAAGCCCACGGTGAAAGAAGACTCAGGATGCCCACAGCCCACGGGGAGCTAAGACTGATACGGATGGGATAGCTTTCTTAGGTCCATAGAAAACATGCCAGAGGTTCCATTTATGGAGAATGTCTTCTGATACTACCTCTCAAACCCCTGCTCTACTGCTAACCCGAGAATCATCTCGAGCCTCAGTTTCCCCATGGAGATGCATGAAGCTTAAACAAGACCATACCTGGAAATTGCTGCACCCAGTGCCTGCCGCAATAGTAAGCCTCAGTAAATGATAGCTTTTATTCTTGACATTATTATGGATACTGGCTATTAATAAAAATAAATCCTACAGCAATCCCATGAGGCATTATTTTCCTCATTCTGTATAAGTGAAAACAAAAGCCTGGCACTTCAGATGATTTGTGCCCAAGATCACATGGCTGAATGGGAGAACTGGGTCCGGGCCCCCTACCTCAGGGAACTCCTTCCTCTTCTCCATGCCCACTGCCCCCCAGGGGGCTGCATCTCCTGCCTGGCCCCACGTTTTGAGCTTCTCCCTGCCTCTCAACATCTTCCTGAAGAACAGGAAGAGGGGTAGAGGAGAAGGGAAAAAGCAGACGATCTCTTTCCTTCCAGTTCATTCCATGGACATGGTCCATGCTCTGCTATCTGGGACGTGCTCTGAAATGGCCCTTAGCTTCCATTTCTTCATCCCCCTTCTTGCCTGAGCCTCCCAGGGAAGGATCGCCCTAGCCCAGTGAGGCAGCAGATCCATTTATGCTTCAGATTCCTCCTCCTAAGGCCGCCGGGGCTTAACCACCCAGCCTCTGGGACTGCCCCGGCCCCCTCAAACACCCACCAGAGTAACTAGGGGTGGAGGCACAAGACCCCAAGAACTAGTCCAGGTTCCTGTTCTTGCTTTAGCCCAACACCACCCTGTGACCTTGGACCAGTCACCTCCCTTCTCTGGGTCTCCATCTGCCCTCTGCCCAATGAGGGGACAAGAAGGTCATCACACTATAACACTCTCGGAGGCTGGGAAGCTACCAGAATCTCAAAATCCAAGGCAGGCTCGTGAGTAAGGTAATTTGGGACGAGGGAGCTTTTTAAATCACAGCACAGCAGGAAGGCTCTTCAGAAAATGCTGCACACAGAGAGTGTTCAGGTAAGAGAGTCAATAAGAGATGCTGCCCTGCCCGAGCCTTGCCCTCAACCATGGAGCCCTCACGTACAGCCAGGCCTGCTCCTCCTCCTCTGGGCTCCCCTTTACAGCAGGCATCCCCGCCCTCCGGGATCTAGTGCCTGATGATCTGAGGTGGAGCTGATACTTAATAAAATAGAAATAAAGTGCACAAAAATTTAATGTGTTTGAATCACCCTGCAAACATCCCCCTCAACCCTTGGTCCATGAAACAGGTCTCTGGAGACAAACATGTTGGGGACTGCTACTTTAGGGCCACTTGCAGACACCCACAGAGTCCCAGAAAAGGGTGTGGCTGGTGGAGGGGGTGAGCGCCCACGTGTACATGCACACAGTCTCACACTGGAGAGGACAGGCTGGAAACCAGGCCAGGGCCTGCAGGGGAGGAGCTCCTCGGCCCCCAGGAATAACAGCCCCCCACCAACAGAGGGGACTGCTCCCCGAGACTGGGCCACGCAGACTGACCCATCTCCTATGACAGCTGGATGATTTGGATTTGTCAACTTAGTGTAACACTGTGTTGGATGTTTTCCATGAATTCCTGTGGATCTTCTCTGCATATTTCTCCCTCTGCTTTGGGTTCCAGGAGGCTGACAGGTATGGGTTGCATCAGGGGCTCCCTTGATCTCTGGGTTCACCCGTGATCAATTGGGTTCTGCCAACGGGGCAGCCAGCAGGAAGTCGGAGAAGAGTGAGCAGGATCACTAAGATGCGGCTGTACCCCCTCTGGAGAGCCGTGCTCTTCTCAGACATCCCTCGGTATGCAGTATCCTCTCCAAGTCCTCATGGGCCCAGGGGTCGGGGTGCTAACTGCTCCTACAATTGTTGGTCTCAGGATACTGCACTGTCCTTTGCTAATTTCCCAAACCTTTGTAAACAGCCCTTTTATTAAGTTCTCATCAAATTACCCAGGTTGAGTGTGCCACCCGTTTCCTGTCAGGATCCTAATATATCACTCAGGGAGAATGTTCTTGATCGAATCATGGCAAGGTCATCATGACCAGAAAGAAGTCAGGCAGAAATAACTCTGGGGTTACCTGGCCTTATGGCTTTGCATATAATGGAGCTCTCTGTGATGGGGTCCTCACTCTGAATGCCCACTAGGACCCAGCCAGAGATGTCAGTGAGTCCAAGACTCCCAAGGGATCATGGTTACCCAGACAGCATGTACCCTCGCTGGACAGGAAGCCACCACTCAGCTCCCTCCACTGTGGCCAGGCAGGAATGCAGGCCTGGAGTTGCAGATCTTCTAATTATTCAAAGGAAATTGGAAATACATATTTTTATGTGAAATCCTCTCTTGGCTCTCTTTTAAAAGCAAAACTCAAGCCAAATGCATCTGCAGCCAACAGAGAGTTGTTTGTTCCCTGACAAGTTACACTCTGATACTGAGATTCCATCTTCCGTGCAGACGATTCGGAGCAATGATAGCTTCAGTGGCCCTGCCAAGGCTGCAAACTCTGAATCTCTGAGTCTCTGCCTTGGGGAAGGAAGAGGGCCGGCAAGGGTCCTTGAGGCAAAGGTCCCTTGGCAAAGCTCAGACCACAGGGAAAGATGGGCAGCATCAGCAGTGATGCCAATAGCCCCAGGTCAGGAACAGGGAGTCGGGCAAGATGAGGAACTGGATTGCAGTGATTAGAAAGGGTGACCCACTGGACCATGAATCAGCCTCAGAAAGGGTTGGGTTACTTGGGGCTTGTTTGTTCTTTCATTCATTTCTTTAGTACCAACCTCTGTTTTGAGGATGCATCAAGTTCTATCTGAAAGTTGCAGAGGTACAGTCCCCATCCTGATGGGAAAGGTGATGATAGCATCTTTATCTCCTGGGACACAGGCAAATTAGCATCATTCACAAAGGCTGATGTAGCCTATCCTGCTTCAGAACCATCCAATCACTGGGTGCTTAGGTGCCTGTGTTCCGGAAACAGCATCTTATGCCTCCAGCTGCCTCCAGGCTCAGCCAAACTTCTAGGCTCTCTGGGAGAGGAAAATCTCTCCAAGGAGGAAAAGGCTCCAACTAGACATCCCTGGTGGCTCAGTTGGTAAAGAATCTGCCTGCAATGCAGGAAGCATGGATTTGATCCCTGGGTGAGGAAGATCCCCTGGAGGAAGAAATGGCAACCCACTCCAGTGTTCCTGCTTGGAGGATTCCATAGACACAGGAAGCTGGCTACAGTCCATGGGGTCAGAAACAGCTGGACACACGAGGGACTAACTCTTGAACACTTAGACATCCCTGGGCCTTCTACTCGTTTCCTTTCCTGAATTGCTTCAGAATTGTTGAATCCCTTGTCTGGCACTGCCCAGGCCCCACCAGGTATTGCCAGGCTGTCTTCTGGATCCTCAGTCTGTCTCATCCCTCCACTAGATTGTAAGGCCCACCTGCAGCAGGGCTGGAATTTAGGCTTTACACCCCATCTAAGCTCACCCTACCTTCTTATAAATGGAGTTCCATAAGTATCCACACGATTGGGCATTTTTGGTGATATGACTGGGTAGAAATTATAAGCAGAATAATAATGACAATGACAGATGCTTTACATTTATGCAGCACTTTGAACTTTAGAAATAAGAAATAATAAACCTAATAAGAGTAATGATAGATGTCTTACCTTTGTATAGCACTTTGAAGACGGCAAAGTGCTTTCATGGACTTAATTTTATATCAGCTTCAAAATCATCTTCATAAAAAGTTTGTGGGGTGGCATAGATGAAACAAGATAGGCAAAATGTAAATTACCACTGAAGTAGGGTGACGTGGATGGGGTGTGTACTGCACTGCTCTCTCTCCTTGGGGATCTATTTGAAATTTTCCATTGGAAAGAGTTTTTTAAAAAAAAACCACCACCATACTATGTAAGCCAAGTAAAAGGCATGGTCATCACCAGTCTTATTTTAAAGCTGAAGATACTGAAACCCAGAGACAGGGATCGGCTGGCCGCATCACCCAGCCTGCGTGCACCCCCGTGACCGAGAACGAGGAGGTGGCGTCCCTGCTTTTTGTCAATTGCTGTCTTTTCTACACCACTGTTACTTAAAGTGGGTCCCACTACACCGTTTCCTTAGAATGTTAAAAGGGTTCTCCAGAAAATAAGATGTGTGATTAAACAAGTTCAACAAAGGGGCTAAACAAAGCAATCCCATCCATTTCCTGCAGGACCCGTCAGAACCTCTATAGAGCACTCTGTAGAGCTAGTGTTCCCCAGGACACAGGTGGGAAACGTTGAGCTACGTCAGACCCATGGCACAGAAGAGCCCTGCAGTGCACCCAGACCCCTGCCAGCCCCCAGAGCAGGCCTTTCCAGACATCAGAACCCAAAGCAAGCGAAACCCACAGGAAAACCTGCACCACAGCTGAGCCCTGCTGGGTGTGTGCAGAGCCCTGGGTGACAAAACATGGACAAACATCATCTGCCAGGGAAGTGAGGGACTGCTACGGGATGCGGGACGGTCTCTAGCTAATGGCTGAGTCAGAACAGGCATTGTCAGCAACGCTGAGAGGGTACGTGGGGCCCAAACAGGGGCTGGCTCTCCAGGCTCCCAAATAACGTCAGGGCCCCACAAGGCTTCCTTTAGGAGGAGGGGGGCTGGGGGTGCTTTTCCTGCACAGGCTGCCCCGGAGCTCTCTACAGAAGCGATGCTCCAAACCTCTCCTGAGCCAGGAGTTGAGCTGCTGATTCAAGCTGCCCCCCCTCCCATCTTTGCTAATCCTCCAATTCTGGACCCTTTTGTGCTCACACCAGCTTTTCTGGCCCTTTGGACCGTTGTATTGACAATCACTAATGAAGCAGGGTTTTTCCATTCATCCTCTCCACCCTTCTCCTCGGTAGCAAAGCCATGGGCCATGGAAGAGAAAACATGATTTGCTCTATGAAAGCTGCAAATGCATCTGTTTATCATCCTCAAACAACTACAGCTAATCCTCGTTGAGCACGTACTGTGTGCCAGGCCCCACGCTGGGTGTCCACCCATATCCACTCCCCACAGTAACCCTTGGAGTGGGTTCTGTTTTACATCCCATTTTACAGTTGGGCAAACTGAGGAACACAGAGGTGAAGGGATTCTGTCCACATCACCAGGTGATGAGTGACAGAGCTGAGCTTTGAATCCGGGGAGAGGGTGCACGTGGAGGCCTTGTTCAGAGCCAGTCCGCTAAATGCCCCAGCTGACGGCGTCTGGTCCAGAGCCTGCAGAGCTGAACTCGCCCCAAGTGCAGGTCTTAGGGGTCAAGGATGGCCCGGGGCACCAAGACCCCAGGCTGTGGAGACCACTCCATCAAGCCCAGCAATTTCCCAGCCCATTGGCTTCTTTGTCCCCTTCCCCACCCAGTCCTGGTCACCCGCAGTGAGGAAGGCCTTTCCCTTCAGCTGGACCAGCCTCAGTCAAAGCAGATGGCAGGGGCTAGAATTAGCTGTGCAATCAGACGCTCATCATCTAACCCCCAGAGAAGGACCTCCCTGGTGGTCTAGGGGCTAAAACTCCATGCGCCCAAGGCAGGAGGCCCAGGTTCGATCCCTGGTCAGGGAACTAGATCCCACCTGATGCAACTAAGAGTTCACGTGTCACAGCTAAAAAATAATCAAGGATCCTACCTGCAAAGCCCAGACCAGCAAAGCCAATTAATAAGTGAAGTCCTCCGGGAGCTCCGGGCAGCTGCACAGCATCTGAGCTCTGGCTTTCCCTTTGCCCCTGGTCTGCAGGCCCCTCTAAAATTCTGGGCTTTGGCCTTGTTTCCTGCCTGGCATCCCAATCCCTTAGGGACCTGAACACTGACTAACACAGCCTGCTTCACCTTATCACCCCCAAGGGAATGGACCATGACCTTAGACCTCCAGTCTCTGAAATGAGCACTCACAGGAAGAGGAGAGCAGGAGAGGAAGGCCAGGGAGTTTCACTGAGGTCATAGCATGCAGGGCCGACACCTGCAAGGGACCGTACTTCCCGCCTCCTTTCCTTAACATGCCCAACTACCTTATGGGGTGATAGTGTCCCCATTTTACAGAGGAGGAAACTGAGGCTCAGAGAAGCGAACTGACTTCACCAAAGCCACAAGTGAGTGGAGGATCCTAGTCCATGCTGCCATCAAGGATGCCATGGGGTTAGGGCCATAATAAACCAGGCAGGTGTGAGCCTGCCAGAGATAACACCACCTTCATTTGACACAGCGCTGACACAAACAGGGAAATCAGTGGGCTCAACTTCACTCGGCTGCTTCTATAATGAACACCTAACTTAACATACTGTATGCCAGGCACCTGGGTCTGCACTCAGCATGCATTATCACATTTAATCCTCACAACACTATAAGACAAATACTATTATTATCACTTTACTAAGGTTCAACAAGCTAAAACAAATTACCCAAAGTCACTGCGCTAAGTGCCTACCCAGTGGCCATGCCAACTTCCTCATCCCCAGAGTGCCTGACTCTTGTCCAGGTGCCCCCTCCTCTCCACCATGACTCAGGGAAGCATAACCCAAGTGGAATTTCATTACTTTAAGCCAATCACAGTAATTCCTTACATTATGCTGGTGACTGGTCTAGGAAGGAGCACATGACCTAATTCTGGCCTGCGGGAGGGCTTCGGGGGAGTTTCCTTGCTTATAAAAGGAGAGGCCCAGTAAGAGATGGGCAACCCCTTCTTCCAAGGAAGACTGTCATTTATGAAGGTGATGACTAGAACTACATCAGCCGTTTCATCACCATGAGGCGCTAGCATGAGGATGAGCCAACATGCTGAGGAGGGCAGCCAAAGAGGCGGAAAGGATCTAGGTTCTTGCTGTGTTACCTTGATGGGGTCCTGCTTTTCTGTTATTTGCAATGTAACAAAGAGAATGTGAACTCTAGATAGAGTCCAGGACCAGACCTTATATCTCTACGCCCCTCTCAAGATTAGATACCAAGCTGGTCTGTCAAGCTCCACAGACCCCGGACGGTTCCATCCCTTCGAGTCTGGGCTTGCCAGAGTCAAACCTAGGTAGAAAACACAGGCCAAAGCGCAGGCTGGCCATCAAGCCCTGAAGGACAAGGGTCCCGGCAGGGGCCCTCAGCAGGCCCCGCACCGTGGAGGGAGCTCCTGGAGCCGGGCCCTGCCCCCTGGGAACCAAGCCTCCTCGTTTCATTCTCCCTCTCACTGCCTCCTCAGCCGCTGCCCCATAAATCTCCAGTTTATTAATCCTTTACATGAAGCAGTCGGTGTGGGATCCTGATTTACTCCCTGTTCATAAAATGCTGAGAAATTAAAGGTGGAAAATACCCAGAAGGACACAGAGCCTCTGCCGGGGAGCCCCGGAGCAGTTCCTGGCCTAGAACCAGGCCCTCTCTGCCCTTCCCACGTTGGAGCTCAGAAGCCGGTGATGTCACACTGCCCTGTCTTCCCCCGCAGCCACCTCCTGACCCCTACTCTGCCCAAAGTGGGAAAAGGGGTGCCGCTGTCTCCCTGAAGACCACTGCAGGGGCTCCTACTTTCTGAAGATTTCCTCTTCATATGTCCCTTTTGCTGTCCATGATGGGGAGGGGAGATCAAGTTGGGGATCAAAAGTAGGAAGCTGATTAAAACAATTCAAATCCCAAATATGATACATCACACATCCAAAGACATGAAGAGGAGGGAAAATGGAAACAGTGTATTAAATGACTTCACCCACCCAGGTGTCTCAACTGCTTGGATCATCCTCTTCATTTCACCAGCCTCTGAGGGTTCCTCAATATCATTCCACCCCATCAATCCCCAAGACCCTCTGGGTGCTCAGAACACTGACAGACTCTAAAATCCAGCAGCCAAATCCCACCTCTTCTCCAGTAGTCAGGGAGAGCCACAAGGAGACATCAGGGCCTCATATCAAGGATGAGGACTGTCCTAGTTCAGTCTAACAGCACATCTTTAGCCCTAGGTGCCAAGGATGGCACTAAATACTGAGTCCCTTTTTGACCAGATCCCTGCTCCTAAGCCCCTCACTGTGGTTTAGCAGTTACAAGGCTGTCATAAGAAGAGTGCCAAGGGAGCAGGAATATAGGCCACTTAACCCAGTGGAAGGAGAGGAGTTCAGGGAAGCCTTCCTGGAAGAGGTGGTATCCGGGCTGAATTTTGAAAGACAGTAAGAGGCAGCCAGACAAAGGCAACAGGGAAGGGCACTGAAGTCAGCAAACTGCCCGAGCGAGGCTCAGAGGTGTGACGCAGCACTGCATGCTCTGGGAGAGGGGAAGTGGAAGCAAGTCGTTATCACCAAGCATAAAGCACAGGGTAGATTATAGAGAGGGGATGGAGAGAGGCAACCGGGCCTTGACTGCTGTGCTAATAAGTTTTGACTTTATCCCAAGGGCAACAGGGAACCATTAAAAAGTTTCCGACAAGACAGGAACACGGTCCAGTCTGCAGTTTAGAACAATCCCTCTGCCTGCCATTAGGAGTGTGGACTAGGGGGACAGGAAGCAGTGAGGGAGACCCCCCCAGCAAAAGATGGGGAAGGGTCAAGGCAAAGTCAAGGGCCCCTGAATGAGGAGCAGCTCTTTGTTCTGAGGCATAAGCCACGTCTGCTAGGGTCTAGTCTGGTCGAACAAGGAAGAGTGGGGGGCAGCCTGGGGGCTCTGAGGCTGGGGAGAGGAAGGGCATGGTGAGAAGGAAAGCAACTTGAGTCTCAGTTCTTTGAGCTGCAAGGGGTCCCCTGGAAGCCCCTGCACCCAGCGGGCCAGAGTTCACAGGCAGTTTCCTCATCATCCCCAAGCACCCCAGTCCCTCCTGCCTCTGCTCAGCCTCCATCTCTCTTCCTGCCCTAGGTTGGGGAAGAGGCCCTGCCCACCCAGGTCCATTTCCTCCCTGTGAGAGCAGAGGGGCAGAGAGACAGAGCCAAGATGGGCAACACCCCAACCCCCTGCCTGGGAAAGACTGGACTGCGGTACCTACCATCTCACATTCAAAATTCATCTCCTTCCTTATTCTCAGGCCCCTCCTCGTGCTGGGCCTGGGCCACACCCCACCCGCCACTCGGCACCCCCTTCTTCCGTGCACTGACGCCCCCACCCGGCTGTCCCCACCATCAGGGCCCACGCCTGTGAGCTGACCCCCGTTACGCCTCATCACACTGGGTACTGAGCCTGTTCATTTCCACCAGCTGCACTGCCTCAACAACGGGAGCCACGTTGCCTTCATTCTTAAGGCTGGTGCCACTCAGAGCCTGGGGAAGAGCCTCCCCATGTGGACTGGTGATGGGGTTTCTTTCTCATGGAGCCCAATCTGCCCAGAGAAGGTGTGTTCCCTGAAGACAGGTTGTCCAACACCTGTCTCTGTCCGAATCACTTTCTCCGCCAAAAACAACCACTATGCTGCCAAAATAATACACTCAGAAGTGATGTTCTCAGGGCTTCCCTGGTGGTCCAGTGGTTAGGACTCCACGCTTCCACTGCAGGGGGCACAGGTTCAGTCCCTGGTCAGGGAACTAAGATCCCACATGCTGCATGGCAGGGCCAAAAAAACTTGAACGTTCTACTATTCACTTGGAGAAAAGGAAAACTGCAAGCATATTTTTGATTCCTAACACATGCCATTGTCTCTAATTCTCCAGTAATCCTGTAGAGAAGCAACTCTGGCCACCATTTTACAGGTTAAGAAACTAAGATTCAGAGAAGTCAAGCCATTTGCCCAAGTCACACAGGTTACAGTCTGAGCCTGGACCTCCAAGCTCTCCTGTGCATTCCACTGCCTGCAGAGAGGCCCACGTTTAACCTTGGGTCATATTACCTCTCTGGCCTCAGTTTCCTCATCTGCAGAGTGGGAGAACAGGAAGACCTCCCCCAGAGGTCGGTGTGAGAGAACTGAATGAGATGATCCATAAAGAAGCTGGCACATGGTACCCTCCCGCACGTAGCCATCCTCCTGCTCCGCTCATTGCCATCTGGAGGGTACACTGCCCTCCCAGTGCTTCCCGGGTCCATCCACACTTCGGGCCCTTCTTGGGGAGGGCAAGGAGAGGTACCCTCCTGCATGATAAGTGAACCAATAAACCAATCTTTTTGTCTGAGTGGGTATAAATTATAGCAGGAAGCTTTTTGGGTTGGTGTCTTCCATGGCATTAGAAATACCATTAATTATGTATTAAGTGTTTGAAAGGAAAAGACATCAGTAACCTATAGGATGTATTTGCATAGTAATAGAGGATTGATTAGATGCAATGTCTGTACTGAGGGCCACTGGGATTCAGGTCCCCGGCTTCACAGTGATGGTAAATTACAGCCACAAAAATCTCTGCGACAGTAAATAATGGCGTCCCAATTGCCAAAGGAACTCCCGGTGCCTGCTGATGAGAAGTGGGCAGCCCCTCAGTCACTTGGGGTGGGGAAAACAGGACAGGGCCCCACGTCCCCCCTGCTGGGGGTCTGATTTTCATGGTGGGTGACTCCTCCCCGCAGCCCAGACCTGAGCTGGCCATAAACGCCTGCTCAACTCAGTCTGCAGATACTCCAGAGAAAGGCTGGAAGCTGCTTCCTAAGCCTGGATACTGCTAAAGGCTCTTCTGCAATTCCCTCTGGGAGTTAGACGTTCGAGTAAAAAGAAAATGCATGTGTTGCTTCTCAAGCTGCAAGGGTGCGTGTCCCCTTTTAATGAGGAGATGGGGAGGGTTGGAGGACAGCTGCTCTGACTCCTGGAGAGATGAAGGCCACCGAAACCCCTGTAGTCTGAAACCCCTGTAGCATGCTGCCCGGAAGTGGCAGGGACAGGATCCTACATGAGGGGCAATGACAATAATACCAGGCAACATTATGAGTGTCTATGGTATGCCAGGCCCGGGCTAAGGCCCTGCATGGATTAGGCAGCAGGTGCTATCATAACCCCATTGTATAGGTGAGGAAACTGAGGCGCAGAAAGATCTCCCCGAGATATCAGCACTGCCCCCTCTCTCATCTCCTTGGTGCTTTTACTGAACTGTCACCTTCTTCATAATGTTATTTACTTTTGGCCGCGCTGTTACTGCATGGGCTTTTCTCTGGTTGCAGTGAGTGCGGGCTACCCTCTAGCTGCGGTGCACGGGCCTCCCACTGCAGTGGTTTCTCTCGTTGTGGAGCAGAGGCTCTAGGACACGTGGGCTCGGTAGCTGCAGCTCCCAGGCTCTAGAATACAGGCTCAATAGTTGTGGCACATGAGTTTGGTTGCTCTGTGGCATGTGGGATCACCCCAGATCAGGGATTGAACTCATGTCTCCTGTATTGGCAAGCAGAATTTTTTTTTACCACTGAGCCACCAGGGAAGCCCTAAATGTCACCTTTTAATTAAGACCTTCCCTAACCACTATTTAAAACTGTATTCCCATCGCCACTCCATCACTCCCTTGTCACCTTCAGACATGCTCTATCATCGACTAACTTATTTTGTTCATAGGCTGGCTGCCTCCACTAGAATGTAAGCCCCACAAGGGCACAGGTTTCGATCTGTTCATCTTGTATCATTCACTGCTGTATCCCCAGCAGCTAGAACAGGGTTCAGCACCTAAGTGTTCTGTGAACTTATGTTGAGTAACTAGAAGTTTAGTTACCTGTCCAAAGTCACTCAGCTTTCAAATGCCAGAGCTGACATTCAAACCCAGGCACTCTGGTCTCTGACCCAGAAAGGACCTTCTCCCACTGCTGAATGAAACTCCATGGGCAACCGTGATCTCTCAGCCTCCGTTACTCTGATCTGAGATGGGAATACCAGGTCTTCTGGCAGCAGTCCTCATCTGACTTTTTGTGGGCAAAGATAAGCAGACTTGAAAACAGACCTTCTCCAAATAACCCTTGTGTGATGGACTGAATGTTTGTGCTCCTCCTCGCTCAAGATTCTTATGTTGCAGCCCTAACCCCAGTGCAGTTGTATTCGGAGTTCAGTTTAGTTCCGTTCGGTTCAGTCCAGTCCAGTTCAGTTCAGTCACTCAGTCGTGTCCGACTCTTTGTGACCCCATGGACTGCAGCACATCAGGCTTCCCTGTCCATCACCATCTTGCTCAAACTCATGTCCATTGAGTCAGTGATGCCATCCAACCATCTCATCCTCTGTCATCCCCTTCTCCTCCTACCTTCAATCTTTCCCAGCATCAGGATCTTTTCTAATGAGTCAGTTCTTTGCATCAGGTGGCCAAAGTATTGGAGCTTCAGCTTCAGCATCAGTCCTTTCAGTGAATATTCAGGACTGATTTCCTTCAGAATGGACTGGTTTGATCTCCTTGCAGTCCAAGGGACTCTCAAGAGTCTTGTATTTGGAGTAAGGAAGTAATTATGGTCAAATGAGGTCATAAGAGAGCTTCCCAGGTGATGCTAGTGGTAAAGAACACACCAGCCAATGCAGGAGACATAAAAGATACAGGTTCAATCCCTAGGTCAGGAAGATCCCCTGGAGGAGGGCATGGCAACCAATTCCAGTGTTCTTGCCTGGAGAATCCAATGGACAAGGAGCCTGGTGGGCTACAGTCTACAGGGTCACACAGAGTCAGACACAACTGAAGCGACTTAGCAAGCACACATGTATGTACGGGGTTATGAGGGTAGGGCCCTGACCCAATAGGATTAGTATCTTTCTAAGAAGGTCACCAGAAAGCACTCTCTCTACCTCTCTCCCCCTGCTACCTCCTGTGAGTGAGCACATACCCAGGAAAAGCCATGCTAGCACATAGCAAGAAGACAGCTGTCTGCAAGCCAGGAGGAGAGCTCTCACCAGAACTCAGATTGGCTAGAATCGTGATCCTGGACTTCCAGCCTCCAGAACTGCGAGGAGATGGATTTCTGTTGTTTAAGCCACCCAGTCTATGGTACTGTGTTACAGTGGTCTGAGCAGACTCACATACTCTGTCATCGCTGAGCACTGAGTGGGACTCTCACCTGCTCAGGAAAGCTGATGGCTCCCCAGTGCCTGCAGGGGAAGGTCCAGACTCCAGCACCTGGTCCCAAATGTGCATTAATTAACTGAGTAATGGTGGCTGAATCAGAGCCCATTTGGTGCCTCCCCAGACTTGCTCTGCTGCAGCTGCCTCCCATAACATCCATCAGCTACTTTCTCACAGGAGAACCAGGCTGCCACCCCAGCATCTCATCTAACACCACCTCTATCCTACCACCTCTCCCCTGGGGTGAGACTCTGGCACAGCCTCCCCTAGCAGTGCCCAGGTTCCATCCTCTGTCCACTGGAAGAGGAGGGGCTGGCTTCTCACTTCTGGACTCGCTGAGACACCATACTACAGGGTCTGGGATTCGGCTTCCCCAGTGGCTGCCCAGAGGGACCAGGTGATGTGACCTAGCAGTGCAAGGGAGTTTCCCCATGGGGAAAACTTGGAGCAACAAGAGACGAAGATACTGGCAGATAGAGTCTCTCTCTTCCACCCTGAGCAAACTGTTCTGAGTCACACTGGTTCCATTGGGCTTAACCACAAACATCCCTTGTGAGGAAGCAACTGGCTTTCTTTCCTCACTTCCTTGTGAAGCTGTGGCTGGTTGGCATTTGTTTTTCCTCCTTTGTTGCACACCTTCCCTTTTCTTCTCCCTCTCCTTTCCCTGGAACTGCACCCCTACCCCAGGGGAAGCAATAGCACCAAGTTTTGCCTTAATCTCTGTTTTCTGGGAAGCCAAAATCTACTCAATCGTGGACGGCCTTTGGTGCCAGTAGGGCTTTACTCAAAGATCCAAAGAGAAGATGAATCATGACTTTGAAAAGGAAACCAGACACAGCTACCCCTTTGATGGGGGAAGTGATCCAAATCCTTGGAGACACAGGCCAAGAATCTCCTGCTTCCTCTGCTGTTTCTGGAAATCCTTCCACCCATGGAAAAGTAAACACAGCCAAGGGAACTTGACTTCCTGAAAGACACTGAAGGGACTCAGGCTTGTTGCTAGTCTGAGGAGCATCTGATAAACAATTCCTACTAGGGCACAAAAGACATACTACAGAACCTCTGCTTTCAAATGGAGCCCGTGAGAACTGGTGACGCTAACATCTACTTACTAAGTCTTTATTATGTCCCATGCACTAAGCTAAGCCCCTTACTCCACTGTTCATTTAATTTTCACAACAGCCCTACGTACTGCTATAAGAATTAAGCACTATTATTATTGTCCCTTTCACAGAGGAGAAAATAGGTGCTCAGACACGTTAGGTAACATGCCAGAAACCACGCAGCCAGGACTCAACGCTTATATCTAAACGGCTAATGTAGAGCACAGTGATGGCCCATAAGGAAGATACACTGGGACTATAGCCTTCCTAAGGAAGCTTTTCGGGTTGGTATTTCCTGTGGTGTTAGAAATATTATTAATTCTGTACTAGGTATGGATGTAATGTACAACCGGATAAATGTAATTAACATTGCTTTATGATACATACAAAAGCTGTTAAGAGAATAAATCCTGAGTTCTCACCACAAGAGAAAAATATTTTTTCTATTTCTTCAGTTTTGTATCTATATGAGATGATGGATGTTCACTAAACTTACTGTGATAATCACTTCATGATGTATGTAAGTCAAATCATTATGCTGCACACCTAACACTTACCCAGTGCTACATGTCAATTACAGCTCAATAAAACTGGAAGGAAATACGTGAATGTGTGTGTGTGTATATAATGTATTAGGTGTTTGAATAGAAAAAACATTTTTGGCTCCTTTGTTTCCCATAAGGTCCTCCCCAGCCAAATATGGATACAAAGGGGCTGAAACACCCAAAGCGACCCTTCCTTTACACCCCTCAGGGGGATGTTGGGGGGTGCTTGAGAAGCAGGCAACAGGGCACAAGTCGGAGTGTATTTGTCTCCAGGTCTGATATGACACAGTTGGCTCTGGTCAGAAGCAACTACCATGGAATAAGAAAGTGTCCTCCCTAGCTGCTCCTCCCAGGGTCCCAGCACCTCTACCCACCAACCAATCCCTCTGCTCAAAGGAGGGACAAGCAGAGGTTTCTGAGCTTTCATCCTCCCCTAGTCACCCAGTTTTGAGAGGGAGTCCTGGACCAGAAAGAGTAAAAGCAAACGCAGCAATTGTTAATATAATGACCTTGAAGAGGAGCAACTCCATTTTACCTTGAAAAGTGCAGAACTGAAAGCAGAGTCTATTTAGACAATGCAAATGATATGCATGTAATATGCAAACTCAAATACAAATAATCCAGGGCCAGGCCAGGGTGAAGGCACCCAGTGGCCTCTAGAGGGAGGTAGGGGTGAGTGGACCTGGGCATTTAGGACCTGGAGTCAGAAGCAGGTGAGGGCTTTGGGTGGGAGCATCTTAGAGGGGACCCAGGTCCATGGCACAGTGAACCTTCCAAACCCCACGCAATCTTCCCGTTGCACCTACATACACACACACACACACACACACACACACACACACACACATCACTGTTGTCACCACACCAACACACCATTAAAGTACTCACAACACTCACAGAAACACACATAAACAGACACGCTGCCATGAAACTCTGACACACAGACACCAGTCACTCACGAAGACGCAGACTCACACAGCTACGCACGCCACCACGCCCTTGAAGACAAACGTGGATGGAAGCAGACACACGCAGACACACACTAGTAGACACATACCAACACAGACACAAACACAGAGCACACATCTCCATGCTGACCCAGCACAGCCAGTCTATAAATCTGCCAGGAGAAGAAATCTAGAGGCACTGAATGCCCAGGTGCCCCCTGGTAGCTTGGTGGTAAATAAACCGCCTACCAAGCAGGACACGTGGGTTCGATCCCGGGCTTGGGAAGATCCCCTGGGGAAGGAAATAGCAACCCACCCCAGTATTCTTGCCTGAGAAATCCCGTGGACAGAGGACCTGGCGGGCTTTAGTCCATGGTCACAAAAGAGTCAGACACAGCTGAGCAACTAAACAACAAGAACACCTGAATACCTACTTTGTACCAGGCAAGGTGCAGGAACCTGAAATCCTCATTTGATCTTCACAAAGCAAAGTTACGGAGTGGTGGGCGTGTATAGGCCCAAAGGTGAGCCTATAGGCTCGAGCTTACAGTTAAGTAGCACAAGAGACCCGGCGAGGGAGGGTACCATGGAGCCACCTGTTCCCCTCCCCCAGCAGAGCCTCCCCTGGACGAGAACACAGCCGTCACTGCCAGCTCTTCCTCCTCCACCCTGTGGTCCTCCCTAGCCAATGGTTAACCTCTGGCTTCCTCTGAGGCACTCCTGCCCTTCTCCACTCGGCCCTTTCATCACTCTGCCCGGGGTGTGCCCTACCATGCAACCTTACATTAATTCTGGCCTTTGTATAATCTAATTTGGAGGTTTCCTAGGGGAGGAAGGCAATCATTTCTTTCCATCCAAATGGAATACAAGACTAGATTTTCAGTCTCTGCCTGTCTCAGGGTGAATGTTCACATTAGAAAAATGATGCTTTCCCCCAAAGTATACAAACTTTAAATGCCACTCTGCTCACCACTTCCTACACACACACACACACACACACACACACACACACACACACACACACACAGAAAAGGAAATGTGCTTTTCAGAGCAAAAAATGAATAAGATTTCTCACTCTCTATTAAGTCACCATGTCACTTTGGGCAAGTCACCCACCGTCCCAGGGTCTCAATTCCCACATTTGCCTCGTTTGAGAGGTAAGACAAGCTAATCCTCAAGGACCCTCCCTCTCCCACCTTCCATCTCCCTGAGGCTAGTAGTTGCCCCCTCAGTGTTCCCCAGAACTGTCCCCTGACCTTGGGGACTCACTGCTAATGCTGGGATCTGAGAAGAGCTAAGGCCTGGGCCCTGCCAGGGTAGGACAAGGTCAGCCACAGTCTCAGAGTCAGGATTCAGCCACCAACCCCGGCCTCTGGCTTGCCTACCTGAGATATCTATGTCCCCTTGGTAGCCTCAGAGGTTCAAAGGGGATGTCAGCTTGTAGCTTATTATATTTTACAATACCTTAAGATATAATAAGGCTGTGATTTCAGAGCAAGCTAGAACAGTTGCAAAATGCCACATTGATGGTTTTGAGTGTATTTTAGGGCCTTGAGCTCTCTTCCCAAATTAATATTCATAGGGACAGGCATGCCATTTATTTGCATATGTAGATTGTTGCTCATTCACTGCAGGATAAAAAAGTTTTGGGGTGTTTTTGTTTATTGTAGTTATTTTAAGCTTGGATGATAAACCGATCAATTTCAGGCAGGGGAAGGGCAGCTTCCAAGGGCAGGAGTAGGTTTTAAAGAATTTTTGATCCGAGGAAAGGCATATCCCAGATACACAGGAGTGAATCATACCGACCCTGACCAATGAGCAGAATCAATTCCAGGACGGCTCTTTCAAGGTCATCCCATTCAGCCCCTACTTCAGAAAGCTTGGCCATCCCACATGGCCCCCACAGGTCCTTGGGAAACCAACCCCACCATTATCACTCAAGGTCACAGTTGAGAGGCAGGCACAGGTTTGAGGTGTGACTTTGGACAAGTCACTTGAGCCCCTGTTTCTGAGGATGGTGACCTGGTTTGCCAAGTTGTTGTAAAATACACACTAGAGAGTAATAGAAATGAATGGTGGTGATGGTCGCATAACATTATGTAGTATTTAATACCAGTGAAATGTACACTTCAAAATGGTTAAGGTAGCAAATTTTATGTTATGTGTGTTTTATCACAATAAAAATAAAATTTTTAAAATAGGACAAACTTGAAAATAAATGCACCAAAAAAGTGCTTGTTAAAGTGTGAAGCCCTAATCAAGGTAGCAGTTGCTAAGATATCTTCTCTCCTGAGGTCACTGGTATCCACTCCTCCCAAGTGCCTTCAGGGAAGGCACCATCTCCTGCTACTGCCATCCACTGGAGGATCTGAGAACCATTATCCCGTCTTTATTGGCTTCACTCCTCTTTTCTGCACCAAATAACACCCTGACGACTCCACCAGAAAGCTGTGAGTCCACTGGGAGAGTCTAGTGTTTCTCAAGTTACTCCAGAGTCCTTGTATTCTGATCACTCAAAGCACCTTGAAACCTGGTGAGGGCCTGTAGGGAGCGGGCAGTGAAGCCTGTTAGCAAGTCAGGGACTCTGAGTCCACAGACCTGCATGGAGTCCAGATATCCCCAATGTCCAATGGGACCTTGACTGCTCAATCTCTCTGAGCTCAAGTTTCACCTGTGCGATGGGGCTAACACTATTCTACCTACCCCTTGAGCCAGTACTGCATAACAAAAGTACCAAACATTTCTATTATAGGATTGCAGAGCCATCAGCCTCACTTCTAGCATTAACTCTTTCAAACCACTGGGGGCGCTGTTTCGGAGCGCTCAACATTTGTTCTCAAGCCGGAGTTCCTTAGGCACCAAAGCACCATTCTACTGTTGTGATTTCATTTCAGTGCTCAAGTAGTCATACTCAGTCGGAAGACCCAGCTTTGCATCAGTGTTTGTTGTTGCACTAGAATTAAAGTTCCTTTAATTGTCATGGGCTAAGGCGATGGCACCCCACTCCAGTACTCTTGCCTGGAAAATCCCGTAGACAGAGGAGGCCGGTAGGCTGCAGTCCATGGGGTCGCGAAGAGTCGGACACGACTGAGCGACTTCACTTTCATTTTTCACTTTCATGCATTGGAGAAAGAAATGGCAACCCACTCCAGTGTTCTTGCCTGGAGAATCCCAGGGATGGGGGAGCCTGATAGGCTGCCGTCTATGGGGTCGCACAGAGTCGGACACGACTGAAGTGACTTAGCAGTAGCAGCAGCAATGAGGAAAAAAAAAAAAAAAAGTGGCCACCTAATACCCAAATGCTTTTGTGCCAAAGTCTGGCCAGATGATCCCTCAGCATGTTGTAAGAACAAACATCCCAGCTAAGAAAAGTACTGGGAGAGCTGAGTCACCACAGGGCACGTGGTGGAGCAAGCAATCAAAACCATGATCATGTCACAAGGGCTGATTTAGTCTTAGCACTATAACAGCATCTATCATGTTAAATTAATATTGTTAATCTGATTGTTAATGGCTTTGTAGTTTGCATTTTAATTTATAAACTTGTTTGAGCACTAAGATTATGTATGAGTTATAAGCCAAAGCTGTTTATGTCTAATTTTTTGTTTATATAGATTTTTAAATATTATATTAATAATTTAAGACAATATTAGAGGTCTGTGGGAAGCATTTTCTCCCTTTAAAATGGAACCATCTGTACATTTCTCAAGTTTTAAAACCATTGGCCTAAAAATTAATGCAGAGAACAACCTGGGGAGTAGATAGAGTCCCTAAAAATCAGGGTTATTGTTCATTTTCTTCTACAGTGGATGGGAAGAGGGGAGTTTGGCTGAGAAGAAACTGCAGTAGGTGAAGGTTAAGTGATTTGCCCAAGGTCACTCATCGACCTTGGATGTCAGGGAAGTCTCAGGAATCTTAGGTAATTTCCTTCCTCCTTCATTCCTGAAGCATATTATTCTACTTTGACTGAACAAGGAAAGCTAATAAGTGACTTTCTCTGCATCCCGGTTCCTCTTTCCCTCACCCCCGAGCAGAGCCAAACTTTTATCTAAGTCCTGAAGAAAGGTAGATTCCTATCCCAGCTCCAAGCAGAGGGTCCAAGCTCAAAGTGACCCAAGGAGGTTCAAAATAAAAGTTTTCCTGTCTATTGTGAAGGGACAATGAATGTGGTATGAAGAAGGTTCCACCCACAGATCTCTGCAGAGCCTGCCCTTTCCCACTGCTGACACCAGCATCTCCGATAGGTAGACACCGAGGCCAGCTTGGGGCTGGCTCCTGGGGAGAAGGACTAAACCAGTTTTGAGGAGGTAGTTTGTTAGAAAGGTGAGACCTACACAGAGCCCAGGTGAAGGTGGGCCAGGCAGCAGGTAATTAAGAGCTACGTTGTGCAGGAGAGAGGTGGGAGTTACAGCAACTCAGGAAAGAGGTAGATCGATGAGAGAGAGCAGAGATGGACGTCCCTAGAAGGTGGGGTGCCACAGCTGAGATGTGAAGATCGAGTGGGACCTGGCTGAGTGGAGGGACGTGCTCATTTCAGCCAGTGGTCACAGCTGTGAGAAGGTGACAGGGTTTCTGAGGCACTGAAGAGGCTAGAGATGGGCAGCCCTCACCTCCTCCCAAGTTCCTCTCCTTCTCTGCACTGCCACCGTCCTGCTTATCCTTGGACTTACCAAGGGAGTTCTCACCTCAGGGCCTTTGCACTTACTATTCCCTCTGCATTGCAGGTGCCCCTTACCCCCAGATATCCACATGGCTTCCTTCCTCTCAGTCTCTGCTCAAATGTCACCATTAGAGAGGCCTTCCCTGACCACAATGCATCCCATCACCATCTATGCCCTTTACCTTGCTATTTTTCTTCATTGCAACCGGCACAAAGTATATAGTATGTTCACTTTTTTACCACCTGTTTCCCCCACTTCAGCACAAACTCATGAAGGCAAGGGCTTTGGTTTGTTCCCTGCTATATTGAGTATGTGATCAATGATCAGTGTCTTCAGAATGAATGAATGAAAGGAAAGAAGAATGCTATAAAGAGTGGAAGAATGCCACTCACAGCTCCTGGAGGTAGCAGAGACCTCCTTCCTATTGGTAAGTCAGCAGTGTTTTCCTTCCACAGGTAAGACGCAGGAGACACGGAACAGGAGTGGTACCAGGTGAGGGTGGATGGGTACAAAGAGTCAGATGAGGGTAAAGGGAGGGCTTAGGGGTTCAGAAGAGCTGGCTCAGATCCAGCTTGATCCCACTGGCAGAACATTTTTTTTTGCTCTTAAAGGAATCTCAGGATCAGGCTTGAGGGTGCCGGGAAAGATAGTCAAGGTATTAATAAGATGAGGGATCAGGCCTTCCTTGGTGGTCCAATGGTTAAGGATCCACCTTCCAATGCAGGGGACATGGGTTTGATCCCTGGTTGCAGAACTAAGATCCCATACACCATGCGGCAACTAAGCCCGCAAGCCACAACTAGAGAGCCCGTGTGCTGAAACTAAGACTCTATGCAGCCAAATAAATAAATAAAATATCTCTTTTCAAAAAAGTGAGAGATCGAAACAAGACACAACATAACAGGGGGTGGAAGGTCTTCAGGAAAGAGTCATGGTAAAAGTCCCCCAGCACACAAGAGAGGGCCTGAGTCTCATCAGAGATGAGAGATGGAAGGAGGCAGGGAGACAGAGCAAATGGGAAAAAGAGGCTGGGATAACAGGGCACCCACAGGTCAGGAGAACATCCAGAAGATGTATGAAATGGAGCGTAGAAGAGAGACCTTGACTTCACCCTCCCTTTGCCTCCCGCTGCTGAGTGAGCCTGGAAGCCACTTAACCTCTCCCAGCCTCCACTTCCTCATCTGTAAAATGATGACCATAATCCCAACCTCAAGGGTGTTTACAAGGCTGAGTTCCAACAGCTCCTAAAAATCACCTAAACTAGTGCCTGGCATACAGCAGGCAGGCATTCATCAAAGTGAGTCTCTTCTCCAAATTGAGGTTAAGGAAAAAAGGGTGAGGATGAACTGACTTTTCAGGTAAATAATCTTATTCCCCTTATTCCTGATTTATTAATTCAATAAATATTCACTGAAGTGCCCTGTGTATTACAACTGGATACAAAGAAGGTTTCGCTTTCACCCCATCTCAGACCTTGATGGCCTTACATCCAATTGGGAAGATGAGGAACATTGCAATAAAATGCTGAACAATGACCCCAGAGTGTATTGTTAAGTATCAAATTTGTGCTGTCAGCAATAACTGCTACAGAAATTCAGGGGAAGGAGAGACGGATGCTTCGCGATCACTATGGGCTCTGGTGGTCCGGGATGGTCTAATGAGGATGCAGCTCTAACCCTGGCCTTGAAGGAAAGGGTGGTTTGACTTAAACTCAGAGAAAGGCAGAACTTGAAGCAGAGTCGGACGTGACAGTGAGCCACGCCACCAGGAGAAAGGACGCAGGCAAGTGGTGGAGATTCACAGGGGTCTGTTGAGGAGTTTGGGCTTCATCCAGTGAGTACTATGGGGAAAAATGTAAGGTAACGAGTGGATAAAAATGACATTTGGGGATGACCTGAAAGAGGGAGATATGAGAAGCTGCAAAATAGTACCTCAAGCAATATGTGTCTGCAGCACGGATTCTAGGCTCATCACCACCTCTGTACTCGAATTAGTGACCATTCTATTTGCCGAACACCATAGAATGCTCCTGTAGGAGATTTGATGCTCCTCCTACCATGGTTGGCCTGCGAGTCCCAGTTGTTGCTTTATTCTCTGGTCATTTGTCCCCATGACCCCAAGGCACTATGGCTTGGGGCTGGGAGATCAGAGCAGGAGGCTACTGCCATCACCCAGCATGAGATAGAAAGAACCTGCACAAAGGGAGCATCTCATGCCAGAAAGGAGGACTTATATTCAAGAAACATAATGAAGAGAAAAGAAAGTCCATGCTTTAATAGTTGAAATAGAGGGAGGCAGGCATCAGAAGTGTTGCTAAGGTTTTAAGCCCAAGCCTCTGGGAAGACGGTGCTGCCAACAACAAGAATGAAGAATCCAGAAGGGCAGATGGCTTGAGAGATGGGAAGACATTAGATTCCACTTTAGGCATGTAGACTTTATGATAGCAGCCAGATATCCTAATAATAATAGTATCTAATCAGCAACTAGAATGTATGAAGAGTTGGAGACTGATGGGCCGTTCAAAGGAGTGGAAACCAGGAACTGTCGACTGGCAAGGAACTCACTGTGACTGCCTCCCAGAGCTGCTGACTATATTCGGATTGTCAAAGACAGAAAAGAGATCAGAACCCAGCTTGGCTTAAGGTCCCATTTCGCCACCGAGAAAAGCAAAGCAAGAGGCAGTACAGTAAGCTGGGCAGAAGCTCATGACCCATCCATACCAAGATGCTGGAGTTCCAGTGTACACTATGAACCACCTCCTCTAGGAGGTCTTTTCTAACTTCCGTGGCTCCCACTGATGTTATACTCCTCATACCATGGTTGGCCTGCAAGTCCCAATTATTGATTTACTCTCTTGTTCTGTTCTCTGATTATTTGATAGTCTACATGGTCTAGACCTTACAAGTCTGCCACACTAGATTATAATTCTTGGACATCAGAGATCAAATCTTCAAATAACTTTCTACTTCTTACATACTAATCAAGTGCAGTTATTGAGTTAAATCATATCTAGTTTCCCAATACATTCCCATTACACAGATGAATGAACTGAGACTCAAAGAAGTAAAATACTTTGCTCAGAGTCACAGGGCTAAGAAGGAGTACAGAAAATTAAAACCCAAGTCTTAAATGCTATAGCAGGCATTGTTGGTTGCTCCTTTCTTTTTTCCAAAAGCATTCTAATTTTTTTCATCTCGGAGACTCAACAAATCAAGATTATTCTAAACCAGTTATGGTGGTCTCCTTCCCTTGCCTGTGGTTGGCTTATGCATGGACATGTGACTCACAATTTAGCCAGTGAGACTTGAGGGAAAGTCTACTGAGCCTTCTGGTAAAGGTTCCCCTCCTGCCTTTTCTGCCTCTGCACATAATCGTAAGGGTGTAATACCTGGATTTGTTACAGCCAACTTGTGACCTTGAGACCAAGAAATGATGAAAAGAATTTGTATCTTTGATGATGTATTGAACCACTGAAAGAACTAAGCTTGGGGCGGACAGCCCGCATCTGTTGTAGTAGGAGATGCTAAGGCAGAACTGTTTCAGCCAGTTGAATTCAGGTTTTTGCTCTGTGCACCCCTGACTGATACCCACACCAATCAAGGGCTTTAGTCACTACTACCTGAGCTAAGCATCACTGGAGATACATAACAAGTAAAATCCTGTGCCTTGCCCTTATTGTGCCTGTCCCAAGATTGGACCTTCAATATGTGTTCAATCTATATTTGATTAATTGATTCTCCCTTTGCTCATCAGTTATCTTTCTTCCCTTTACTCAGCTTCACTGATTATCTTTAAGTTTCAGCTTCCATTTGCACTGTGGTCTCAACATTTCTACCAGATCCTTCCCCATCACCTCCCCCCACCTCCAAGGACCAAGCCAAAAGCAACGGACTCACGCTTCGCCCACAGAGACCATCACCGAAAGTCCGCGTTCCTAAATATTTGTTCTTTGAAATGTCTTTCTCAATTAGATCTCACCCAAATGTTTGAGAATCAGGCTGAATTCCAACTTCCTGCTCCAGAACAGACATGTTGAGCCTGCATAATTACTGCAGCCAGCTTTATTTGCTATAAAAACATGGATTTTTTTTTTTTTTGCTCCTTCTCAACTGTAAAATAATCAATAAATAGAATCCAGATGAAAAATGCCAGCATTTAGGAGAACAACTCTTTTATGATTCTTTTCTTTTGGGTCTAATTAACACACTGGGGATAAAATGTGTTGATACACTTGCCCAACCAGCTAAGGTGAAACAACTCTGCTGAGATACAGCTTCACATCAGAGACACAGGTGAAACAGACAGTTTCAAAACATTATGAAATGTTCCACAAACATCTGTAAACCTGTGAGGTGGACTTCCTCCAATGCCTCTCTGTTCAACTATTCAACTTTTTCTTTGTCCCCTATGAACACATTACATAGATGCTGTCAAATGAAACACAGATAGTCCCATTAGCAGGAGAAGCAATCTCCCTGACTTTCTTTTAAATGAAGAAGACATGCCTCTTTGGACAATGACCACTGGGGCCATGAAAGTTTCATGAAGGGCTCTTGGAGTGGATGATATCTTTTCAATTATATCAGTGCTAAAATAAACCCCCACAGAGCCACAGGGCATCGAGTCTACATCCCAACACAGGACACCTATTTATTCCCTAATTAAATTGGATATATTCTCTCTGTATATGAATTGATGAAAATATTCTTTTAATTCTATGGTCTCCTGGTGGGTAAGGGGGAGGGAATCATCCCTAGGCAAATTCATGGAGTTCCTAGAGCTAAATCACAGTCTTTGTTCCAGGCTCCCTCACTGCATCATCTCAGGAAAATCACTCACTCTCCCTTGTTCTCACACAGTAGTTCTTTCATTGTGGTCCTGGGGCCAAGAGCATCAACATCACCTGGGAACTTGTTAAAAATTCAAATTACTGGGCCCACTCTGGACCTGCCGAATCAAAAATTCTGGGGGTGGAGCACAGCAATCTGTGTTCAAGCAAGCATGCTGCACTGAAGTCTGAGAAGCACTGGTCTACAAAACAGGAAGGAAAGAGCATTATTTTAAATTGAATCAGGGATAAGGGATACCTGGACTTTTCAGAGCCTGGGCTCCTTTCTGAATAACTGTCTCAAACTGCAGAGTAGGGCTCCATTTACCCATCTGTACAATGGGGCTACAGTGTTCACCAAGAAGCTGTGGGTGCTAGAATTCAAGAAGTATGTGGTTACCTGGCACCAGTCTCTATGGATACCTAGCAAGATCATGGTTGCCAATACTCAACAGCTCCCTCCCACCATACTCTGACTGGCAGAAGCTCTGCAGAGCAGTCCTCCAATGCCACGTCTAAGGTCATCACTGCAGCTGCCTCTGGGTTACCCTTGGCAACCAGGAGCCAGAGTCATGGTCGCCCACAGAATTTTGAAATGCCATAGCCAGTAGCCTCAAGCCTTCTTACCTCAGAGCCTTGAACCACCAGAGAGGAGGCTCAGGATTATTCTGTTCTATTGTCCCGTTTCAGCAATTCTTCAGACATCGCTTATATTTGCCCCCACTCTACATCTAGACTTTAAGCCTGAGAATGACACCTAGAATGCCAGCCTCGTGAGGTATGGGACTCTGCCTGGCTGGTTCATGGCTGTCTGCCCAGTGCCTGGCACAAAGTAAGAGCTCAAGAACTGTTTATTGACTAAACTTTCCTAGCACAGTAAATGCCCTGCCCATAGTAAGTCCAATCATAAGCCCCAAACCTTCAAGTACCCAAAACTTATGTTTGGAAAGGGGCAAAGAAACTATATCAAACCCCAGGGAACAAGGAGAAAAGGGAAAAGGAGAAGCAAGGGCCTGAATATTTCCCAGCTGAAGCCAGAACCCTTGGCTCTATGGGCACTCAGCCAATTGCTCACCTTGGATCTGGAACTAGAAGACCTCTGGGCCAGGGTTTTTTCCGGGCGGAGGGGGATGTCTTTTGTTTTGCGTATTAGAATCCTTCGGCGGGAGAGGCGGGAGCTGAAGGATGATAAGACATTGACCACAGGTTCTGGGCATGAGTTCTAAGCAGTGGGTCTTCTAACTGCCCTCCTGTCTCTCACTCAAAGGCCAGTTCTCACGGGTCCTGACTCTGCTGTCTTTTGACCAAACGCTTAATAAGAGCTTTTTTACCCTCTCAGGACTCCAGCCTCGTGCCCATGCCAGGGTGATCCTACTCCCTCAATTAGAAATCTACCCAAGGCTCAATTCCAAACCCTCCTTTCTCCAGGGAGCACCCTAGCCCTCCCCCTCCAAACAGTGACTTCACCTGGGAAGCCTGTACTCCCTCCCTTGGCTACGAGATAGTGACTACTCTTTCCCTGTAGACTGCACATTTGGGGACTGGGCAGAGTCTTAAGAGCTCCCTTTAACCCCCAAACTTCAGTGCAGGCAGAGGATAGATATTGGACCAACTGTCACCTAAGTGATTTGTCCTGAGGGATGATTGAAGCATAGCACCTAACAAGAGACCAGCCCTCTGCCTCTAACATCACACACACACAGTCCCGCAGCCTGCAAAGGGCTTACACTTGCCCCGTGCTGACAAAGTGGTAAGGACAGCACAGACTGATGGGGGCGGGGAATTCCTGAATGAGAAGTCCAGAGACCCTGTTTACCGTGCCCTTACACCCTTAGCTAGCTATAAGCGAATATTTTCAACTTCTCTGGGCCCTCGTTTGCAGATCTGTGAATTGGGAGGAAGAGGTGGAGACTGCAGTCGTGGATCTTGAATTTCTAGAGGCTTAAAAAACGTGTGAGCAACGCAGAGAGCGGTATGCGCACTAGGGGAAACCCGCCGAAGGAGCTGAGGATGGGGTGCTCTTACACGGTGGATTCGACGCCCTCGGGGACCCCGCCCAACTGGCAGGGGACAAGGGCCGAGGGACCCTCTCCAAAAAAAACCCAGCTCTCAGTCCCACTAAACAGGCTCTAAACCCTTCAAAAGAACCTCTCCAACAGCAAGCACTCCAACAAAGAGGGCTGCAAAGCCCGGGTCCCGCTAGCTCCGCGGAAGCCGAACTGGGTTGAGTCCAGCCTCCTGGACTCCGGGAACCAGACGCCTCGCGCCCCGGGCAGCTCCGAAAGCCGACTCGCGCAAGCCTGTGCTCGCCGCCACCTGGCCGGAGCATTAACCCCTGCTTTCCCGGCAGAGCGCAGAAGGGGCGCTGATGTTCGGGCACGAGTACCCTGGCCAGAGCGAGCTGAGATGGCCCGGAGCCCAAACCACCCAAAGGCCTCCTCCAACCTGCCCGAGGCCTCGTTCTTTGCAGTGCCGGGGGGATGGAGCGGGAGATCCTAAAGCGGAGACAGTTCGAAATATTTTTCTAAAGAACACGACCACATGAGAGGGAGTCAGACCAGCCTGGCAGCGCGTGCTAGCGGGGACGGATCCCGAGAAGCGGCTACCCTAGGATGGAACTCGGGAGTCCAGGTCGGGAGAAAGAGCCGGGGCTCGAAGAACGGTCAAGCCAAGGCTCCGCGCTCCCAGGTTCCAGTCGAGGGGGCGGCTCCGTCCCACACATGAATGTTTGACTCCAGAGAGGAACGGTTTTGCATATTTTTCGTCGTTTTTTTAAAGCAAATCAGGAAAATAAACGAAGTGCAGGGGGGAAGCGTCTGCGTCTGCTGCTCCAAGGGGCCACAACCACCAACCATCCCCATCTCCAACACCACCCTCCAAGGCTAGACGACAAGTTGGGAACTTCGGCACCGCGCTCCAGGCGCGCACTGGCAGTGATTGGCTTCTCTTAACTTCGGGATCTGGGGTCACGGCCGCGGGCAGTAGAGACCTCCGGGGAGTCGACCCGGACTTTCCCGGGTCGGGCGTCCGGGAGCTCCCCGAAGAGAGTCGGGACTCCAGGACGAGAAAGGAAGGAAATAGACGTTCGGTTTCGCGCCTCCAAAAAGCAAAAGTGCGCATGGCACCAGCCTGGGCTCGGCTACACGTAGCTAGGCGCAAGGCTAGCCACCGCGGGGGATCTGGCCGCGCCTCGCAGGCTCTGCGCGCCCGGGGCCGCTCGGAGGTGGGAGTCCCCAGACTTAGAGACGGGCAGGCGCCCTCTCCGGGACTACCGCGCCGTGCCGCTGCGCTCGGGTCTTCCCCGGCCGCCTGTGCTGCGTCCCGACTGCGGACAGAGAGCCCGCGCCTGCCCGCGCCGGGGCGCCCCACGTCCTGCCCGGACCCCTGGCATTCTATCCACACTCACCTTCTCCCGCACCGAACTCAGCTTCCGCAGCCCGGATCCCGGCTGAGCACCGGGGATCCACGGGGCCAGTGGAAAGTTAGTCGAGGGGATGCAAAGCCCCCTCCCCGGGATCAGGACCCCCCAACCCCCGGCCCCGTGTGTCCCCAGCGCTCCACGGCTCCGCGTCCTCGCCGTCCCCGCCCAGCCATCTACCTGCTTCGCGGCCAGCCCGGGGCTCAGCCGGCCAGTTGCGGTCCTGTCCTCCGGAGCCCGAGCCGCGCCGGAGCGCCGGGCCAGGAGCCGGAGCTGCTGGCAGTCCAGAGCCGGCGGGCGAGCGGCGGGAACGGCGAGCGAGAGAGCGAACCGGCGGGCGGCTGGAGCCGCGGCTGCTGCTGCCGCCACGGAGCCAGCCCCCACCCGCTCCGTCCCTCGGCCCCTCCCTCCCTCCTTCCCTCCCAGGCTCCCTCCTCCCTGTTCGCGGCTCCCTCCCTCCCCCCACCCCCACCTCCTGCCTCGTTTTTTTTTCCTTCTCCCTCTTCGTTCCTTTCCGACCCTGCGCTCTCGATCTCGCTCGCTTGTTCTTTTTCCTCTTTCCGTCTCTCTCTCTCCAGCTTTCCTTTGGTTTCCCTTTTCTCTGACTCAACCTTTCCTGACCTCTCTTCTCACTCCCGCCAACAACCCCCCTACATACACAGCTTTCCCTTCTTTCACCTTTTCTCTCCGTTTCCTCTTCTCTCTAACCCCTTTCTATCTCTTTTCACTGTTTTTTCCCTCCTTTTAACCTTTTCCCATCTTTAGCCTCCTCTCTCATCCCTACTCAGAGTGGCCTTCCAGGCGCCTCAGTCTTTGAGCTCAGGTCGGGGAACCCCACCCCCTGGAGCGGGGAAGCCCCCGCGGGTCGTGCTGTTAACCAGCTGAGGAAGGAGAGAGAGGGACGAGCCAGGGCCAGAGTCGAGGGCTTAAGAAACAGCTGGGCCGGGGGGAAGGCTAGAAGGCCAAGAACTCAAGACAGTCAGGACTCTTAGCCGCGCTGAGCAGGGCTGGGTAAGGAAACAGACCCAGAGAGAAGAGGGCAGGGACTCGCCTTGCTGAGGTCTACTCCAGAGGCAAGGCCTAGATCGTCACTGCTCCCGGGGTCTGGGAAGGTCTCCTCTACTGACCCCCAGAAAGTGGGGAGCGGGGAGGGGACGGGCCGCCAGAGGCCATGCACTCCTTCCAGCCTCTCTGCCTGGTCCAAGCTCCCAGGGCCACGAGGACAAAGCCTTCTTCCTCCAAGAGCACCTTTGGCCACTTCACTGCCCCCAGCATTCTTAGGGGGTCTAAGCCAGGCAGAAGGGGAGGTCCTGGTTTGCAAGTGACAAAGCCCCTTCTTCCCACCCACCTCGTCTTCAAGCAATGGGGAACTTAACCAACCACTCCTGCTTATCAGGGAGAGAGTAGCCGCAAGGTGCTTTCCTGGTGCGGTTTGTCTCTTTCTGTCCTTGAACTACAACAGACCAGGAAGGCCCAGACGAGGGAAAGGTGCTGTACACCCCTCAGGAGATTGCTTTATTATTATTTATTTATTTATTTTGCGGCATGTGGAACTTCCCTGACCAGAGAGCAAACCCACACACCCCATGAAGTGGAGGCAGAGAGTCTTAACCACTGGACCACCAAGGAAGCCCCAGGAGAATAAGTGTGTGTGTGTGTGTGTGTGTGTGTGTGTGTGTGTGTGTGTGTGTGCATAAAGCAGACATATTGTCTGAGGCTTTGGGAAATGCATGTCTATACATGTGTCTGAGCACCTAGCCCTCTTAGGTCAACTATTGATAATGGACTTAATTCTGGGTCTGGTGGGGCAAGTCCCACCCCTAGAAGCTTTTCCAGGCACTTACCCTCATTTCAGCCCAGTGAGGTCCGGAGAGAAGATGCAGCATCTCGGTTTCCATGGAACCCCTTCGGCAGCTCGGGTTTGTCAAGACAGGATCACATTTCTCCTAATTTCACCCCCACATGCTGGGGCCACAATTTGTCCCCCTTCAGTACTGTCCCTTCCATGGTACCAGCCAGAAGCAGACCCTCCATCCAGGCAAAACCCCACACGAATACCACCTTGAGTTCCCTGCCTTGGGACATCAAATCAAATAAACCCCTGCCGGGGCCTCTGTTGTTCACATCACACAACCAGAAGAAGCGTCTGGTCGGGGCTGGGATGATGTTGAAGCCAGTGAGACACACCTACGGCACAAAAGTCAAGGATGCATTCAGTCTCTGGGTCCTGCAGTCAAATCCTAGGGCTGCCACCAACCAGCTCTGTCACCTGGGTCCATCACCACCCCTCTCTGGCCTTCCATTTCTCCACCTGATTCTGAAGAGGCTGAAATAGACGTTCTCTAAGGGTTTCTCCAGCTCTGAGCAACTGCAGCTTGTGGGTATCAGAAATGCCAAAGGTTAAAAGAATGGGTTCTAACTTTCTGGGTTTCTATTCCTGCTCCACTACTTACTAACTGTGGCATTGGACAGCCACTTATCCCCACCCCCCAACCTCAGTTTCCCTATCAGTAAAATGGGAATGATGATAATCCTGCGAGCCCTGTGAGGAATAAGCTAAATGCTACATGCAGCAGCACACAATAACTGCTAAGACTACTAGCAACTAATATATTATGTAAGGTTGGCTTTCACATATTTTTTCTTCATCCTCATATTCCCTTTTGGATTATGAGTTGCAACTCCCACCTTCTCAAACTTCAATTCTAACAGGTTTGGGGAGGTGGGCAGGTCTTCCAACACCCCACTCAACGAGCAAATGCATGGGAAGCAACCCACTTCCCTGTCTCTCTCACACACACTCCCACACTGCCTGGTGTGAACTGCCTGGCTGAGGGTTGCTGGGCCCTCCACACTGGGCAGAGGATTGCCTGGTTTTCTGCCATACTCTAAAAACCCACACGGATCTATAAAGCTGCACCTTCTCCACCCAGCTGGCAGGCTTCCAAGGACACATGTCCCAACAGAGCCAGGAACACTTTTAGCAAACATCTCTGAGGGTCGGCTCCGGGTCACGCTGGAGCCCGCCATCGCATCATTCATTTCTCAATCCCTGAGAGCCTGCTTATGGGAAGGACTGCTGTGCACCTCCTTTTGCTGTATAAGTTTCAATCTAACTGCAACATGTTTATTTGGGAAGTTATGGCAACATCCAGGACCAGTCTATCCATCTGAAGGCATATTGGAAGACAAAAGTCCACTATTCGAAGCTATAAGCCTTGCTCTCTAAAAGCTTCCACTCTAACTGGGGCAAGAAGACATAAGACAGAAGAGTTGACTGAGATGACTGAGAGCAGGAACACTGGAAGCATCTGCTTGAGTTCAGAGCCTAGCCCCTTCACTTGCCAGCTATGTAATCTTGAGCTGGTTACTTAATCTCTCCGTGCCTCAGTGTTCTCGTCTGCAAAATGGGAATGATAACGAGGTAAGCACTGCTATCACCCCCATCTCACAGAGGAGGAAACCAAGGTTCAGAGAGAAGAATTCCCCAGCTGAGAGTCACACGGAAAGTAAATGGAGCTCAAGCAGAATTAATGTCATAGTCCTTGCTCCCACCCTCCACCTTCTTCCCCCAACCTCTCTAAGCCTTCTTTCTACAGGGTTCTAGAGTATCTCTTCCCCAGGGAGGTGGCATCTGAAGCCCAGTTCCATTTCCACCTCTATACCCTTTAGCCTGGACAGTGGTGGGAGGTAAGGAGGTCAAAATTCTGATGACCAAGATAGGTTCTCCTCCTCCTCAGAAGTAGGTAGAAGGATAGGATGCTGGGCAGAATGTTCAAGCTCAGACCATAATGGTCCACACCCTCCCTTTGCTCAAGCTTGTGGGAAATTCCCTTCATTTTCCTTCCTTCTCCCTCCTTTCCTTGTTGAGGGATCCCTTTCCCCGCACCCCCTCTTCCTGCAGAGTTCCAGTTCAAAGTCCCAGGGAAGAACATTCAACACACACCAGGGATGGCTGGAATCTGTGAATGGTGGAAAAGTTTTGGAACGTCTAAGATCTTTTAGGACTTCCCTGGTGGCTCTGACGGTAAAGCGTCTGTCTACAATGCGGGAGACCCAGGTTCGAGCCCTGGGTTGGGAAGATCCCCTGGACAAGGAAATGGCAATCCACTCCAGTACTATTGCCTGGAAAATCCCATGGACAGAGGAGCCTAGTAGGCTACAGTCTATGGGGTCCCAAAGAGTCGGACACAACTGAGCGACTTCACTTTCACTTTCAAGATCTTTTAAGCCCTCAAGTGACATCTGCCATATTAAAGCACTTGAAAAAAATGTCTATCTTCCCAGGAGACTCTAAGGTATTTTCATGTCTATTACATGTCTATCACAAAGCCTCACATCAGGCCTTGCCTTGTAAAAAAAATAAGTAGAAACTAAAGACTGGGACTTCCCTGGTAGCTCAAAGGGTAAATAATCCACTGCAATGCAGGAGATGCACGTTCAATTCCTGGGTCAGAAAGATGCCCTGGAGAAGGAAGTGGCAACCTACGCCAGTATTCTTGCCTGGGAAATCCCATGGACAGAGGAGGCTGGCAGGCTACAGTCCATGGGTCACAAAGAATCAGACAAAACTGAGCAACTAAGCATGCGATAAAGGCCTTACAAGAGGTAACTTGCCCAAGTTCACGTAGCTAGAAAGTGACAAAACCCAAAAGTGAACTCCAGCCTTTTCAAAGCTCTATCCTCCATGCTACAGTGTCTCTCACTGCAGGGCTGGGGCTGGAGTAAGGCAAGCAAAGGGCCAACTCTACAGGGCACAACCCGAGAAAAATCAACCTTTGGATACTTCCAAAGAATTAGAGGGGACTGTAGGGCCCCTGCATCCTAGCCACTGACAAGGTGCAAAGAAGAAACTGTGGAGCAGGCAGGATGTAAGGCAACTCACCAGGGTTACATCTGCTCACGTGACACACGATAACAGCCCACCCAGCCCATCCTCAAAAAGACCTACACACAATGATCCTGCCCAGGACACAACTTTCCAAGAGCTAACAACTCAATATACCCACGTGCATCCCAACACAACACAAAATGCCCATATGGGCAGATGGTACAACTCCTGCACTCACTTAAAAACAGGGGAGAGGACTTCCTTCATGGTCCAGTGGTTAAGACTCTGCCTGCCAATGCAGGGGATACAGGTTCGATTCCTAGTCTGGGAAGATCCCATATAACCTGGACCCACTAAGCCCATGCACCAAACTACTGAGCCTGAGCTCTACAGCCCGCAATCCGCAACAACTGAGCCCATGCGCCCTAGAGCCTGTGCAAAGCCATTGCAGTGAGAAGCCCGTGCACTGTACAAAAACCCAGAGCAGCCATAATAAGTAAATACATCTTAAAAAAAAACAGGGGAGAGAGGTGGAGACTCAGGAAAAATTCTCATGAAATGACTCTTTTCACAGGCTTTTTATGAACCCACAACCACCAATCGAAGAATTGATTAACGTGGTTGTATTTATTAAATCATGTTCAATATTTAATAACTTTGAATATAGATTGAATATTTAATGAGATTGGTTGAGATCTATTTACACATAAACGTCAGAAGTGCCAATTGCTTTGAATTGAGAATTGAGTTTGTGACTCACTCTCAGAGGCTAGTGCTGGAGATCTCAGAATTCTACATTTTATGGGCTTCTTTAAATTATAGGTTATCATCATGAAAGTATTACACTATTACTTGTTTTGATGCTCCGCTATTATAGAGTATTATACAGTCCCAAGAAATGTGGCATTCAGATGCCAGATTTCCTTGCATCCAGGCAAACTCAGATTGGATCTCTTGTTCTCTTTCCTCCATGTTTACTAGGAAGAGTACAAAATGATGCTGTGAAATGCATCTTGTCTTAAGCCCTTAGTCATCCCACAGGCTCAAGATGATCTGGAAGCAATTTATGTGGCATACTTTGCCCAAGACCAATTTGTCCAAGAGAAAGAGCTTTATTTTGTACACTCGAGGCTAGCGAGGTGAATTTCTGAACCATTTTTACTGAACTAAGAGAATTGGATGCAAAACAAGCTTTCTGAGGTATCGTGGAGATTCAGGAAAATCCTTGGAGAATTTGAGATTCTGAAAATCAATGAATGAATTTAGCATATCCATATGTGCAGATTTTACATTCCTGTGTGTGTGCTGAATAGCTTCAGTTGTGTCTGACTCTTTGTAACCCTATGGACTGTAGCCTTCCAGGCTCCTCTGACCACGGGGATTTCCCAGGCAAGAATACTGGAGTGGGTTGCCATTTCCTTCTCCAGGGGATTTTCCTGAACCAAGGATTGAACCCTTGTCTCATGTCTCCTGCATTGGCAGGCAGGTTCTTTACTACTAGCGCCACCTGGGAAGCCCACAGATTTTAAGTAAGTTACCGTTATATCATTGATGCTCTCTAGACAAAAAGTCATTATAAAATGTGGTTTATTAGGGGCCAAAGTTAAATCAAAGGAAATAGCCCCTGTACCACAGCAGCCTGCAGTCAGCAGGATATACACTGCTCAATAACTCATCTCACCCACACACCCTTGTCACATTCCAATTTGCTTTGATTTGGGGTCCAAAGCAAATGTAAACAAATGTTGCCAAAAGAATAATAGCAACAATAAAACCATTTGATAGAGAGTAAACCTCTGACTCAAGTCAACGTTGCCATATTTCTTCAATACTACAGTATTTTAATTTTCTTTGCAATAGATAATAATGAAAAAAAAAACCCTATATCTCTAAACACTCCGCCTTCTCCCCATCTTCGATAACCTACCAACCCTTACATCTTACTTGATATCCATACCAGTTTACCTGCATGTCCTGAATTCAACACAGTGTTCTGGGCCCCCTAATTTTATTTTTTCTATTCTCAGAATCTGAATGCCTTTCCCAACTTTTCTCAAGCTTGGCAAATTCCAGTCTCATTCTTCAAAAGTCTGCTCATGGGCAAGGCCTTCCTTGGCCTGCTCGCCCTACCTGTTCACCTGCTTCAATTGGCCCTTTTCTCACTGTCGTTCAACGATGGTGAATCGGATAGTGAATTCCATGAAGTCATTTCAGTATCCCCCCTGTCTCGCACAGTGCCTTGCCATGTTGGAAGGATGCATGGATGGGTGGATGGGTGGTTGAACTTGGAAATAAAGGCACATCCGTTTTACTTTTGACTTTTTTTTTTAATCCTTTGACTTGAGTTGAGCAGAGTGTTGGTATAGGAACCATCTGACTTTCCAGGAAGTTCATAAAGCCATTCAGTCTTAGGCTGAAGTCAGAGCGCAAAGGAATTAACCACTCCTTTACTTTACAGACAAAGTCCTCACCCTCATATTTTCATTCAACACACATTTATGAACTTCTCACTATGTTCTAGGTTCTCCTCTCACAGCCTTGGGTCACAATCCAATTACTGAATCAATCCTAACCCCTTAGTTAGTGCACAGGGTCCAGGAGCAGCCTCTTTTCTCCAACACTATTGACAATCTCCGTGCAGCAATCAAGAGACTTCGGGGGAGATAGAAGAATCTCCTCCTTGGGAAGGGGTTTGGGATTCCTGCCCAGTGATAGTTGGATTTGGCAAATCCTTAGCTTTTTGTAAGTGCTTCAAACTCTTTGTGGAAGTAGGTAAGGTATCAATTCAATTCTTCCACAGAAAACAAACTGCCGTCCTTCTCCTCCTTGGTTTCCTCTACCATCACTCCCTGCTTTCCCATGGGTCCTCCAGCAATACTGAGAGGCCTGTGGGCTCTGAATCCAGCAGAGCACAAGGTCCCCCAGGAAAGGGACTTTGTTCTGTTTGCTACCATATATCCAGCACCTAGAATGATATCTGAAACACAGTAGGCCATTCATTACATCAACATGAATGGGATGAGATGAACTCATGGACAAGATGCCATACCTTTGTCTCCATTAGTGATGTCTCCTCTGTTTGGAATGTCCTTCCCTCTTCTTTAGCCTAACCCTTGCTCATCCAGCAAGGCAACTCAGGTATGGCCTTCCCTAGGATGTTTTCCTTGAAGCCCCTGAGCTGGATAGAACACCCTTCCTCTGGGTTACCTGGCACCATCTATATAGGCCTTTCTCATCACCAACCTCAGCAGACTGCACTTATCTGTTGTGTGTCTGCTTCTACACTAGACTTTGAGATTGTGAAGACAGGAATCATATGCTATTCATCTTCATACCCTCAGCTCCTTGGCAAAGTGTCCAGAACGTAGAGAGCACTCTATAAAGATTTGTCAGGTTGAACTAAACAACTTAAAGTGAATGCAGATTGGGTCATACCAAATGTGATTGCTGATTCATTTGGCCACTTGGCAAGTATTGATTGAGGGCCTATGATGTGCCAAGCACTATCTAGGTATTGGAGAGCCAGCACTGAGTCAAGCAAACAAAAAGAATGATAATGATAGTGCTTGTCAATTAGACACGACCCAGATATTTCACCAGGCTAGTTAAGTGGTGTGTAGAGGAGCCTGGTGGGCTGCAGTCCATGGGGTTGCTAAGAGTAGGACACGACTGAGCGACTTCACTTTCACTTTTCACTTTCACGCATTGGAGAAGGAAATGGCAACCCACTCCAGTGTTCTTGCCTGGAGAATCCCAGGGATGGGGGAGCCTGGTGGGCTCCCGTCTATGGGGTCGCACAGAGTCAGACACGACTGAAGCGACTTAGCAGCACAGCAGCAGCAGAGTCAATATGAAGCCTGTTTTATACTTCAGCTTTAACCATATTATTTAAGTTAAGGCAGGAAATCCAGGTCCTAATAACTCCACAGTCTCTCCTCCCTGGGCTTCAAAGTCCCCACCCACATACTGAACACATTCTGTATTCTCTCATGAGATATTTTGATAAATGTTTATATGGGGTCCTCTGAAATTCCTTGCACATTTTAAAATCTCCAGAATTTGCATAGAAATACTTTGCAAATAGCATTAAGTATTTCAAGGCTTAGAAAACACTTCACAATTGTGCAAAATTCATTTGTATTTAAAATCCCATGGTAAATAAAAAATTAAGGTCCAATCAACTTTCAATTCAGTTGCAATTCAATTTGCCTTTAAATGCCATTCATGGCTTTCTTTGATCAAACCCACTACCTATGTTACATTTAACAAACTTTTATTGAGTCCTTCTATTGTGTCAGGCACTGTAGAAGGCATTAAAGAAAACCAAGATTAATAAGACATGATCTTGACCTTTAGAGAGCTCTCAGTGTAGTGGGAAAGATTGAAACATACCTTACCTCCTATAACATGTGAGATGGAGAGATTCTGCACTCCAGGTGCGCACAGGGTGCTACAGGAGGACAGAGGACGAACATCTGCTTCTTGTCTGGAGAGGCACTGGGAAGGCATGACGGAAGTGGGGATGCCCAAGCCAAGCTGAAGTCCATGAGTAGAGTTTGACAAACAGCAAAGAAAATGGAAAGACAGGCTAGAGAGAGAAGTGGCCAGAGCACAGCTACCAGAGACAGATGGTGCAGCCGCGAAGGATGCTTGCCATAGGCAGCTGGAGCAAATGTGACTGAAGAGGAAGGGGGAGGAAAAGGTGCAGGCGATGAGCTGGGCTCTGATGTTGAACAAGAAGCTAGAATTTTAATCTGGAGATAATGGAGATTACTGTTATTAAAGCTTAAATGTTTTAAAATTATATGACGCCTTTATGTATATATTATACATGGTATAAATGCATATATTACATATACATATATATGTATAGCCGAATCACTTCTAGAAATATTTATTTATGTATTTGGCTGTGTCGGATCTTAGTTGGAGCATATGGACTCCACTGCAGCACACGGGCTTCTCCTCTAGCTCCAGCGCACCGGCTCTCCAGCTGTGGCACGCGGGCTTCTCTAGCTCAGGCACACGGGCTTCGCCTCTGGCTCCAGCGCACCGGCTCTCCAGCTGCGGCACAAGGGCTTTGTTGCCCCACAGCATGTAGGATCTTAGTTCCCCAACCAGGGAATCAAACCCGCATCCCCTGTATATTGGAAGGCAGATTCTTAACCACCAGGGAAGTCCCTAAAACTGAATCACTTTGCTGTACACCTAAAACTAACACAACATTGTGAATCAACTGTACGTCAACTTTTTAATTATTATACAATTTTGTTTTAAAAATGCATATAATATTCTGTCACACACAAAAAAGTAAAGCCCGATACCATCTGCCTTTTATGAATATTTACCGTGTGTCAAGAGGTGCTATGCTAAGCAGGTGGAAACCATTGTCACATTTTCTCTTCACAACAACCCCGAGACTTAGGTATCATGATGCCCATTTTATAGGTGTGGCAATAAAGACTCTGAGTGGTTAAGACGTCCAGTTAATCCATAACAGACCTGGAACTTCAATGCAAATGGATCTGACTTCAAACTCCATGATTTTAACCTATAGGCTATGGCTTCAACTTGTACAAACAATTAAAAAATTTG
Source organism: Bos mutus (assembly GCF_027580195.1). Classification (NCBI taxonomy): domain Eukaryota; kingdom Metazoa; phylum Chordata; class Mammalia; order Artiodactyla; family Bovidae; genus Bos; species Bos mutus. Next base: position 12,705,774 of record NC_091626.1, read on the forward strand.
GGAATGAGGAGTTTACATAAAATCCTCTTTTTAGCCTTAGTATATATCAAAAACCATAAAATGTTCACACTCCTTAATCGGCAATGAGATTTCTGGGAACAAATCTTAAAGAAATCAGAAATTCACCCACATATGTATGCACAAAGATGATTATTGCAATGTTATTTATAATAGAGAAAAGTTGGAAGCAAACTAAGTGACCAGCATTAGGGAAAGGGTGTTTTAATAAAATGGAGTATTATATAACCAGAAAAAGTATGCTGGCATAGGATAGAAAATTGTGTGTGTATAATCTGAACTGTGTAAAGAAAAAATGCACAGAAAAAAAAAAATACAGACACACAAACACAATGGAAAACACATGTCAAATGTAATCGAAGACTTCCCTGCTGGTACAGTGGATAAAAGCACACCTACCAATGCAGGGGACACGTGTTTGATCCCTGGTCTGGGAGGAATCCAGATGCTGAGGAGCAACTAAGCCTGTGCCTGCAGCTACTGAAGCCCAAGTGCTTTGGGGCCTGTGCTCTGCAACAGGAGAAGCCACCACAGCGAGAAGTGTGTGCTCTGCAACAAAGAGAATCCCCCCATCGCCACAACTAGAGAAAGCCCGAGCAACGAAGACCCAGCACAGCCCCCCTAAAATGTAATTAAGCAGTGGCCTCTATAAGGAAGTTAGGAACTTTTTTCCCCTACACATCCAGATTTTCTATTAATACATTTGAGCACCTCATTCTTGAAATCAAGAAAAAATTAAATAAACCCATCCTGTATCTTGACTGGAGTCCTGTCAGCTGGGTCAGCCTGAGCAGTAGGTAAAATGCAAGAATTCATGGCCAAATCCCTTCCCCACCACTTGATGCCAGGGCATGTAGATGTCAAAACATTGATTGAGCTGATATCTTGGCTGTGACATGCAAGGGTCTGAATCCAAATCATTCCAGTCACTCACAGATTCAAAGAGGACTTCCCCGGTGGTCCAGTGGTTAAGAATCCACCTGCCAATGCAGGCAACACAGGTTCAATCCCTGGTCCGGGAAGCTCCCACATTCCAATGGGCAGCTAAGCCAGTGCACCACAACTGCTGAGTCCTAGAGCCCGCACTCGGCAACAAGAGAAGCCGTCGCGGTGAGAAGCCTGCACGCCGCATCTGAAGAGTAGACCCTACTCACTGCAAGTAGGGAAGGCCTGCGTGCAGCAGCAACAACCCAGAGCAACCAAATAAATAACAATTAAAACAAAAAAAGATTCAAAGAAAGCAGAATCATTCATCTTAAAATCAAAAATATAAATTGTGATGTTCTTATAGCTTGTTGAACACTTCTGTTAAATGTTATCATGTTTTGTTCTTTTGACTGACTGTGTTAATTCTTCAGGGGAGGGTGGGGGGGCAAGGAGGAAAAACAATCCAGAATGGGGCCCAACCCTGGGAAACAAACTGTTGAAACGATGAAACTTAACTATAAGATTGGTGGGCTCTCTCAGAGGAATTAGAATTAAAGCTAATAACCCAATTTGGAATAATTTAAAGCTCTTTTTAGGGAAGTTTCTGACTCAATTGGGCTCATTATGCATGGATTTAATGTGTAACAATTTGTTCTTGAAAGCTAACATTATTGTTGGCAATAAAGATAGGAAGTGGAAATAAGTTTCCAATATGGAAAGCAGATTTATTTCTCGTTTCATATGGACTTGTTCCGGGTCTCTGCTTATGAATCACACCATGCTCCCTGCAGTAAGATGCTGTCCATGCAAGTTGGTTATGATAAATGGCCTGTAATTGTGAATCTGATACTGGTTTTCAATATTGAATTTATCATTCTGTCCTCTTAACAGATATTAAATACTTTTAAGAATTTATCCATTTGCCTGATCCATCTGTGATTTTTCAATATGTAAAATTTATTAGTTTCCTAGTTTTTTTTGAGATTTTAACGGCCGACAACATCATTAATAACGCTGAGTAATGGAACTGACCTCTTTTAAACCTCATTCCCTTCCACTAATCCAGAACATCCAAATTGAATCAAAACGTATTCAATGTAGAGACCCGAAACGAAGATGGCCCTGGTAGGTGCCTGATCTGAAATGCGGCTCCAGTGGCCACCGCTTAACCTACCTCCAAGCTCCCCAGAGGGAGCGAAGCCCAGGCTGCCTGCACTTTCTCTCTCTCCTCCTTCTCCTCCCGCTGGATGAGCCAACTCAGGCAGCCCTCCTGTCCTCAGCTGCCTCAGTTTCTTCAGCGCGGGATGATTGATGATGATAGTAATGCAGCTTGTCTGGCTCCCTGGTGGAGAGCGCTTTGTGAATTAATGGAAGCGTGCAGGCTGTGAACTTGAGGACGGCTCCGTGGCTGCCCTGGAATTCCCATCGAACTTGGCTGCCCTTCACTGTGGGGATGGTGGGAAGGACGGCTGGAAGAAACTGGGCTGGGGGAAAGAGAAACCAGGCTGTGTGGAACACCAACAGTAATGTGGAACTTACCCTGACCCCTGGTTCTGTGCGTTTAAGGCCACCCCTGCCTGTCGCCACTGGAACAGCATGAAGCCAGCACTGGGGCAGGACTGTGGGCTGTGCCTTTACTGGGTTTTGCAGCTTACAAGACTGCATTTCAAGGTTCCTGCAGTGTCTGCTGTGTTAAGTGGACACTTAGAGGCACAAAGCCCTACAGAACAGAGGTCCCGTGTTCAGGGAACACACTGGCCACCAGTCCAGGGGGACCCTCAGTCAGGGTCCAGGAAGGGGATGGGGCCAAGGCTATGCACACACTCAGGACAATGAGCCTCATGATGGGCTGGGGGACAGATAGTCCAGCAGTCCCGCTGAGTTTCCCTTCACACTTAGGGGAGGCAGAAGGTCACCTTCTCAGTGTGACTCCAGATGGACAGCCCCACTGCTGCCTCCGACCTGCGGATAATTGAAAAATAGCTACCGTTCCATCCCCAGAGGCCTAATTTCACATTCTTGAGGTGGCGCAATTGACTTTCAGTTCATTGCAAACTGGCTTCTCTGGAAGTTTTGTCTATTTAAGGATTACAGGCCAAGATCAAAGCTATCAGAAGAATCAGGGAGCTGTCACCAGGGTCACCAAGAGGTGACAAGTTTCCAGGGGACCCCCGAGTCAGGAGAAAACATATTTTTTACTATAAGCCAAAGGCCACCTGGTTCCAGACCTGGCCCCCGTGTGCATATCAAATATTCAATAAAATGTCCCAGCTGAAACCCAATTCCAAGGCTCCAAACTCCCTTCACTTTTCTGCCCTACCAGGACATGATTTACAAACTGTTATAAAGGAAGCTATGTCTTCCCCAGATCCCAGGCATTTCACAACCTTTTGTAGATTCAGTTTTTACTGCCTGGGTCTCTTACTATGCTTTTCATATCAGTGGCTTAACTACCCCTCAAACCCACCTTCCCTCAACAGCAAAAGGTAATTTCAGCCTGACAAATGTTTACTGAGTACCTATGAGTGCCTAGATGCTTAGCACTGGGCAAACCACTGTGGAGATGCAAGAAATATCTATAAAATACAGCCTCTACCCTCAGGTAGAACTAGGAATGGCACTGTACTTAGTAATCAATTATTAAACGTTTACTGCATGCCTGGCACTGGGCTGGATGCTGCAAAGACACAGGAAAAAGAAGCATGCTTAGTCCCTTCCCAAGGAGCTTGCCTTATTAGTTCTTAGTCGCTTCAGTCATATCTCACTCTCTACAACTTCATGGACCATGGCCGGCCAGGCTCCTCTGTCCATGGGATTCTCCAGGCAAGAATACTGGAGTAGATTGCCATTTCCTTTCTCCATACCTTATTAGAAAGAGATCTTAATATATAAACCATGACTTTTTATAATGAAATGTTAAGTTGCGTGGTTGAGACAATAAGTACATAAGAGTTGAGCAGGATCCATGTAGGCAAAATAATCAGAATAAATCTTATGAAGGAGGAGGCAGTGAAACAGGGCTTGAGAAAAGAATGGGATGTGAACAGGCAGAGAGGCAGCGATAGACATTGTGTGTGTGTTTAGGAATTGCTGTCTTTATTATTCAGGCCTTCAAATACCTGCCTACCCTTCTACTTCCCTATACCTACCAGACAAAGGAGAGGGGCTGCAAACATTTAGGGAGCCCTAACCTTGTCCCAAGAGGCATTCTTCACTTAGCGTTCATTACTGTATGCATCCTTCCCAACTACCCTCCCAAGAAGGCATCATGATCCCCTTTTATGGAAAAGGATCCCAAAACTCAACGAGAAAATCATTTGCCGAAGACTACATCACCAGTGTTGCCCAGGCTGGGCTTCAAACCTTGGTCTATCTTCAGTGCTCATAGTCTTTTACCACTGAATCATATGGACTCTAGGAAGCAGAAGGCAGCAGTATTCCAAGGCCATGCTAGACCAGGATCCAGAAGAAAGAAGAGAAGGAAAGGAAGTGGCTTGGTGACTACCTTCCTATGCATGACTTGGCAAGTGCCATGGGGTGCAGGGAAGGGCATCCAGAGAATCATTCATTTTTTGAGATGGCCACCACTGCAGCTTCAGTGTTTCCTAGAGTTAACACCCCAACTCTGGCTTCCCAACACGATGGCTGCTCTTTCTGGCAAAATGGCAGTTCTCCTGAAGCTGTAAGCCTCTCTCCTGCAGCAGCCCGGGTCCCCACCCAGGCTTCTTGTCCTTCATCCAGGGACAGGCAAGCTTAGTTAAGGTTTGGCGTTCAGAGAAGGGTCCTCAACTCTGTCCTCTTCTAAGAGGAATGGGAGGGGGAAACCCTCACTGAGCCAGAAAATACATATCTTCTCAGCACTTAAATGGGTCCTCTTTTAAGCTAAGATCAGTGTAATTAAAACTGCTAAAAAAAAAAAGAAAAACAAAGAAAACCCCCTACTGTCCTTAATTAGGAGCAAGATAAGAGAGAAGATGCTCTGGTATAGTTTATTTTAAAGGCACAATCCTGAAGTGGAACTAAAGAGAGAATAATTAAAATGAAGGTATCATTATTGTTTTTTAAAGGGTCTCAGCGGACAGAGGGGTCTGACTGGCAGACAAGACACAAGAGAGGCATTTGCTCATTTTCAGAGTGACGGTTCTGAAGATGAATGCCCATGAAACCCTGGGCTCTGGGGTCTCTTTCCTGCCACCTACCTGCTTTCCCCAATCAGATGGGAGAACAGGAAAATACCAGTGGGTCGGAGTTTGCCAGACAAGGAACACTGCCCTTGGATATATTAGCATCAATCGCAATACATGGTTAAGTCTCTTAAACTCCCTTGGCAGGAAGGAAGTGGGGTTATCACGTTATGATTCTCATCATCCTTATGGCTGCTGTTATTAACATTTATCCAGCACCAACACTGCACTTAGCGAGCGCAGTTCAGAGCACAAAGGAAGATGCGACTCCTGCTTTGAAAATAAACATCTAGGCTCCCCTATTGGATTAATGCTCCAGCAGGGGGAGCAGGGTGGAAACCCCCCTTCAGCAACAGGGAAACACCCAACCCTCCACCCCTCTGATGCTCTTTCTTGTTTCCCTTGAGCAACTTGGGGTCTTCTGGAATCTGCTGTGTGTTCTGAGGCCATGTCTGGGTTGCTTGGCCCTCAACTGGCCTCTGTGGCCAAATCAGGGCTCAGAGAACAGGACAGAGGGTGAAGCAGATGTGGGCAACCAGGACTCTGAGATGGAGCAAGAGCAAGCAGGGGGCACAGGGGAAGAGAGCAGAGAGTTTTCTCACAACCAACTGGTTCGTGTGAGTCAAATTAGATATTTCACTTCATGTCGCCCATCCTACTGCTCCGGTCCCCTTTTTTCTCTTATCACTTCATTCTGCAACCCCACACTCTACAAAGCCTCACAAACACTTTAAAAATCAAGAACCCATGCCATAGTAAATTTTATCCATGCAAGTCTCTAGAACACGAAAGCACTGACAAGTGTCCATGGACATCTAAGAAATATACAAATACTATATACACACGTCAGTTCTTTGAGCAAAAGTTCCACTTCCCACTGCCAAATGTTATTTTTACAGCAGCTCTGAGAGATGAGTGAAGACATATATTTTAACAGTGAGCCACTTTTTATAGAGTGAAAGGGGGAAAAAAAAGTCTCTAACACTTTTATTGCTTTTTAACCAACAGGATTTCTGAATGCAGATGAATGAATCACCTTTGCGATGATTGGCTGCCTGAGTTTCCTTGTCACACAGAGAGCAGGCTCAGTGGATGTGACTTGTATCCTCATGAGTCCAGGGAAAGATAAAAGACTGACATTGCTACGAGTGAATTATGAGATTTGTCTTTATCAGTGAAAATAAGGTCATAACGGAGCCTGGCCATTGCCTATTATATGTGTGTTCTATCTACTTTTCTGTATAATGTGATCTAGTGTGCCAGGGTGAGCTAGAGTAGCCTGGTGTATAAATTAGCTATTTTAAAAAGCTGCATTAAGTCTTTAAGGCCACCAGGGTATCTTTTAATGCACTGATGCCACTCTTCAATAGATACCTGTCTCCTTTAATTCTGACCTCCATTTTGATGACAATCTGGTGAAAAAAATGTAGCTAGAAGGACTCTCCTAAGTATATTAGAAATTAGAGAGAGAGAAAAAAATGTTTAACCACAACCGGATCCTCAACTAAAAACTACCCAGTTGTGGAACTGAATCCCTCATCAGTTCAGTTCAATTCAGTCACTCAGTTGTGTCCGACTCTTTGCGACCCCATGAACCGCAGCACACCAGGCCTCCCTGTCCATCACCAACTCCCGGAGTCCACCCAAACCCATGTCCATTGAGTTGGTGATGCCATCCAACCATCTCATCCTCTGTCCTCCCCTTCTCCTCCTGCCCTCAATCTTTCCCAGCATCAGGGTCTTTTCCAATGAGTCAGCTTTTCGCATCAGGTGGCCAAAGTATTGGAGTTTCAGCTTCAACATCTGTCCTTCCAAAGAACACCCATGACTGATCTCCTTTAGGATGGACTGGTTGGATCTCCTTGCAGTCCAAGGAACTCTCAAGAGTCTTCTCCAACACCACAGTTCAAAAGCATCAATTCTTCTGTGCTCAGCTTTCTTTATAGTCCAACTCTCACATCCATACATGACCACTGGAAAATCCATAGCCTTGACTAGACAGACCTTTGTTGACAAAAAAGCAGAATCCTCAGAAATTTCTAAAGAGAACAATTTATTAAAAAATTAATTATTTTGGCATTCGATTCTAGAGCAGTTTCTCTGTGCAAGGCACCAGGCAGACCTCTGAAGTTCCAGCTCTCCCACAGCTAATAAGAGGAGATATGTTTTACATCATGGAAGTTCTTTAAGAGGAGGAAAATGACAAAGAAGATGATGGATATTTTCTGAAACACTCTTTTTGGAAACCACTTGACAAACTTTTTTTAGTGTCTAAAATAAGCTAACTCTAAATCCAATGGAAAATGATGTTTTAGGGGTGTAGGATTGAGAAGGATAAAAGATTCCAAAAATGGTATTTCTTGCACATAGTCTTTGGCCTGTATTTCACACCCTCAGTTTCCTTGTTGCTACTTCTGCCAAAGCAGCTGCCCCCATTCACTACCACAACACAGGAGATGAGATTCCCTCAATAAGTTCTTCTCTCCCACAACAGCAACAAAGGCTGGGCAGCCCAGCAGTGGGACTGGGGCTGTGGGGGAGACAGAGATAAAACAGACACAGGTCTGTGTCCTCAAGCAGCTCACGAATCATTCACTGAATAAGTAAGTATTGAACACCTACTCTGTGTGACTGCTCTTGGCCAGCAGTGCTTTGGGGGTGCACTGCTTCAACTTCAAGAGGAAAAACTACTGAGAGCTTAAACTTCCCTGGTAGTTCTGTAGTTAAGACTCAGCACTCCCAATGCAGAGGCCTGGGTTTAATCCCTGGTCAGGGAACTACATCCCACATGCCTCTAAGACCCAGTGCAGCCAAATAAATAGATATTTTTTTAAACTATCAGAAAAAACTATGGAGAGTCTTTTTATAATACACAAATAGCCCACTCATTCATTCACTCATTCATTCAGTGCATTTTTATTGAAAACCTGATACATACCAGATGCTGTCCTAAGCCCTGGGGACAGTGAACAAAGCAAAGTCCCTGTCCTCTTGGAGCTTACACCCAATGGGAGAGACAGACAATAAAAAGCACGTACATGATATAAACAGATTTTACACATAGACATTTATATTGAGGTAAGTGACTGCAGCCATGAAATTAAAAGACGCTTACTCCTTGGAAGAAAAGTTATGACCAACCTGGATAGCATATTCAAAAGCAGGGACATTACTTTGCCAACAAAGGTCCGTCTAGTCAAGGCTATGGTTTTTCCAGTGGTCATGTATGGATGTGACAGTTGGACTGTGAAGAAGGCTGAGCACCGAAGAATTGATGCTTTTGAACCGTGGGTATTGGAGAAGACTCTTGAGAGTCCCTTGGACTGCAAAGAGATCCAACCAGTCCATTCTGAAGGAGATCAGCCCTGGAATTTCTTTGGAAGGAATGATGCTAAAGCTGAAACTCCAGTACTTTGGCCACCTCATGCGAAGAGTTGACTCATTGGAAAAGACTCTGATGCTGGGAGGGATTGGGGGCAGGAGGAGAAGGGGACGCCAGAGGATGAGATGGCTGGATGGCATCACCGACTTGATGGACATGAGTCTGAGTGAACTCCAGGAGTTGCTGATGGACAGGGAGGCCTGGCGTGCTGCGATTCATGGGGTCGCAGAGAGTTGGACACGACTGAACGACTGAACTGAACTGAACTGAAGTGAAGTATAATATAGTGGATTCGGGATCCCCCTGCCTTAGTTCAATCCCACCTGTGTCAATTACTAGCTGTAGAGCCTTAGGGAAATTATTTAGCATATTTACATTTAATCTATGTAAAGTGTCTAGAACAGAGCTAGGCACATGGTTAGTGTTATATGTGTGTGCCATTAGTATAAATTCCCTACTTACCTGCTAGGGATAAAGTGATGAATTAAAAATAAAGATGTAGAGAGACTTCCCTGGTCGTCCAGTGGCTAAGGACTCTGCATTCCCAATGCAAGGGGCCAGGGATAGATTCCACACAGTGGTAGAGAACTAGCCTGCCACTGCAGGAGACACAAGAGACATGGATTCAGTTCCTGGGTCAGGAAGATTTCCCAGAGGAGAGCATGGCAACCCACTCCTGTATTCTTGCCTAGAGAATCCCATGGACAGGGGAGCCTGGCAGGCTACAGTCAATGGGATTGCAAAGAGTTGCACACGACTGAAGTGACTTAGCATGCACGCCACAAGTAAGAGTTCACATACAGCAATGAAAAGATCTGGGGTGCTGCAACAAATTCCTGGCACAGCCTAATAGATAAATAAAAATAAATTTTAAAAGTTTGAAAAAAAAGACACAGAGATGATGGGGGTGGTCAGAGAAGGTCTCCCTGAAGGAAGAGACATTTGAACTGAGACCTGAATAAGGTAAGGGTGAGAGTCATGCTGGTAACTAGACAAGAGCATTACAGGCAGAGAGAATGGCAGGGGGAAAATTCCCGTGGTAGGATTATGCCTGGGATCACCAGGAGCAGCAAGATGCCGAGGATGCCTGGAGCAGAGAAAGGGAGAAGCGAGGCCATGAGCTGACCATGAGGTGGTTACATCAGGCCTTGTAGGGCAGAGCAGGGGTCTTGGATGTTATTCTAAGAGTAATGGGAAGTCAATAGAGGGTTCTGAGCAAGAGAGTGACAAAATTTATGTTTTAAAATCTTCTTTGTATGATGGTGCCACAAAAAAGTTAAAATAGAATTACCATATGATTCCACAACTTCACTTCTGGGTGTATACCCAAAAGAATTGGCAGTAGGGCCTTAAGAGCTACTTGTACACCTTTGTTCACAGCAATATCATTCACAATAGCCCAAAGGCAGAAACCACCAAAGGAAGGACATTCTGACCCACGTTGCAACATGGATGAACCTTGAGGACGTCATGCTAAGCAAAACAAGCTGGTCACCAAAAGGCAAATACTGTACGATCCCACTTATATGAAGTACTAGAAGCGTCAAATTCATAGAAACAGAAAGTAGAATATTGGTTGCTAAGGACTAGATAAGGGAAAGGAAGGGGTTAAGGAGTTGTTTAATGGGTACAGAGGTTCAGTTTTGCAACATGAAGATTTCTGGAGGTGGGTTGCCCAACAATGTGATGTACAACTACTGAACTGCATACCTTGAAATGGTTAAGAAGCCTTGGGGGCAAATCCAGCCCATTGTTTATCACCATATCACCTTGGTAACTCGGCCTCTCAGAGCTTCTACTTCCTGTTCTGGAAGATGAGCGTTATAGTAGGTGCTCACTCTTAAGTTCATCCCAGGATCAAATGAAATCTTGTATGTAAAACAACTGTCTTGAGTTCATCACAAACACAGTGGTCATAGGAAAGCCACACATCTTGAAATCATGAAATCTGGTTCCATCCTGGGCCCCTCTTAGGCTTGCTATAAGAACTTCCTATAAGAACAATGGGAACAGTCAGAGACTATTTTGGGGGGCTCCAAAATCACTGCAGGTGGTGACTGCAGCCATGAAATTAAAAGAAAGCTGAGCACTGAAGAATTGATGCTTTTGAACTGAGGTGTTGGAGAAGACTCTTGAGAGTCCCTTGGACTGCAAGGAGATCAAACCAGTCAATCCTACAGGAAATCAGTCCTGAATATTCATTGGAAATACTGATGCTGACGCTGAAACTCCAGTACTTTGGCTACCTGATGCAAAGAACTGACTCATTGGAAAAGACCCTGATGCTGGAAAAGATTGAAGGCAGGAGGAGAAGGGGACCACAGAGGATGAAATGGTTGGATGGTATCACCAACTTGATGGACATGAGTTTGAGCAAGCTCTGGGAGTTGGTGATGGACAGGGAAGCCTGGTGTGCTGCAGTCCGTGGGGTCGCAGAGTCAGACACAACTGAGTGAACTGAACTGAAGGACTTGGACAAGTCACTTAACCTCGCTTTGTATGTTTCCTTATAAAATCAGGCCATAATATCAGCACTGCCTGTGCCAAAGGCATTTTTGTGAGAATCAATCACAAGAACTCATAAAGAACTTTTGAAAAGGCACAAAACGGCAAATGGAAGGTATTATTACTGCATCACTAATTACTAATTACAGATCCAATATCTAGGCTTTGGGTAAAAAAAACAACGACGACAGGGTGGAGTCTATATAATCCACCCTTTCTCTTGTGACCCAGGAGTTCCAGGCTTGGCTTAAGGAACAGCTAAGGAAGAATACCATTCAGAGTCGCTGTAAAAAAATACAACCCATAATTGCAAGTCAATCATACACATGGCATAAAAGTTGGTGAGTTATTCATAAGAATGGAATACAGATAACAAGCTTGTGTTTGTAGTGCTTTCACTCTGAGGGAAAACTCTTTTGTTATTTGATTTTTTTTTTTTTTAAATTTTAAATGCAGGGGGAAACGAAGGGGTGAAAGCAGCAGGTCGTGATATAGAAGCAAAGAAACAGCAGGAACTGGGGGGGTAAAAGGCCCAAAGAAAGGTCTCTCTTCAAAGGCGAGTGTGTGACATCTGGGACCAGGCCAGGTTCTGGAACCCAGGGCAAGGACAGCGAGACAGGAAGGATTCCAACATTCCCAGCAGCCAAAGAGAACCTTTGGGTTTCAGGGCTCATCTGAAAGACACCCGCACACTCAATAACCTGGTATGCAATTTATTCTCTGCAGAGGAATGAAAGGCTGAGTCAATGCTGCAAGGATGTGAACTTGGGTTCTGAGGGAGTCGGTGCGGATGGCTTTAAACACTAAACCGGCCCCTTCAGGCAGCAGAGCACCCGTATACTAAAGGACATGGAAAGCAGTCATCGCCTTTTAAAAAGAATGTTTCTGTTTTCATTATCATTTAAGGCTGTAGTCAGTGTTGAATGATAATAAGAAACTGGCATGGGGAAAAAAATGCGCCCAAATCGCAGGCGTACACAATAAAAACGCTATTATAGACTTTTGTGAATATAAATAGTTTTTTAAATGAGGCCGCTAAGACTGGCATCTTAGATGCTACCTGAAAAAGAGTCATGGTTATATATTCCAACATTTGCACCCGCCCCTGGGCTCGGCTTTCCACTGCAGAATGGGCTGGGTGATTTTTTTGGAATAAATATCAAAGGGGCAAAGAAGGGAGACGAGGATCGAAGTGGTGGGAGCACAAAGGGCAGAGAGGAATGACTTGATGCCCAACAGGAGGAAATTGAAGAGGACAAAGGGAAGCGGAGGATAAAAAGGAACGAGGATGGGTTTACTCAGAGTCCCGTTAAATAATGCATCCTCAATCTGAGCAAAGAACAGGCTTCAGTTGGTGATTTTGTCCCTGCATTTAGCCTCAACCCCAAACAGTCAAGGTGTTGGTTTCTTTGCTCTCCCCATTCGGATGATGGTGTTGCAGTAATGAGTATTCAACAGGAACATAATAATGTCCTTGCTGGAATTTCTTCTTCTGGAGTTACTCCCCCCCACCCTCCGTGAGTTCACAGATGTCAAGGGGGCCTAGTTGAAAAGTGGGGAGGGCGAGGAGGCCCATATTGAGAATGCATTGTGGGGGATTCCCTGGCAGTCCAATGGTTGGGACTCAAGGGTTTGATCCCTGGTAGGGGAATTAGAATCACTCAGGCCTCAAGGCAAGCCAAAATGAAAAAAGAAAGAAAGAAATTTCCTCGCAAAGGTCAAAGCTTGGTGTGAACAATGTAAAGTGAGTATCAGGAAGGGCTTTCTGACAGTGAGGAATGTTGCACCCTGGAAGCATAATGAAAGAGCTTGTTGAATTTCAGAGAAGTGGGTCTTCCTGAAGGTGGAGATACAGACTAGAATAAGCACCGCACATCTCTCACGTCATTCAGGAACAAATCCTTACCCAACCAGGCAGTGATGTGTGGAGTTTGGTCCGCTGGGTCTGAGACTACTGACCACTGTCTGGAGGAAGCAATGGGCACATGGAGATCTCCCAAGTGAGTTTCAGCACCTACAATAAGTTCCATCCACTTACTGGCGTTGAGCCCAGAGAGCGTGAGTAAAGAGACGGGCACGCAGATGACAAACACCATAGGGTAGCTGAGAACATGGCATCAGAGCTGGGTCACTGCCATCTGGGTGCCCCATGAGGGCCTCAGGGCAGGACTCAAGTCAGTCTGCTCTTCTTGTCATCTCTCCGGGGACCTCCTGCCACACTTGGCTAATCTTTTAGCCCACGGCACTACTGTTGTCCTAGATTCCAGCTCCAAACCTACAGCCATCCCTCCATGATGCCGTTGCTGTTCCTCCTCCTCCCCATTCATTGCAATCTGTCTGCTCTCAAGTCCTTCAAGACCCTCCCTCATCTATCCCTTCTTTACCACCCCCTCTCTACCAACTCACTTTCTGATCTACCCAAGTTGAAACCATTTCTCCTCTGTAGGAGCTTCCCTCCAGTCTCCTTCCTGCTCTCATCTCCTCCTCCTTCTTCTAATAAACCATCCTGACATCATCTCCAGATTGATCTCTCAATGTGTGACTTGGATCGTACCATTCCTCTGCTTGAAAGCTTTCCAGGGGTCTCCATTACTTATACAACAAAGCCCAGGATCGGGTAACCAGTCATTCAGCGAAAGCCACCTTCCATTCTCTCATTGTCATGCGTCTGCGTGATGTTTTACCTTCTTCTCTGCTTACACTCAGTTCAGCCACCGCCTCCGCTGCTTGGCCATTCCCTGGCCTGAGTTGATACACTTAGAATCTCTAAGTACATTTAGCAGTGCTCTTTCAAATACATGTCCATTTGGCAATTCATGGCTCATTACCTGTGGCATCTCATCTGTTTCACATGACATGGTTTTGCCTCTTTGTGTCTCCACTGCCTGATCAGTTTGAAAGCTTCTTGGTCTGCAAGCACTGCCCACGTCTTAATTTGCGTGTGTGCCCTAATCAATTGCTATGAACAGAGTAAGTGCTCATTAAACACTTAACTTAGGAGAGGAAAACCTTAAGAGAATTCTTCACAAAGGTCTTGAAAGTCAGCAGTCTGCTCTGGAAAATTACAGAAAAGGACTGCCTTCCCAAAAAAGCTTCAGCCCCCGTTGAGGCAACCCTGCACATGACCCACTTCATCTCACCTCCACGGCTCAACTCAGATTAAAAATTCAAGAGCTTTACTGGAAACACCCACCAGGAGGCAACACAGATAGAAGAGAGGAAATTCTGTAAAGGTCCCCAGATCTAACCCAATCACGATGAGATTAATTTTGGCCCATGACCCAACAAGCCACACAGGTGGGGTTATGAGAACAGGCTCTGGCCAGAGCTGAGCAACAGCACTTCTGGGACCCTGAGGGTGCACACGTGCTTGCCTGCATGCAGATTCAGACATACATAATCATCCTCAGCAGAATTTTAAAACTTTGTTCCCAAATAGCCCGTGGAATTGAATTTCTGATATCTGAGTGCATATATGGATATGCATTTTCCATTACTTGTTTACGCAGACTATAAAACATCACCGTACAGGAGTCGCCAATTTATTAACAGGTTGCCTGCTTCAAGTTCATTTGTTGGCTATTTGAAACTCAGAAGGCATTTTTCCTTGGAAGCAAGAGTGTGCCCAAGCACATTTAACCCATAACGTACTGTGCTTTAATACCACAAAGGTTTTCATTCTATTCATCAGAGGTTTGCAAACTCAAATGCCTGCAGTGGCCAGGGGGGCGGGGGTGGACAATCTAAATGAGGAGAGTCAGGTCAGGAGACCAGGGAATGAGGGAGACCTCTGCTCATGCTCCATCTAAATGGGCTCCCCATCTGCACATGCTGGAGCCCCTCCCCAGCTCCAGCAGTGGCTGCCCACAGGCCCAGTGCAGCAGATCAGGAGAAGCCAAACACCAAAATCTTAAGCTGAAAATAGTTGGCAAGTAATTAGAAAAATATTTATACACAGTATAGATGAAATAAGACACATTGTCCTGCTGAAACTGGGCTCATGCTTACAACCTCCACTTAATAATGTTGCTTCTTGGACTTCCCTGGTTGTCCAGTGGTTAAACTGCACTTTCACTGGAGAGGGTGTGAGTTCAATCCCAGGTGGGGAAACTGAGAGCCCACATGCTGCACCGCACAGCCAAAAATAATAATAATGTTGCTTCTTTGAGAAAAAGACACTCATCTTAATTTCTACAAGCCAACAGGCAACTATTTTCTCTCTTCTGCTAACATGGGTGGCTCTTCCTGGGTATAGTCCTAGGTTAAGGCTCTACCTTGCATAATTGAAGGCTAATGTCTCTGGGGTTCTTAGAACCCAAGGTTGCGATAGGGCCCGGTGGCCTAAATCTAAGCCCCACACCTGGCCCCTTCACTGTGTGTGAGGACAGGACCTTTCCATTCCCTTCCAATGTGTCAGGGCCATTTGTTAACAGGGTATATATGTGTGAGCTAGGACCTGCCTGTGTTTTGCTTTATGTTATGGTGGTGGTGGTTATTACTGCTCTCTTATTTTGTCTGTTTGTTTGCTTTTACTGATTATAAATGCTATATGAGTTCACCATAGAAAACTTGAAAATTTTTCCCTCCTAGAAGTAATCACTGTTAATAATGATTTCCTTTTTCTTTTTAATCTCTTCCTGTCTAATTTTCTTCACATTACATAGGTGTAGTGGGTTAAACAGTGGTGCCTGTCACTCCACTTTCCCCTAAAAAAGTTATGTGCACATTCTAATCTCTGAAACCTATAAATGTGGCCTTACTTGGAAAAGGAGTCTTAAGGCTCTTGAGATGAGAATTTAGCCTGTGGCACCACCGATGTCCCAGTTCCCAGCGCCAAACCTAGAGCCATCCCTCCATGATAGATTATCCAGGTAGCTCCTAAATCCAGTGCCAAGTATCCTTAGAGGAGATACACAGAGAAGATACACAGAAGAGGAGGAAGCAGCGTGACTGTGGAGGCAGAGTGATGAGGCCACAAGTCAAGGAAGCCAACAGCCATCAACACTGGAAGAGGAAATGGACAGATGCTCCCCTGGAGCCTTGGGAGCGAGCACGGTCCTGCCAGACTTCGCACTTCTGGCCTCAAGAACTCTGAAAGCAAATTTCTGTTTTGCTAATTTCGTGGTAATTTGTTGAGGCAACCCTAGGAAAATAACACAACAATACATGAGCAAATGGATGTAATTAATTCAAACAATACAGGATTAAGTAAAGTGAAAAAGAGTGATGATCTCTTACCTGCAACACAAACCCCTCTGTGCTCCCAATTAGTAGTAACTGTTGGTAATAATCCTTCTAGGTCTTTTCCTATGCATGCCACACACACACACACACACAGAGACATATGCACATAAATATATTTATATGTCTGTGTTTTTTTAATAAATGAAAGTATGATATTCTGCTATTTGTTCTTTTTAAAATTCAGTATTTCTGAGGGATATTTGCATGTCTGTACATAAAGATCTGCCTGATGCTTCTCAATGATTACAGTATATTCTATGAACATAGCCTATGCCATTGTTTTCAACGATTCTAAACTTAGTAACAATATTACAATGATAAATCAAAGTTGACTCTCTTCATTTGGCTACAAGTGAAGTTACTTCCCCCCTTTTCAATCTACATATTAAATATATATAGCATGTATATGTGTGTGAGAGAGAGAGAATTAGTACTCCTCACCAAATACTTCTGGATATCTTCTGCCCTTGGGATTGCGAGTGACCAAATAACTTGCTTTAGCTAGTGATCTAGTGGCTCAGCGGTGAGGAATCTGCCTGCAATGTAGAAGACTAGGGTAGACATAGGTTCAGTCCCTGGTAGGAAGATCCCTTGGAGAAGGAAATGGTCACCCACTTCAGTATGCTTGCCAGAATAATCCCATGGACAGAGGAGCCTGGCAGACTACAGTCCATGGGGTTGCAAAGGAATCAGACACAGCTAAGCACACACACATGCATGTAAAGCAGAAGCCACTGTTGTCATTTCCAACTGGAATCTTTAACAGCAGGTCCACACCTGTCTCATTCTTTTTCCCCTGCAAAGTAATTGCAGAAGTGCTAAAAAGAGCCCCGTTAGTCCAGGGCTCTTGGTAGGGATGACATAGAGTGCAGGGACAGGGACTCCCTGGCAGTCCAGTGGTTACAGCTTCATGCTTGCACTGCTGAGGGCATGGGCTCAATACCTGGTCAGGGAACTAAGATCTCACAAGCCACCCGGTGTGCTCATCTTTCAAAAAACAACTTTTGACACCCCAGAGTGGAGAGACAAATAGTGTGAGCAAAAAATAAAGCTTTGCAGTTTTAAATCACTGAGATTTGAGGGTTGTTTATTACTGCAGCACAACCCAGCTAATCATAACTGATTTCACATATACAATATGGATGTGATCGATATATATACATTTATATTTTTATATCTATATACATTTATATGTTTTTATATAGGTATCGTACCCTTCTAAAATTGGAGAAAGCTTAAAACAAATGGTTTGAAAGAAAAATGTGTGGTTTATTACAGCCTGCTCTGTATTAATCAACAATACAATTAACAATACACTGTACTTTGTTTACTTACTTACCCTTTTAACATTTTCACTAAGATGATGAGCTTAATGCTAGTGGAAATAAAACCCCATGCTGTCAATATCAGGCATATGACAATGGCCATAAATAAACAAATATGTTGTTTGTATATGTGGGTCTGTGAGCTTGGTTTCTGTCTCTATGCACCATTGTGCTCTGCATCTATTAATGAGGTTTCAGGCTCTTTTCTATGGTTTAATGTACATTTGAGATAACAGTGCTCTGTAGGCTCAAAGAAGAGCCCTTCTCTCTTGCTTCTGGATGGGGGATTGGCAGGTGCTGTTCGCATTAGGGAGGGAGGAAGTGCTGTTCTCTGATCAACAGTGATGCCTCCAGCTGATTAAAGAACATTGTTTGTAGAACTGGAAGGGGATCAAAATGCCTTTAGTTCTCTAAGTCAGAAAAGACAAGGCCTTGAAGGCTAAAATGATAAACATAACAAGAGCCTTATGGTTTCAATGAAAGATATCCAAGATCCAAGCCTTTTCTCTCCTGGGTAGAAGAATATTTTTTAATGATCTCTCTTAAAATGTCAGATTTAATAGAAAAAAAAAATGAAAAGAAAACCCTCCTGCTCTCCCCCACCAAAACACTGCAATCAGAGAAGCTTCCTTAATCGTGGCTCTGACCGCCTTCACAATCTACACGGAAGATGGGCAGCACATACCAGTAGCCTCCCACTCTCCTGGGTTGTGATGACGGTAGCCAGCCACACAATGAAAGACGCCTGTCATCATGACGATGTTTTAAATTTAAAATTCAAATATTCAAAAATGCTAAGGCCTCCTATCACCTGTCACAATGGGATTTTAAGAGAGGATTCTAATCTGGGAGCGGGGGTAGGGGAGGGGTGGATATCGCATCATTCCTCTAAGTCAGGAATAGTTTAGTAGCAACTAAAAGGGGTCAAACAAAAGGAGATGGTTCTACCCACCAGATCGCCCTCCAAGATGCCCTCTCCAAGACGATCCTGTGTTGGCAAAGGGGGCTGGGCGCTATGCAATGATTCCTTAGTATGTTCTGGGTCCCATGTAAATCAGTGCTGCTTAAGATCAATACAGGGACATCCCAGGTGGTCCAGTGGCTGGGACTCTGTGCTTGAATGCAGGGGGCCTGGGTTCGAGCCTTGGTTCAGGAACTAGATCCCACATGATGCAGCTAAAGATCCCACATGCCACACTAGGACCCAGTGCAGCCAAATAAATAAATACTTTTTAAAAAAAGATTAATAGAAAGTGGGTTTGTATTGGTGGAGTTTTATCCTCCTTAGCTTGAATTAACCAAAGCAGCATTATTTATCATTCACTTACTTTCATTTAGCCTCTGGATTACTAGCTTGGTTCTCCCATTTCTTTTTTTAAGAAAGTCATTTATGCTGCTCTCAGAAACTTAATAAATACTATGGTTTTAAGTATAACTTACTGAGTTCAAATGTTTGTTATAGAATGTTATGGTAGTGCTATGTTCTGAATGTTTGTGTCCCCCCGGCAAATTCATATGCTGCAATCCTAACCCCCACAGATGATGGTATTAATAGGTGGGACCTTTGGGAGTTGCTTAAGTCATGAGGTGGAACCTTCATGACTGGAATTAGTGCCTTAAAAAAGAGGCTCTGGAAAAAAAAAGAAGGTCTATGTTAGAGAGGGTTTGGAGAAAAAGGAACCCTCTTACACTGTTGGTGGGAATGCAAACTAGCACAGCCACCATGGAGAACAGGGTGGAGATTCCTTTAAAAACTGGAAATAGAACTGCCATACAACCCAGCAATCCCACTGCTGGGCATTCACACCGAGGAAACCAGAATTGAAAGAGACACATGTACCCCAATGTTCATTGCAGCACTGTTTACAATAGCCAGGACACAGAAGCAACCTAGATGCCACAAACAAATGGATAAGGAAGTTGTGGTACATATTCACAATGGAATATTACTCAGCTATAAAAAAGAACACATTTGAGTCAGTTCTAATGAGGTGGATGAAACTGGAGCCTATTATACAGAGTGAAGTAAGTTAGAAAGAGAAACACCTATACAGTATATCGACACATATATATGGAATTTAGAAAGATGGTAACGACGACCCTATATGCAAAACAGCAAAAGAGACATGGATGTAAAGAACAGACTTTTGAACTATGTGGGAGAAGGCGAGGGTGGGATGATTGGAGAGAATAGCAGTGAAACATGTATATTAGCATATGTAAAATAGATGAACAGTGCAAGTTCGATGCATGAAGCAGGGCACTCAAAGCCAGCGCTCTGGGACAACCCAGAGGGATGCGGTAGGGAGGGAGGTGGGAGGGGGCTTCAGGATGGGGACACATGTGCACCTGTGGCTGATCCACATCGATGTATGGCAAAAACCACCACAATATTGTAAGGTAATTAGCCTCCAATTAGAATTAATTAATTAAAAATAAAAATACATTTTTTTAAAAAGGGGGCTCTGGAGAGATCTGTAGCCCCTTCTGCCATATGAGGATTCAAAGAGAAGTCTGAAACCCAGAAGAGGGTCCCCACCCAATAATGCTACCACCCTGATCTCCAAGTTCCAGCCTCCAAAACTATAAGAAATACACTTCTGTTGTTACAGACTACCCAGTCTGTAGTATTTTGTTATAGCAGCCTGAACAGACTAAGACAGATAGGCAGGATTCTAAGATGGTCCCAGGATTCTTGTCTCCAGCGTACACACACCTTCCGCAGGCTACTCAGTCAAACACGAATCTAAGTGCTACTGTGAAGGGATCCTGCAAATGCAATTAAATTCTCCAATCAGTTGACCTTAAAATAGAAGATTATTCTCAGTGGTCCTCAAAGGAACTGGGTTCTCCTGGTGAGAGAGATAAGAAGTGTAAAGGGGCCTATGGAGAGGGTACATGGGTGGTCTCCTAACATCCTCCTATGCTTAGCGTCCTAACACCCAGCAAGAGAAGAGGGGCTACAGTCCTACAGCTGCAAGGAACTGAATTCTGCCAACAACCATGTGAGCTTGAAAGAAGACCCCAAGCTCCCGAAAGGAATCAGCGCGGCTGACATTTTGAGTTCAGTCTTGTGAGATCCTGAGCCAAGAACCTCATTAGGCCATGCCCAGGCTTCTGACTCCAGAAACTGGAAGGTAATAAACAAGTGTCTGGGGACTTCCCTGGTGGTCCAGTGGTTAAGAGTCTGCCTTAATGTAGGAGACATGGGTTCAATCCCTGGTGGGGGAACTAAGATCCCACATGCTTCAGGGTAACTAAGCTGCACAAGGTGACTAATGAGACCACACGCCACAGCAAAGTCCCCACATGCCGAAACTGGGACCCAACACGGCCAAATAAACAGCCGCAACTTTAAAAAATAATAAATTAAATAAATAAATAAATGAGTGAAGCTGCTAAATTTTGGTGGGAATTCATTATACAGCAATAGAAACCCAATACAAACAGACATAGGCCTTGCTCTGGCCTAAAATGTAAAAAAAAGTCAAGTACAACTTAATTTTAACTTTAATCCAGTGAAATAACTGTATACCATGACTGATACTTCATTGGTAATAATAATCCTACAAGATGGGTGAAAGCAATTTAATCAAATAACCTCAATACAAAAGAATTAAAATGACAAATAGCAATGTTCCTATATTTGCCCAATAAATAGCTATCCACATAACTGAATGAATTTTCTTCTAGTTGGCTTCAAGACTTAAAGGATTTTCTTTTTCTTTCCTGTATTAATCAATGAAGCTTAGTTTCTAATTAATTTTGGAGCATCTGGATCTTTGAGCTCCTTGGATAAAGGTATTGTTTAACGCTAAGGTTATTTGCTGGTTTGGTTCTTGTCTCAAATAATCTGGTTGCATTTTAATGGCAGTGTATGAAAGGCAAGACTCAACGCTCAGATACCAGCACAGAAGGTACTTTATCTGAAGCACCCGCCCCCACAACAAAAATCAATGAAACAGCGCCCCTTTGTGGTAGAGGGGCAAAAGTATCCATACGCTAACCTTGCTGAGATACAATTGGCAAGCACAAAATAGATTTCTCTTTAAAAAAATTAGAAAGAGTTAAGTAGAATATTTTAGAGTAATCATTGCAAACTGGATTATAGGGATTCACGGGGTGTTTAGAGAGCCAAAAGGGAGCCATTGTATCTTCTGGGAAAAGTGAAAATCAAGGATTAACGGCCTTTAACATATAGGAAATTAAATCATCCCCAGTACAAACGGCAAAGCAATGTCAGCAGCAGTTTGTCCTCCAATGACTCTTCCACTAAGATGGAGCACAAATGGGAAGTTAGCCGATTCTTCAGATAAATGGGATCATGTTAGACATTTACATGACCCTTTAGAGTCATTGACTCGTTGATACCAATACCCAACAACATCTGTCCTGCTTAGCTGCATTTTGTAATTGAAATCATGAAGGCCCAGGGAAGTTAGGAAAGTAGTGGGGTCACATTTGAAACCCAATGTTTCCAATTCTCTAAACCTAAAATAACTAGGTTTATCCCATGGTCCACTGTAGAGAAGGTACACCATTCTGTGAAAGGCGGCATGGCTGAGTCATTGCTGCCAGGGCTCTGTGTCCAAACTGCTCGGGTTCCAAAGCTGGCTCAAGTCTGTGGCCCTGGGCAATTAGTCAATCCTCCTGTACTTTGGTTTCCTCACTTGCAGAATGCAATTGGTAACAGTATTACAGTCAAGGCATTATTTTGAGGATTAAATGAGAAACACAGGAACGGGGCCTGGCAGCTAGTAAAAGTTTGGGAAACGTTAGCTGTAAGTACAATAGCTGATGCTTCATAGGTTGAGAAGCACTTCAAAAAGCTGCCAACATTTGGGGTTATATCTAAAGACTTCTAGGACTTTCCCGGTGGTCCAGTGGTTAAGAATCCAACTGCCAAAGCAGGAGACACGGGTTCAATCCCTGATCTGGCAAGATGCCACGGGGCAGCTAAGCCCATGTGCCACAACTACTGAAGCTCTTGCACCCTAGAGCCTGCATTCCACCACAAAGAGAAGCCATCACGATGAGTCCCTGCTCACCACAACTAGAGAAAGCCCACGCAGAGCAACAAGGACACGGCACAGCCAAAAAAATAAAATGAAAGAAAGAAAGAAAAGAAGGAAGACTTCTAGGATGTGTATCAGATATCGACAATGGTAAGTTACATGGAAGAGGTAGACTTTGCATGCAAGCAGAACTTCAACCTTTTCACTTGGCATCCTTCAGTATTGTTGACATGTGTTGCAACAAGCATGTACTGTTGTGATTTTAAATAAGTAAAGAAAGAATATTTCAAAGCCTGCTTCAATAATCCCCTCTAGCCCCGGGATCTCATCATCCAGAATTCCTTTTATACATCTAACCTCCTTGTCCTCTAAGCCCTTTGTAAAGACACCCCGTCCTCTCTAGGCTAACCCTTGGATGAAACCTTTTGATTATAATCCAGTGGTTGCTGATGTCTGCACTCCCGGGGCGCATCTGCAAAAACGGCAGGCAAATGCTATGAACTCTTGCAGCGTAAGCATGCTGGTGCTCAGCCTGAAGAAGTCTGCAGTCAACCACAGTCAGAGATTTCTATCAGCCACAGAGCACTGCAAGCTGTCACAGCATTCTGCTATCTGGGCACCAGGCTGTCCATCTGCGCTCAGACTGACAAGGAAAGGAAAAACTGCAAAGAGAAGCACGCTATCAAGCATCCTTCCCAGTGTGGCAATGACATTTAGAACTGCTGGAGAATCCTGGAGCAGCTTCATCAGGACTTCTAGTATCTAGTGAGGAGTTCTGAAATAAATAGGCAAGGCTTCGGCAAGTTCCTTAATCTCCTTTGTAAAGTGGGGCTATGTTACTTAGGATAACACCAGCTGCCATAAGAAGTTTATTTCACTCCTGCAAGAGACTCCTGGGGATGCTCCTGGGGAGGGAAGACAGAACTCTGCTCTGCATAGTTCTTCAGGGACCCACATTCATTCGAAGGGTTGGTGGGTATGCTGTCTTCAGTGCTGACTTTCAAGATCCCCTGGGCTCTGGCATCCGTTCAGGAACAGGAAAGAGGAATATCCACGTGAGGTGTTCAAGGGTCAGGCCTAGAAATGATGCCATTACTTTTGTGGCCACACCTATCTATATGCAAGGAAGGCTGTCACCTGTGTGCCCAGAGGAAAAAAAGGATATGGATTTGGTTAGCAGACAGACAGTCTCTGCCACAAGAAATCACATGTAGACCAGCACTGTAAGAGGAGGTGAAACTAGACCTGGAGTAGTCATAGGTACAAGAGTTCAGATGATGGTAGAGCCAACTTCGTGTAAGGGGTTTGAGTTAAGGACACTCAAGCGGTCACTAACACTGCTCACCAGGGGGTTTCAGCGCACCACCTTCAAGCCAAGAGGGAGGAGCTGCACTGCCACCCAAACATCCCACCTCCACCCATTTTCTGACCTGGGATGTGTGGTCATGTGATTAGTTCTGGCCACTAGGCAGAAGAAACATGTGTCACTTCCAGACTGAGCTTTTAATTTCTGACCTAAGGCTGTCTAGAGGCCTTTTTTCCCTCTGCCAGTGAAGAGCAAGAGGGCTTCCCTGGTAGCTCAGTGGTAAAAAATTCTCCTGCCAATGCAGGAGTTTTGGGTTCTATCCCTGGGTTGGGAAGATCCTCTGGAGAAGGAAATGGCAACCCACTCCAGTATTCTTGCCTGGAAAATCAGATGAACAGAGGAGCCTGGTGGGTTACAGTCCATGGGGTTGCAAGAGTCGGACACACTTAGCGACTAAACAACAAAAATGAACAGCAAATAGTGTTTCAGAGAGGACAGACTCCATCCAGCCTAGGCCCTGGAGAAAATACAGAATGGATCTCACAGGAACCCATGCAACATCTTGCTGTTTTAAGTCATTGGGATTTTTGAAGTTGTATATTACCGCAGCATAACCTGTTTATTCTGACTGAGAGAGAAACATATTTTCATCCAAGAAGCATCAGATGGTCTGTGAGACAAACAAATCAACAAAAAGGCATTCTTGTCCATTTTAGATCATCAGTTCCAAGAACTAAGGGAGTATGCTTTTGAGAACATAATTTGTACATTATCATTGCCATGCAAGCCAAAGAAGTGTTTGGCAAGCCTTGGATTATCAACTTTCAATAGAGCCCCAGACATATTCTCTACCTTAAAAAATCACTAGTCCCAATTTAGAGGAAGTTTAAAGTTGTTGTTCAGCCGCTCAGTCGTGTCCAATTCTTTGCGACCCCATGGACTGCAGTATGCTAGGTTTCCCTGTCCTTCACTATTGTTTTAAATAGTTTAAAGTTACAAAATGCTAAAGAGAGATGTTAAGGACATATAAGAAGTTAAAAAAAAAAAGAAAGAAAATGGGAGCACTTTGGAGGGAATCATGAGCAGCTGTCAGGAGCGTTTTTACGTAAAGGTCAAATCCTGTTGCGTACCGGGGGTCTCTAGACCTGTCCTCCTGCACTGCTGGTTGCCATACGGGCCCGCCTAGTGCTTTGACCTGGGGACCAGCACTGCGATGTTCTCCTAACTTGTGTTATTCTGTCTCAGATCTCACTCACATCATCCCACATGCAGATAACTTTACATAAAAATGCAATGAGTGAGGGATCATGACTCTTTTTAATATATTCCCCCAGAGGGACTTCCCTGGTGGCCCAGGGTTAAGACTCCACATTTCCAATGCAGGGGATGAGGGCTCATCCCTAGTCAGGGAACTAAGATCCCGAATGCCTTGCAGCACAGCCAAAAGATAAAAAAATATTAAAAATGACAACAACAAAACATATGTTCTCCTAGAGCAGAGGGCCCCAAAACCACTGCCCCCGCCCCAGGCCACACAGCAGGAGGTGAGGGGTGGGAGAGTGAACAAAGCTTCACCTGTGCTTACAGCTGTTCCCCAAAGCTGTTACTACCCTCTGAGCTCCACCTCCTGTCAGACAGCAGTGAGACTGGATTCTCATAGGATGCAAACCCGAAAGGTAATCAGGTTGAATCATCCTGAAACCATTCCCCTACCCAGCCACCCCACCCGGCCACACACCCACCTCCAGCCCTAGTCAGTGGAAAACTGTCTTCCAAGAAAACCGTCCCTGGTACCAAGAAGGTTCAGACAAGTGCCCTAGAGAAAGTGATCAAACTGGATACTCTAGTTCCGCTCACTTTAGCATAAAAGGAAGTGCCAATGCTCTTCCACCAGCTGGTTGAGGTGCCTTAACTAGTACTGAACAAGTTGACTATAAACTCCTTAGATATGAGTTGTATTTTATTCATCTGTGAAGAGCACGGTAATTAGTGAGGAGCCTGTTTTGGATTCAGCCAGATTCCAGCTAGGATATTGATTCCATCACTTAATAACTGGATAATCTTGACCTTGATAAGCTTAACCTCTCTAATCTTGTTTCATCATCTGTAAAATGGGGATAATAATGCCTGACTCCATTGACTTGTTGTGGAAATTAAATGTGACACTTCTTTGTAAAGCTCCTGATGCAGCTCAAAGGTCTTTGTTGAGAGCTTGGAGAAACAGTGGCTTCCATCCAACCAAGAGAGTGTGATCTCAGAAGAGACTGTATTTTATTTCAGTCACTCAGTTGTATCCGACTCTTTGTGACCCCATGGACTGCAGCACACCAAGCTTCCCTGTCCATCACCAACTCCTGGAGCTTGCTCAAACTCATGTACATCAAGTTGGTGATGCCATCCAACCATCTCATCCTCTGTCATCCCCTTCTTCTCCCACCTTCATTCTTTCCCAGCATCAGGGTCTTTTCCAATGAGTCAGTTCTTTGCATCAGGTGGCCAAAGCACTGAAGTTTCAGCTTTAGCATCAGTCCTTCCAATAAATATTCAGGACTGATTTATTTCCTTTACGATTGACTGGTTGGATCTCCTTGTAGTCCAAGGGACTCTCAAAAGTCTCCAACACCACAGTTCAAAAGCTTTGATTCTTTGGTGCTCAACTTTCTTTATACTCCAACTCTCACATCCATACATGACTACTAGAAAAAAAATAGCTTTGACTAGATGGACCTTTACTGGCAAAGTAATGCCTCTGCTTTTTAATATTCTATCTAGGTTAGTCATAGCTTTTCTTCCAAGAAGCAAGTGTCTTTTAATTTCATGGCTGCAGTCACCATCTGCAGTCATTTTGGACTGTTTTAGTCTCCATCAAATTTCAAGGAGAATTCCTTTGCCAGAGGCTGCAAATGCTATCATGCTGAGGTTGAATAGATAATGTTTACCTCAAGGGAAAGGATTGGTTTCCATTTTATCTGCATTGTTTGAATTTTTATATGAATTAAAAATACATGACATTAAAAATTAACACAGTTTTTTTAAAGGGAAAAAAATGTTGAGTTAGCAGGGTTGCTGGCTTATTTGCTGAATCTTTTAGCTCTTTCAAGGGACAGCAAGAGCAACAAACAGAACATACTAATATTTATCTATATTAATCAAAACACTAATAATTGGGCTTCCCTGGTGGCTCAGCTGTAGAGAATTCATCTACCAAAGCAGGAGATGCGAAAGCAGGGTCAGAAAGATCCCCTGGGGAAGGAAATGGCGACCCACTCTAGTATTCTTGCCTGGAAAATCCCATGGACAGAGGAACCGAGAGAAGCCTGCTGTCTATGGAGTTGCAATGAGTCGGACAGGACTTAGGAACATTTAGTTGCAACAACAAAAAGATAAGTATCCATATTAATAAGGGAGTCCCAATCCTATATGGACCTGAAGGTAGAAACAAAGTACAATAATCCTTCACAGTTGCACCAAATCTTTGCAAGACTTCCGTTTCCTTGTACTGACAGTTTCAACTTCCCATGATTCCACTTATAATTTTTGGATTTTACAATGGTGTGAAGGTAATACCCACTTGGAATTTTTATCTTTTATGAGCTAATGGCACAAGACACTCTCCTGTGATGCTGTGATGCTCTCCTGTGAGCAGGGGAACAAGTCTAAGCTCCGAGACAACACGGTGATCAGCAGAGTAAACAACCGAAACGCAGGCAACTATTCTGCTTTTCACTTACAGTACAGCATTCAATAAATTACATGAGATATTCAACACTGTCATAAACAGGCTTTGTGTTAGATGATCCCGCCCAACTCTTGGCCAAAGTAAGTTTTCTGACCAGGTCTAAGATAGGCTGGGTTAAGCTGTGATGTTGGGTGGGTTAGGTGTGTTAAATGGATTTTCAATTTAGATGGGTTTATCGGGACCTGACCCCATCGTCTGTGGAAGACGATCTGTATTATCTTCGGCCCCCTGAAGTCTTTTGCTTGGTTTCCACCCCTCCCAGGCAATTCCACCCCCAGGCAACCGTTAAGGAGGGGAGAAACTGAGGCAGGGTTGGGGGGAGACTGTGAGTCCGGCTAGAACACCCACACCGCGGGCCTCTTGCTGCTCTCAACACCGGAGTTCGGGCCGTTAGGGCGGTTTTCCTTGCGGAGCCCGGAGCGCTCAGGCCGCCTAGGAGGGCCTGCCCGCCTGGAGCTCCGCGGAGACCAGGCCGAGGGGGCGGGCCCGAAGCCTCGGCCTCGCCTCCGCCCGCGCGGCGCTGCGGCTGCCGCTTCCCGGCCGCTCGCGGAGCGGGCGCCTCCCCGGGCCCGGAACTCTGTCCGGGCGCGACCAGCATGCTGCAGAAGCGGGAGAAGGTGCTGCTTCTGAGGACCTTCCACGGCCGGACGCTGCGGATTGTGCGGGAGCATTACCTGCGGCCCAGTGTGCCCTGCAACAGCCCGCTCTGCCCGCAGCCCGCCACCTGCCACAACGGTCAGGGCCCGGGGTGCAGAGGGCTGGGGGCACCGGGAGCCGAGGTCCGGCGGGAGCTGGGTGGCCGGGGCTGGAGCGCGGGGAGCCGAGGCCGGGCAGGAGCTGGAGCTGGGGCGGCGGGGTCGGGGTCGGGGTAGAGCGTCGGCCTTAAGGTGGAAGGGTGCGGCCCAGAGGCGGAGAGCGAGGCCGCAGTGGCGCAGAGTCCGAGGCCCCCGGGCCTCCGCCCGCCTCCAGGCATCACCTCCGACCCGGCTGCCACTCGCACGCAAGGGGCAGGCGGCTTCCAGACCTCCGAGAGCTGGGCCGGTCCACGGCTCCGCGGTCTCTCAACCCCGACTCCCGATTGCTCTGCCCGGGGAAGAGGAAGGGCCGAGGGGCAGGCGCCCCCGCCGCGCAGAGGCCTGGTTTGGGGGCTCTCCGAGGGGCCTGTGGGCGCTGGAGCGTCCGGCCCCCAGGCTCGCGGTGGCGAAACGAGGAGGTCCCGAGCCGTGGGCCCCGCAGTGCGAGTCGGGGCGCGGGAGCAAACGTTGCTGCTGCTTCTCGTTGTACTTTGCTCTGCTCCCCACCACTTTTCTGACCTACCAGCACCGAGGCCTCAGACATTTACCCGGTGGAGAGCCCACTTGACTGTAGGATTTGTGAATCATCTGGGGCGTCGTTGTCTAGGAAGGTCATGGGGAAACTGGATTTGGGTCGGCTGCCCACTACACCTTCCTCCGCTTGATTTCTAGGCTGCTGGGGTGGCCGATTTAACGATGGAGGTTGCAGGTTCTTCCCCGTGGTGGGAGAGGAGCATGGTAGTCCTTTTCAGCGAATATCTGGGATCCTCAGCTTATTATTAAGGCGAACATTTCAGTTACAGCTCGGCTAACCAGCTCCGAGACACAGGCTGGGTGGAAGTCCCACCTCTGCCCTTGCTTGCACTGAGCATCTTTTCTAGTCAATTCAGCCTTCCTGGCCCAAGGAGACTTCTGAGCACGTTCGCAAGCTTGAAACAGAACCGACTTGAAATGCCTGGGCATAAACAAGTGGTTAACATGTTTGTGGTGCCCCACTGGAAAGTGAGTGCAGGTCAATGAGTTAACACAAAAAAAGTTAAATTGTGCTTAGGATTTGCTTGTTTTTGTTTTTTTGTATTTTAATCTGTCATCTTCTGTCCGACTGGCAACACCATAGACCACACTGAGCTTTTATTTATCATAACTTCAGAAAAATGAAGGTGCTGAATTTAACTCTACCAAAGTGGATTTGTCTTTTAAAAACTTCAGTGTTGTTAAGATTAGAAGTTGTTCCGCACATGGGGACACCCTGACATTGAAATCATAATAAGCCAGGTTTGCAAACGCTGTCTGATCTCTTCTGTTTTGAATTATGCTTCAGATGGGAAACTCTTGTCTAGTGACGTGACTCATTACATGGTTCCAGATTGGAAAGTCGTTCAAGATTACCTTGAGATCCTCGAGTTTCCTGAGTTGAAGGGAATTGTTTTCATGCAAACGGCTTGTCAAGCTGTGCAGCATCAAAGAGGCCGAAGGTATCTGTTTTGCATTATTTATTTATTTATGGTGCAGGGTTTTTTCTCCCCTTTAGAAAAGGTCCCTTGTTGGAGAGAGAGGGGAGGAATTCATTATTTTCATCAGAAAGGACTTTTTGAGCTAATTTGGCATTTTCTTTGCCAGTGAGGAATGCAGTAACATTCTTTTATATTTCTTCTTCAACACCTGGCCCAGAGATCTGACTGTAAATCAATAAACTGCGGTGTCCCCAAGATGTGGGTACTTAAGATTCTTGGCTTTTGGTTTGCAATTTTATAGTAACAGACCTATTGCTTACTTCTGGGTGAAAACTGCATATTATTTAATCTTCTTATTTATAGATATATTGTTTCAGAAACGTACATTATTTTCCCCCTGGGAAAAAGAAAGTGTTTTAAAATTTGAGGCTCCTTTATTGGGGAGGCAAATTTCTTTATAAATTCATTTAATCACTTGTGATTTATTCAGTGAAACCAGAATTAACTTGTTTTATTTTTAGACTACTGGTATAACCACCAACCATAGTAATTGTATTTGCTAAACAAAGAATTTCTGGTTGAACTCAGTCTAAAATGCTTGCCTTGTGCGTAAAGGAAGAACAGTTTTTCACCTTTTAAACAAATACACTATAAATGGTTTTGCTTCTTTTATGTTGGGAAAAGATTTATGATTTGAACTTGATGGCTGTATGGAAACAGCATATTAGAATTATACACCCAACCTCTTAACACCCCAAGTTAAGCAGAAATTATGTTTATTCTTTTTTAAATGTTGTGGTTTCTTCAGACATTGGTAGTAAAAGATGAAGTGTGTTTATTTGTATATGAAAATGATAAGTTGTCCTTATTATATGCTCAATTCAAAAAATATGCATTTACTAGATTATGTGCAGGTTTTTCAGATAGAATATTTTTATATGAGCTTGAAGTTGATTTTGTTCAGACACAAAGATATAAATGTTTATACGCATCCAGGTTTAAATGCTGCTGTAGGTGTCGTATTTCAATTTCTGCTACTAAAATCAATTTGCTGTTATAGTGTGAGTTGCTAACACACTGCTGAGCCCTTTCAACTTCTGTTTTCTAAAATATTTTTAATATTAAGGATTGTTTTAAAAACCAATTCCTGGGACATTTGAAAGCAAAGAATTGGAATTTAAATAGTCTTTTTTCCTGAACATTTCAAAAGTAGTTAACTTGAAAAATTACTGGTTTTCCATTACTTCACTGTGTCTCTGAATGTACTAAATGTGAAAACAAAAGCTAAAGAGTCATGGAACAGACTCACAGGGTAACACCCTGGTTTTGCCATTTTTGAGCTCCTAGTTCCAGGCCTTCTGAAGTACAAAAAGAAGTCTTGGTCCCTCTCTCAACAAATTTGTCTTGTTGGAGTTAGATGCAAGAAGCAAGAAGGTAATTGTGACATACCTTACATGGACACATGTAGGATGATTTAATGTGGACTGTGCAAAGTGCAGAAGTGAACATGGGGTGTGGGAGTTGAAAATGCCTTCTGAAGGAAATAGTTTTGAGACTGGTCTCAATTCGGGGAAATGAACCTGACTGATGACGAGGAATGAAAAGCAGCAAAAGGAATCAGCAGGTTTGGGACTTGGTGTTTTATTTACCTGTTAGGTGACCAGCAGGTGTATTCAGGTTGAAACAGCTAAAGGAAGTTACCTAAGCCCTGCTGCTGCTGCTGCTAAGTCGCTTCAGTCGTGTCCGACTCTTCACGACCCCATGGACTGCAGCCTGCCAGGCTCCTCCGTCCATGGATTTTCCAGGCAAGAGTACTGGAGTGGGTTGCCATTGCCTTCTCTGACCTAAGCCCTGGAAAGTGTCATATATTAAAAGCTAGCTTTATAGTTGATGACAGCCATTGAATGTGTAAGATTCAGGAGATATGCTTGATTAATTTGGCCTTTGTAAGTGTTACGTGTAAATCACTTGAGTATTTGTATTTAACCAAAGGTGGCCTAGCAGAAGTGGTAAAGAACCCGCCTGCCAATGCAAGAGACATAAGAGATGCAGGTTTGATCCCTGGGTTGGGAAGATCCCCAGGAGGAGGGCATGGCAACCCACTGCAGTACTCTTGCCTGGAGAATCCCCATGGACCCAGGAGCCTGGCAGGCTACAGTTGATAGGGTCACACAGAGTGGGACACGACTGAAGTG
The DNA here is from genome assembly GCF_027580195.1 of Bos mutus. NCBI lineage: Eukaryota > Metazoa > Chordata > Mammalia > Artiodactyla > Bovidae > Bos > Bos mutus. The sequence continues at coordinate 12,737,862 of NC_091626.1, forward strand.
ACTTGGCACGCTTGCGGCCTAGCAGAGGCTCTCTGGTGCTTTGCTTCATTTAATGTTGGGGAAAGTTTTGTTTTTCAGTTCTTCCTTAGAGATTTTTGAGATGCTGGTAAACAATTCATTGTATTTGGCATGCTTTTAGGAACATTATTGCTTAGGAAAGTTTTGTCAAGTGAAAATACCTGGTCTGCTCTAGTGTCTGGAAGAAGGATGCCTTGCTTTCTTTTTGACTCCTTCCTAAATGCCATCTGTATAGAATGAGCCTCAGTCTCTTAGTACATAACATAAGACTGAGATCAAAGTGTTACAGTTGAAAAGTGTTACAGTTTGATGGGGATCAAACTCCCCATCCTATGTCAATGTTACTCAACATGAGTAATGTAGTCAACTTTGTTTCTAAAAGAAAAGAAAGTCTCGTGGATACTCAGTGTTAATTTAAATTAAGTTACTTAAATATGTTTCAACATAAACTTAGGTATAAATCCTCATACCTAACTACTTAATGCAACCCTAAACCCAAATCAGACCTTCAAATTAAACAAAGCTACAAAATCAGAAAACTGCAAATGAACATTAATTTAAGGGGACCAGTGACACTGTTTTACTGAAATGAAATCACCCGAGTTGGGTTTAATAATGGAAAGACACGGCCTCTATTGGAATAGGCAATGGCAACCCACTCCAATATTCTTGCCTGGAAAATTCCATGGACTGAGGAGCCTGGCAGGCTACAGTTCATGGGATTTCAAGGAGTCAGACATGACTGAGCGACTAAGCAATCACACACTGCCTCGTGTCCATAGACATAGATTCTATATTTAATATGATTTTATAGTTTGATTTCAATCATATCAATGCAGAAAATGCCTGTTCTCATAAGTATGTTGTACAAAACAGTATGAGGAATGTCAAGTTTTTGATTGGAATAATCACATGCTCTGCCATCTAACAATCCTCAAATGTTTATTTAATGAGGGCTCATGTGATAGCCCTGTAAGGCTGACATTTATTCATGTGTTAAGGTGTTCATTTGAGAGATTCTATTTGTCAGAGCTGTGCTAGCACTGGGGATACAGTGGAGAACAAAAGCAGACGTGCTCTCGATGGGGAGACAGGCAGTAATGGATGCTCAGAAACAGATGGGGAAATGCGGCTGTGACAGGCATGCTGAGGCATGGGACTTGGCTCAGGAGAGCCCAGACTAGGCACCGGAGGAAAAGCTTTCCTGAGTGAGAGGCCTGTGTTGAGCTCTGAGGGGTGTGTGAGTCCCAGGCAAAGAAAGGAGAAAAGCTTTCCGGGCAAGGAAACTGTGCCGTGCAAGGTCGGGGGAGGGAGTACGTGGAGAAGGAGGGAGGAGAGGCCCTGGGCTGGACTAAGACAGGGCCCATGGGCCTCAGGGATGTGGCGAAGGGTTTTGAGCAAGGGGGATAACATGATCGGATTCCAATTTTGAAAAGATTACTGGGCCAGTGGAAAAGAGGCTTGGCGAAAAGAAGAGGAGGCACTTGCTTTAGTTCACATGAGAGATGTGGCTAACTTAGAGACAGGGAGAGAAATAGACTTTTCTAAGAGCTGTTTAGTAGTTAAGATCCATAGAACTTTGTAAATATATAACAGATTGAAAACATGTCCACACAAAAACTTGAGACAGATGTTCATAAGAGCTGTATTCATAATAGCCAAACTATGGGAACAGCCCAAATGTCCAGCTACTGATAATGATTCCACGAAAGGTGTTTTAACCACACAATGAAATATTACTCAGCCATAACAAGGAATGAATTAGTGATAAATGCTACAACACGGACTTGAAAATATTATGCAAAGTGAAAGAATCAAGCCACACACATGGAAATCCTATATTGTATGATTCCATTTATATAAAATGCCTAGAATAGGTAAATCCAAGAGATGAAAAGTAGGTTAGTAGTTGCCAGGGGCTGAGTCAAAAGGAATGGGAAGTGACTGCTTGATGGGTATAAGTTTCTTTGGGGGCTGATAAAAATGGAATTAGATAATGGTAATGGTTACATAACTCTGGGACTATACTAAAAACCATTGAATTGTACATCTTAAAAGGGTGAATTTTATGCATCATATCTCAATAAAGCAACTGTTTTTAAAAAAGATCTATAGGGTTTAGTAATGGATTTATGTAAGTGAGATAAGGGAGAAGGTAGTGTCAAGAATGACACTAAGGTTTCTGGCTTATGTAACCCGATACAGAGGGGGAACACTAGAGGAGGTCAGGTGTGGGAAGGTAGAGGTCTTGAGTTTGAGGTGTCTTTGAGGCTTCCAACAGGGCAGGCCCTGACACCAAATGGCATTGCAGCTAGAAGCCTGGTCCAAATTATGCTCCATTCAAAATGTTTTAAGAATATCACCTAATGCAGGCAAATACTGCTTGATTCCACTTATACGAGGTACCTAGTATAGTCAAATTCACAATCAGAAAGTACATTGATAGATACCAGGGGCGGGGAGAGGAGAATGGGCAGTTAGTGTATAATGGGGACAGAGTTTCAGTTTAGGAAGGTGAATAATTTGGGAGATGGATGATGGATGAGAGTTGCACAGGTTGAATGTACTTTGTGTCACTAAACTATAAGTTAAGTCTGGTTAAGATACTATGTTTTATATTATATGACTTTTACTACAGTAAAAAAAATAAAATAAAAAAGAAAGAATACAACCTAATATAAATGGAAATAGAAATTTTTGAAATTCTTGTAGAAAGCTTAGGGACCTCTGAAAGCAAGTCTAGGAGACCTCACCCCAGTTCTGCAAAAACTGAAGAAATGCAGCCTTGAGTACGGAGCCCACTTCCTTGTACATCTCCCATTGATTGTATGACACCCACTTCTAATCCCCAGAGAGAGGAGTCAGCAGGGGAAGGCATGTTGCATCTGCAGATAAGATCACTATTGAATAAAAATAGAAAAAAAAATCAATCTAGAAAAGGTAAGTTTTGCTGTCCCCTGAGAAACTGTCTGTAGATAATGGAGATTTTTAGAAAACACTTGAGCCAGACCAGGAAACTAGGGTTTTTCTGTAAGACTGGAAGTTTTTTAATTTTTTTGTACTTGACTATTTGAAACTCTTGTCCTGTCATTCAGGCCAGATTTGTTTAAGGCACTATGATGATCTCTGCTGGCTCCCTGCAGGATGCTCATATATCTCATTCCATCATGTGCGCCACCAGCCCTGACTAGCAAAAAATACGACTGTATTCGATGGATATGCTATGAAATTATAAGCATAAACCCACATGCCTACAAGAGCACTGGACTGTCACACTCAGAGTGATTCGCTGTTTGTCTCCTGCTTTCTCCATTAATATTCTCGTGCCATTTGTTCATTTGTTTTATCTGGCTGATAGGTAGCTGACAAATGGACGCACACTCGAAAAGTCTACGGGAAATATTTGGGAGTAGAACTTCAAATTGAGAAAATTCTTTTTTCTAAGTGATAGGTTTTGCTAAACATTGGCAAGGATTGTCATTACGCTTATTTGGTGGTAAACCCCCCTGGGTCTGGCTTGTGGAGCATCAGGTGTTTGGAGAGGACTGGATTCGAGAAGCCCCACATTTAGGGTACGGGTGTGCTGACCAATGCAGTGATGTGTGCGAAGCCTAGCGAAAGAGCAACTGGGTTCTGAAATGTCAGAGTTTGTCCCAGGGCATTTGTGTCTTGTATTTGGTTCACTGTTGCAACGGGTTGTGAGTTCATTGACTCATTTGCAGACATTTTTTGAGCACCTGCTGTGGGTTAAGTGCTAGAGATATAAGGAGAAAGCGTGCTGTCTGCTCCCTCGAGCCTTCTGTCCCCTCTCTTTCCTCCCTGGGGCCCTTTGTCTACTTACTGCTCACCCATCCTTCAGGTCTGTCCCCTCCCTCCTGGATGCCTTCCTCTTCCCTCCTGGGTTCCCATCACACCCTGCACATTGCCTGAATGATGCTAAAGCTGAAACTCCAGTACTTTGGCCACCTCATGCGAAGAGTTGACTCATTGGAAAAGACTCTGATGCTGGGAAGGATTGGGGGCAGGAGGAGAAAGGGACGACAGAGGATGAGATGGCTGGATGGCATCACTGACTCGATGGACGTGAGTCTGAGTGAACTCTGGGAGTTGGTGATGGACAGGGAGGCCTGGCGTGCTGCGATTCATGGGGTCGCAAAGAGTCGGACACGACTGAGCGACTGATCTGATCTGATCTGATCTGATCCCACTGAAATGGGTTGTTCTATCTTTTTTTGTGGTTTTATTTTGTTTTGACAATTAGTGTAGCTATTTTTTTTAATCACAGTAAAATATATATAACATAAAATGTACCCCTATCTAAGTATACTGTTTGGTAGCATTGAATACATTGACACTGTTGTAACAACCTGCCTTCAGAACTTTTTCATCTCCCCAAACTGAAACCCACTAAATGTTAATTCCCCATCTCCCTCCCCCAAGACCCGCACCCCCCAACACAACACACAACCACCGTCCCACTTTCTGTCTCTCTGTATTTGGCTCCTCAGGGAAATACATATAAGTGTAATCATCCAATACTTGTCCTTTTGTGACCGGCTTGTTTCACTCAGCATAATGTCTTCAAGGGTCATCTGTGCTGAAGAATATGTCAGAGCTTCCCTTCTAAGGCTGAGTAACAGTCCGTGGTATGTATATACCACGTTTTGTTCATCCACCCATTCCTCTGTAGACACTTGGGCTGGTTCTACCTTTTAGCTAATATGAATAATGTTGTTATGAACAGGGGTGTGCAAATATCTCTTTGAGACGCTGCTTTCAGTTCTTCGAGGTCTGTACCCAGAAGTGAATTGCTGGGACATGTGGTAGTTCTAGTTTTTTTTTTTTTTTTTTTTTTTTTTTTTTGAGGAATGGATGGTTATGTTGCGTTCACCATGAGCAGGACCATTTTGCAGGTGAAGGGCAGCATCAGGGACATCTAGATGGTTCCCTGAGGGCCCTCAGCAGAGCACAGAGAAGGAGTTTGCCAACTGCAAGCTGTTTAGTCTGGTACAGTGCAGCCAGTACCTGTACTGAACTCAGGTGCTTTAGGGATGTGGCCAAAGGGAGCAAAAAACTGGAAGAGATCAGGAAAAACAGGCAATAGTTTTCAGTATTTTCTCTGAATTAATAAATTTCAGATGTTTATAAAACCTCTTCTAGAATTTTTTATTGCTTAACAAGAAAAGTACTCATTTAAAAAATTCATGCATGACAGAAATGTGTGAAGCAGAAAGTGAAAGTCCTTGCCTAACCACCTGGTAAGGAGGGTCTGGGTCTTGCTAGCACAGTGATGGAGACTCCTCTGTGCATATTCTCAGAGGCTGTGAAAAATGATTTTAAGTGTATCTTTGTGAAAGTGGGAAAATTATAAATTTAATATGTTCTAGGCATTTCCAGGGGAAAGGGGCAGCTTTTGTTTACACAAGTGGAATTCTATGAAGGAAAGCTACCATTCACATAAATGAAGCTGAATCCTTTTGTTCATTAGGACAGTTTTGTAAGCTGTAGTTACCTGCTGATCCTTTTTGCTGTTGATTCCTTTTAAAGTGGCTCAAAATTAGAATTACTAAGAAAGTAAAATGTGTTTCTTGCTTTCCAATGAAGTGTTGAGATGATACAGATTTGATAGCATTTATTTAGAGGAAAAAAGTTAAAGTTCTGCCTTTGCTTTATTGAAAAGACTCATTTTTAAACATCCATGGTGGCAGGCTGGTGCTAGGAATGCAAGCACACAAATTTTATTATATTACATGCCAGTCATCTACCTTGGATAATTTATATGTTAATTTAACATCTGATTTAATATTAATCCATTTTTAAATAAATAATTGATTTCCTTTAAAATAATTGTGAATATTATATATTTCATATTACCAAGACAATTGAAAAGCACCTTCTTAGAAACTGACTTAATTGAGACTTTACATTTTATTTGCTTTACATTTATTTGAGATTAACAGGAAGATCTCCTGATGGGGAAAAACCTTAAAACTTTCAGTTAGTTGTCTGACAGATGAAGCTAGCCTTCATTCATGTAAATGGTGTGGCTGCATCAATAACATTCACAGATAAATCCCCAAACTTACCTTACATGCCTTTTCCAGGTCTGCCAGCAAAAAATAAAATGTATTAAAACCCAATGCCATTTATGGAATAAAGTGAAGTGTAAGAATACAGCCCTAAACTCTGCTTGCCTCTGTGAGCCTTTGACTAAGGGGCTACATGAGGCAAGGTCGTATAATTACATAATAAACAGCCAGAGGTCTCAGAAAGGGAAAGGGATGTAGAGGAATGTAACTGATCCGTGAACTAACTACTGAGGCTCTGCCCACGCCCATTCCGGCAGGTTGGAGAAACCAGCGCAAGCGCACTGCACACACTAAGGCCTATAAATAAGTGTGTCTTGGGTTTTAAATAATCAGTCTTTCACTCTAAAATACCTCATCTTTTCTGAACCTTAGCAAGAGCTGGCAGGAGATGAGTACATGCTACGTGAGATTTATTCTTCTTCTCTGTGTCACAGACAGTATAACAAATTGCGAAATCTCCTAAAGGATGCGCGTCATGATTGTGTCCTCTTCGCTAATGAATTCCAGCAGTCCTGCTATCTCCCTCGGGAGAGAGGGGAGTCCATGGAGAAGTGGCAGAGCAGGTATGGCCCTGAATAACAGCTAGGTGTCCACCCTATCAGCTTCTTTCATTTCTCTATCATTGGTTTTTTGGGAGTTGATCTAAATATAATGCCAGAACAAGCCAACAGTTATTCTGGAACTGTGATTAATACTGAAATGCTTAATGTGTCTATATTCTAGAGATGTCATTTGAATACAATTTTAGAAATTGTAATTAAGGAGATACAGGTGCCTAGAGTAAGTTTGCCCCAGGCCCCTAAAGGCTAATAGGATCCAGAAGTCACAGCTTTAATGCAAGTGTGTGTGTGTGTGTGTGTGTGTGTGTGTGTGGCAGGGAGAGGTCCTACTTTTAAGCTAAGATCATCTCACTTTCTCTGGTTTAAGTTGCTTTAATATCCCCATCAGCCTTACTAAACTGAAACTCATAGTTTAATTCTAGTCAAGCTGTTTTAGGAAGTGGGGGGTCATAGCTGAGTCCACCTAAATGCAGAGCCCTGAAGCAAGGATTTGGGAGATGAGTTGTTTGTGTGAGAAGCAATTCCCAGAAGCAGGAGTGAGGAACTGGGGAGAGTGATGCAGAGAAGGAGGGAAAGCAGTAAAGGATGTGTTGCTGCTGAGGGAAACTGAGGCTCCGTCTGCTGGGAACCTTTAAAAAAGCATGCAGAGCATGCCCCAGAAGTCACCTCCAAGGGCGGAGGCGAAGGCACTTAGGTACCACTCTAGCTGAGGGTCATCCCCTGAGGGTGTTAACTCCAGTCAGCGGGCCCTTGAGAAGGGATGGAACTGTCACCCCCGCCTCAGCTGAAGCCAGAGGCAGCCTTAGGGCGCAGGTGCTGGGCACACATAGCTTCTGCCACACTCTTCTGTAGAAGGCAAAAGAGACTGTAGTTTTAAAATAGCTTTGCCATACAAAATATTTACATCATTTTTCCTTATAATTCTTTGTCTGTGTAGCCATTAAATATTTAAATTCTCTAAAGCAAAATAAGCACTGATATATACTGAGTCTTTAATGGACTGAGTTCCCACAGGGCTCCACAGCAGAAAGGGAAAAGCAAATCTCTTCCTAGATTGGGTCACGTGTGAGGACTCACGCTTACTAACTACACAACCTTGCACGCAGTCAGTACTTAGTGAATATTTTTTAATTCTAGAACTAAAGGAACCTTGCATAGCATCTTCATTTGCAGAAAGGGAGACAGATGCCTACAGAAACTGACTTTTCAAGTCCATCCACTTCATCGGAAACATGATCCTTTCTTGAATACATCTCCAGACCTAGACTCCATTTCCAATTCAGATTCTCCTCACGAGGATTTTCAGACGTTTCACGTGGTACCATGTTGGATTCTGTCTTTACTGGGTTATGATCTTCAGCTTCTTGCATCCAGCCTACTCTTTCTCTTAGCCAAAGGCTTGTTTGTGGTGCTGTATGGTTCATCTGTCCAATTAAAAGGTGTTCGTGGTGGCAGAGCCTCATGGCTTCTAGGCCATATCAAGAAATGGATGAGGTTTCTGTGATACTTGGATTTCTTAGAGAACAAGAGATCTCAAGCACTTTCTGATTCTTCTTTTTCTCCCCCAGAGTACCCAATCCAGGATATGTTTATAATGGGTGCTCAGGAAGTATGTGGTGAATGAATGAATGGTTGTCTGTATAAACCAAAGGGGAGCAGACTGAAAGCCACGTATGACGTTCTGATCAGGAGCTTGAGTGTGTCTGCCTTGGGAGGGCTCACGTGCCCCTTGCTTCCTAGGAGCATCTACAATGCCGCCGCTTGGTACTACCACCACTGCCAGGATAGGATGCCCATCGTTATGGTGACAGAAGATGAAGAGGCAATTCAGCAGTATGGAAGTGAAACGGGAGGAGTGTTTGTGATTTCCTTCAAGGTATTTCCAGCTGGGGTGTGTGTGTGTGTGTGTTCACTTCCACAGTGGTACCCCTAAGGCTCTGGATCCCTTTGGCAGTACAGAAAAGGGAAAATAAAGAATGAAGACTTTAAAGAAGTTCTGCGTCTTTATCACTCTCCACCTAATTAATCTTATCTTTGGCAAATTTGGGCAAACTCCCTGTGACTGTAAGGCCTACAGTTTCTAAGACTGCAGACCAGTAAATCCCTATTGACAGTGAACACATGTTTAGAGTCATAACAATAATACTAGTAGTAATGACGATAGGTTGAATCTTATAAAACTGCCAACATTCTATTGTTTTTGACTTACAAAAAGGCAGTTTTACATGGTTCTACCTAAAACTAATAGCCAGCATTTATCTATGGCAGGCACTGTTCTGAGTGTATTATTTCATTTAGTTCTAACAACAACCCTTTGAGACAGGTGTTAGTATCCCCATTTTATTGGTGAGGAAACAGAAAGGCTAAAGCAGCTTGCCCAAGGTCACAGAGAGAGAGTGATAGAACTGGGGTGAGAACCCAGGCAGTCAGACTCCAAAGCTCTTAATCACTAAGCTCTGTTGACTCCAAAACCGTTTTGCTGAATATACACAAAACATCGTTTTAAAGGCCAATCTTCTTTTTCTACTATTCACACTTCTTTACTTGTGACCTTGGGCGCGGGTCAGTAAGAGTAAAGGAAGGGGTGACCTATGATATTACTTCTGTGAAGGCTGTTGGACCAGCTTGGTGTCCATGTAACAGGCAGGAGCAGCATTATCAGTGACTGTTTTTTGAGCTTTCTGACCAACACAGTTCTCCTATTTCTTAGGTACCTTTTTGGAGAATAGGATGCCTGTTAATCTCTCAAGAGATTACTGGTCACTTCTGCCTGCCCAGTTGGTCAATCAGGTTTCAATGGTGAATATTGTTTTTTGATTCAGAAACTAGAATGAGGCCCTCCATTACCTGTGTCAGTTTACAGAACGTCTAGTTGGATTTTGAATTGTAGATCCTATAAAGGTTCCCATGTGCATGTATTGCTAAAGATTTGCCAATAGAATTTTCTTGGCCCTGCTATAAAAAAGTGTTCCAACATGCCAGAAAAATCCAGGGGCGCTGGATATTAATGGCAGTGTCACTTATTTTTTCTGTTGCAATACATCATGTCTTGTTCCTGCAGAGGACAGTTGACTAAAATTACGTTTTTCTACTTTTTGTGAAAATTACTTTTCTCTGTAGCCCAGTAGCATAGTACAGTTTGATTTTGTATAGCATTTCCTAAGCAAACTGTGACCGAGGGCTTTACAGCAGTGTATGATAGCAGAGAAAAAGAGATACTATGAAGTTCAGATGAGCAGGAAGCCCAGAATTTTCTGTGGAGACTTGAAGGTAGATTGGAAGGAGTGAGGACAATAAATTCCTCTTGAAGAAGTGAAGGCATGTAGCCTGGACACGGGAAGTAGATGAAGCGCAGGGCAACCTCACCACACCAGTCTCCTCTGGGTGGTGACCTTGGTGTCTTTTCTAGGGCCTCTCTGCAAGTTACACCAAGAAGTACAATAATATTCAGTAATATTCTACTTGGAGGCGACCCTGACACTTGTTTGGGAATTATGTTTCATACCAGGTCGTCACATTGATAGAGCGTCCCCACAAGTGTCTCCACATGAAAATTGTGACTGTATCTGTATAGTCACAAAAGAAGATGTGGTCCTCAGGGAGCTTATGAGGCTGGAAAGCCTAACACCAAAGAACAGAAACCTCTTTCCTTCCCTCCTCTCTGCTCATCTGAGATTGCCTATAGGTTGAAGGAGGGGAGACTCTGCCTTATTATACTCTACTCCTCACCATTTTTTGCCAGGTTATTTAGATTTCTTATTAATCTCAAATATTTCAAGATTTTTTAAACAGTGCACATGTAGGAGCTTTTCCTCTCCATTCACTGGGGGCTGTTACCTGCAGCAATGAGATCCCTGTAAAGACAGGCAGCCCGGACGTGTGCACATACTTGCTTGTTTGTGGAGAGTGAGGAAGATCTGAAAATGCAGAGTGATCGGGGGTAGAAGCATTCCATGGTAGGAACAGCCTCCCTGCGGTTCCTTGGGCAAGGCTGCCAGGATTAATGAGATGGTAGAAAATGAACCGGTAGCATGAGGTTTGGGAGGGTACTGCCCATTTAACCCCTCTTCAAAACCGCATGCCAGCAGTTCCTGTTCGGGAGTTTTCGTAATGCTGCTATAACAGAATCTTTATCTTCTGATCATGTTTCTCTTGGTTAAATGCAGAACTACCTGGACAATTTTTGGCCTGATTTAAAGGCCGCCCATGAGCTCTGTGAGTCTATCCTTCAGTCTCGACGAGAAAGAGAGAATGAGAGTCAGGAGAGCCATGGGAAGGAGTACCCAGAACACGTACCCCTGGAAGTGCTAGAAGCCGGCATCAAGTCTGGGCGCTACATCCAGGTGAGGGTGGTGATGGAGAATCGGCACGGGACCAACCAGTGTGTTTCCTGCTCTTCTTTATTTGGCTCCTGTCCCAGGCCTCTGATTTCAAAGGCTGTCAGCGAGATGGCCTCAGTAAGTCAGAGTCGCCAGTGTTCCAGGTGACGTGGGAGTCCCCTCCGTAGGCATCAGCCTTGGGTTTGGAGCCGCTCTCTAGTGTTCTTAATTAGGTTACACACTAAGCATTACACAGGTAGCCTTTCAATGCCTCCCGTGGGCTTCCCAGGTGGCACTAGAGGTCAAGGAACCACCTGCAAATGTAAGAGATGTAAGAGATGCTGGTTTGATCCCTGGATTGGGAACATCCCTGGAGAAGGACATGGCAACCCACTCCACTGTTCTTGCCTGGAGGATCCCATGGACAGAGGAGCCTGGTGGGCTACAGGTCATAGCGTCGCACAGAAACAGACACGACTTAGCACGCATGTCACTGGGAAAGAGAATGTATTTTTGCATTAAGGTGTGGAGGTTTGGCAGAATTGTAAAGTTGTTGAAATTGGACTTCCTCATGCCTTTCCCATTTTCCTGCCCCTTTCAAGTGTGTCTGTGTGTTATCTCAGGACGCAGGACCCAGATACTATCAGGGTCTTGAGAGGAAATCAAAATTATTATTCAGATTTCAACAGTTCTGTGTGCTTTACTCTGTGTGTGCATGTGTGCACACATGCAGTTTAATCACATGTGTAAATTGTGTATTTACCACCACAGTCAAGATACAGAACTATTCTACCATCGATTTTACATATAGATTTTTACATAGATTTAGGTTGAACCTACCACACTAAACTCCCTCCCTAAAGTGTAGGGTTTTTTTTATTATTTATTTATTTGTGGGATCTTTGGTCCTTGTTGTGACACGTGAGATTGTTAGTTGTGACATGGGAACTCTCAGTTGTATGTGGGATCTAGCTCCCTGACCAGGATTTGAACCCAGGCCCCCTGCACTGGGAGCAAGGAGTCTTAGTCACTGGACCATCAGGGAAGTCCCTGAATATGGGGGTTTAAACACTATATCTGTTGGAAAGGCTAATGCTTCCAATTGGTAATGAAGTTTACAGCATTCCTGAGGATATTTTGGGGAAGAAGATATTTTAAAGACTGCTCATCACTTAGGTAAGATAAATCGTCACACTTGCAACGCTTGGTACAGCTAAGAGTAGGTCAAAATGAAGGTACATTCTCCAGAGAAAATAAACATTGGTGATGAATTATTATTCCTAAAGAAAGGGATCATAAACCTTATAAGAATATAATGGGGATATTTTCGTAAAATTTTTGAGCTATACCTTTTGGAGGTTAAAACAGACAGAAAAGAAGCTTTTCATATTGATTTTGATTTTAGGGAACTCTGAATGTCAACAAACACAGAGCACAAATAGAAGCTTTTGTTCGACTTCAAGGAGCCAGCAGTAAAGATTCAGGTTCAGTATAAACCTTACATAAATTTCCATACTGCTTTTTTATTCTGATATTACAGACTGAAGAAAGCAAAGTTGAAATTGTCACTTCATACGTGCCGTGTCAGATATCCTCACATACACTGGTTGTGTGGAATCATGGGCTTTTTTTTTTTTTTTCTTCCCTATCCTTTTTGTCTATAATTTCTGATTTTTTGGTAATAACTCTAAAAAATGGTAATAGCTACCATTTTATTGGGTGCTTATTATGTATCAGATACTATTCTAAGCACTTAAAGTAGGTATTGTAAAATAAATAAATAAATAAATAAATAAAGTAGGTATTGTTATTGTTTATTGCCTTCTACACATGAAGAAATTTAACGACAGAGAAGCAAAGTAACTGTCCCAGGATGGTGCACACGGTAAGCAGTGGGGCTGAACCTGTGAGGTTTTAAGACATAGTCCTGTGCTGCATCACTGAGCTAATATATTGCCTCATTGGAGTCTTTTAAAAAGTAACATAGATGAAAAAAAAGTGTGACTAAATTGTATCATAATAGAGTGTACTGTTAGATCTGCAATGACAGGGTGAGGCTGGAGGAGGGTGAGAAGCAATGGCTTTCTCCGGGCTTCTGCTCGTCAGGCTTCTAGTTCTGCAGTATCTGCAGTTCAGCAGCCTGCTGACCGCTCCCTGGACGCGTGGCCCCTGAAGGTATGAGACAGAGTCCCAGTGTGGGCTGACACTGTCTCATGCAGGCAAGCTACCTTAGAAGGCAGTTGAGGGACTTCCCTGGCAGTGCAGCCGTTAAGACTCTACACTTCCAGGGCAGGGAATGCAGATTTGATCCCTGGTTGGGAAACTTAAGATCCCATATGTCAAGCGGTGGGGCCAAAAAAAAAGATGGTTGGGGGTGGCTTTATGAAAGCACATTTTGCAGCATGGCCTGGCAGCAGCCTTCCTTCCTTCCTAACCTGTGGGGCAAAAGTTTGCCTTCAATTTGACTTCCATCTTTGAAAGGAGGGAGCTTTTATTTACAATAATGCTGATTAGATCTTGAACGGATTATGTTTGAAAGGCCTCACTGGTGAGGTCTCCCCCTTGGCTTTATGGAGTTTCTCTGTGCTGCTCCCAAAGCAGATCTCGTCAGTGACGTCCTAATCCACGGGATGAAGGCTCGAAACCGCTCAATTCATGGAGACGTGGTGGTTGTCGAACTGCTCCCTAAAAGTGAATGGAAGGGGAGAACCACCGCCCTGGGTGAGAATGACGGTGATGACAAGGCCCTGGGCGAGTCCCCGAGTGAGCCCATGCCCACAGGTGAGCCAGCCCGAAAGCTGCCTGCTCGTCCAAGCAGACTATTTTTCCTCTCCTTAGTCCAGAAGTACTGCAATTATTAATATATGATATCATCTCTTTTCCTACATTATCAGTTTCCCGTCTCTGCAAGTTTATTTAGTTCTCATCAGCACCCAAATAGGCTATAATATGTCTCACCTTAAAACAAAATAAAAACCCTCTTAGGTCCCACATCCTCTCCAGCTATCGCCGTTTTCCCTGCTTCAGTTTCTGGAGAAACTCATTGAAAAGGGAATTCTCTCTCTCCTCTCCAGTTCCTCTCTCCTGGTCTCTCCCAAAACCGCAACATCCAGGCCCCACCCCCTCCTACCTCTTGTCCTTTGTCAGAGTCACCGGTGACCTCACCGCCCACAGTCCTTGGCACCTATAACCTGCCAGCAGCATTTGGCTGGCAGACCACCGCCTCGTCTTCGGCTTCTGGGCTCTTCTCCTCCACTGCTGGATTCCTCCTTATTCCTTTGCTGGTTCTTGCCCGTCTTACTGTCCTCTCGGATGCACCCGGCCTCCTCTCTGGATCTCTCCCTCTCCGCACACTCTCCCCAGGAGCTGCCTCCAGTCCTCTGACTGTCCCTCCAGCCCAGAGCCCTTCCACAGCCAGTTTTGTCTACTCAGTCATCTGTTTGGCTTCCTCCCCTGGATGTCTTACCAGGCACCTCAAACTTAGCACACCTAATAACAAAATCCTGATTTCTGCCCCCCAACCTGTTTCTCTCCAACTGTTCCCCATCTCAGTAAATGGCAAGGCTGTTCTTACAGTTGGTCAACCCAAGACCTTGGAGCTATCCGCACCTTCGTTCACACATCGGCGTGTGCTGTCCACTCTAGCTTTAAGGCGTGGTCTGGGTCCAGCCGCCCCTGCCCTCTGCCACTTGGCTCCTAAGTCAGTGCACGAAGACCTCCGGGAGAGATTTTCCCGACAGCCACCTCGCTCGCCTCCCTGTGCCTGTCCTTGCTCCCAGAGAGTCTTCTCGGCAAGGGAGCCACAGTGATCCTTTTAAAATCTTCAGGTCCTGTCAGGTCTCTGCTTCTGCCACGGTTACCAACTTGTCCTTTACCACCTGAGAAACAAGCTTTCCCCAAACCTCACACCTCCTCTCCTCACTTCAGGTCTCTGCTCAGAAGTCACTTCATTTGAAATAGCTGCTATTCTGACCCTTCATGCTCCTGGTCACCTTACGCTACTCTGCATCTCCTAGCAGTCCTCCCTGCCTCACAGACACCCAGACTGGAGTGTAGACCCCAAGCAGTCAGGGACTTTGTTCTGATACAGCTGTGTTCCCTGCTAGAACCTAGAACAGGGCCTCCATAAATACTTGGGAAAAGCAAAGATAGCACTTTTAAATGTTATACTTTGCCTTTTCTTGACTTCAGTCTGTGATGATTAAAAGTTTTACGTATCAGACTTATGATTTGTATACTTTTTCTGTGAATAATGTTGAACCAAATGATTTTGGCTGGTAGGAAAATGCAAGACAGTGAAAACGCCCAACAGAAGGCATAGGTTTAAAAAAGTGAAGATCAGGGACTTCGCTGGCAGCCCAGTGGTTAAGACCTCATGCCTCCCCTGCAGGGGGCATGGATTCAATCCCTGATCAGGAAACTAAGATCCCTGTGGTCAAAAAAAAAAAGGTGAAAATCATTGACTTTTCCCAACATACCTAAACCTGAGTTTGGTGAAGTAAGGGCCGAAGAGAAAGTGGGACTAATGGCTTCTAAAAGTCACCCCACAAAAAAAAAAAAAAAAGGAGGGGGGCGCATACTGTTTATTTTAAAAATTACCTATCTTAAAAAAAAATGATCCATCCTTCTTAAAAGAAAGGCAAATGTTTGCATCTCTCAAGTTGTGTGGATGTGCTTGAAAAAATTGGATGTTGCATTTCCTGTTCTCTTCCTCACTGCTGAGCTGGTCAGAGTCCAGTTAGGTGACACCTTACCAGCGAAGGTTTCTTTTGTTTTGTTTTCCCAAAGGCAGAGTGGTAGGCATCCTTCAGAAGAACTGGCGGGACTATGTGGTGACATTTCCATCCATAGAAGAAGTCCAGTCACAGGGCAAAAATGCTCAGAAAATCCTAGTTACACCTTGGGATTACAGAATTCCCAAAATCCGAATCAGCACTCAACAAGCAGAAGCCCTCCAGGTACCCCCTCTCTTCGCCTCTTGTCTCTGCCAGCTTTTGAGCAGTACCAGGAAACGTTAACTTCTTTGCATAAGAAGGGGTAAATTATTGATGGCATGTGGCATTCCGAGATCCTGTTTTCTAAAAATTCTAAATATATAGAATCATCTATTAAGTAGTCCTTGGTTAATAAATGAAGGCCAGAGAGAAACCGTCCTAGAAAGAGCTGTGCAGGACAGCTGGAGAGAACATTCATTATCCAGCTGTCCAACACAGAAACTTCCAATAGATACACTTTGCCAACGCTAACAAGCTTTCTTCCAGCAAGTGATATAGAAATACGATTGCTCTGCCCTGTGGGGATGATATAGTGGTACTTCACAGAATCGATTATCCATAAAGGAACAGAGCCCCGGAGAGAAGACATAAACAAGAAAGTTAGAAATTAACCTTTACTGTGGCAAAGGGTGCAGGCATCACCCAGTCTGATTTGCCCGATGTTCTGTAGTTTGTAAATGAGACGCTGAAGCAGGCTGTCCCCAGCCAGTAACCTGTTCATCCTGTACCTTTCCATCCTGAAGCCTCACTCAGGCTCTCAGAGGCCAGGTGCAATAGCTGCTTTCCGTATCTGTGGCTTGCTGGAATATGGGGCAGTGAGGTTCAGTTCACGCTGATTACCTTCTCCCCGCCAAAAGATGTCTTAAGAAATTAGAAAGTAACTCCAAACACACACACAAATTGGACTGTGCATAGTTGGGTTTTTCCCTTGGGCTGCATATGTTAACTAGAACGTGTCACAGTTGGTTCTCTCTTTCTCAGGTTTTCATCTTGGTGCAGAGAGGTAATGCCTCCCTTCAAAGCACTGGGTTAAGCATTTACCTGCCATCTGACCATTTAGTAAAACAGGAAGAACCCAATAAAAGGAAAAAAAGAGAAGAAGATGGTTATTTGTATTAATAAATTGGCCACTGTCTATGGAGCTCAATGCTGTTTATCCCTTGTTTGGTGTTGCTAATTGACCCACTTACTCCTGACACTGGGTTCGTGTTTCCCCCTCTCTGTGCAGGACTTCAGGGTGGTCGTGCGCATCGATTCCTGGGAGTCAACATCTATGTACCCAAATGGACATTTCGTGCGTGTTCTAGGAAGAATCGGAGATCTGGAAGGGGAAATTGCAACCATCCTGGTGGAGAACAGCATCTCAGTTGTCCCCTTCTCCGAAGCTCAGGTCAGACTCGCTCCAGTGCTGTGGTCTGATAAAAGACATTCTCTGCTTTTTCGTTCGTCTGCCGTTGTTGTTGTTCTGTCAGTAAGAAAGAAAAATTTTTGTACTGTG
The DNA here is from genome assembly GCF_027580195.1 of Bos mutus. NCBI lineage: Eukaryota > Metazoa > Chordata > Mammalia > Artiodactyla > Bovidae > Bos > Bos mutus. Next base: position 12,755,121 of record NC_091626.1, read on the forward strand.
TAACAAACTGCTATCTAAACCACAGCTAATGGGAGAAGTTCATTCCTCTTTAACTCTGTGTTTGAACGAGACTGGAGTCAACTTCAAGTGCAGTTTCTTACAGCCTCATAGCTCTCAGATTTTTACATGTTTCCAACTGTGCTTGCAAATGGTATGTCAGCATCTTATCATCAGTATGCATCCATCCCCCGTAACTACATGGGTACCTGGTTGTTACAGACCCACTGGGCTCTGCTCCCTGTCTTGATCATTCAACCAGAGGCCTGCAGAAAGCTGTGGGAAGCAGCTTCTTGGGTATACATCTCTGACCCATGTATCAAAAAAATCATGCTCATTATGAAACCATTTTTGTAACCTTTACAGAAAACAAAAATTGTGTGAACATAAAGCATCAGCTATTTCTGTCACGTTATGATCTGTTAAAAATCCTCATAAATTGTGTTTATTATTCTTGCATAGCTATATTCATAGTGCACACAGGCTATTTTTTGCTTCTTGCACTTAAAATTATTTCTATGTGTTGACATAGCCTACTTACTGTTAATAATGATGGCAAATTACTCTATATTGATGTATTCTAGTTTACTTAAGCTTTCCTCAGTTGTTGAGCATTTGGGATTTTTAATGTTTCAGTATTATAAAAGGTGCTACTTCAAATGTTTCATAAACATCACTTTTTTTTAATCTTTTGATCATTTTCTTTGGAATGTAATACTTAAAGTGAGATTACCAAGTCAAAGGGCATAAAAAATTTAAATAGCTTTTGCTGTGAATAGGCAGGTTGTCCTCCAGAAAAATTGGGCCAGTTTGCATTGTCATCAAGAGCATATGGGTGTTCTTATTTTCATTATAATTTTTGACAGAATAGTAACTATAATAGTAAAAATACTTTAGAATATCTTACATTATTAAAATTTTATGTTTAACATTAGTATCTTGAAATCATTTGTTGGCTTGTTTTGACAGCTTAGTGAAAATGTTGGAACAAAATAAAACATGAATTAGACTTCACAGGACTAGAATTCTTCCTTTTTAGCCTACTTAACTGCAAATTGATGGCTTGAATAGGTAATAATGCAGGAAAAAAATGCCCAAGATTGATCCTGCTTTAAAAAGGGAATATGTTTTTAATATCTGGGACATGTTGATTTTTTTCAGGGCTTGACTTGAATTAGAAACTCAAATATATTTAAACAAATGGATCATTTGAAAATGCGGTAGATATTGTACTTTTTATAAGCCACCCATTCATTCTTGCCCGCACCCTCACAACTAAAGGAACTGTAAATGCTCTGGAACATTTCCTGTCAGACTGTAGAATCCTCAAGGGCATGCAGATTGTGTCTTTCCTATTGAGTCCCGACTTTCCAGAACCTCACACGGCTCCTGACACATATTAGGCACCTAATAAATAATTATTGCTCAAAAGAAACAAATAGGTAGAAGCTAGTGAGTAATGAGGGGCTTCCCAGGTGGCACTAGTGGAAAGAATCCGCCTGCCAATGCCGGCGACGTAAGAGACTCGGGTTCAATCCTTGGGTCGGGAAGATCCCCTGGAGGAGGAAATGGCAACCTACTCCAGTATTTTTGCCTGAAGAATCCCATGGGCAGAGGAGCCTGGTGGGCTACAGTCCGTAGGGTCGCAAAGAGTCGGACATGACTGAATGAGTTAGCACACGCACACAATGAGTAATGAATGGGGTTTCTATGCGGTCACATGGAGAATGTTAGAGAGTTTTTATGGAAACTTCTGGTGCATGAATTGCTGAATCTTGGGCCTCTCCCTGTACAGATGTGTGAGATGCCAGTCAACACACCGGAAAATCCCTGGAAGGTAAGTTCGCAAGAGGAACGAGAACGTGAAGACCTGAGGAAAACCCACCTGGTGTTCAGCATCGACCCCAGCGGCTGTGAAGACGTGGATGACGCCCTTTCAGTCCGAGCCTTGGATAATGGCAACCTGGAGCTTGGAGTCCACATTGCAGATGTGACGCACTTTGTAGCACCACACTCCTATATTGACATTGAAGCTAGGACAAGGTAATGCTTTTAGAAATCAGCACTGGGATTGTGTGTGTGTGACTATAATGTGTTCTGCAACTGTGCTAAGTCACTTCAGTCGTGTCTGACTTTTTGCAACCGTATGGACTATAGCCCACCAGGCTCCTCTGTCCATGGGATTCTCCAGGCAAGAATACTGGAGAGGGTTGCCATTTCCTCCTCCAGGGGATCTTCCCTACCCAGGGATTGAACCCAAGTCTCTTACATCTCCTGCACTGGCAGGTGGGTTCTTTACCACTCGTGCCACCTGGGAAGCCCATGCTAGTTTCAGATTTTTAAAACAAAGATTTCACAATTGGGAACAGTCCTGAAGATCCTTCCAGAAACGGCAACCCACTCCAGTACTCTTGCCTAGAAAATCTCATGGACGGAGGAGCTTGGTGCAGGCTCCTGTCCATGGGGTCACAAAGAATCGGGCGTGACTGAGCGACTTCACTTTCACTTCCCCTTTTCCTTGAGAAAAGTAGTATCTTGATCAATTACGTTTCCTTTGTTTTTTGGCTGCATTCTCCAGTTGGGATGAGTGGGGGCTACTCCCTAGTTGCAGTGTGCGGGCTTCTCTTTGCAGTGGCTTCTCTTGAGGGAGGTTGCAAGGGCTTAGTTGCCCCATGGCATGTGGGATCTTCCCAGATCAAGGACTGAACCTGAGTCCCACGCATTGGCAGGTGATTCTTAACCCCTGGACACCAGGGAAGCCCCTGCCTTTCCTTTTTTAACAAAATCTTTTCACATGTTGTATGCTACAGTGAAATGGGTTAAATTTTTCATGTAGTAATATCCTATTTTCTATAAATACTGGATCGTTACACTTTAATTTTTCCTACACAACTAAGATCTTTTGTATCACTGGAAGAATATTGAGCCCAAGCGGCATCACTTAGAACAGTGGGAACACGGGCATAGCTTTGTTGCCCAGCCTGCTGCACTTTTTGAAAAGCAGCAGCCTTGGGGAATTGGCGCTGAGCCCTCAGCCATTTCCTCACCGCAGCCTGTGCCGTCAGCAGTTCTGCCTCTTGCTGCTGAAGGTCATGGACCTGCACGTGTGTCGTTCACAGGGCCACCACTTACTACTTAGCGGACCGTCGCTATGACATGCTGCCCGCCATCCTCAGCGCTGACGTGTGCTCCCTCCTGGGAGGCGTTGATAGGTGAGTTGGTTCATTATTTCTATCGTCAGAACTCGTCCTGGTCCTTCTGTGATGCCTGGTAGCTCTTGCTTGTGGCCACTTCCTTTTTCTAAGCTACTTTCCCACCGCCCTTCCCACCCCTTCTTTCCCCCCCAATCCTCTGTTTGGGGGCAGCTTTATTGCTCGCACCTTCCCTTCCCTTCCACTCCTCTTTTCTTTTTGTCTCCTTTCCTTCTGCCTAGCTGGGAGGCTGCTTCTTCCTCTTGTTGACTTTTTAAAGTCAAAGTCTAAGAACAAATGTATGTCCCTTTGTACATATATGTTCCCTGGTTGAGGCTGTTTTTCACAAGGATCATGAACTTAGGGAGTTTTGTGGTTATTTGTTGTAATTAAAGTTTATATCTGTCCTTGAAGCTGAAAATTCACACCTTCCAAAAGATGTTTAGTGAAAGGCTCCCACCTGCCACTTTGCATCAGTTACCAATTTCTTATGTATTTTTTAGATACAATACTGTAACAAAAAAGCATTCTCAGTTTTCCACCTTCCTGTATGGGAAACACCCAGCTCTTCCCTGCTATGTCTTTCTTTCCCATAAGTCTCCTTTGTCTTTACAGAGGGCACATTACATCTGACACTGCTCGCCACCAGATGTCTTTCTCCACACCAAGCTATTCTCTGCAACCGCAGCTGGGTTTCCTACAATTTAATCAATTCTGATGCTGTCTTCCCCAGAGACGGCATCAGGTTCCACAGGGTAAGGGCTCAGTCTCACACAGCTGTCCCCCTCTCCCCAATTTCAGACACTGTCACAGGCCCAGATTGTCACCGTGCTTCTGACTGACCCGCTGTAGATTAGAGAAGGGGTCCCCAACCCCCAGGTCATGGACTGATACCAGTTAGGAACCAGACCGTCACACATTAGGCGAGCAGTGGGCAGGCAAGCGAGTGAAACTTCATCTGTATTTACAGCCACTCCCCATGGCTCGCGTTACCGCCTGAGCGCCGCCTCCTGTTGGACCAGTGTTGGCATTAGATTCTCATAGCACGGACCCTGCTGCTCTTGACTCATCCTGAAACCATCCCAGTCCACCCCTGGTCTGTGGAAAAACTGTCTTCCATGAAACTGGTCCCCGGTGCCAGAAGATTGGGGACGCTGGATTAGAGCTTTCCACTACCCCTTCCTTGCACTTCAGATGCCAGTTGAAAGTCCACATTGTTACCTGTACTTCTGACCTACTGGCTATAAATCAGAGATACCCAGACCTCCTCCTCAGGTTCAATTAATTGTTAGAGCAGCTCTCAGAACTCAGCAAAACAATTTACTTATGTTCACTGTATAAAAGTATATGATAAGGGATACAGGTGAACATCCAGATGAAAGAGTTGTGTAGGGCAAGGTATGTGGAAGGAACACGGAGCTTCTAGGCCCAGGGTGCCACTCTCCCAGCACCTCCGTGTGTTCACCAACCCAGAAGCTCTCCAAACCTCGCTCACTGGGGATTTTATGGAAGCTTCATCACATTGGCGTGATCCATTAGTAACTCCATTTTCAGCCCTTCTCCTCGAGAGAATGAGGGGCAGGATTGAAAGCTTCTAATCATGGCTTGGTCTTTCTAGTGACCAGCCTCCTCCAGGAGCCCACCTCATTAGAGCAAGACATGCCTATCTCCCAGGAAATTACAAGGGTGTCAGGAGCCCTGTGTCAGGAGATAGGGACAAAGACCAACATAAGTTTTCTGTGATTTCACGCACTAATGCACATATTTGGACATGTGGTCTTTCTTTGTCATACAAATGGTAACCATATATGTACTCTTCAGACCTTGCTTCTTTTTTAACTTAACAATGTATCTTGGAGATCATTCCATATTAATAACAGTTCTGTATCTATGGAAATTTGGATTGCTTCCAAGCTTTTGCTATTATAAACAAAACTGTACTGAATTACTTGGACTATAGCTCATTTCACATTTTTAAAAGTACAGCATCTCTGGAAGATAAAGTCCTAGAAGTGAAATTTCTGTGTCAAAGGGTATGTGCATTTGTGTTTAAAAAGCAAAGCGCCTTCCATAGAGGTTATACCAGTTACATTCTCCATCACTGTATGAGAGTGCTAGTTTCCCCACAGCCTTGTCAACACAATATATTGTGTTTTTTTATCTTGGCCAATTTGATAAATGAGCATGGTATCTTAAAAGTGCTTTTGATTTGCATTTTTACTTCTATGCGTACAGTCATTGTTTGTATGCCTAAGCCGTTTGTGTATCCTGTTCTATGAACTCTTTCATGGTTTTTGCCCCTTTCTCTTTTGCTTTCTTGATCTAGTAGTAGTTGGTATGTAAGAGCTCTTCACATGTTAAGAAATTAGCTCTATTTTTGATGTCAGTTGCAGATGTTAGAGTGATCGTGCTAAAGTCGTTCTTTACTAAGTGAACTTTTTGCTCATGAACCCGCCATCAAGACTGATATCCTAGTTCAGTGTTACCTAGTAGCATTCAAAAGGCTTGACTCCTCTTTGCTAGAGAGCCCAGTAGACTTAACTCTATCGGTGCTGTGCTGTTCTAAGGAACATGGAGAACCATCAAGTTGGGCTTGCAACAGTTCGTGTGAACTCATTTCAGATTTGCTCAGAGATCCACAGGACCTTGTCTAACCTCATTTTAATTTTAAATATCTTTCACCTTAGCAGCAGTGTTGGATGGAAACATCAGACCGGAAACCCATAGCAATGTCATTTCTTTCGTTACATTTAGGCTCTAGTTCTGTTCATTTCAAAAAATGGTAGAATTAACAATGATGAATGTGACTGGTTTTGCAGGTATGCTGTAAGCGTGATGTGGGAATTAGATAAGACCTCCTATGAAATTAAGAAAGTATGGTATGGCAGAACCATTATTCGATCGGCATACAAACTGTTTTATGAAGCAGCCCAAGACTTGCTGGACGGAAACTTCAGTGTTGTGAAGGATATTCCGGAATTCAAGGACCTGGATGAGAAGAGCCGACAAGCCAAGCTGGAGGAGTTAGTGTGGGCGATCAGAAAGCTAACTGACATAGCCCGCCACATCCGAGCCAAGCGAGACAGCTGCGGTGCCCTGGAGCTGGAAGGAGTGGAGGTTCGCATCCAGCTCGATGAGAAAAAGAACATTCACGACCTCATCCCCAAGCAGCCCCTGGAAGTCCACGAGACCGTGGCTGAATGCATGATCCTGGCCAACCACTGGGTAGCCAAGAAGATCTGGGAGAGCTTCCCTCATCAAGCCTTGCTGCGCCGACACCCTCCTCCACATCAGGAGTTTTTCTCCGAACTCCGAGAGTGTGCTAAAGCAAAGGGCTTCTTCATAGATACACGGTAATTTCTCTTTTGAAGGGGCAGGAAAATGGAAGGGGTTACTGTACACTTACGTATTTTACAGTGGTTATAAAATGTGACAGCCAGATCTTTGACCAAAAAGAGAAAACTTCTTAGCTTTTCTTCGTTTACTATAATGTAGGTAAAGAGGCTTCCTTTTTCCTTTTTGGCTGCCCCGCATGGCTTGGGGGATTTTAGTTCCCCAACCAGGAATTGAAGTATGATGTAGTTTTAACCGCTGGACCACCCAGGGGAGTCCTTGGCTCAATAATTCTTGATTTAAAAAAAGAAAAATTTCATTTATTGACCTATACAGGATGTTTAAAGTTAAGGGTGTTAGGAATTTAACTCGAAAGGTACCTGGCCACCCACTGTGTACTGAGCGTTAACTTCACCTCATAGGTTCAGCACATTATTCTTCACTACTTAAGAAAGGTAGTGGAGGGAATTCCCTGGTGAGCCAGTGGTTAGGACTTGGTGCTTTGACTGTGGTGGCCCGGGTTCCATTTCTGGTTGGGGAACTAAGATCCTGTAAGCTGTGCAGTGTGGCAAAAACAGAAAACAATGTTATTTGAATTCTGAAATTTTCTGTGTTTAAATCTCAAAAGCAAGTTAGATTTCTGTAGTTGAAAAAAAGTTGCTTCTCTGAAATGTGTCCCAAATAAATTTAACTATGGGTGAGTAAAGCATTCCCCTCGAGTGTTGACTTGTAAATTATTGCTGGGGACCAAATAAGAATTTTTCCATTTTTTGTCAGGTCCAATAAAGCACTGGCTGATTCTCTGGATAATGCAAATGACCCCAACGATCCCATCGTCAACAAGTTACTTCGATCAATGGCTACACAGGCCATGTCTAACGCTCTGTATTTTTCCACCGGATCATGTGCCGAGGAGGAGTTCCATCACTATGGTGAGTGATTACAATTTTCTTCTCTTGTGGCCGAAGCCTTGAGCCAACTGTTTAAAAAAGTTTTTTGTTGTTGTTGTTTACTTTGATTTTTTGGTTTATTTTTTAAGGTCTTGCATTAGATAAATATACTCACTTTACCTCTCCAATAAGAAGATACTCAGATATTATAGTACATCGATTACTAATGGCAGCCATTTCAAAAGATAAGAAAATGGAAATTCAGGAAAATTTATTCAGCAACAAAGATCTTGAGGAGTTATGCAGACATATCAACAACAGAAACCGAGTAAGAGGGATTTTTAATTCTCTTACCCATCATCTCTTTTGCTAACAGAATATCAACTCTATTGTGTAGTGGAATGAAGTACCATATATTCCAGCAAGTTAAACTCTAGAATTATTCCAATCAATGAGAAAGATGAAAAATCATAAAGTTTGTTGAGTAGCTCTCAATACATTTACAAATGTTCTGAAATACTTAATGTGGATTTATGAGATTCAACAAGTCAGATTCTTTCCCTGCAAAATGTAGAAATGTGAAAGACTGTCTATCATCTCACTACCCAAAGATAATAACAATTCTAGACAATGCTTTTTATTTATAAAAATATCCAGTCATACCTGCTGTTTGAAGTAGGCCTTTTTTCACTTAAAATGTTATTGATAGCACACCATATCAATATAGTTACATCATTATTTCAGAAATTACTTTGTATTTTATTTCATATTGTTGCTATTGACCACGTTATACAACTTAGATAGAACTAGACCATTTGGTTAAACATCAGATTGCAAACTGCCTAAATGTTTAATATTATCTGTATCCAGTTAGAACACTAGTTTGATACTAAACAATCTTGTAGCCACTACTCATGTTGGTTTAAATTAAAAATTCAGCTCCTCAGTTGCACTAGCCACATTTCACATGCTTAATAGACACGTGTGGCTAGTGGCTACCTATGGGACAACACAGTTACAGAACGTTGCCATCATTTCACAAAGTTTGGTTAGGCAGCAGTGTTCCTGGCAGTCTAGTTTACAACCATCCTTGTGTATACATTTTTACAGACTTCTCACATTTTGCCTGGATAAATTCCTGGCAATAATGAATTACTGAATCAAAAGGGGTACACAAAACTTTCAGCTTTTGTTTTTAATTGGAAGATAATTGCTTTACAATTTATAGTGAAATAAATCAGATAAATAAATCTGCCATACATTAACACAAATCAGGCATAATTAAAACTTTCATACCTATTACTAAATTGCCCTCCAGAATATAGTTCTAATTTGCACTTCCATCAGCAGGATTTTGGTAGGACAGACTTGAAAAATACAGGTAAGACATAGACCTGGGTACTTTTCATCTTCTTGAGTGAACTATAAACAGCTTTTAAATAACAAACAAGTAGTACTCCTGCCTGGAAAATCCCATGGACGGAGGAGCCTGGTAGGCTGCAATCCATGGAATCGCTGAGGGTTGGACACGACTGAGCGACTTCACTTTCACTTTTCACTTTCATGCATCGGAGAAGGAAATGGCAACCCACTCCAGTGTTCTTGCCTGGAGAATCCCAGGGACGGGGGAGCCTGGTGGGCTGCTGTCTATGGGGTCACACAGAGTCGGACATGACTGAAGCGACTTAGCAGCAGTTCTCTTTAAAGAGTTAATTTTCTAAGACATGTTTGAGGGATTGATAAAGGGTCCTACAAAATTGATTTAATTAATAATAGAGAATATTTGTATTAATGGTTTTCTAGAACCTAGCCTTTTTAAAAGACATTTGTTTCTTTGGGAATATGAATCACGTTTCTTCTGGGGTGTCAAGAGGCCCATCATCATGTTTGGGGGTTGTGCTTCTTACAGGCAGCACAGCATTCTCAGAAGCAGTCTACTGAGCTCTTCCAATGCATGTATTTTAAAGACAAAGACCCAGAAACTGAGGAGCGTTGCATATCTGATGGGGTCATTTATTCAATTAGGACAAATGGTGTGCTTGTGTTTGTACCAAGGTATGTTATTTCTAACACAAAAGTTGTTACGAAGTCATAGTTAACCTCAATATAGACACAGTATAGAAATGGTGGGTTTGATCCCTGGGTTGGGAAGATCCCCTGGCGAAGGGAAAGGCTACCCACTCCAGTATTCTGGCCTGGAGAATTCCATGGACTGTATAGTCAGTACATTAGATATCATTCTTTAAAGCACTTACTTTAGCAACTGTTTTGAAGTTACCATATGTACATAATGTAATATATAATTCATTATATAAGTATAAAAAGATCCCTGGTAGCTCAGATGGTAAAGAATCTGCCTGCAATGCAGGAGACCTGGCTGGGTTCAATTTCTGAGTTGGGAAGATCCCCTGGAGAAGGGAATGGCAACCCACTCCAGTATTCTTGCCTGGAAAATTCCATGAACAGAGGAGCCTGGTGGACTAGTCCATCCGGGTCACAAAAAGTTGGACACAACTGAGTGACTAACGCATTCACTCACTTCTGTATAAGTCATCGGATAGTTTTACTTTTTTCTTTAGCAAAACATTTTGTTTTCGTCTGCTCAATGAAGTAGATATTTGGAGGTGAATCAGATGTAAAGTTCTTTTTCTTGTTTTGGGAAGTTTTTTGTTGTTGTTTTTAAGCTGTAAGAAAAACTAGCATTCCCGATAAGTATACAAGATCTGCATACTAAGAATATACTATCTCTGAATTTTTATTCTAACAATACTTCAGGTTTGGGATTAAAGGTGCTGCTTATTTAAGAAATAAAGATGGTTTAGTGGTCTCATGTGGCCCAGATGGCCATTCTGAATGGAAACCAGGATCCCTTCAACGCTTTCAAAACAAGATCACCTCTACCACGACAGGAGGGGAATCTGTTACATTCCATTTGTTTGACCATGTAACAGTAAGTCTGTATTTACATTAAGCATTGCTTTCAATGCAACCAGCAAAGAATGTGACTTAGTAATATGCATTTTCTCCTCTATGATAGGTGAGAATATCTGTACAGACCTCACGTTGCCATTCTGATACAATACGGCTTGAAATAATAAGCAATAAACCACACATGACACCAGATACAGAACTTTTGCAGCAGAGTTCCCTCTTGCTAAAGAGTGATTTAGTGAAAGAAGTAACTAGATCCGTGGAGGAGGCTCAGCTTGCTCAAGAAGTCAAAGTAAACATCACTGAAGATTATCAAAAATACTGCCAAACGAAGGGAAGAAGCCTGTACACACTTCTAGAGGAAATAAGAGATCTAGCTCTCCTGGACGTTTCCAACAGTTACGGCATATGAACTCTTCTGACTTCATTAAAAGAGAACTTTGTCTTCCGTGAGTGTTTTACCTTCAACATCAAGATAAAAGTTTCTGTGCCATTGAGTGCCACCAATCCCTGATTTGGATGGTGGGGGAGGAGATTGGGTAGATATTTCACATATTTGTGAAATGTTTTATCACTAAGTTGCATCTATGTGCAATTAGGTCAGTATGGAAAGTGGTTTTTCAGATACTGGAACACTGAATCCTGGCTCTGCAAAACAGGTTGCCAGTCTTGTTAATAAACCTAGAACTGACTTTTGGCCAGCTTGTCTCAAATCAGTTCTTTTTTGCATTAATTTTCCAGTAATTTCTACACTGGGCCATTTGGGTCACAGGTCCCTCTGACATCTGCCAGATTAACTTTTCAGTCTCCTTCAGATAGTAAGACTCAGTCCTGTACATGTGTCCACTTTAAAACTCTTGACTTGATATTTGACTCAGTCTCCCCTGCTGTCCCCAGCGCCAGTTGGGGTTGGGGCCTAGGGAGTGGGATGGGATGCACAGGGTAAGGTCTGTTCTCTCACACCTCCCTTCCATCCTCTCATTGAGCTGAGTACTCCTCAGATAAGCTGCCCAGGACTTGCTCTTGCTGGAGACTTATTACTTAGCACCATCACTTTGCGAGTCTACACCCTCTCCCAAAAAGCAACTTTCCCATGTCCTAGTTCGTAAAGATTAGCTTTGCCTTGCCCTCTCCCCCGTAGGAATCTCCTAAGAACCAGACAAACATTTAAACTTGATTCTCAACATAGTACTGTCTATAATTACCCCTCCACCAAGTTGATAAACTGAGGCTGGAAAGACTCCAATTAGGTCTTCCCACCACGTGCTTCTAACACTTCAGCCTCATATCCACCATTCCCAAATCTCTTATTTCCTAGATTTTCATTTCTATATTATTGTACATGTTCTTCCCAATCCTTGGCATCTCCACCAATGCAAGCTCTCCTGTGAATCCTCCCGAGGTGCCCATGATACTTTGCAAATTTCTCTCCAACTAACTAGCCAGTAAGGTACCAACCTTCCCTGATGGTTCAGTGGTAAAGAATCTGCCTGCCAATACAGAAGATATGGGTTTGATCCCTGGTCTGAGAAGATCTCTGGAGAAGGAAATGGTAAGCCACTCCAGTATTGCCTGGAGAACCCCATGGACAGAAGAGCCTGGTGTGCCACAGTCCATGGGGTCACAAAGAGTGGGATACAACTTAGTGATTGAACAACAAAAGGTACCAAGGAGCATACAATTTCCCTAGGACCTATGCAGGCCAGGCAATACATCAGCTTTTCACTGACCCTTGGAAGTATTAAAGTGACTTCTCAAAAGACATGTAAACACATATATAACAACTATAAACATTTTACCGTAAGTATATAGTGTAGCACTAAAGAGCAGTAAGAAACTTTTATAAAGCCTGTAGGGATAGTTCATGAGATTTTTATTTAAAAAAAAAAACATTAGTATTTATTATACATATTTACATCTTAAAATACCACCCAATTTAATAAAAACAGGGCATTCAATGGAACACAAGCAGCAAAAGCTACTTATTAACTACCAATCGTTTTTACAAGGTCATACTTAAATACAAATAAACACTAAGGAGAAAAATATACAATGAAAGTTAATAAGAAACAATTATAAATAAGGCCTCCCCAGTGGCTCAGCATTGAAGAATCCGCCTGCAATACAGGAGACACTGGAGACTCAGGCTTGATCCCTGGGTCGAGATCCCCCGGAGGAGGAAATGGCAAACCCATTCCAGTGATTCCTGCCTGGAAAATCCTATGGACAGAAGAGCCTGGCGGGCTACAATCCATAAGGGTCACAGTCAGACACAACTGAGCAATTGAGCACATAACATAATTAAAATAATGCCAGATTTTAAACAGGAATCAAAAAGTTTCACTATATAAAGATTTTCACTCAAAGCAAATAAAATGCACTGCACCGTCATCTCAAATTTGGAAGACAGCAAGTTAATAGATGTTCTCACTTGAGGCCTATCCAACTTGAGGAACATTTCTAGATGAAGCCTTAAGTTACTACTGTACATTTTAAAAGGATTGGTCCAGTTGTGTTTCCTCAACTTTTAACTGCTCCTCTTCGTTTACAGTACTGGCAGCACCAGCATTATGTGGACTGTCTAGAAGGTCTTTGTTAAATCCATTTGATTCTTCCTCCTTTTGCTCCTCACCTGTACTGCCCGCCTCAGAGGTCTGTGTGCTGGGTGTGTTCACTGACAAGTCTGCAAGAGAAACCGTTATTACTGATTACAAGCACCGGATCCGATCTTACCTAGTACAAACTTCTTCGCAAGTCTAGATCAATAAAAATGAAATCTATGATCACTTTAATGTTAATTATGATCCTTTTCTTCCAAATAAAACCATTTCAATACATGTATTATTATAAAATCCATTAAAAATGCAAGTTGAACTCAAACTTCTGAATCATAGCCAAATGCAACTGTTCCCATTCAAAAATCACAATTACTAGATAGGTTTTTTAAAGTCAGATGTTCTTATGAGATATATAAGTGATCTATAGTAACAAAATAAGATACTCATTTCTACTCAGAAAATTTTAAAGTCATATATTATAAATAGAAGATGGGCCTTAAAATACTTATCGCCAAGTAAACTTTGATAATGACAGCAAGGAAGAACTGCCACCAACAACAGTTCTATCTTCATGTAATTTTTCACAAAGTAGTATAAAACATCCATTTGTTAGGTTAAAAATTAAATTCATTCTAACTGGAAAAAAACTGATAATACCACAGAATAATTTTCACTTGAGAATTTCATTATTTTGCATGAAACTTGTTTTATAACATGGTATCTTCACTATAATAAGAAAATAATTCTTATTTTCCCACTTCAAAAGGAAAAACTGGATTGGAAACTGACAAAGATAAATGTGATTATGTGTGCTTCATTCAAAAGCAATTTGCAATTACTTTTTAAATACAGCTTTCCAAATTTGATTATCCAGTTTCCAAACCCACAGTCTGTTTTAAATCAGCAAAGTTTAAGGCAGTTTTAAAAGAGATAAGGGAATCAACAAGAAAGCAAATATGACAGCTCACAACAGAAGTGACACAATGCAATTAAAAAGCATTTGGGACCTATTCATGTCACAGCAAATGGCTCTAAAGTAGTCAATGGGTGCAGAGTATTTTATATGTTTAGGAAATAACAAAGCAATTAATGTTTTAATTATGATCATTAAGATAAAATTATATGTCACGTGCTTTAAGGAGTCAGGGAAGAATCTGTTTTTGAAAGACCCAGAATCAATTTTAAATGATTATTAGAATAATTTTTTAACAGATGCTCAGCTACCCAGAAAACGATCTTGAACTTGTATTCTTTGTGGGTTCCAACTAGGTCTCTCGCTCACTCTCTCTCTTGAATATACATAAATTTAATATACTGTACCATACTTTTCTATTCTTCGAGGTATTTTATTTGGAGGAATAGTAAAGAAGTTACAATTTCTAACGTGCCCTTGATATATTAATGGTAGCACATAAAATGCAGCATAAAATTTACCATTTCCTAGGGACTGACTGTTACTCAGTAGCTTTGCCTGTCTTCTTTCCAAGGCCAGTTGTTTATTTCTCTCAATTCTTTGTTGTTCTTCTTCTGTTAGGCTTCTACTTGACTCAGAAGCAAACTCTACACTTCCGTATGAGCTTGTCAGAAAGTGATCTAATTCGGTAGCAGTTACATCATGGCCATTATTTTCCTCTACTTCATCTGCAGTAGACAAGAACAAGTGTGTCTGTAGTGTTAAACTAGTTAGAAAAAGAGTTTCTGCAGCTATTGACTGAAAACCAGTTTAAAGCAACAAGGTACCAGACGTGAAGAAACAATTTGTGAGGTATGAGAATGTCAGATGCTTGACATGCTTGACTCAAACAAGTAGAAGGAATATTTAAAGAGTTATTTTAAGTCAAACGGGATACTAGTTTAAAAATATGCATTAACAGAGAGCAAAAGTTCGTAGTTGCTAAGAAAGAACTTAAAGAATCCAACTCATATCCTTGTTTTACATTAAAAACATTTTACTAGCTTGCTACGTTGTTTGTATGATACACAGTAACTATTGTATATAGGCTATTTTTATATACGGTAAAACCCAGACACAAAGTGAAAAAGGCAAAAGAAATTTAGAGATCTGTGGACATATTTCCAAGCTAATTTTTTTTTTTAATCCAGTGCTCTCTACATTATTAGTCTTAATAAATTCTTAAAACCCTGTACACCAGTTATCTCAAAGTAGAATGTTCCTAAAATGATTCACAGGGGTATGAAAAGTAAATACTAAATTTTCCCTTTATACTTCATTTAAGAATTAAGGAAAATTTATATTTCTTCTTCTAACTTACATTTAGAAGAACTGGCAGTGACAACCTATCACTTATCCTAAGCTACCTTCAAGGCAGGGTGGAGTTGAGTCCTCATTTTTTTAAATTCAGCATATTATGACATATAGCTGATATTCTGATGACCCAGTTAAGCAAACTGACATACTATCTTTTTTAACCAAAACAACCCTAACAAAATGCACAAGTGGTAACTTTAAAAGATTTTTGCAAAATAACAGAACATCTTGAGGTAGAAGATAACAGAAGTATAAGCAAGAACTAAGAAGATGGCAAAGCTGACACTTCAACCTCTCTTTGTATCATTCACATTATGCAGTTAAAAAAAAAAAAAGATAACTCATCAGATCTGACAAGTGGGGGAAAAAAATTCATATCACCAAGACAACCATTTGAAATATGAATTTACATTTACTCTCCTTTCCTATGGGGGGGTGTGTGTGTGTGTATATATATATATATATATATATATATATATATATACACATATACATAGTACAGTGTTGTTGTTATTTAGTCACTGTGTCCAACTCTTTTGTGACCCCATGGATCACAGCTCACCAGGTTCCTCTGCCCATGGGATTTCCCAGGCAAGAATAGTGGTGTGGGTTGCCATTTCCTTCTCCAGGGGATCTTCCCAACCCATGTCTCCTGCATTGGCAGGCAGATTCTTTACCACTGAGCCACAAGGAAGCCCATTAGCACATAGTACGAAGCTCAAAAAGTTCAGTGAATAAGCTAACTGACCCAGTAGGATATGCTGTGGGATTCAGTCTAATAACTAATTCCTTTCACATATCAAATCCCATGCCAACACTTCATACCATACCTTACCAAATAATTAAACCTTGGATTATTTAAATCACAATCTTTTACACCTTTAAAAGCAACTTATAAATAACTTTCGGGGATTCTATATGGAGCCTGTATTTTCTACTGCATCTACTAAAAATTTTAAAAACAAAAAGCAAACATGTATGGAGCCATCGCACAGAAAATCTGATAACTATACAGACCCTGTCGGCAGGAACCATGTTTTGATATATGTGACTGCCTATGGTTGCACTGTACGACCAACAAATGCAATCAATACCAGGAACAGTCACACAGGTCTAATTAACGTCATAGATACAAGATCTGTACTCTTATGTGAAATGTGAAGTATTTCAACATCAAATGCTAATTTCCCAGAACCACTTTTTTATAATGGGCATGTATATGAACACTGCATCTTTTCATATATTTTTATTAAGAAGCACTACAAAAGACCAATGGGTCATGACCAACAGTTCACAAAAACTCATGCTCTTTGTGAACATGTAAAGATATTTTTACATCTCTTAATAGCATACCACTGTGTATTCTAGATGTACCAAGGCATCTTAATTCATTCCTATTTACTATACTGTAATTATATATTCAAAATAAACTAAGAACTCAGTCCTGTAACACTGCCAACCCCTAGATCCATTTGTAAAAGCAAACTTATTATCAAGTAGATAAACCTATATTCTTACCATTATTGCTAACAAAATCTTCATGTAAAATAGGGAGATCAAGTCGAATTCGTTTTAAACAGGTCTGAAAATAAAAGACATTTTTATATTTTCACTTAGATTTGGAAGAAAGTAGTCACTGATTTTATTCTTAAGTTTCAAAAAAAGTTGTGCCCAAGTAACCACTATTAACTCTCCCCTTCTCTACTAAGACTGCAAAATGAAGACCCCAAAGAGCTACTTAGCCTCAACTAAATATATCCTTATACAATTTAGCATTGTGAATGATATTCATAATAATCTCAACACCTACCTGAACTTCCTTTTTATTTCCCAGACATTCAACTCTATCAATAAAATCTTCAAATTGCAGTTTAGGGAATAGCCTATGTGCCCAGTGCTCCATGTGTCTGATTAGTGTCTTCAAGTCCTCAGCCTGGCACATAAAAATAAAAATGCTAAATAGAAGATTCATTCTCACAAGTGACCTTGTCAGCAGATTTCAGAATTGAACAGTAGTATCAAAGTCACTGGTGTCCTTCTATAACTATAAGGTTAATAAACTTTTAGAAGAAACTTTAAGAAGAAAAGTATGTATTAAGGGCTTAGAGGATTGCAGTGCAATCCTCTACCTGCAGTAGGCTTTAAAAATCAGAGGAAAAAAGAAACCTAGTATGAAAACTTAATGAAAGTTAAAAGATAATCACATGTGTCTTTTCAGGACTATAAAGTAATACTTGAAAGTAAATTTAATAAAATATGACAAGCTTATCTTTTAGAAATAACTATACACACTGACAGGCCCCTAAAAATCATATACGGAGAAGAAAGCATTGAGAATCAGCTGAGAAAATATACTCAGAAATTCCAAGGGCAAAGTACTGAAGACCAGCAAGAAAAGTGCAAACATTTTCAGACCACAGTACCTCTGTACATTTGAAATTTCAATTTAACACTAAAAAAAATTTTAATGAAAAACAAAATTTAATAAACCACAGTAATAAATGAAAAAAGTTCCAAATTCCTGATTTTACTAAAAAAAATTTTTTTTCTTACAGAATTTTAAAAGAGTGGTTAAAAGCTCTGGATCAGACTGCATAGATTCAAATCTAAATTCTACCACTTAATAGCTGTGTGACTTTGAACAAATCCCTTTACCTGTGTAATTTTTCTTCATGAATAAAATGAGATTATACATACCTCATAGGGTTGTTAGGAGGATTAAGTAATACAAGTAAAGTGCCTGACACAAAGCAAGCCCACAAATGTCCACTACTATTGTGATGGTGGTATTTGCTCTTGGTGGTATTTGAACCATAAGAAGCTCATGGTTAAAACAATAAACTCTACCAATAACTCAATACGTAATACTGAGAACATAATGTCTTATCGTTCTCATTCTGATGAAGATAAAAGTTCTTTTAAAGGCTCAACCACCTATGACCATCTTCCAGTTGTTGACCAGCCACCTCACAATGTCATGTTAGACCCAAGGGACAGAGAAGAGACATACCTAAATAGTGTAAAGTCCCAAATCACACCTGGAAAAAAGGCATCAGTGATGCAACTCTGTGAGAAAATAGTAAGACTTTTCAAAGGCAAAGTATAGAAGACTAGACAAACTCAGAGCCCACCCACACTCAGTGAAGGAATACAAAAATATTTATTCTTCATATAAGTTTATTTATCTTAACAAAGAACTTATGAAAATGATGAAGATGTCCCAAATTCAAAGCACCAGTTTATCATTACTACCTGAAAATTTCGATAAGAGCAATGAATTAACTGAGCTGGGCATGGTTTTAAAATATCTTGACTTAGGTTTAGTTTTGTGGCAAAATAGAACACAGGCTTATATTCTTCCTTATTATCCACTGAAACCAAGAAAATATAATACAGGTTTTTCAGCTTCCTAGGTTTAAAATTTGGGGATTAATTTTTACTTTTGCACCTCCCAATCACCTCCAAGTATTATATGTTGTTCATCCCCTTGCTATTATTAATATCCTATCTAGGCTATTTCACTTAGTTCCCCTGGGAGTGAAATAACCTCTGAATTACTGTCTGCTTCAGTTCCCTTCCCTCTTTCCAACTCTCCTGAACACCACACCAAAATCATGCTCATGTTGTATTAATGTTCCTCTAGCTGGTCCATGAAACAAAAGTCAAGGGTCTGCTCTTAACCACTGGCAGTGGAAGCTTAAAACTAAAACTCAGTTTCCTTTACTATATAATGGGACCAACACCTACCCCAGAGGTTGATAATTTAAGAACATATTTGAAAATCCTTCATAAATTATTACAAAGCTCTACTAAGATATCATCTGCAAAAAAAATTATATCTACATTCTACATGATGCAAAGGAAATTTTTAAATGTTCACTTATGCAGAGATTGATAGTTCCTAAATGTCTTCAATGTCCTTTCCACGTATCACAGTTTCTAAAGAGAGATGATGCTGAATGACAGCATCTGTGAAACATTCTAAGATTCCTGAGAGCACGAGAATGGGCACACAGTCTCACCAATACTTTAAGAAACAAAGGTCTAAAATACAAATCAGACACTTCTTACCTCATGACCTTTACCTTTGAATTTTGCCTTCTCAAACACGTGCCTTAATGCTGGCAGCCCTCTCTCTGAAATTAATCTGTGAATAGAAGTATTTTTAAATTTCAAGTTTTCTAAAGCCATCAAGGCCAAAACAAGACCATAAGAAAAAAATGTTATCTGTTAAACTGAAAAAAATGCCTTTAGAAATATCTGATCCCAAAATCATCCCAACCAAAAGCTTGTAACATAAGAGGGAAAAGATGATGGAAAGAAAAGTAGAAATGTTTAAGGAAATAGTAAATGTACCTCTCAGCATTCAGCTTGGGTATATTCCTTTTAACTGTTCTCTTCGGAGGTACAGGAACAGGCACTCCTCTCCCTGACTCTGGTGAAATATACCAAGATTTAATATTACTTATTTAAGCCTCATTTTAAATGTGTCATTTTGAAAGCTGACAGAGGGATAGCTGGACATGGACACTACTCTGGTGTCATGGACCTTCTTCAGGTTCAGCGCCTTCACCATCTTCTCTCCCTGGAGAGGCTGGAGGTGGGAACGGAGGAAAAGTTTCATCTTCTATACGCTCATAATCTGGTAGGTCAGTCAAGCCATTCTCCTGTGGTTCTAGCATCTTTTCCTCTAGGGAAAAAAAAAAGTAAAATGTTTATTCATCCAAGCGGTTTTTCTATGACACAGTTAAGTTCCACTTGCAGCAAAATGCATGTTTTTCAGTCAGTTAAACCATATTTCAAACTCACACATCGTGAAACAAAGTGGAGAATATAACAATTACAGAAAAAAGAACCTAAGTTAGAAACTCAAAGAACTGAGTTCTAATGGACAGCCTACCACTAAATAACAGTATGGGTTTGAGCAAAACATTTTACCTTAACTGTTGAGTTTCCCCATTATAAAATGATTTCAACTTTTCAGAGGGTTTCAAACTGTGGTCCAAATGGGGTGAAACAGGCAGGGTACAAGAATCTCACCTCCACTCCAACCAGAGGTTTTAAAAATTATTACTGGGAATGCCCGGGTGGTCCAGTGGTTAGGGCTCTGTGCTCTGCCCGAGGCCTGGGTTCAATCCCTGCCCTGGGAACTAAGATCCCATAAGCTGTGCAGTGGGGCCAGAAAAGGAAAAAATAAAAATACTGTTTACATATTGGCTTTCTAGTAAAGTTTCCTTTGAAATGGAAATAATGTCTTGATTGGTAACTTGAAAGAATGCTTTTCATACCATCTCACTTGACCTCTCAGAAACATCTGACACTTTTGATCAGTTCCTTTTGCTGGAAAAGTATTTTTGTTGACTTCTGAAACACAGTACTCATCTGGTTTTCCTCCCTTCCTGGACATGCCTCCTAAACTTCTGCAGATTCATGTTCCTCTAACCTGGTTAATAAGTTTACAAGATTTCATCCTCGGCCCACTTCACTCAGTTATGCACATGACTCTAATTTATAGATGACTCGCTAATTTTTTATTTCTACACAAGCATCAAATCTGAGCTCTAAATCCCTACTTCTCATTCTACAGCTCTAAAATTTTTCAAAGGCATCTATAACTTACCATGTATAAAACCAATCTTCAAAAATTTCCCCATTCAGTAAATGACACCAATCCAGCTATACAACTCAGAAACCTGCAAGTCACCCTTACTACTTCATTCCCCTATCCTACTTACCCTGTCCATTTACTTCCAAATTATTCCTTGAGTCTGCCATTTCTATTTCCACAACTACTTCCTAACATATATTGGATTATTCCATTACTCCTATCCATTTTGCTCTTTCACTCCATTCTTCATATTACAGCTTAACTAACCTTTGGAATGTGACACAATGTGGTCCACTGGAGAAGGGAATGGCAAACCACTTCCATATTCTTGCCTTGAGAATCCCACGAACAGTATGAAAAGGCAAAATGATAGGATACTGAAAGAGGAACTCCCCAGATCAGTAGGTGCCCAATATGCTACTGGAGATCAGTGGAGAAATAACTCCAGAAAGAATGAAGGGAGGGAGCCAAAACAAAAACAATAGCCAGTTGTGCATGTGACTGGTGATAGAAGCAAGGTCCGATGCTGTAAAGAGCAATATTGCATAGGAACCTGGAATGTTAGGTCCATGAATCAAGGCAAATTGAAGTGGTCAAACAGGAGATGGCAAGAGTGAACATCAACATTCTAGGAATCAGCGAACTAAAATGGACTGGAATGGGTGAATTTAACTCAGATGACCATTATATCTACTACTGCGGGCAGGAATCCCTTAGAAGAAATGGAGTAGCCATCACGGTCAACAAAAGAGTCCGAAATGCAGTACTTGGATGCAATCTCAAAAACGACAGAATGATCTGTTCGTTTCCAAGGCAAACCATTCAATATCACGGTAATCCAAGCCTATGCCCCAAATCAGTAATGCTGAAGAAGCTGAAGTTGAACGGTTCTATGAAGATGCACAAGACCTTTTAGACTAACACCCAAAAAGATGTCCTTTTCATTATAGGGGACTGGAATGCAAAAGTAGGAAGTCAAGAAACACCTGGAGTAACAGGCAAATTGGCCTTGGAGTACGGAATGAAACAGGGCAAAGGCTAATAGAGTTTTGCCAAGAGAACGTACTGGTCATACCAAACACCCTCTTCCACCAACACAAGAGAAGACTCTACACATGGACATCACCAGATGGTCAACACTGAAATCAGACTGATTATATTCTTTGCAGCTAAAGATGGAGAAGCTCTATACAGTCAGCAAAAATAAGATCGGGAGCTGACTGTGGCTCAGATCATGAACTCCTTATTGCCAAGTTCAGACTTAAATTGAAGAAAGTAGGGAAAACCACTAGACCATTCAGGTATGACCTAAATCAAATCCCTTATGATTATACAGTGGAAGTGAGAAATAGATCTAAGGGAGTAGATCTGGTAGACAGAGTGCCTGATGAACTATGGACGGAGGTTCATGACATTGTACAGGAGACAGGGATCCTGGAAAAGTCATCTCCATGGAAAAGAAATGCAAAAAAGCAAAATGGCTGTCTGAGGAGGCCTTACAAATAGCTGTGAAAAGAAGACAAGCGAAAAGCAAAGGAGAAAAGGAAAAATATAAGCATCTGAATGCAGAGTTCCAAAGAATAGCAAGGAGAGATAAGAAAGCCTTCCTCAGTGATCAAAGCAAAGAAATAGAGGAAAACAACATAATGGGAAAGACTAGAGATCTCTTCAAGAAAATTAGAGATACCAAGGGAACACTTCATGCAAAGATGGGTTCGATAAAGGATAGCAATGGTATGGACCTAACAGAAGCAGAAGATATTAAAAAGAGGTGGCAAGAATACACAGAAGAACTGTACAAAAAAGATCTTCATGACCAAGATAATCACGAAGGTGTGATCACTGACCTAGAGCCAGACATCCTGGAGTGTGAAGTCAAGTGGGCCTTAGAAAGCATCACTACGAACAAAGCTAGTGGAGGTGATGGAATTCCAGTTGAGCTATTTCAAATCCTGAAAGATGATGCTGTGAAAGCGCTGCACTCAATATGCCAGCAAATTTGGAAAACCCAGCAGTGAACACAGGACTGGAAAAGGTCAGTTCTCATTCCAATCCCAAAGAAAGGCAATGCCAAAGAATGCTCAAACTACCGCACAATTGTACTCATCTCACACGCTAGTAAGGTAATGCTCAAAATTCTCCAAGCCAGGCTTCAGCAATACATGAACCATGAACTTCCAGATGTTCAAGCTGGTTTTAGAAAAGGCAGAGGAAGCAGAGATCAAATTGCCAACATCCGCTGGATCATCGAAAGAGCAAGAGAATTCCAGAAAAACATCTATTTCTGCTTTATTGATTATGCCAAATCAACCAAATCAACCTTTGACTGTGTGGATCACAATAAACTGGAAAATTCTGAAAGAGATGGGAATACCAGACCACCTGACCTGCCTCTTGAGAAATCTGTATGCAGGTCAGGAAGCAACAGTTAGAACTGGACATGGAACAACAGACTGGTTCCAAATAGGAAAAGAAGTACATCAAGGCTGTATATTGTCACCCTGCTTATTTAACTTATATGCAGAGTACATCATGAGAAACACTATGCTGAAGGAAGCACAAGCTGGAATCAAGAATGCCAGGAGAAATATCAAGAACCTCAGATATGCAGATGACACCACCCTTATGGCAGAAAGTGAAGAGGAACTAAAAAGCCTCTTGATGAAAGTGAAAGAGGAGAGTGAAAAAGTTGGCTTAAAACTCAACATTCAGAAAACTAAGATCATAGCATCTGGTTCCATCACTTCATGGGAAATAGATGGGGAAACAGTGGAAACAGTGTCAGACTTTATTTTGGGGGGCTCCAAAATCACTACAGATGGTGACTGCAGCCATGAAATTAAAAGACACTCCTTGGAAGGAAAGTTACGACCAACCTAGATAGCATATTAAAAAGCAGAGATATTACTTTGCCAACAAAGGTCCATCTAGTCAAGGCTTTGGTTTTTCCAGTGGTCATGTATGGATGTGAGAGTTGGACTGTGAAGAAAGCTGAGTGCTGAAGAATTGATGCTTGAACTGTGGTGTTGAGAAGACTCCTGAGAGTCCCTTGGACTGCAAGGAGATCCAACCAGTCCATTCTAAAGGAGATCAGTCCTGGGTGTTCTTTGGAAGGACTGATGCTGAAGCTGAATAGAAACTGAATAGAAACTCCAGTACTTTGGCCACCTCATGAGAAGAGCTGACTCACTGGTAAAGACTCTGATGCTGGGAAGGATTGGGGGCAGGAGGAGAAGGGGACGACAGAGGATGAGATGGTTGGATGGCATCACCGACTCGATGGACATGAGTTTGAGTGAACTCTGGGAGTTGGTGATGGACAGGGAGGCCTGGCATGCTGCGATTCATGGGGTCGCAAAGAGTTGGACACGACTGAGCGACTGAACTGAACTGTACCTTGGAAATGTCAAGCTAATCACATCACTACCAGGCTTAAACACGTCAATAACTTTCTGCTGCTCTTAACATAATGATAAGACTCTAAGGCCCTGCGAGATTTAGCACCTTCCTACTTCTCTACAGACTTCACACATAGAACCTCATATTGGGGTCTGGGTAAGTGCTATGAAACTACTACTTGACATTTTGAATGCTTATAGAGGATTTAATTTAGGAAAATTGGGGGAGATTTTTCTGATTTGACAGTTGAGATCTGAAAGGGATGAGCAGTCAGAGAAGAGGCTTTGTAAAGGTCTAGTGGCCTGAGGGTTAGACAAAGCATAGAGAATGTTGTGTCATTATTTGATAAATGTTTGTCTCCCCTTGGAGACTGTAGCTCTAAAAGGGCAATGATAAGGTGGGTCTCTGTTCTCCTCTACTGTATCCCCAGAGCTGGTGTTGGAGAAATAGTTCCTGATCTTGGCCCTCCCAACTTGAACTAGCAGAAAACCTGGGCGGCTCTACAGCCCCAAAGGAGAGCACACCTCCCAATGCCTACTTCAAATATGGCCAAGAGGGAAATGGACAGGAAAGGGACTCTTGGAGGGCAAGGCTGGAACCCTGGAGGAGAGAACAAAGTGCTGGTCCCAGAGAGGAGAACTGAAGTGACCAAACTGATCTTTCTCATTTCACTGCCAGAACAAGTAGCCCAAGAATCCTCACTATCCAAATCCATGTTTCCGGAATTCAGATACTGAGAGTCACTTTTAGTGAGTTCAGGTCATGGGTGGTGTAATGCTTTATCCCAATCTATCAGATTCCTGAGTTGTGGATAACAAACATGAGAGTTCATGAAAGAAAGATATCTCAAAAAGTTATCTGAATCTGTTCAGTTCCTGAATTTGGACAGGGAAGAGTTCTGATGGCAATGATACTTGACAATTGTAATTTCCATCTAGCAGGATTAATAACTGCAATGGACCACTAAAAAAAACAAAAATAATAAAAAATAATTGTTGAATGGAGGAATGAAGAATTTCAAAATTTCCCCAAAACTATACAACTACTAGAGCCAGACGATTTCCGAAGTCTCGCCAATTCTGTTTCCAAGACAACAAGTACATAAAAACAAAACACAGTTATCAATCACAGATCTTCAAAACTGGAAAGCAGTTAAAGGTCATACTGAAGTTTCTTTGGTTTTTAAGTAAAAATAGAAGATATATTTTTCATTTTCACCAAGAACATGATTGAAGAACGTATTCACTGTTGCTCCACTACCTTCTGCCATTTTTAAGACAAGTTTGTAATTCCATCTTCTCAAAACTATTTATCTTTTTTAGAAAAGAACAGTTCTAGGTGCTTTTTATAGTCTTCCAGAGAATGGAGATGTTTTTTCCATTAAGAGAATTTTGTACAGACCAAAATAAACGGAAATCCCAAGGTGCAATGTCTGGTGGATGAATCAGAACTTCCCAGCCAAGCTGTAACAGTTTTTGCCTGATTATCAAAGAAATATATGATACCAGAAAAACAAAACAACCCAATCAAAAAGTGGGCAAAGACCTAAACAGACATTTCTCCAAAGAAGACATACAGATAGCTAATAAAAACATGAAAAAATGCTCAACATTGCTCATTATTAGAGAAATGAAAATCAAAACTACAATGAGGTATCACCTCACACCGGTGAGAATGGCCATCATCAAAAATCCACAAATGATAAACGCTGGAGAGGGTGTGGAGAAAAGGGAACCCTCTTGCTCTACTGGTGGGAAAGTAAACTGATACAGCCACTACGGAAAATACGATTCCTCAAAAAACTGGGAGTAGAACTGACATAGGACCCAGCAACCCCACTACTTGGCATATACTCTGAGGAAATCAAAACTGAAAAAGGCACACGTACCCCAATGTCCTCTGCAGCACTACTTCCAAGAATTGGGACACGGAAGCAACTTAGATGTCCATCGACTGATGAATGGATAAAAGAAACAGTGATACATATATACGATGGAATATTACTCAGCCATTAAAAGGGACACATCTGAGTCAGTTCTAATGAAGTGGACCAATCTAGAGCCTATTATACATAATGAAGTCAGAAACAGGAAAACAAATATAGTATATAATGCATATATATATAGAATCTAGAAAGATGGTAGTAATGTACCTATCTGCAGGGCAGCAGTGGAGATGCAGACATAGAGAAAAAACTTATGGACAAGGAGGGGAGCAAGAAGGAGAGGGTGGGATGAATTGAGAGAGAAACATGGAGGCATATATACTACCATATGTAAAATAGATAACCAATAGGACTTTGTTTCATGACTCAGAGAACTCAAACTGGGGCTCTGCAACATCCTAGAGGGGTGGGAGGTGAGAGCGAGGCTCAAGAGGGAGGGGACTTACGTATATCTATGGCTGATCATGTTGATGTATGGCAGAGGCCAACACAATATTGTGAACAATTACCCTTCAATTAAAAATAAGTGAATTTTAAACAAATAAATATTTTTAAAAGAAAGAAAAGAAACATATGGTCTTGCATTCTATTTGTTTTCTGTTAACTAATTCCAGATGCTTTCTGTTAAGTGCTTTCAGCTGGTCTAATATGGACACTGGCAGATTTCATTTTCTTGAGCTCCAGAATCACTGTGGATGGTGACTGCAGGCATGAAATTGAAAGACGCTTGCTCCCTGGTAGAAAAACTATGACAAACCTAGACAGAGTATTAAAAAGCAGAGACATCACTTTGCCAACAAAGGTCCATATAGTCAAAGCTATGGTTTTTCCAGCCGTCAGGTACGGACCTGAGAGTTGGACCGTAAAGAAGGCTGAGCACTGAAGAACTGATGCCTTTGAACTGCAGTGCTGGAGAAGATTCTTGAGAGTCCCTTGGACTGCAAGGAGGTCAAACCAGTCAATCCTAAAGGAATGTACCCTGAATATTCATTGGATGGACTGATGCTGAAACTAATAATTTGGCCATCTGATGCAAAGAGCCAACTCATTGGAAAAGACCCTGATGCTGGGAAAGATTGAGGGCAAGAGGAGAAGGGGCAACAAAGGATGAGATGGTTGGATGGCGTCACTGACTTAATAGACATAAGTCTGAGCAAACTCGGGGAGATACTGAAGGACAGGGAAGCCAGTTGTGCCGCAGTCCATCATGTCACAAAGAGTAGGATAACACTTAGTGAGTGAACAACAAATTGGGACCAGTATTTGTTGGAATCAATCCTTTGGTTTTCCAGAAAGAGCTTATAAGAGACAACTTCCTTCCAATCCCACCATATACACAACATCACCTTCTTGGGATGAAGACAGGCCTTTGGTGCGGTTCATGGTTCACTTCCCTTGCCCCAGGATCTCTTCCATTCCACATTATTGTAGTGTATCCATTTTTAATCACCCATAACAAATTGTTTTAAAAATGGAAGTTTTTTGTTACATTTAAGTTAGGAATTGCATGCAAAACTAAGGTCAAGAAGGTTTTTATCACTTATGTGGAACCCAAATATCAAAGCGATGAACAGAACCAAGCTGGTGCAAATGACTTTCCATGCCTGATTTCGATATCTTGAGTATGTCAGCTATCTCCCATGTAGTATAACGTTGACTGTTCTCAATGTCTCAATTTATTCACTGGTCTACCAGACCATGGAGCATCATCCAGCGAGAAATCTCCAGCATGAAACTGTGTAAACCACTTTTAACACTTTTGCTCAGCCACAGCACCTTCTCCATACACTGTACAAATCTTTTTTTGTTTCAGTTGCATTTTTACCTTTCTTAATAAAGCATAATATGCCAAAAATGCTTTTTTCTTCCATCTTCAATATTAAAATGGCTACACAAAAATTCACCAATTTTGATAAGTTTTTTTTTTAATGCATGCTGATATGACAGCTGTCACAATACAATCTAACAAATTTGTTTTCAATGAAGTTAAAGACAACTAAGTGCTATTAGAGCCATTATACAACAACAACAACAAAAAACTTTTTGGCGAACCTAAAATAATCTAGTTTTATATCATCAAAAAGTATACTTAGCCCCATTCTGCTTAAGCCTCCTGGAAAGAAATGTGGTTCACATCTTTGAAGCCAAAATGGAGCTATGAATGAGGTAACAAGGCCACAAACTATATTAAGTATAATTGGAGAAGGAAATGACAACCCACTCCGGTGTTCTTGACTGGAGAATCCCAGGGACGGGGGAGCCTGGTGGGCTGCCGTCTCTGGGGTCGCACAGAGCGACCTAGAGGACTTCCTCCTCTAGGCCTCAGAATCGCAGAGGAGTGAAGGCAACAAAGAAATTTAATATATAAATTCATTCCCACAGTCTTAGGTGTCCAACGTCCAACTTTTAAGTTATCAAAACAGAAGACCTTGCCAGAAATCCTACCAAACTGACCCCATGATCTTCTTTGCTACCCAGGCTTAAAACCACAAAACTTCCCATCCTATCCCTCTTCTCCAATCTCCCCTCTTCCGTGCTTCCTTGTCTAGCCTCTCTTTCAACCGTATTCATTCAACATTCACAGGGCGACTCCTGAGTTTAGAAATCGCGATACAGAAGCCAGAGATGTAAAAGATGTATCTGACACACGTTCCCTTCCACTAAAAGGTTTGGTTTAGTGAGTGGCAGACCCGAACGTAAACGAAGTAAAAGCGGCAGCTCTGATCCCCACCGACCTCCTCTCTGCACAGGTCGTGGCCGGTCAGGCCTCCCTTCCCTGCAGTCCTAAATCAGCCCACGTCCGTCTAAGTCATGTCCGCCTGCTTCCTCTCTCCCTCCTTACGACTGCCCAGCATGCCCGCTCCCCGCCTGACTACCTGGACCATCTCTCCCCTCCGTAATTTCACTCGCCCCTCAGCCCGCTCTCACCTCGCTCCGGACGCTGCCGCCAACAGCGCAGAGTTCCGCGCGGCAGAAAAACCACGTTTCTCTCGAACTCTCGCGAGAAGATTCCTTGGCGTTCGGCGCCAAATCTGCGCACACCCTGGGCGGTGCCTACCAGACCCACCTCCCCCAGGTCCCGCCCACCCATGTCTAGCCAACCTTTCCCAGGTCCAGCCCATCGCACTACTGCCCTCCGCACCGCATCCGCCTTCCTGAATTCCTCCGAGAAGCTTTACCTCCTTGCTCGTGTGATGTTCGTGTTGCTTATGCTCTATGCACTTTAGACTTTGGAAATAGATCTCAGGTTTTTTAGAAAACTGGACTGTGGATGGAATATTAAGGATAGAGGCAAACAGAATTTTCTAAGAAACTACCGATTCTTCAGATTTACTAACAGAAATCCTTCAACATGAATTCTCAGGTGGCTCAGTGGGAAGGAAGCCGCCTACCACGGGATCCCTTGGAGGAGGAAATGACAACCCACTCCCCTATTCTTGCCTGGAAAATCCCATGGACACAGGAGCCTGGCTGACTACAGTCTATATGGTGGCAAAGGGTAGAACACCACTGAGCCACTGAGCATGCACCATGTGAATGTAACTACCACAGTTGTAAGGCACTGACATATTAATGTCTGACTGTCCTATTTCACGTGGGAGAAATACTAGAAATACATTTTCCTTAGCAATTGCACCAGACATGTAAAAAAATATATAGCTTTCACATAGGCCATGTCATTTAAAACTTTTAGAATTGTTTGGTGTTTTTAAAAGTGAATAGTGTTGAAAACACATGAGGCCATCAGTTAGAGGCAGCTGCACATGGAATTGGAAACTCTGGCTTCAGTGTGGTCGGTTTTCTCCAGTATTACCTCAATGAGCAGGGAGACCTTGTCTACATGCTGAAGAAGCTTGACACTGTGGAACAACAGACCTGCTCAGCCCATCCTGCTCGGTTCTCCCCAGACAAATACTTTGACACCGCATCACGATCAAGGAACCCTTCGGGACCTCCCTGGTGGTCCAGTGTCTAGGACTCCATGGTCCCATGGCAGAGGGCCCGGGGTTCAATCCCTGGTTGGGGAACTAGATCCCACATGCTGCAACTAAGACTTGGTGCAGTCAAATAAATAAATAAATATTTAAAAAAAAAAGATAAGGAAAGAAACATTCATTGGACTTCACTGGTGGTTCAGTGTTAAGAATCCGCCTTGCAATGCAGGGGACTTGGATTTGATCCCTGGTAGGGAAACTAAGATCCCACATGCAAGTAAGCCTGAGTGCCGCAACTAATGAAGCCGAGCATCACAACAAGTCTTTGCTCCACAACAAAAGATCCCACATGCCGCAACTAAGACCCAGTGCGGCCAAACAAATACACAGAAAAGAAATGCTTCAAGGTGCTCAGGACCCAGCAACCATGTCCCATCCTCTGAGGATCTATTAAAATTTTATGTCTCTTCAGCTGCCTGCTAGCCTTCAAGAGACTTTCTGAAACCAGACTCTCCAATCTGTGAGCCCTGAGGCCTTTCTATGACCCTTGCTCCTCTTTAAAGGGAAGATGTTTGAATCTTCTTTTCATACTTTGAATCATTCCCAGGTTATTAAAATGCTTTGAAAGAGCTAGGGGAAAAATGGAGTGTTAAAGAAAAAGTAGACTATTAAAGAACAAAGATTGAGTATAGCGTGTAAAAGCTTTTCTGGCAAGCTGGGAACCCAGTCCAGAGGTGAGGTTTGAAAGAAGAGAAATGAGAAAAATATTTTAAAACAAAGACCATGAACTATTTCTAAATCACATTTAAAAAGCCAAGTCTCTGTGTCTTATCAGTTGGCTGGAGTTATCTGGGCTTTATGTACTAGAGTGGTTGGTAGTAGTGGTCTGCTGTGTACTTGAGGACTCCAGTTCAAGACTGCGGCATCGATTTTCCCCTGTCATGTACATAACATGCCCAAGTTGGGATCATATCACCCAGTCAGGTCTGCATCAGCATGAATAATCAAGGTGACCAGCCCAGTTCTATTTCAGTCGCTCAGTTGTGTCCGACTCTGCAACCCCATGAACCACAGCACACCAGACCTCCCTGCCCATCACCAACTCCCGGAGTTCACCCAAACTCATGTCCATTGAGTCAGTGATGCCATCCAACCATCTCATCCTCTGTCATCCGCTTCGCCTCCCACCTTCAATCTTTCCCAGCATCAGGGTCTTTTCAAATGAGTCAGCTCTCCGCATCAGGTGGCCAAAGTATTGGAGTTTCAGCCTCAGCATCAGTCCCTCCAATGAACACCCAGGACTGATCTCCTTTAGAATGGACTGGTTGGATCTCCTTGCAGTCCAAGGGACTCTCAAGAGTCTTCTCCAACAGCACAGTTCAAAAGCATCAATTCTTCGATGCTCAGCTTTCTTCACAGTCCAACTCTCACATCCATACATGACCACAGGAAAAACCATAGCCTTGACCAGATGGACCTTTGTTGGCAAAGTAATGTCTCTGCTTTTGAATATGCTATCTAGGTTGATCATAACTTTCCTTCCAAGGAGCAAGCGTCTTTTAATTTCATGGCTGCAGTCACCATCTGCAGTGATTTTGGAGCCCAGAAAAATAAAGTCCGCCACTGTTTCCACTGTTTCCCCAGCCCAGGGATTATTAATTAGGATTTGGCCAGCTACAAATAACAGGGGAAAAAAGCTAACGTAAATGAAATAAACTAAAATAACAATAAACAAGGTAGAAAGTTTGTCTCTCATCTACAAGAAGTTGGGAGGTAGTAAGTTCGTTGTTGGTAAGATCCTATCTTCTTGCTTTACCACAAAAGAATTCCATTCTCAAGTTCACTTCCTCTTCTGAAATGTCTTCTACAGCTCCACTGCATTCCAATCAGCGGGGAGGAGGAAAGAGAAAAGGGCATGACTCAACATTTCTAAGAACATTTCCCAGAAGTTGCATACAACAACTGTGGGTACATCCAGAACGTAAACCCATGGCCACACACAGCTGCAAAAGAAACTGGGGATATAGTCTTTATTCTTGGTGACCATGGCCCAGTAAAAACTCAGGGTTTCCATTACTGTGGAAGAAGGGGTGAAAAGATGTTGGGGGGAAATTAGTAGACTGCCACAAATAATAAAATAGAAAAAAATAAGCTAGTGCTTTTATTTTTCAAATCTGGAAAATTAGAGTGTTCCCAAAAATATTAAGAATATAAATAGCTAGTACTTTCACAATAAGTCATGTAAGCAATTTCAGCACGAGAAACCTATTACATCACTGTATTAGACATTTGGGAATTTTTCCTGCCTGGACTTTATGGCTTCCCTGGTAGCTCAGATGGCAAAGAATCTGCCTGCAACGTGGGAGACTTGTATTTTATCCCTGGGTTGGGAACACTCCCTGGAGAAGGGAATGGCTACCTACTCCAGTATTCTTGCCTGGAGAATTCCATGGACAGAGGAACGACTAACATATTCATTCACATCATCCTCAAAGCATAACATCAGCTCCACCAAGAGCTAAAAGTCTGACCACCGTCAAATCACTTCATTGCTTTGTTTGCTCCTTTGTAAGACAAAAGGTGTAGATTAGCTGATTCCAAAGGTATTGTTTTAATGCAAGATACTGAAGAGTAATAAATCAACAGGTATTTATTGAGTCTTATGTGTTTTAGGTAATAAGCCAAATTGGTAAGATAACCTTCAAAACATACTTTCTATATTTGGCAGCAAAAAACTCATCTTCTCAGGGTCCCACACAATTAGATATATCTTGTATACCCCAGCTCCGCAACTAAATAGGCTTCAGGTCAGAATAGGGTGACGTGAAGATGGAGGCACTGCTTGCAGCCCATTCTGGAAAAAAAAAGAAACCAGCTTCCAAGGGCAGTGAGGCTAGAGGTGCCAGTAGTCACGTGTCCAGTGTCAGGGGCGAGAGGGCAAGTCCACTTTTGCCCAGTGGTGGCACCAGTAGAGTCTGCACTAGAGCAGGAGACCAGCACAGTTTTGACATCAGCCTGTCAGCTGCCAAACCTCATTTCCTGACCACTCAGAGATGCTAGGAGCCATCCGTATCCTTTAATACATTTCTTTTCTGTTTAAACTACTAATAATGAGTCAGACTTCAACAGTATATAAACCATAAACTTCCGGATGTTCAACATCCAGATGTTCATGGATTTAGAAAAGCCAGAAGAACCAGAGATCAAGTTGCCAACATCTGTTGAATCATCAAAAAAGCAAGAGAAAACATCTAGAAAAACATCTACTTCTGCTTTGTTGACTATGCCAAAGCCTTTGACTGTATAGATCACAACAAACTGTGGAAAATTCTTCAAGAGATGGGAATACCAGACCACCTGACCTGCCTCTTGAGAAATCTGTATGCAGGTCAGGAAGCAACCGTTAGAACTGGACATGGAACAACGGACTGGTTCCAAATCTGGGAAAGGAGTATGTCATGGCTGTGTATTGTCACCCTGCTTATTTAACTTCTATGCAGAGTACATCATGTGAAACGCTGGGCTGGATGAGGCACAAGCTGGAATCAAGATTGCCAGGAGAAATATCAATAACCTCAGATATGCAAATAATACCACCCTTATGACAGAAAGTGAAGAAGAACTGAAGAGCCTCGTGATGAAAGTGAAAGAGGAGAGTGAAAAAGCTGGCTTAAAACTCAACATTCAGAAAACTAAGATCATGGCATCCAGTCCCACCACTTCATGGCAAATAGATATGGAAACAGTGACAGATTTTATTTTGGGGGTCTCCAAAATCACTGCAGATGGTGACTGCAGCCATGAAATTAAAAGACACTTGCTCCTTGGAAGAAAAGTTATGACCAACTTAATAGACAGCTTATTAAAAAGCAGAGACATTACTTTGCCAACAAAGTCCATCTAGTCAAAGCTTTGGTTTTCCCAGTAGTCATGTATGGATGTGAGAGTTGGACCATAAAGAAAGCTGAGTGCCAAAGAATTGATGCTTTTGAACTGTGGTGTTGGAGAAGACTCTTGAGAGTCTCTTGGACAGCAATAAGATCCAACCAGTCCATCCTAAAGGAGATTAGTCCTGAATATTTATTGGAAGGACTTATGCTGAAGTTGAAACTCCAATACTTTGGCCACCTGATGAGAAGAACTGACTCATTGGAAAAGACCCTGATGCTGGGAAAGATTGGAGGTGGGAGGAAAGGGGACAACAGAGGATGAGATGGTTGAATGGCATCACCAACTCGATGGAAATGAGTTTGAGTAAGCTCCAGGTATTGGTGATAGACAGGGAAGCCTGGTGTCCTGCAGTCCATGGGGTCACAAAGAGTCGGACACAACTGAGCTACTGAACTGAACTGAGACGAGGTTCTGTTATTTGCAGTGAAGAATCTTAATATACATGGACCGATTATAAATGACAGAAGAAAAAATGTGGTTAAATGCTGATTTGCTTAATCCAAAAGTTAAGTGCTAAATAAAGATGAACAAGAGCTGGAGAAGCTGATGAAGACTTCTGGAAAGATCTGGAACTTGACCAGAGTCTTGGAATTAGGTAGCATTTGGATAGATGTATGGGAAGGTGCCCTAAAATAAGAGAAATAACAGAAGCATAAAAAATGTTGAAAAGAAAGTGTTAGTTACTCAGTGTTGTCTGACTCTTTGTAACACCATGGACTATAGCCCCCCAGGCTCCACTGTCCATGGAATTCTCCAGGCAAGAATACTGCAGTGGATTGCCATTCCCTTCTCCAGGGGATCTTCCCAACCCAGGGATTGAACCCATGGTCTCCCACATTGCAGGCAGATTCTTTACCATCTGATCCATAAGGGAAGCCCCCTCCCTCGCCCCCACTCCCGCAAAAAAAAAAAAAAAAGTTGGGGAAATAAAGGCGGGATAGCTATATTAAATGGAGAGATCTCATCATAATTTTTTTCATAGCTCCTAAAAGGTTTTAAATATTATTTTTACATTATATTTGATACCTACAGAATAACTACAATACAGGAGACCCAGGTTCGATCCCTGGGTTGGGAAGATCCCCTGGAGAAGGAAATGGCAACCCACACTTGTATTCTTGCCTGGAAAATCCCATGGACAGAGGAGCCTGGCAGGACCCCCCACGGGGTCACAAAGAGTCGGACACGACTGAGTGACTTCACTTGACACTTTACAGAATAATATATAATGTTTATGTATATTACAAAGCAAAATAATAGAATATACAAATCTATGACCATACCTTCCAATCTAAGAACTAGCCAACATCTTATTGTTGTTGTTATTCAGTCATCTAGTCATGTCTGATTCTCTGTGACTCCACGGACTGCAGCACACCAGGCCTTCCTGTCCCTCACCTTCTCCCAGAGTTTGCCCAAGTTCACATTCATTGCATTAGTGATGCCGTCCAGCCACCTCAGCCTCTGATGCCCTCGTCTCCTTCTCCCCTCCGTCTTTCCCAGCATCAAGGACTTTTCCAATGAGTCATCTGTTCACATCAGATGACCAAAATACTGGAGCTTAAGTTTCAGCATCAGTCCCTCCAGTGAATATTCAGGGCTGATCTCCCC
Source organism: Bos mutus (assembly GCF_027580195.1). Lineage (NCBI taxonomy): Eukaryota > Metazoa > Chordata > Mammalia > Artiodactyla > Bovidae > Bos > Bos mutus. The sequence continues at coordinate 12,790,739 of NC_091626.1, forward strand.
TAAGATTGACTGGTTTGATCTTGCTGTCCAAGGGCCTTTCAGGAGTCTTCTCCAGCACCACAGTTCGAAGGCATCAATTCTTTGGCAGTCTGCCTTCTTTACTGTCCACCTCTCACAACCATCGAGACCACTGGGGCGACCATAGCCTGGACCATCCGGATCTTTTTTGCCAGGGTAATGTCTCTGCTTTTCAACACACTGTCTAGGTTTGCCATCACTTTCCTGCCAAGAAGCAGTCATCTTCTGAGTTCATGGCTGCTAGTCACCGTCCACAGGGATTTTGGAGCCCAAGAAGAAGAAATCTGTCACTACTTCCATTTTTCTCCTTCTATTTGCCATGCATGTCAACATCTTATATCTTTTTATCCCTTCTCTGATCCTCCTTCCTCCTGAGATCACCATTATCTTGAATTTTGCATCTATCATTCCTTTTAAAAATAGTTTTTGTATATAGTTATAGGCCTGAACAATATAAGCAATATGTTGTTCAATATTGCCTGTTTTGAGTTTTATAAAAAATTATATCAAACTGTAGGCAGTCTGCTCGGGCTTACTATCCTAATTTCATATTTTGTCCAGTGATTCTTCTGGGTTGTTTCACACAGCTGTAGTTTAGAAAATTTTTACTGCTCTATATGATTCTTTACTGAATGTATAACAATTTATTTAACTATTCTCTTATTGGTAAACATTTGAAATGGTGTGAGGTTTTTTGCAACTCTGAACAGAACAGTGCTATTTAGATTCTTATATATGTATTTTATATATGCATTCTTAGATATGTATTGTTACATATGTATTTTTATATGTATCAAATGAACAAAGACCTTGAGCAGACATGTGGAAGGGCTAGCCTTTGAGATTTTAATTTTTTTTTTTTGCCCCACTGCACAGCATGCAGGATCTTAGTTCCCCCACCAGGACTGAACCCATGCCCCCTGCATTGGAAGCATGGACTCTTAATCACTGGACCACCAGGAAAGTCTCAGAAGGAGATAGCCTTTGAGGCAACACTTCTCTCTACTCTGATATGCAGGATGAAGCATTTTGATATAGGTGTGTTATTAGGTTTTTGATAGGAAGTTAAGGATCAGAGAAGATGATAAAGTCACTCCATGGCTGAAGTTTTCCTAGGTAAGTGCAATGGAAGGAAAAGGGGACAAGAGATTTGAAGTATTTGCAGGAAGTGATGAACCTTAAGGTCTGAACTGGATGGAGTAATGACCGAAGGAGACAGAGTGGAGGTGGGGACTTGAATGAAGTAGCGCTCTGGGTGGGGCCTATGGTTTGCTTCCAGGAGGGCACTCGAGCAAGTAAGCCTGAGACAGCAGACAGAGAGGCCCCAGGCTAGGCATCTACAACTGGGTTTCTGTTTACATTTCTTGGGATAAGTAAAAGAGGGCCTTCAGGCTGGACACTTACAACTGGCCTCCTGTATGCATTTATTGAAATGGGTAATAGGTGGGTTCCAGGTTAGATATTTACAACCAGCCTCCTGTTTGCTCTCTGAAATGGAATTAACAACTGAAACAGGGTAAATAGCCAGGCTTTGTCTCCTGTGGACTCAAGATAACAGTCATGGTAGTAACAGAGAGAGGCTAAACCTTGTTTGAGTAAAGGATCAGGAGGTCATATATTTTCCATCCTGGGAGCAAGGGAGACATTTCACATGTTCAGAAAGGCTCCCTGAGGGTCAAAAGGGGAAGGCACTGCCCCATAATATTTGATGCTAATATGCGATCCCATAGGCCTCTGGGCTGAAATCTACCTTGAGAAAATGTTGCCCACACATGTCAGGGAGGGTCCTAGGACAGGTCAGGTGTGGAAAAAGAAATCAGACAATTGGCCAAAGGGAAGATAAAGACCCAGAAGAACTGCCTTATATAAATGACTTAATTGCCTCTTTACTGCACTCCTCCTCACTTGGGAGGATGCCACAGCCTTTCTCTCTGGGTGTACCTGTCTGCCTTGCTTCTGTCTTAACTAGATAAATTGTTTCTTTGGGTGCTTTCCCACTTGTTGTGGTATGTCTCTAACGATAAACTTTGCACCTGCATTTTCAGTTTTTGCCTCCTTGAGAAATGCATGTTTCACTGGGGACAAAGATCCCAGGAAAAAATAGCTCCTTGTCTCTCTCCTTTGCTGATCTGATGGCTAGGATTCCCAGCTTTCATCCAGGCTACCCAGATTCAATTCCTGGGCAGGGATTTAAGATCTCTTCATGTCACTGATCAGATCAAGTCCATTTTGGTCAAAGGATAGAGTGTTTTAAATTTGTAATATTGGAGGTTGTACCATGCAAAGGTCCAGGATATCAATTGAGGTCACCTTACTCCTCAAAGGTCAAGTTCGACAAACTCAAATACCCATCACTTCACTTTCTGTGGAAATTAAGGCCCTTCCCAAAATTTTTGTAAATCCCAGTGAGAACAAGGTCCCCAGGGTCATCTGGGACTCTGAACTCCTGAATCTCACATGTTATTTCTGTTCTGAATTGTTTCAGTTTAGGCCCTTTCTACAGTTATAACAGTAAAAGTCACTCATTCAATAGATGTGCCCCACTTTGTGGGATTCTTAGAAAAGGGTTACATCGTATCTGGCAAAGCTTTTATCTCCGTGCCCCTCTCTCCACTTTTCTCTCTCCTTCCCATCTCCTCTGTTATGGAGAACATGCTTCCATTTTCTTAAGCTTGGCACCAATCGACACCCTCAGGATAGGGATAGGAGGCAGTGTCTATGGGTGTTCATCAACTTCAAGCACTTATTAAAATACAGTATGCTTCCCAGCAAGAATGCTTCTTTCCCTAAGAGGACTTTAGTGCTATCGATTAAGGTAGTAAAATGTTCTTCACCTCCATTCAAACAGAATTTCATGGAAAAGAAGAGTGATAAGAAAATGTACTCCAGGTGTGGTGGGCTAGAAGCAAGTCATCTTACAGACTGAGACCAGCAATATTTGACTTTCACATCTCATATTTTTAAAATTATTTCTTCTGTGTTCTCAATAGTAAGGTATTTTGCACTTCTGAAAAATATTTGAAAAAAAGAAAAATGTTTTAGATTACTTTTGACACTTTCATAATTTTAAAATGTTTTAGGTTCAAATGCTTTAAAAAGCATTTTCACCAGGTGAGGGAGCTGGGGAGCTCTTTCTTAAGTGTTTTCATGGCCCAGGAGTATATTTTGAAGACTCAAGGCTTAAGAGATGTTATTCAAAATATGAAAGAAAATTTTCCTGAGGGCATTTGAATGGCAAAAGTTTCCAAGATAGAATACCAAAAAAACCCCAACTTCATCAAAATGAAAAACTTTCACTCTTAAAAAAAAAAATGAAAAGACAAACCTCAGGCAAGGAGAATGTGAAAGTGTAAAAATGTTAGTTGTTCGGTCGTGTACGACTCTTTGCAACCCCATGGAATGTAGGCCACTAGGCTCCTCTGTCCATGGAATTCTCCAAGCAAGAATACTGGAGTGGGTTGCCATTCTCTTCTCCAGGGGATCTTCCCTATTCAGGGATCATACCTGCATCTCCTGCATTGCAGGCAGATTCTTTACCACCTGAGCCACCAGGGAAGCTACAAATCACATATTTGACAAAGGATTTTTATCTAAAGTACATAAAGAACTTTTTAAAAAGCAAACCTCAATAATAAGACAAACAACCCATTTCAAACTGGGCAAAAGATTTAAATATTCACATCACCAACAACATTTGATATATATGGATATCAAATAAACATATAAAAAATGCTCAAAATCATTAGTCAGTGTGTGTATGCCCAGTCGCTCAGTCGACTCTGCTAGTGGGTTGACATTTCCTTCTCCAGGAGATCTTCCCAACCTAGGAATCAAACCCACATCCCCTGTATCTCACTGCATTGGCAGGTGGATTCTTTACTACTGAGCCATCTGGGAAGCCCACATTAGTCAGTTGAAACGTATCAATTAAAGCCACAATGAAGTACCAGTATGCATTCACTAGAATGACACATATTTTAAAAGACTAATCATACCAGATACTGGCAAAGATGTAGAATACCTGGAACTCCCCTATGTTGCTGATGGGATGTAAAATAGCTTTTTAAAAAAAAATCACTGTATTGTATTTTTGTTTATTAAAAAATTTTTTAATCTGTGCCATACAGCTTGTGGGATCTTAGTTCCCCGACCAGAAATTGAACTAGGGCCCTCAGCAGTGAAAGCACAGATTTCCATCCACTGGACCACTAGGGAATTCCCTAAAATAGTTTAAACACTTTGGAAAATAGTTTTGAAATTTCTTTAAAAGTTCAACATACACCTACCATGTGACCCAGCTATTATACTCTTGGGTATCTAGAGAGAAATGAAAACATATACACATAACGACTTGTACATAGATGTTTATAGAAGCTTTATTTGTAATATCCATCAAAAGGTGAATGAATTAATTGTGATGTGTCAATTAAATGACTTACTACTTAGCAATCAATGAACTACTGACACACACAACTACAGGGGTAAACCTCAGCAAGTATGCTCAGTGAAAGAAGCCAGACAATCCCTCCTCAATAAAAAGCATATCAAGGAGTACATACCATACAATCCCATTAATATAAAATTCTAGTTATATACAGGATAGATAAAAAAAAGGTATAGCCCAGGGAATTATATTCAATATCCTGGGATAAACCATAATGAAAAAAATACGCATAATTGAGTCACTGTTGAACAGTAGAAATTAAACACAACCTAGTAATTCAACTACAAAAGTGAAGAGTGTTAGTTGCTCAGTGGTGTCTGACTCTTTGCAACCCCAGGGACCATAGCCTGCCGGGCTCCTCTGTCCATGGGATTCTCCAGGCAAGACTACTAGAATGGGTAGCCATTTCCTTCTCCAGTGGATCTTCTTGATCCAGGGATCAAACCTGGGTCTCCTGCACTGCAAGCAGATTCTTTACTGTCTGAGCCACCAGGGAAGCCCCTTCGATAAAATGAAAATAAATCAATTTAAAAAAATGAAAATTATAGCAGGGGCAATGGGCAGGTGCAGAGGGGCAGGATTCTGAAGGGGCACAAGGAAACTGCTGGGAGGTGGCGGGTGTGTTTATTATCTTGATTGTGGTGATGGTTTGTCCACATATGTCAAAATCGTTCAAATGTTATCCTTTCCGTGTATGCCACCTATCATATGATTATGTCTCAATAGATCTGTAAAAAAAAAAAAATCTTAAAGTATAAAAAATGTTTTAAACATATAGAAGAAAATTCCCTCAATAGAATTTAAACTAATTTGAATGTATTTATTGAGTTCCCAGTTCTAAAGGGTATATAGCACTGAATTTGGGACCTGTTACCTTATAGAAGGGCTTCCCTGGTGGCTCAGATGGTAAAGAATGTCTTGCAATGCGGGAGACCTGGGTTCGATCCCTGGGCAGGGAAGATCCCCTGGAGGAGGGCATGGCAACCCACTCCAGCATTCTTGCCTGAAGAATCCCCATGGACAGTGAAGCGTGGTGGGCTACAGTCCATGGGGTCACGAAGAGTCGGACACAACGAGCAACTAAGCACAGCCCAGCACCTTACAGAGAGTGAAGGGGTAATCAGTATTTTTCTTCTTTTTTTTTTTGTATTTTAACACAAATAAAACCAAACAAAAAAAGGAAGTACCACAATTGTTAGAAGAGGAATAAGAAGGACCATGTGAATTAACTGATTATTTCATTTTATAATCAGTAGTCTTAATCCTTCAAAATAAGAATGCTTCTTTTTATGTTTACATTGCAAATGGCTAAAAGGCTTGAAGTAAAACAAAATGATTTCATGTGAAAAAAAGTACATATTTTTTTATTGCCTATGAGGACAGAAAAGTTATGAAAGGAAGTTTTGAGTGAAAGCCAATAAGTGGTTCTTTTTTTAAGAAGGTTTTGCCTGGGGACTTTCCTGGTGGTCCAGTGATTAATACTCTGTGCTTCCAACACAGGGGGCCTGGGTTCAATTCCTGGTTGGGGAAGTTCTGCATGCCATGAGGTGTAGCAAAAAAGAAAAGGGTAAAAAAAGAGGGCATTGTAGTATATTACAGATAGAGCTTTTCAGAAACTTGATAAAGATTTTTCCTTCTCTATAACAGGGCGATTCAGTAGATAGTTTTACAAAGACTATAGAAAAATACATAAGGAGGACAGATTCTTGGGTTTCAGTGAACCCTTAGGCAGGTAACCCATTGCTATGGAAAGAGCCTGGGCAGGTGAGACACTAGACCTGGCTATGGTGTAATATTCACCATTGATCTGTACTGTAACCCAAGCTTTTCTATAAAGCAGAGATCACACTGGATCGTGGTACTTAATCTATGTGCCCTTAGACATTGTTTTCATACTGTTCATACTGTTTATGGGGTTCTCAAGGCAAGAATACTGAAGTGGCTTGCCATTCCCTTCTTCAGTGGACCACATTCTGTCAGACCTCTCCACCATGATCCATCTGTTTTGGGTGGCCCCACACAGCATGGCTTAGTTTTATTGAGTTAGACAAGACTGTGGTCCGTGTGATTAGATTGACTAGTTTTCTGTGATTATGGTTTCAGTGTGTCTGCCCTCTGATGCCCTTTGGCAACACGTACCGTCTTACTTGGGTTTCTCTTACCTTGGACGTGGGGTATCTCTTCACGGTGCTCCAGCAAAGCACAGCTGCTGCTCTTTACCTTGGACGAGGGGTATCTCCTCACAGCCTCCCCTCCTGACCTTGAACGTGGAGTAGCTCCTCTCGGCCCTCCTGCGCCCGTGCAGCCACCACTCCTTGGACATGGGGTAGCTCCTCCCCCATGTCCACACTATTCTGAAAGAGATGGGAATACCAGACCACCTGACCTGCCTTGCAGGTCAGGAAGCAACAGTTAGAACTGGACATGGAACAACAGACTGGTTCCAAATAGGAAAAGGAGTACATCAAGGCTGTATATTGTCACCCTGCTTATTTAACTTCTATGCAGAGTACGTCATGAGAAACGCTGGGCTGGAAGAAGCACAAGCTGGAATCAAGATTGCCAGGAGAAAGATCAAGAACCTCAGATATGCAGATGACACCACCCTTATGGCAGAAAGTGAAGAGGAACTAAAAAGCCTCTTGATGAAAGTGAAAGAGGACAGTGAAAAAGTTGGCTTAAAGCTCAACATTCAGAAAACTAAGATCATGACATCTGGTCCCATCACTTCATGGCAAATAGATGGGGAAACAGTGGAAACAGTGTCAGACTTTATTTTTTGGGCTCCAAAATCACTGCAGATAGTGATTGCAGCCATGAAATTAAAAGACGCTTACTCCTTGGAAGAAAGGTTATGACCAACCTAGATAGCATATTAAAAAGCACAGACATTACTTTGCCAACAAAGGTCCATCTAGTCAAGGCTATGGTTTTTCCAGAGGTCATGTATGGATGTGATAGTTGGACTGTGAAGAAATCTGAGCGCCGAATAATTGATGCTTTTGAACTGTGGTGTTAGAGAAGACTCTTGAGAGTCCCTTGGACTGCGAGGAGATCCAACCAGTCCATTCTAAAGGAGATCAGTCCTGGGTGTTCTTTGGAAGGACTGATGCTAAAGCTGAAACTCCAGTACTTTGGCCACCTCATGTGAAGAGTTGACTCATTGGAAAAGACCCTGATGCTGGGAGGGATTGGGGGCAGGAGGAGAAGGGGACGACAGAGGATGAGATGGCTGGATGGCATCACTGACCTGATGGACGTGAGTCTGGGTGAACTCTGGAAATTGGTGATGGACAGGGAGGCCTGGTGTGCCTCTTGCCTGGTGTGGCAGATTCTTTACTGTCTGAGCCACCAGGGAAGACCGTGAGTACTAGACTGGGTAGCCTATCCCTTCTCCAGGGGATCTTCCTAACCCAGGAATCAAACTGGGGTCTCCTGCATTGCAGGCAGAATCTCTACCATCTGAGCTACCAGAGAAGCCCTCTGAGGCACTATCAACTAACAAATACTCACCAACAAAATCTGGAAAACACTGAAAAGCACAAAATAAAAAATAAAATAATCTCACCCACACTTTTGTGTACTCAGTCACTCAGTCATGCCTGACTCTTTGCAACCCCATGAACTGTAGCCCCTGTAGCCTGCCAGGCTCCTCTGTCCATGGAATTTTCCAGGCAAGAACACTGGAGTTGGTTGCCATTTCCTTCTCTATAATTTTACCCCCTAGAAATAAACACTGTTAGCATCTTGAAATATTTCCTTCTTCTTCTCTCTCTCTCAATCTCTCCCTCTCTCTATCCATCATATGTATTTACACTGTATTTTGATAATAAAATGGTGCTCATATGTATTTAATTTTTATAAGTGCTTTTGTCACTACTTTTGCAGCATTTTCCCCTGCTGTTATATTATTATTTTAAAGAGAGATTTTTAAACTGATGCACTAAGTTTCATCATGTAGATGGATCATAAAATCCTCTATTTTGGGCCATTAGTTTCTTAAGATAACATAATTTATTACTTTTTTAGCACAGAGAAATTCAAAGAAGGGAAACAAAAATTGCCATTATCTTCCTGCCTAGGAAATACCTGTTGACATTTTCAAAGAAAATTTTTTAAAAATAAAGCAGTTCATTTATATGGACAGAAAAATCTAACAAAATAAAAAAAAGTACAAAATGAAAAGTGAAAGCTTTTCTTCCCACTCAGTAAGTCTTTCTTTCTAAAGGTAATTACTGTTAACTAATTCTTGATTTTTTTTCTTCTAAGATGGGGAATGGGGGAAAAAAACACTGAATTCATTGAAAGAGAGCAAACAAAGTTAGTATAAAAGAAAAATTAATTTGTGTTTACAGCTTGTAATTATGAGTAATGCTGAAACACACATCTCTGTTATATATAAATCTTTGTGCACATCTCTGATGATTTCCCTAAAATAAATTTGAACTGTATGCATTATGGACATTATATGAAATTGGTTTTTTCCCAACAGTTTTTAAACTAAGTATGAATGACATTGAGTTTTGTCAGTTTCTAAGTTTGGCCCCAGATTCTTAGAACTCAAAAGCGTGGATTATGATCTACTCAAACCATTCAACTTATGCCAAATATGTGGCATATTTCGAGTGGTTTGAAGCCACTTGAAATTGAAGGTAAGTATGAAAATTACAGAAAGAGGTGGTAGATAAAGGAACAATCATCATTATTTATGGCATGATCAAGATCTTTAGTGTCATTATAATTGGAGATACTTGAAAATGTCACAGCCAAACTTACCTGATGACTATCAAATAAAACCAATTGTACCTATCTATTACTTGGCAAGGTACCAAGAGGTTCTAGAAGATCATTAACCTGGGAATTAGATGTGTTCCTGTTCTACCCCTAACTAGCTGTGTGACCGCAAAGGGCACCACTAAACCCTCCAAGGCTCAGTTGTACTATTTAATTCAAGTTCTAAAATTCTAAAAGGAACTGTCTCCCACTCTCTTTACACAGAAACCCCATATCAGGTACCAGACAAGGATCTAGTTATAAAGGTCTATCTATTCAGAGAAAGCACACACAGGAGTAAGAATAAATAGCAGTATGGCTCAGTAGTAATTATAACGACACCAAATTGCTATCAGTATAATGACAATAACAATATTTTATATTTTATGAGACAGCACCATGAAAACAATCTGGAACATCACAGAGAAGAGATTCCTTGCTCCCTGGGAGTATGAAGTGAAAAGTGAAACTGAAAGTCACTCAATTGTGTCTGACTCTTTGCGACCCCATGGACTATACAGTCCACAGGATTCTCTAGGCCAGAATACTGGAGTGGGTAGCCTTTCCCTTCTCCAGGGGATCCTCCCAGCCCAGGGATTGAACCCAGGTCTCCCACATTACAGGCAGATTCTCTACCAGCTGAACCACAAGGGAAACCCAAGAAAACTGGAGTGGGTAGCCTATCCCTTCTCCAGACGATCTTCCCGATCCAGGAATCGAACTGGGGTCTCGTGCATTGCAGGTGGATTCTTTCCCAACTGAGGTAAAACACACTGATGTACCAATCAATATAATTTAAAATATCTTAAAATACACATAAACCCGAGACTATGTGTCATGCACTGCTCATTTGTGGGGATGAAACTCTCTTTAGACAAATTCTAAGCTCTCTACAAGATGACCTGGCCTCTGAGCAGGAGTATGAATTATAAAAAGATTGATAGATGTTACAATGACTCTACCTGTGTAGGCCCTGTATTCTTTTATCATAGCTCTCAAATCTGTAGATTAAATGGTCACTCTCATTTTAAATTTCCTGCCTGTAATCTTTGCAAAGCACTTGACAGGAAAAGGATGATGCTGGGGTTTTCCATTGAGTAGAAGCAAGAATGGGGAAAAAAAAAAAAAAACTGACCAGTGATGACAAGCATTCAAATAAATGTTCTGGGAAAGATTTGTTTCATCTCAGACCAGATTAGAGATTAAGAATATCCGGGACCCTGGACTGTGATTGCAAAGGAAGTCAAGACTTCCTTCCCCACAGCTGCCCTCGAGGAAGCTAGAATGTCCCAAGTATATCTTCTTTCATTGTGCTCCCCAAGGGAGAAAAGCAAAGTAGCACATCTCTCACGGATGCCAAGCCAGGGTGAGGTCCCTACCCCCACTCCCCTCCAAAAAAAGGTGCCAGATCTGACATCCTGTCTGGTTGAAGCCACATCCTTAGACAGCAATTGAAATTGCATCAGCCTTCACCTTGCTGGGGCACCTTTTCCTTTAAACGAAGGGCAAGTGACCATTAAATGTGGCTCCCAAAATAACCCAGTGGTTTCATTGCATTTGGAATGTCTGACATCTAGAACTGAGGAAGTGGATGTACTGCCTCTGAAGGGGGAGGGGAGGGTGGTGTTACCCTGTCCACTGTGACCCTTCACTCAGTTACTCAATAGGAACAGCTGCCAAACTCACAGGAGCTTCAAAATCTAGACAATGGATTATATTCCTTAGCTGTTTATTTAAACATTACAAAAGTCAGCCCCACCTGGCAGAATGAATTATAGGCAAAGGGAGTTTTAATGACAGTAAAAGCCTTTAATAAAGAGTCAGAGTTCTCTCATGACTAGAGAGTAGGAAAATGTGGTATAAAAATGAAGAAGGAAATTCCCTGGCGGTACAGTGGTTAAGACGCCAAGCTTCCACTGCAGGGGGTGTGGGTCTGATCTCTGGTGCGGGAGCTAAGATCCCACATGCTACTTGGGGTATGGCAAAAAAAAAAAAAGGGAAAACGTAAGGTGGAATTTCCTCATATGGATTAACTTTTGTTTACCATAACTTGACTTTTTTTATTTTGAATTTCCCGGTTGAATTTGTCATAATAAGAGAATAAAAGGTCTTAATTTGTAAGAAGCAAATATGGACTTGCTGCTAAAATAAAACTCATAGGCTGATAATATCATAAACTTCACTGATCCTAAAATATTAACTGTGTGAGCATGGCTAGTACGAACACAGGACTCCATAATGTAAATGGCAGTGTTTCATGAATGGTTCTTATTATCTTTTTATACTATTCTAGTTTTTCCCCCCATATTAAGCTGGCATTAGTTACATAAAATTTTTTAAACCCACAAAATACTCAGAAGGCCTATATGTTTTAATGTGAGAAAGGCCTATATTTTCTTTCAGTCTAAAAACCAAAATAGAAAAAATAAAAATACATTTCAGCTGGTCTGACCTATTTTCTGACAGGGAAAAAAAGTCTTCTTGTGATTTCTTTTTCTCCCATGTTTTATGGAGATGTAATTGACCTAAGACAGGAGGAGAAGGGGATGACAGAGGATGAGATGGTTGGATGTCATCACTGACTCCATGGACATAAGTTTGAGCAAGCTCCGGGTGTTGGCAATGGACAGGGAAGCCTCGTGTGCTGCAATCCATGGGGTCACAGAGTCGGTTGGACATGACTGAGCGACTGAACTGAATTGACGTATAACATTGTGTAAATTTGTGTACAAAATGTTGATTTGACAAAGCTATATATTGTAAAATGATTATACCATAGCGTTAACTAAGCCTTCCTTGTTGTCCCATAATGACCATTTCTGTTTTGTGTAAGAACATTTAAAATTTACTCTGAGCAACAGTCAGTTATATACTACAGTATTATTAGCTATACCATACTGTATATCAGGCTCTCAGAACTCGTGGATTTTATAACTGAAGTTTGTACCCTTTGACCAATATCTCCTCATTTCTTCTCCCCAAGTTTTTTGTAACCTCTACTCTACTGTTTCCCTGAGTTTGGCTTTTATAGATTTCACATACAAGTGAGATCATACAGTATTTGTTTTTCTCTGTCTGACTTATCTCATTTAGAGTAAGGTCCATCCACATCACTGCAAATGGCGGGATTTCCTTGTATCTCATGGCTGAGGAATATTCCATTCCAGGTCTTCTTCCTCTGTTCATCTGTTGATGGACACTTAGGCTGTTTCCGTATCTTAACTACTGTGAATAAGGCTGTGTTGAACATGGAGTGCAGAGATCTCTGTGAGATCCTGATCTCAGTTCCTTTGGATACATACCCAAGCGTGGAATTGTTGGATCATTTGGTAGATCTATTTTTAATTTCATTTCTTTTTAGAAACTCCACTAATTTTATGGGGGGTTTTTGATGTATCAATTTGGGTTCCCACCAAAAAGCCCAGGGGTTCCCTTTTCTCCACACCCTGCCAATACTTATCTGTTTTTTTTTTTTTTTTATGATAGCCATTCTAACAGGTATTAGGTGATATCTCATTGTGGTTTTGATTTCCATTTCCTTGATAATTAGTGGTGTTGGGTAAATTTCTTTTTTTTCCTCTAGTAATTGTTTTATTGAGGGGTAACATAGGTCCAGAACACACACTGTTTTATTGAAAGATAATAAAAATCATACGTGGAACACACTTTCCTGTGATCTCTACCCAGAGCAAGAAAGCAAACGTTACTAGCACCTTAAAAGCCTCCTTCAACTCACCTTTTGATTCCTCTCCTCCTCAAGGATGCCTCTATCCCAGCTTCTGCCTCCACAGACTAGATTTGTTAGTTTTGAGTAAATATATGTATAATATATATATATATGGTATATACATAAATACATATATATTTCTCCTGTCTAGTTTCTTTTACCCAACAGGATGTTAATGAGATTCATTTATATCATTACATGGCGTTGGTGTTGTTCAGTCGCAAAGTCGTCTGACTCTTTGTGACCCCATGGAATGCAGCATGCCAGACTCTTCTGTCCTTCACTATCTCCCAGAGCTTGCTCAAATTCAAGTCCATTGAGTCAATGATATTATCTAACCATTTCATCCTCTGCTGCCCCCTTCTCCTCCTGCCCTCAATCTTTCCCATCAGGATGTTTTCCAATGAGTTGGCTCTTTGTATCAGGTGACCAAAGTATTGGAGCTCCAGCATCAGTCCTTCTGATGAATATTCAGGACTGATTTCCTTTAGGACTGACTGGTTTGATCTCCTTGCAGTCCAAGGGACTCTCAAGAGTCTTCTCCAACACCACAGTTCAAAAGCATCAAGTCTTTGGAATTCAGCCTTCCTTACAGTCTGAATCTCACATCTGTACCTGACTACTGGAAAAACCAAAGCTTTGACTATATGAACCTTTATTGACAAAATGACAAAATTAAAAAGCATTTGCTCTGCTTTTTAATATGCTATCCAGGTTTGTCATAGCTTTTCTTCCAAGGAGCTAGTATCCTTTAATTTTATGGCTACAGTCCCCATCCACTTTGGTAAGCTAAAATAAAATCTGTCACTGTTTCTACTTTTTGCTCATCTATTTGTCATGAAGTGATGGGACTGGATGCCGAGATCTTAGTTTCTGGAGACCTTTTACCCTTTAGCAGTCATTCTACTGTTTCTTGCTCAGCTTTCCCACCAAATCCTAAACAATCATTAATCTACTTTCTGTCTCTATAAAGTTGCTTATTCTGGACATTTCACATAAATGAAATTACAAAATGTGTGGGGTATTGTAGTTGGCTTCTTTCACTTGGCATGATGTTTCCAAAGTTCATGAATGCTATAGCACAGATCAGCACTTCATTCCTTTTTATGGTCAAATTATATTCCATTGCATGGATGTGCCACATTTTATTTATCTGTTGATGGACATTTGGGTTGTCTCCATTTTTTGACTATTATGAATAATACTGCCACACATTTGCATAAAAATTTGTGTACAAGTTTCGTATGGATATTATATTTTCACTTCTCTTGAGCACATAGGAGTGGAATTGCAGGGTCATATCAGAGAAGGCAATGGCACCCCACTCCAGTACTCTTGCCTGGAAAATCCCATGGACGGAGGAGCCTGGTAGGCTGCAGTCCATGGGGTCGCTGAAGGTCGGACACGACTGAGCCACTTCACTTTGACTTTTCACTTTCATGCATTGGAGAAGGAAATGGCAACCCACTCCAGTGTTCTTGCCTGGAGAATCCCAGGGACGGGGGAGCCTGGTGGGCTGCAGTCCATGGGGTCACTCAGAGTCAGGCACGACTGAGCGACTTCACTTCCACTTTTCACTTTCATGCAAAGGAGAAGGAAATGGCAACCCACTCCAGTGTTCTTGCCTGGAGAATCCCAGGGACGGGGGAGCCTGGTGGGCTGCTGTCTATGGGGTCGCACAGAGTCGGACACGACTGAAGTGACTCAGCAGCAGCAGCATGGTAACTATATTTAACTGAGGAACTGGCAGACTGTTTTCCAAAATATCTTCACAATTTTACATTCTCATTTTAATCTTTAAACAATTTATAAAATATGTTTTACATTGAATAAATTATATACATAATAAAAAATTCAAACAGCATAAATGGCTAAAAAGTGAAAAGCAAACTTTACCCTCTACATATTGCAAATGGCTAGGTGGCTGACAGGCTGCTCTGGACCAGGGGGTGTAGATGCTTACCTGGTTTTGCACACCTAATGCCTTTAGGACTGAAGAGAAAGGGAAAGAGGAAGAGGTGAACTGAATGTGTATTTTGAATCATACAAGTCATCTTCATTTCATTAAGTTCTTTATTCACATCTTTTTTCTTCAAGTTTTATAGAACCGGAATTATCTGTTGAAAGGACTTTTTTCAAAAGGTTTTTAAGATATATTCCCAATCTGCTCTCAGAAATGCCCCAATTTAAAGTCTCATCCGGACTGAATACTCATTTCCCTGTACGCTTGTCAGCAGACTAATACTGTGTATTACCACTTTACATGTAACTTTCTACTTGCCAATTTGCTACACACAAGGAGTCTCTTGACAAGTTGTCTATTCCCCAACGCTGCCTCTAGAAACAGGAAGGGGTCTTTTTCTTTATTCATTTTATTACTTTAGCTCCATCAATGTGACTCGGCCCTGGGGCTACAGGCACCGTAGAGGAGGAGACCGCGTGGCGACCTACCGGATCAAGCTCACCTCGACTAGCTATGGGAGCCAGGATGCACAACCTTTCCCGGTAGGTCCACCTGGGAGTCTCTAGGCGGCAGAGGGCGCTGTGGAGCCAGGGCCGGACCCCGCCCCCAGGGCCGCGCGCCGCGCCCCGTGACGTATTTCCGCGTCATCTGCCGCCGAGGCGTGCTCTCATTGGCTGTCAGAGAGGCAATTGGGGCGGAGCCAGGTGGGCGTGTGGAAAACGCAGCCTCCTGGAATTGGGGGGGCGAGGCTTCCCCTGTCCCCAGCCCTCCCCCAAATCTCCCCCGCCCTCCAGTCCGTCTCTGGGACTGCTGCGCTGAGCCGCTTGGAACGCGGCAGTGGCGGCGGCGCACTTTCCCGGGCTGTGGCTGGATCAGCGTTGTGGTGCGCGCGCCCGGGACCGGTTGACTGAGGGAGAGTGGGAGGGAATCCCGGGCTGCCGAGCTGCGCCGGCGGGGAAGCCCTTCGGTTCCCTGTGCACTGAGCAAGTGGGCCGGGGGTTCCCCCAGACCGCCACTGGCCCTTTGGCCCTGACGGGACCGCGCAGGGCGCGCCCCCCGAAGGCAGCCTTCGGGCTTGCGGCCCAGACTTGGCCCCGCGAGGCCGGCGCGGGGCAGCTCAGAGGGAGGAAGCTAGAGGGGCCGCCCTCAGAGTTGGGAGCGCCTTTCCTGGGTCCAAAATGCCCAAGAAGAAGCCGACGCCCATCCAGCTGAACCCGGCCCCGGACGGCTCCGCGGTTAACGGGACCAGCTCGGCGGAGTAAGTCTTGGGGTGGGGGGCGGGCTGGGGAGGCCCGGGCCGGGGTGCAGAAGCCAGTCGGGTGTGCGCCTCGCGCGGGGCTCTGCTCGGGTCATCACGTACGTCTCGGGCCGCCGGGCGCGAGGAACTCCCGGCCGCCGAGGTATCAGTGACTAAGCACTGATTGTGCTCCTGACTCAGACCAGTCCGTGCACCCAACGAGTAGCGATGCCCCATCCCCACCCCTTTACCGACCCTTTCAGTCATCCCTGACCTCTGGTTATTTTCCCTCTCCCTAAAAAATAAAAACTGGTTTATCGCCCGCCTGTCCCCAGCTCTTTCTCCTAGATTCTCTGGGATTCTGGTGTGTAACAGGGAGAAGGGAGCCAATGTTTTGGAAAAATTAAGATCGCATCTGCGTCTTGAGATCAACTCAGGATGTAGAATGTGGAGTTGGGACCGGCAAGCAGTCCTCACCTTCGTGCTTGACACCTGTGGGCTGGGAGTGGCTAGTCGCGGCCGCTGCCTGGCCAGCGAGGACTTGTGTACACCAACACCCCCGAGGCTTTTTACTTGTCGACTTTGGGAGCTCCCATTCCTTGGCCTTCTTCCTGGAGACTCTTGTTTTGAAGGGAGCTGCTTTTCTTTTCTTCATCTGACTTTTCATTCATTCACCAGATCTCTTCTCATAGGTGTCTCTCCTGGGCTGCTTTAATTGGCCATGAGCCCAATTTTGGACCTGAGACATCACACCATGTTCTTGGAAATCACACACAAGGTGTTCCATCTCTGCAACTTCCAGTGTTCATCACAAACCAGCAGTTTACTTCTCTAAACAGTGATGAGTCTGTTTGATGGACGTTTCTGAGTTGCCAGCTCTTTTGTATCCTAGGTAAGGGACAGGACTGTGTGAAGGAGAAAGATCTGGCGAGCTGGAGAAATAAACAGAAAAGATTAAGAGTTCTTAATCTCTTACCTGCACCCCTGGAAACTTTAGGAAACCAGCTGATGGAAAGAACAGATTAGGCCTCGACCTTCTGCCCTTTGGTGATTTCTGTAACCTCTGTTTGTCTCTCTCGATGTTAATAGCCTGGGGACTTGTTGGCTTGGTGGCTCTGTCCACCCCTATAACGATCACAAGGCCAGTGGTGAACAGACCTGTGATGTGAGCTCAACCACATTCCTCAGACAAACTCCTTTCGATACTGAAGTATCTGTTTTGCATGATATTAACTTGCCCAGGTTAGTGGATAACTTTGCAAACATTGATGCACGTTTAGTGTACGGAATTTTATCCCCTAAAAATAGTCTGAAATCACCCCCACCTCCACCACCACCACCAGAGCAGGGCAGGACAGGACAAATTTTGACCACAGTGGATTCTGACTGAATGTTGTGTCCTGACCATCGTGCTCCCATTTGTTTTGGAGGAAGGTAGTGAGTGAAAGTGGGGTTTCCCAAGTGGCACTAATGGTAAAGAACCCACCTGCCAATGCAGGAGACAAGAGATGCAGGTTTGATCCTTTGGGTCGGGAAGATCCTCTGGAGGAGGGCAAGGCAGCTCACTCCAGTACTCTTGCCTGGGAATTCCATGGACAGAGGAGCCTGGTGGGCTACAGTCCATAGGGTCTCAAAGAGTCGGACACAACTGAAGCGACTAAGCCGCAGCAGCAGCAGTGAGTGGAAGTACCTGTAGTCATTCTGTTGTTGTGACCCAGTGTTCTTACAAAGTGACTGTAAGAACTCACAAGGAACTTACAAAGTTCTTACAATTGTGACTGTGTTCTTACAAAGGGGAGAGGGAAGAAAAAAAGGAAAAGAACTATGCTGAAGTTGGTGGCAGATATATTTGGTGGGACTGGGAGATTCTAAACAGTGGGTAAAAGGTTGGACTGTGGAGTCAGGCTAAGTTTGTGGTTTTTTGATCTGGGTCAGGTCTCTCTAGGGCTTAGGTTTAGTTTTTTTGTTTGTGAAAATGGGTCTAATGATAGATCTGTTTAGAGTTGTGAAGACTAAATGGGCTAATAGTAGTAGCTCTTCCGTCAGTGTTGGCTGCTGGTACCTTTGTTACTGGGTAGAGAATGCTGAGGGAAGCCTGAAGGTAATTTGCAGTCGTGGTGGTAGATGAGGCGCCATAGCTTCTGGATAACCAACCCCCTTACTCAGTTTTCTGTGCCGTGTGCATCTACCTCCGTGACTCATGGCTGTGTTACAGTAGGAGGCATCTCTGTGTAGGCTGCCTGAGACAAACGGGACTGTTCCCCTGCCCCTTGCCTTCATGGGGGAAAGCTGTACACATCTGTTAATACATCTTTCCCGTTTTTCAAGCAAAGCTGATGTATTCATGTTTCTCTCAGTAGATCAGGCCATGATTTGGCACATTTTCATAAAGTGTAAAAAGAAAAAAGTCCATTGACATTAAAGAACTCTTGGTACTAAATTGGCAAGGTTGTTTGTGACTTCCTGGCACTTGGGACTGCTCTCTAATGGAGCACTTACCCCATTCAGACAAAGTTATGTTATATGGGACCTGGATTCTATGCAGCTTCTGGGGGTCCTTGAAGAAAAAGACTGCAAAAATGTTTCTTTTGCAAGTTTGCAGAAATATATGAGTATATTGCAAGGGTGCTGAATGTTAGAGTGAAATAAGTTGGAAACAAGATCATGTCATTTCCCTGTTTAAAATGTTTTCTCTGGGAATTCCCTAGTGGTCCAGCGATTAGGACTTCCTGTTTCCACTGCTGAGGGCCTGGGTTCAATCCCTCGTCAGGGAACTAAGATCCCACAAACTTCACAACTCAGCACCGCTCCCCACACCCAAAAAAAGTTTTCATAGTTTCATTGCAGTTAGAATAAAATAAAATTGAAATTCTTTATATTGGGCTGTACGTCTGCTGTATCCCCCCTTCCCCGCCCCATCTCTTTAACCACACTTCCTGCTGCTCCTTTCTTCCGTTACGCTGGTCTTCTTTCACTTCCTCCATTTGGATGGTCCATGCTCCCTCCAGACCCTCGCACATGCTGTTCCGTTGGCCTGACATGAATCCTCCCTTTCTCTTCCCAAGCTGCGAAGGAAGCAGTCTTCACCTCTCTGAGTAACTGTCATTTCCTCAGAGATGTTCACAGACCACCTAATCTAAAGTGGGTCCCTCTTTCTCATGTCACCTGACTTTTTTAATGGCACTCATTCACTGTCCATAATCTTTTACTGGGGTATTTTAATAGTTCTGTCTTCTGTACACCTTATAACCTGTAAGATCGGATCGCCCTTTTTTTATTTGCTGTTCAATAAGTAGTGCCTGGAATAGTACCTGGAAAGTAATCAGTGCACAAATGTTTGTGGAGAAAATTAGGGAAATTTCTAATATTTGCATAGTCTGTTTATCAAGTCTTTTAATAGCTTTTTTTTTTTTTTTTGGTTATTTCTCCCTTTATTTTCATTCCCTCCTCCCCACTTCTCTCCCCAAGACACCATCTCACCCACTCTGGATATTTAATATATGGTCCTATAATTCTACCTATTCGTTGGGTATATGTGTACTTTCGGGAGGGAGATAGTGTTGTTTTGTGTGCTTAGGGTGCTGTATACTGTTGTGCTATTATTCAGCCTTGAAGGAAATCCTGCCATTTGCAACACCATGGATGGACCTGGAGGACAGAATGCTAAATGAAATAAGCTAGACACAGAAAGAAAAATACTGCATGATTTCAGATTTTATATAGAATCTAAAAAAAAGGAATACATGAAAGCATAGAGTAGATAGGTGGTTACCCGGGGTGGGGAGGTGGGGAAAATGGGAGGATATTTGTCAAAGGATACAAAGTTGTAGTTAATAGGGTGAATACGTCTAGAGATCTAATGCTTAGTGTGATGACTATAGTTAATAATACCGCGTTGAATACTGGACATTTGCTGGGAGAGTAGATTTCAGGTGCTCTTGCCACACACACACCCCACATGGTAAATGTGTGAGGAGATGTGTATATTAATTAGCTTGACTGAAATAATCATTTCACTATGTGTATATAGTGAATCATCATGTTGTACACTTTAAATATTTTCATTTTTTATTGAAAATCCTATTGTGCTATAAATCTGCATCAGTTGGGATAGACTAGAAAATCTCAGTAGTTTAACATGCTTTCAGGTTAATGGGAGACTCTCTTGATTGGATTCCAATCAGGGCCTCCGGCTGACTGAGGCACCATGTCTGAAATATGCTTAATGAGAAGGGAGTCTTGAGAACCACATGCTGGCTTTTAAAGTTTCTGCCTAGAAGTGGCACTTTTGCTCCCGTTTTTGTAAAGCAAATCACATGGCCATGGTGACCTTCACAGGGGACAGGGGCCTTCTTGGAAGGAAAAGAAGCAGCAGTATTTGAACGGAAGCAATGACCACCCTTAACTTTTATTTCAGGTTTTTCTTTTTCAAACAAGTGCCGTATTTCTGAGCTCTGTTCATAGTGTTAGACGTGTATCTAGTTAATTGTTTCCTTGGTTGCAGAGCAGTCTATCATGTGCATGTACCACATTTTACTTATCATTCCCCTAGAATAAGAAGACAGTTTTGTCGTTTCTAACCCCTTGCTGCTTCAAACAGTGAAGCCATCACTGTCCTTAAATCTGCACCTCCTTTTGGACTCTTATAAGAGTTCCCTGTGGAATGTACTCAGAAATGGGATTGCTGAGTTTGAGGGTACTTTGCCTCTCCTTCCATGATAAGGCATTCGCTTACTCTTTCTTTGTGCTTTATTTTTTTTTTCTGTTTCCTTTTTATTTTTGAAATTGTGAAAGTACAAAAACACACAGGAGACTTGGAAAATACAGAACAAGTTATATATAGTTCCACTATATATTACAGTTGTTTTTTTAAGTAGATAAATTAAGATTTTTAGTTGGGAGTTTCAATATCAAACTCTCAAAAATTAATAGAATGAATATACAGAAAAGTAGAAGGATAAAGTGGATCTGGAAGGCACCATGAACCAATTCAGCCTAATTAAAATTCATAAAGTTCACGTAACAGTAGGATACAAAATCTATTCAAGTTCCCATAGACTGTAAACTAGGAGACATTGAAACATATCCAGGGACATAAAACAAGGTGCAAAAATTTCATGGTCTAGGGGAATTGAAATCATATAGAGTCTATTCTTTCTTTGTGTTTTAAAGAGGACTTTTAACCCTCCCAAGGAGAAGCTGGAGCGCTGAGTAGAGTTCGAAGTTGCAATGCAGGGTGCTCCCCAAGACTTCACGTTTTCTTTTACCTTAGGCAAGTCTTTTGTACTTTCTGACTTTTAGTTTCCTTATCTGCAGAGTGAGGATGAGAGTGGTTTATAAAACCTCTGTCTTAGTGGCCGACGAGGCACTGCCTGATCAGGTTCTTGGTTTTCCCCGTCGTCCCCTTCACGCTTGGCTCCAGCCACGCTGTTCCCGTTGCTGTTCCACAGTGTTGGTTGGCTGCATTCCAGTCTCAGAACTTTCGCTGTTCTCTCTACCTGGAATTCTCTTCTGCCAAATACCCACATGACTTGCTCCCTTACTTCCTTTGGAACTCTGCTCAAATGTTTCTTCACACAGGCCGTCTTGGATCACTCTATTTGTAGCACTCCCTGTCATGCTTGACTCCCTTATTTGCCCTATTTTTCTTTGCAGCACTTACCACTAATCAGTGTTGCATTGTCTATAAATATTTATCTCCACCTCCCCCTGCCCTAAAATGTATGCTTCATGAAGGTGGGGGGTTGGTTTGTTCCTTGGTCAGTGAGTAGATCAGTGTCTGGCCCATAGCAGATACTCAGTAGATATCTGTTGACTACATGATTGAATCGTTCCTACCTTGAAGGAGTATCGTGAAGATTAAACAAGATAACACATACGGAAATGCTTTGAAGACCACAAGGTGCTGAATAAACAAGGCACATTGCTTGGCCTCGGTGGCATCCACAGCTTTTTGATTTGCATCAGCACTTTCTGCAGGTTTGTGGGAACACACATCTGTTAGTGTGAAAGCCCTTAAGGAAGGGGGCAGAGAGATTGAAACGGGTTGTTGTGCTTTTAGGGGATCTCTTACGGCCTTAGGCGCTTCCCTGATGGCTCAGTTGGTAAAGAATCCGCCTGCAGTGCAGGAGATCCTGGTTGGATTCCTGGGTCAGGAAGATCCGCTGGAGAAGGGATAGGCTACCCGCTCCAGTATTCTTGGGCTTCCCTTGTGGCTCAGCTGGTAAAGAATCCACCTGCAATGTGGGAGATCTGGGTTCGATCCCTGGGTTGAGAAGATCCCATGGAGAAGGGAATGGCTACCCACTCCAGTATGGGCTTCCCTTGTGGCTCAGCTGGTAAAGAACCTGCCTTCAATGCGTGGGTTGGGAATATCCCCTGGAGAAGGGAAAGGGTGCCCTCTCTGGTATTCTGGCCTGGAGAATTCCATGGACTGTATAGTCCATGGGGTCGCAAAGAGTTTGACACGACTGAGCGTCTTTCACTTACAACCTTACCTGGGATGTGCATTACGATAACTAGAAGCTTTTGAAGTGGTTTTAACTGACTTTGTAGTTCTGAATTTAGGTGCTTCTACTGGTTTGTTGCAGCAATAACTAGTACTGGTGCAGTCTTTTGAGAACAGCTTCAGGTAAAAAGTAGGGGCAGCTGAACCTTGTGTCCTTGGGAAGAATGTCTCTGCTGTTGCACCAGATATAGAAAGAGCAAAAGGTTCATAAAGATGGCTTAGTCTGGGGCAGGGAGATGTGTAAGGTCCTTGTTTGAACATAAGCATGTACAGCATTCTACTTTCACTTATTTATGCATCTTTTGAAAACAGGGAGAGAATACTTCAGCAGAGCTTCCCATCTCTAGCTTGATTTTTCTCTGGCTGATCCCTTTATTGTCCTTCCATAGCCCCTGCTTTTTACCTCTGTCTGGTCTTGCTCACATGGTTTCCTTTGTCTGGAATGCCCTCCTCCACTTTCCTGTGTGATTTTATTTTTGTCTTGTATTTGCCACCACACTTTAGGTGAGGGGAGGACCTATCACTATGAGCAAAGGAACCATGACTATCTTGTGTACTGATATTTCCCTCACATCTAGTCCAGGGCCTGGAATGAAAGAATGCTCCCATCTTTCAAGACCTAGAATAGAGTTCATCTCCCATGTAGCCTTTTCTGAGTAACTCCATGCTATTCTAGGACCCGAGTTTGAGACTTAGTTATGCTACTTCTATATTGCTGATCTTTGGCATGTCGTTTATTTATTAAAAAAAATTTTTTTTTGTATGTTATTTAACTTCACTGAGTCTTAGTTTCCCTCATTAGTAAAGTAAGGATGATAATATAACAAACCTGTGAGGGAAGGAGGGCAGGTGAGCATCATCCAAAATAACGTTATAAAAGTATTTTATGATTGTTGGAAGCTGTCTACATGGGAAGTGTAATTAGCGGTGCTGGCTTTGGTTTCTTCCTTCTCAGTTGACTGTTACCTTTTTTTCTTAATACCAAATTGCAAATGTTGATACATCATGTTAATTTATACATTTTATATGCTGCCTGTTCTTTGAAGTCTTACCCAAACCTGCATCTAATCAAGCCTTGAGATCTGACTTTCTGTTTACAGCATATACAGGGACAGAGAAGCAAGTGAAATGACACCAGGAGGAAACAGACAAATTCAGGATGTGGAATGTTCTCTAAGACAACCGACCCGGTCCCTTTAGTCAGTGTCATGCGGGAAAAGTAAGGGAGGGTGCTGTTTGAGAATAAGAGACTAAGGAGACATGCCAGTCAAATGTAATGCATGAACCTTGGTTGGGTACTGAATCAAAAAATGTAATAGCTGTAAAAATGATTTGTTGGAACAACTAGGGAAATTTAGAGAATTATGATTAATTTTTTAGATGTAATAATGGTATGATTATGTAGGAGACTGTTGTTGTTCATAGTTGATGAGTGAAACTTTGAAATGGTTCAGGAAAAAAAATCGCACTCACATAGTAGATAAAGCAAATGGGGCAAAATTGTTCACAGTTGTTTAGTTGGTTAGTGTATGAGTTTGACTCTTCCCTTCTTTCCATATTTCTTATGTTTGAAAAAATTAATAATAAATTTTTAAAAAGTACCCAGAGATTAAAATTCATCCTAAATCTTACGTCCTTTTTAACATTAACTTACATTTTCTTTCTCCCCCTTTGTACTCTGGCCTGTGTGTTTGTGTGTGCGCTTCGTCGCTCAGTCGTGTCCTAATCTTTTAGGCCTCATGGATTGTAGCCTGTCAGGCTTCTCTGTCCATGGGGTTTTTTCCAGGCAAGAATAGTGAAGTGGTTTGCTATTTCCTCCTCCAGGGGGTCTTCCCTGACCCAGGGATCAAACCCGAGTATCCTGCATCTGCTGCATTGCAGATGAATTCCTTAGCATTGTACTATCTGGCCTGTATTGTATGATAAACATCAGATTAAATTCTGTATCATTTTGAAGTCATATGCTTTCTTTTTCACTAAATGTTCCTTGTGTCTTTTTTTCCTCCATTAATTTGATTACTTGGGACCATGCCTTTTTGGACCCCTGGGTCTACATCACTCCATTCGCTTAGTATAGTAAATCATTATTGGTAAATTGGACAAAACCAAAATAACGTTAAACAAACTAACCAACAACAACAAAAAACTCTTCCATGCAAGCTTCCATTGGTATGAATTGGTAATTGTTTCTACCACATCCATAGGAAGCACAGGTCAAGCAATGGAGAATCTTTCCAACATATTGAAAAAACCTGGAGAACCCACAGACTGGGAAGAAGATGAGGTAAGCTTGAGAAGAAAGCTTAGAGTCTCAGTTTTGTTTCTCTTAGTCCTTTCTTGAAGCTGCCAGTTTTGAAAAAATCATCCTAGTCTCTTTCTGCCACTTGATTATATTTTTACTTTGTGTCCTGTATCCTGTCTCTTTTGTCTGAAAACCCACGAGAGCTGTTTGAAGGCTCACATACCTGTTTGCTAAATTAACAACCTTCCAGAATGAATTGCGTTTTTTTGTTTTTAAAAGAGCAGGTGTTCTCTGAATCCTGGTGCAGGGCCTACTGCTAAAAATGCTGATCCTAAAAAAAATAAAAATAAAAATGCTGATCCTGCCTCTGATTTCTTGGGGGAGCCCCCAGGGGTATCCTGCTTTGATGTCAGCAAGGGAGTCAGATAAGAAGATGTTGCATGGGGGTTGAAGAAAAATCAAATAGAGTGATTTCTTCCCCCTGAACCCAACTCTTTTTTGAATATTTGCTTGCTCATGTACAACTTTAAAAGAAAATTGAATATATCAGTACCTTTTTAAGGAAAGAACCTGCAGACATTAAATTTTCCAGTTTAACTTTTGGTTATTCCATTATATACATACATAGATAACTGTAATCAGTTGATGGGTTCCCCTCCTACCCCATTTTTACTCACAGACATAATTCTCATGCTTGTCATTTATTTTTGGCTAAAGAGTAGAATTTGATAGGACCTGGCTTCACAAATGACACTTGTTGATTATTTATATGGCTTCCAAAGTTTTATTATTTACTGATACTCTTATAAGTATTTTGAACTAATTTGTTTTGTTCTTTTAAACTAATTCATACACCAAATCAGAGGCAGTGAACCACGTTACCCATTTAGTTATGTATTACTGAGTGTGTTCCATAAAAAGACAGAACCAGTTTACAGTGTATATTTCAACTAGTTCCTCAAGCTTTAGGAAGTTTTTTTTTTTTTTTTGAAATTTAATGATTTTTTTTTTTGATAGTTCAATAGGGCTCCCTCTCAGTCTGCTTTGCTTTGTTTGTCAGGCTGTATTTTTGAAATGGGATTATTTTCAGTCTAAACTAATATTTAATGAATGCATTTTGAATGCATGGATTCTGCTGGATGGTGTAGATAGGTGAGTAAGATTCTTTTTGCCTCCAAGGATCTTAAAATCTCATGTATGGAGAGGTTGCAAGTTCACAAGAAGGAGGAAACAGATGGGTAGAGTAAGAAAAGTGCCCCAAGAGAAAGAGGTACAAAGAAAGTACTGTCGATGCTCATTGAGAGCAGGAAGAACGCACATCCAGTGGGGAAGATTAGGAGGGCCTTCACAGAGGAGATGACATTTGAGCTGGGTCTTGAAGGATGGCTAGGATTTCCATGGGAATGGGGGAGGGAGGGGGCCTGGCAGGAAGAGAGCTCAGGATGAGCAGCTTCACATAAGTGGGAAAGCTTGGGATGTGTAGAGGAGCCGGCAGCGAGCTCAGTGTGCTGGATGCATAGCTGCAGGTCGCAGGAGATGAAGCTGGAGAGGTAGGTGGGAAGGCTTTGTGGCACAAACTGAACACTTTGAAAAGTTTCGTGCAAGCTTTTTTCTTCTCAGACCATTTTTTAATAGATATGTCTAACAGTTTTGTTGTGCTTTGTTTTATTTATTTATTGTTAGTTTGTGTCTTTTATTAGCCAGTAGACATTACTTGTCTTTTGGTTTGTTGAAGCGATAGGTCAGTGTGCTTCGTATTTTTTCAGTTTTATAAATTATGTGGCTACTACATCATCCCACTGTGATGTTTCCCTTTTATATTGTATTACTTAGGAAAAAATACGTATATTTTTTATTTTCCAAAGCATGTCTTTTGTATGGTAC
Organism: Bos mutus; assembly: GCF_027580195.1. Taxonomy (NCBI): domain Eukaryota; kingdom Metazoa; phylum Chordata; class Mammalia; order Artiodactyla; family Bovidae; genus Bos; species Bos mutus. The sequence goes on from NC_091626.1 coordinate 12,817,535, forward strand.
AACCTACTTTTCTTTTGTATTCATACATGTAGCATTATTTCATAACTAGCAGGAGTATGTGGCTTCATTTTCTTCTAGCCTTTTCTCTCCCTTATATGGTCCCATCTGGAATTAATGTGTTTGGGGTGAGGTATGGGTCTATGTTAATTTTTCTACACAATGAGGTCTAATATCTTCATGGAGTTTATTAAATAGGATTTTTATCTCTTGTATTTTCAGGTTTATTTTATGTGGTCTTTATGGTATTTTTAAAATCTATTTCTAAAATTTCTTTTTAGCTCTTACATACTTTTGAGTCTTTTTTTGTTTTCTTAAATTGGGTAGGGTTAAAGATAACTTTAAAAATTGTCATGGTGTATATTTCCATTTATTAGTGTCTCCCCCTCTCTTTCTATTATGGTGTTATAGTTTCTTTTGAATAATTCTCTTGTGTCCTGAGTTCATATTTCAAATACCTAACATTTTGATGCTGTTGTGATGGAACATTTTTTAATTTGTGTATTCCATCTTGACTGTGATTTGATTTGTATGAATTGTTTATATCCTGAAGCTTTGTTAAATTCATTTATTATATCTAGTAACTTTTGATTGAATATCAGTATTTCTAGATTTATTAGTGTCATCTGCAAAACGTAACTCAATTCTTCCCTCTCAACACCATTTCTATTTTATAGCCATCTCAACTTGCTTTGCTCTCAATAGCAGTTCTTGTGTCCCAGGGGAACATTTGAAACTAATGAGGCTTCCCAGGAACCTTCGGGGCTAGGGGCTTTTCTGCTCTTTCCAAAGAGTTGTGAAAATAGGAAGCAGCTGTCCAGCTTTATAGAAGCAGCGCTTGTTAGGGCTGGCAGGGTCCTTACAGATCCTCTAGCCCTGTGCCTCCTTTTGCAGTATAAGGAAACCAGACCTAGAGAGGGGAAGGAACTTGCTGGGACTTCACACAGCTGGAGTTAAAGAAGGTACCTGAAATTTTATCCCAACTCAGATATATTTTCATTTGGTATGCTTACTTGGTCTGAAAAATTTCTAAGTTTACCCAAAACTGAATTTTGGTAATTTTACCCAGTCTTCTTAAAAATTTTTATAAACCTCTTTTTAGGTAATAATCTGAAACTCTGGAAAAGGATATCTCTCAATATCACCGCTCACCTAAGGTGTTTGAGGAAAAAGGGAATGAGGAAATGGAGGGAGGAAAGGCTATTTTATTTTTGTCCAGGATCCTTAGTAGGAGGGCCTATTTTTAAACTTCATAATGTCAGTTTTTAAAGCAGTGGTTTTCAGAATAACCACAGACAGAAGTCCCTGTGAAATGAATGCCTTCCTAGAATTGACCTATTTTGAGTTTAAACTGTTACCCAAGAAAGGTTCAGAATTTCAGATGCTCTTAAGCACATTTACTTTTCAGACAAAGTAGAACAACTGAGTTGAGTGAATGATCTGCATAGGTTCCAGATTCTGGTTAAATCTTGAAATTTGGGGAGTTGTAAGGAGAAGACATGACTAATCAATCGCATTGTTGTACTTACATGTTGACTGGATCCAGGTTCATTATGTTTCTTTATTGAGTTAGAACTTTAATTTTCAGGTTATTGTTTTTTTAAATTAGATTAGACCCTCACCACATTTGAGAGTTCCGAGTTGAAATTATTTGCCCTATTTGATTTCATATCTTCCTTCAGTAAATAATCCTTCAAGGATGTCCTTGTTGGGGAGGCCTCAGAAGTTAGCAGGATTTCTAAGCTAACTATAAACCTTTTGTCTAATGGCTTACTCAAATTCAGATTGAAACCCTACCAAAGTGCTAGCCTGTATTTCAGCTCCTCTGTCTCTTTCCCTCTCTCTCTGAGTCTATGGAATGCTAGAAAAACAAGAAGAGGGTAGTTTAACATTCCAGTAATTATTAACAGTAGAAAATACATCCTGCTTATCGTAGGCATCCATTTGTGTCCACTGATAAAACTTGGACATTGGAGCCACAGAAGAGTTCTATTCACCAAAAGAAGGACCAGTGGAACATTGGACCAGGCTCATAACACATTATATTAGTTTAGATAGAGAGTGCAACACTTATATTATTTTACTGGAACACTTCTAAAATATAGTCTTTTTTTTGTTGTTTGCCTTATTTTATTTTGGTTACTAAATTAGTGCAAGGTTAGCCATACATGCAGCTTGTAAAAAGGCAGTCCTGAAGCATTTACAAATAAAAAAGAAGTTATAAAATATTTATTAGGGGAAGTCAAGAGGAGAGTTAGCGAGGAAAGTACCAGAAAACCACCAACAGGTGTTTTGGTTGCACTGAACAAAGTTTCAGTTTGATGGGCAATCGGGGGGAAGGGTTTTGTGAATTCCTGAAATGTGAGGTGGCATGCGAGGTGGAGGGGACACAGGGTAAGCGGAAATCAGCGGTTCCGGAGACACAGAAGGCTTGGGTTACTGGAGGCTCACCCCTTGCTGAGGATCCGTAACAATTCCTGAGCAAGTGGCTTTCTTGAAAAACAAGAGCTGCATCTGTAGGGCCCAGGTACAAGTAATCAAGTATGGGTCCTAGATCAGGAAAGGCAAAAGATAGGATAAAGGCAAAAGACATAAAACTTTATCCCTGAAGGACATCATAACTGAAAAAATAACTACCACTGATTGAGGAACTTCCTGATCTGTTTCATCCATTATCTTAAACTTGCACTAAAACTCTGCAAGAAAGGTCATAATATTCTGTTATACAGATAAGGAAAATGAAGTTCAGGAATTTGCATGTTTGCCTAACTAGTTAATGGTGGAGCTAAGTTTGGAACCCAGGTCTGTCTTGCTCTAACACTCAAGCTCTTCCCACATAGCCCTCCAAAGATCACATAAAATACTAGAGGTCATCTTCCAGCTACTCTTGCCAGAACTGTAGCCACTAGCCATATGTAACTATTTAAATGTTAATGAGTTAAAAGTTAAGAATTGGTTCCTAATTTATACTAGCCACACAGAGGACACAGTGCCACATGTGGCTAGTGGTTACTGTACTGGGCAGCACAGATTACATTTTCATTGTTGCAGAAAATCTGTTAGTATCTAGCAGTTATCCAATTTAACTCTTATTTATTTTTGCCCCTTTATTTTGCAAAGGAAAAAATGAAGGACAAAGGTACTAACTTGTTCAGCGTCTCCAGGCCTTTGGGCTGGTTGCCTGGTAGCTTTTCCTATGTTCCACCCCCTTCCTTAAAAAAAATTAGCAGAATAGAGATGTGCAAAAGCAGTGACTCCTACTCTCTCAGCTTTGCCTGGCCTTCAAACTAGATTCTTCCTCCTGAAGTACAGTCCTGAGTTTCCATGAGTTCAAAGAACATTTCGTGGTTAATTTCCCCCAGGGAAATGAAAGATGTTTTTTGGAAAGGAATTCCATGCTAAATGTATGAAATAGCACTTTGATTCCTTCTGGTTCTTTCTCTGCTTTCCTACTAAGCACTTCGTAATTGAACTTGCAGCTGCCAACCATTTGTCTTCCAAATAAGGCCAGCTTCAAAACCGTTCAAATGACAGAGGTATATATACTTTGAATGCCAGCAGCTGCTTGTTATTTGCTGTTTATTCCAATGGCATTTGTGTTAGGGTCAAATAGATTTAGATTATGCCCAGAATTACAACAACAGATTTCTAACTTGTGTGTTTAGAAGATTAAGATGTATTAACATTCATTTAACTGATATTTAGTACATACCTAATATGTATCAGGTACTTGGCTGAGAGATGGACAAAAAGAAAGTTTGCTGAAAATTAGAAAAGATGCCAGTGTTATGGCCAAGTTGAGTGTGTTTTAGATTTTCTGATTTTTATTGTCAGTATTTGCCACCCATATATATATACCTATTTAGTCCTAAATTCAATAAAAGCTTCAGTTTGGATCATAGCTTTGAAATAAAGTGAAGAATCACATGGAAATGTTCTTTTAGTACATGCTGTTAAAGACGTTTAAATTATATACTCCAGTGTTTAAATGACAGTCTAAAATGTATGTGTGTGCTTGGGGGATGAACCTGTGAGAAAAACCGAGGCATTGTACTGGGGTAGTATTTTTAGGAAGCCTAAATGTGATGTTTGATTTTAGTCTAACAGACTCATAGCTTAGAAAATTGTCTTTCAGAAACAGAGAAATTAAAGTTTGGGGCTTTTCCCAAAGGAAATGTTAAAATCACGTAAATGAGTATGCTCAGAGAGATTAAAAGCAAATTTGAGGAGCTTCTGTGGTGACTCAGTGGTAGAGAACCTGCCTGCCAGTGCAGGAGATACCAGTTCGATCCCTGATCTGGGAAGATCCCACATGCTGTGGAACAGCTAAGCCTGTGCACTACAGTATTGAGCCTGCCTCCAGAGCCTGGGAACCATGACGACGGAGCCTTCGTGCCACAAGTGCTGAAGCCCGTGCTCCCCAACAAGAGGAGCCGCCACAGTGGGAAACCCACAAAGGACAGTGAAGAGTAGCCCCTGCTCACCACAACTAGAGGAAAGCCTGTGCAGCAAAGAAGACCCAGCACATAAAAAAACAGCAAAGAAAACCGATTTGACTGATACCAAGGTGTCTGGGAGAGTGCCTGTCTTCCTGAGAGCACAGAGGCGGAGCAGAGAGCACCTGAAAGGCGGTGGAGACGGTAGCATGGAATCTTGGGGGGCTCTGACACCTGGCCTTTCTGTCTGAGAGCAGGGGATGGGTGGGTGGGTGCAGAGCATCCAGAGGTCTTCACTGGATTGTTGAGAGTAGGATCTAATTTCTAGAAAGTTGGGGATGGGATTATAAGAGTTTTGGAGGCAACAGACCCAAAAGCAGGATGGTCTGAGGAAGACATTCACCTCTGAGTGGTACTTGTCTTTGGTGTTACTGCAGTGAAGAACCCAGCTTCCTGATCAGATTTTTGAACAAATGTTTCTGCTCCCCCACCCCAGGTGTTTCATTTGAATCTAGAGACCGACCCCTTTTTCGGAGGGATTCGAAAGTCTTCAGAATTTTCAGGCTGCAGTACTTTTGAATAATAGTACCTTGTGTAGAGCAACAGTGTGAGATCTGAATTCCTTTTCTACAACTATTAACTCGCCACATGACCATTCTGTGCCTGCTTTCCTGCAAGGTGAGGTTGGTGGTAATGCCTTCTTACCTTTCTGGGTTTAGGTAATGAGCTCCATATGACCCTACAGGTCACCCCTGGGCCCGTTTTCAAGTTCTTAGTAGATCATAAGTAGGTTAAACTTTATTGTTGAAAGGAATCTTGGAGATCTTTTTTGCAGTCTTAATTTTGGCATAGATAATCTAGGACTAGAAGAAAACCTTAATAGAAGTTGACCTTGTCACACAGCAGGTTTTGCTTTGAATTACGAGTGTGACTTCTGAGTGAACATAGCCTGGAGACAGTGAGGCTCAGGGGAGAGGCCTTGGAACCAGCACACTTGAGTTTGAATCTTGACTCCGCCTCTATTTTCAGTGATCTTGTGCAAGTTTTTTCATATCCTTGAATCTGTAAAATGGGCACAGTAATCCCTACCCAGCAGAAAGGATTCATAGATACTTGGTGTGTGTAAACTGCTTTTTGATGATTAACTGGGCTCATGAGAAGGACCAGGACTAGATTCCTGTCCCAGGGTGCCTTATTTTCTATCAGGTGAGAAGGAGAGAAAATTCTCACCTCCCAAAGAACTTCCAGTGATGAGACTCTTCAGCTGTTCTTTATCCACACAGACTTAGAATAGAGACAACACCGGGCATACTTGCAATATCTGGGGATGTGCAGGAAGGAAAAGAATTATTTTCAGTGAAAGAGGAGGCTGCACAAGGTGCCTGGGAAACAACTGCCACAGTGCATCCTAATATAGACTCCTCCCAGCGTCTCAAGGCGGCCGTCTGCCTGACAGGCACCACCGGGAAGCTCAGCTTTCATCTCCAAGAGTTTAAAGAGGATTTCCTGGGGAGCGTGTGTGCGTGTGTGTAAGAATAGGGAGGGGTAGTCACTGTCATACAGGGAAGGTATGGCTTCCCTTTCTTCCTGGGGCTCAAACCAGATGTTGAGGGTCAGTTCCAGGTAGGTCTTGGGTTCAGCTTCTCCTTCATGTTTCTTCTAGAGGTCTTCCTCAATGGGCCCTGGCCTCTGCTCATACTATGTCTTCTATTGGGATTGCCTTCTCCACCTTTAGTACATGTTGAAATCCTTGTTGCCGTTAAGTTGCTTGGTCGTGTCCGACTCTTTGAGGACCCCATGGACTGCAGCATTCCAGGCCACCCTGTCCTTCACCATCTCCCAGAGTCTGCTCAAACTCATGTCCATCAAGTCAGTGATGTCATCCAACCTACTTATCCTCTGTTGTCCCCTTCTCCTGCCTTCAATCTTTCCCAGCATCAGGGTCTTTTCTAGTGAATCAGCTCTTTGTATCAGGTGGCCAAAGGATTGGGGTTTCAGCATCAGTCCTTCCAATGAATATTCAGGATTGATTTCCTTTAGGATTGACTGGTTTGATCTCCTTGCAGTCCAAGGGACTCTCAAGCGTCCTCTCCAACATCACAGAACGAAAGCATCAATTCTTCAGCGCTCAGCCTTCTTTATGGCCCAACTCTCACATACATACATGACTACTGGAAAAAAAACATAGCTTTGACTATATGGACCTTTGTTGGCAAAGTAATGTCTCTGCTTTTTAATATGCTGTTTAGGTTTGTCATAGATTTTCTTCCAAGGAGCGAGGATCTTTTAATTTCATGGCTGCAGTCACCATCTGCAGTGATATTGGAGCCCAAGAAAATAAAGTCTGTCACTGTTTCCATTGTTTCTCTGTCTATTTGCCATGAAGTGATGGGACCTGATGCCATGATCCTAGTTTTTTGAATGTTGAGTTTTAAGCCAGTTTTTTGACCCTACTCTTTCACTTTCATCAAAAGGCTCTTTAGTTCCTCTTCGCTTTCTGCCATAAGGATGGTGTCATCTGCATATCTGAGGCTATTGATATTTCTCCCAACAATCTTGATTCCAGCTTGTGCTTCATCCAGCCCAGCATTTTGCATGGTGTACTCTGCATATAAGTTAAATAAGCAGGGTGACAATACACAGCCTTGACATACTCCTTTCCCTATTTGGAACAAGTCTGTTGTTCCATGTCCAGTTCTAACTATTGCTTCTTGACCTGCATACAGATTTCTCAGGAGGCAGGTCAGGTGGTCTGGTATTCCCATCTCTTTAAGAATTTTCCACAGTTTGTTGTGATCCACACAAAGACTTTAGTGTAGTCAGTGAAGCAGAAGTATATGTTATTCTGGAATTCTCTTGTTTTTTCTATGATCCAGCGGATGTTAGCAATTTGATCTCTGGTTCCTCTGCCTTTTCTAAATCCAGCTTGAACATCTGGCAGTTCTCAGCTCATTACAATTGAAGCCTGGCTTGGAGAATTTTGAGCATTACTTTACTAGCATGTGAGATGAGTTGCAATTATACAGTAGTTTGAACATTCTTTGGAACTGCCTTTCTTTGGGACTGGAATGAAAACTGGCCTTTTCCAGTCCTGTGGCCACTGCTGAGTTTTCCACACTTACTGGCATATTGAGTGCAGCTTTTTCACAGCATCATCTTTTAGGATTTGAAATAGCTCAACTGGAATTCCATCATTTCCACTAGCTTTGTAGTGATGCTTCCTAAGGCCCATTTGACTTTGCACTCCAGGATGTCTGGCTCTAGGTAAGTGATCATACCATCATGGTTATCTGAGTCATGAAGATCTTTTTTGTAGAGTTTTTCTGTATATTCTTGTCACCTCTTCTTAATATCTTCTGCTTCTATTAGGTCCATACCATTTCTGTCCTTTATTGTGCCTATCTTTGCATGAAATGTTCTCTTGGTGTCTCTAATTTTCTTGAAGAGATCTCTAGTCTTTCCCATTCTATTGTTTTCCTCTATTTCTTTGCATTGATCACTGAGGAAGGCTTGACATCCTAATCTTGCTCAATTTGTAGGTCAGCTCTCCTGTAAATCCATCACAGACTTGTCTTCCACCCACTCCAGGTAGTGGTCATCGTCCAGAGCATGCACTACATATCCCATCACATGTCAGTTGTTTGGGTAACTCAGTCCAGTTGGACTGGACTTAAGGAAGTCTGGAACTGGGTCTTAGTCATCATTATCTCCAGCGCACATCCTGTTTCCTAGAGTCTGGTTTGGTACCGTTCTGTTGAATGACTCAAGCCTTGAGATAGCAGAGGGCAGAAGACACTCCTTTCCCAAGGTTGAGACTTGGCTAATCCTTGTGAGGTCTGACTTTGACTCAAATTTGTGATTGGCTGTTTTCAGTTTATAATATCTTGGTGCAAGAGGGTCACAGTGTCGGTGGTAATCATAGCATTTGTTCTGCGAGGCTCTGTGTGCTGCTTATTGTTTTTACATCTATTTATTTCTTTACTCAACCACATGAGGCAGGTGCAGTGTGTTATCTCTACCAGGTAGATGAGGAAGCTGGTCCTGGTTAAGGGCCATGTGTGTGTCTCGCAGGCAGCTAAGTGCCCTTTTAGTCAGTACGAAGCCTGGTGAATAAACCAGCAGTGACATTCTGTGGTGTTCCCTGAGTCGCATGCCTGGCACAGAGGAAGGTGCAGGGAGTGTTTGGGGCCGGATGGATTGGCAAGCCTCTTTTGCATGCTGAGCTGAACACTTATCCCCAGCAAATGCTGGGCTCTTTGATGGATATGTGACACTGGTGGCACCTGTGGCTTTTCACACTCTCCCCCCACGCCTCTCCAGGGACTGGGATAGGACAGATGGCCACAGACATAGGATTGTCAGCTTTGCATCCTCTCTGCAGATCGCATTGGGGAAGAGTTAAGTTTGTGCAGTAATATAATTTCGGTAACATGGTTTCATACTGCTAAGTTCTCTAACATTCTGGATAAATCACACTTCAGCAGAATTCATTTGGGAAAGGGTTTAATTTCACTGTCGGTGGCTGTGATTCCCACCCTCCAGCCCTCCCGCCCCCTAATAAATCTAGGCTGATAAGGTGAGTGCAGCACTAAGCCAGGCTATTTCTGGCCCCAGGATAGCGTCAGGTTATATGAATCATCCTTTTCACCTCCAGCACCTCTCATTCTTTCTCCTCCAAGCACAGCCACCTGTCTGTCCTTATGTATTAGATGTGGAAAAGATTTTGAGAGTTCAGTCTCCTGGATGTATCATGAAGAGACTGAGGTCCAGAGAGGCTAGGAAGCTTACTTGGTGTGGTACAGCTGGTGAAGACCTGAAACGAGATCGGAGGCCTCTGCTTTTTAGAGCGGGGCTGGGTTCTGCCCTGTCCCAAAGCCTGCCCTTCGATCTGTCTTGCAAGTAGGTCAGAGTCTATATGTTCAGTTTAAAATGAGGGAAAATGACCAGTTGCTCGTTGTTAAAGGCCTCCGGCGCAGAGTGAGTTCATTTCCTGTGAACCCTCACAGTTGTTCTTGACATTTCTTTGGTAATGGCCACTGAAATCTTGACAGATTTCTGTAGAGTTAGCTGCTAATAGGATTCAACTTTCTGGGAAAAAAGAAAAAGAGGGAAGTATATGTGGAGGGAGAGAAAAAACTATTGTTAATTTGGCTCTAGAAGTCATTCAACTTTGGTGTTTCAAATATGGCAGACAGACACAGAATCCAAGTCAGGTGTTTAGACTGCTGAAGATTAGTGAAATGTAATGGTAGGTGCAAGTCTGGCGTGTGAAAAGAAATAATGCTTTTCGTTTGTGGTGGAAGCTTCCATGTTCTACATTCTCCTACTAGGGGACTTGCGGATGCTTGGGAGCTCAGCAGTTAGTACGTTGTCAGCTGGTCTCTGGTCGCCCCTCGTTAGGGGTGGGCCTGTTCCTTGTCTGAGGGGGAACCGTTGGGAGGGACTCAGGTGCCTGGCCAGCCGAAGGGGCCCGTCGAGCTGCACTGGGTGGTGTACGAGGCAGGACGTCCCTCTGTAACAGCAGATGATAGTTCGCGGCGTAGGTTTCACATGTAGTAGGTGGTCAGTGTTGATTCATTTCTTAATTAAAAATGTCTATATTTTTCTGTTCTTTCTTTACTAAGAGGAGCTCAAGTCTCTTTAATTAAGGGAAAAAAAGGAGCTAATGATGCCCTGCTCCACTTTCAACACCATGACTAGCTCCCCCCATAGATACAAACTCTGCTCTGACTCCTAGTGGGTGCTCTTGTTTGGTGGTGTAGGAGTGATCTCTGGAGGCAGACAGCTGAGTTTGCAGTCCTGGCTCCACTCCTGCACTCCTGTGTCGATTGGGCTCGTTGCTTAACCTTTCATCCAAGTTTGTTGCCAGTGTTTGGGAGCCTACCTCTCCTGGAAGTTTGATGTCAGAAATTATCTTGACCATGAACCTTTGCATGGTCTTCCTTGGAAAAGCTCCAGTGGAACTGTCTATGAACTACTCAGGAGACAGACCTCTTGGCGGGGCGGGGGAATGTGGTGATCTTCACACGCATGTGTTGTGTTTCACCGCCTGCCCTGTGAACTTCTGGAGATCAGGACTTCAGTCTCGATGCCCCATCTTTAGCCCAGGCCCGACGTACAGTAGACAGTCTCTAAACATGAAATGCGTGCGTGAATGTCAGTGTTAGCTTACCAAGGTCATGTGGGACGGGAGGTTGGCTTCAGTGGGTTTTCTCTGATATCAAATGCACTGTTATGTGCATTGAGATTCTTGATACTGATGCTTGGATCATTTCTACTCTTTGTTCTTTTTTTTACTACTAAACAAAGCTGGGCTAGTTGGAGCCCCCAGATAGGGCCAAGAGATATGGCCCCTGCCTGACTCTGTGGTAGGTAAAGTGCTTAGTCCCAAACCAGTATGAAGAAAAGTTGGAAGTATTAATTATCTGATCAAGTAGAGTCTAGTTACTAGACTGTAAATGATAGATAATGGGCAGGGATGCCATAAATATCTTTGGGCCTGAGGGCCTGAGGAGTTAAAACTCCTCTCAGAATAGCCCAGGCAGCTCCTAGGAAGTAGCTTCTGAGGCAGGATGTGGCAAACCAGTGAGTAAATGAGAGCCTTTCTCCTTTGGAAGAAAAGGAAGTGGGTGGGGAGAAGTGAAGAGGAAGAGCCTGTGGACAAACCTTTTTTATCTGCTGCAGTAAGAGCATGCTTCTCTTTTGAATGCCAGGCAGAAACTGCAGAATTTTAACCCAAAGCGATCAAGGTCCAAAGAATGCTTCATAAGGCTGGTTTTGCTGTCTTGTTTTTCTCTACATCTAATAACTCAAGTTTAATATGCAGTGGAGTACTGTCTTAGTAGATTTTGTTTTGTAATCTTGGTCATTCATTCTCAAAATTCTCCAAGGGAGGCTTCAACACTACATGAACCAAGAACTTCCAGATGTTCAAGCTGGATTTAGAAAAGGCAGAGGAACCAGAGATCAAATATCTGTTGGATAATCGAAAAAGCAAGAGAGTTCCAGAAAAACATCTGCTTTATTGACTGTGCTAAAGCCTTTGACTGTATGGATCATGAAAAACTGTGGAAAATTCTTAAACAGATGGGAATGCCAGACCACCTTACCTGCCTCCTGAGAAATCTGTATGCAGGTCAAGAAGCAATAGTTAGAACCGGACATGGAACAACAGACTGGTTCCAAATTGGGAAGGGAGTACATCAAGGTTGTATAATGTTACCCTGCTTATTTAACATATATGCAGAGTACATCATGTAAAATTCCATGTTGGATGAAACACAAGCTGGAATCAAGATTGTTGGGAGAAATATCAGTAACCTCAGATATGCAGATGACACCACTCATGGCAGAAAGCAAAGAGAAAGCCTCTTGATGAAAGTGAAAGAGCAGAGTGAAAAAGCTGGCTTAAAACTCAACATTCAAAAAACTAAGATCATGGCATCAGGCCCCATCACTTCAAGGCAAATAGATGGGGAAGCAATGGAAATAGTGACAGACTTTATTTTCTCAGACTCTGAAATCACTGCAGATGGTGACTGCAGCCATGAAATTAAAGGATGTTTGCTCCCTGGGATAAAAGCTATGACAAACCTAGACAGCATATTAAAAAGGAGAGATATTACTTTGCCAACAGATGTCTGTCTAGTCAAAGCTATGGTTTTTCCAGTAATCATGTATGGATGTGAGAGTTGGACCATAAAGAAAGTTGAGTGCTGAAGAATTGATGCTGTTGAACTGCGGTGTTGGAGAGGACTCTTGAGAGTCCCTTGGACTGCAAGGAGACCAAACCAGTCAATCCTAAAGGAGATCGGTCCTGAATATTCATTGGAAAGACTGATGCTGAAGTTGAAACTCCAATACTTTGGCCACTTGATGCGAAGAACTGACTCATTAGAAAAGACCCTGATGCTGGGAAAGATTGAAGGCAGGAGGAGAAGGGGACAACAGAGGATGAGATGGTTGGATGGCATCTCTGTCTTGATGGACATGAGTTTGAGCATTCTCTGGGAGATGAAGGACAGGGAGGCCTGGCGTGCTGCAGTCCATGGGGTTGCAAAGAGTTGGACACGACTAGCTACTGAACTGACTGAATGTGCTGTCTAGGTAGATTTTGTTTTCTAATTTTGGTCATTCATGTATTCTTTAATGCTCTTTGAGGATTCACAATTAATGTGAGGTGTCACCCACAATCACACTCTTTTTGTAAGCAAGAATAAGTTAGAGGAAAGGTATTCTTGTTTATTTTAGAAAAGCATCTCTTTTAATGTGGCCAGCTGTTTGTTTCAGAGCACATTCTCACTATGTTCATAACAGTCTTTGGTAACACAGGACAAGAGTATGCTTCCATTTAATACATGTGAGAGAGCTTGTTCAAGGTTAGATGATCAGTTACCAGCAGAGTTGATGGAGGCTGTAGACCTCTTGATTTCAAATTCAGGGTTATTTCCACAATTTTAGTGTCTTTTGTTAAGATTGTGGTTATACATTGGAGGTAAAGTATTGACAGAGGGTGCAATTCTGCAAATAAAAAAGCCCTCAGGCATTCAGTAATGCATATATGAAATGAGATAGCCAAACTGAATTTGGTGAGCTTCAAGCATAGCTGGAAAAGCAACCATCATTTATTAATGTATTGCATAGATAGCAATAATATGAATCAGTGTTGGGTTTAGGAATTGACTCCAGGACTGTGGTTTGACAGGAGAGAAACACTTCTGTCCTTAAAATGAGCTGGTATGCACAATGGACTCGATTTGACGGTACTATCAAAGGCTTCTTTGAGCCAGTCTTTGGAACAGATAACGAGAGTTAATTATCTAAAAGAGAATTCCCCAGTGGGTTTCCAAGGAATTGGAAAGTTGAACTCAGCTGTTTTTAGACTTCAGGTTTCTACATCCTCTCAAGGAAACCAGTGTCTTCTGAGTTGTGCAGTTCTTGACTCTATTTCTGTTATGATTGCAAACTAGAATTTCTTTTAGGTTGATGTATAGTTGACTTACAATATTGTGTTAGTTTGAAGTATACAGTGCGGTGACTTGGTTTTTTGGCAATTATATTCCATTATAAGTTTTTACAAGATATTGGGTATAATTTCCTGTCCTATATATAGTAAGTCCTGTTGCTTTTCTATTTTATGTATTTCTGTTCATCTCTCCTAATTTGTCCCCCTCGCTCTGTATCTGTGAATCAGTTTCTGTTTTGTATATAGATTCATTTGTATAAATTTTTAGATTCCACATATAAGTGGTATCATATAATATTTGTCTTCCTCTGGTCTGGTTTGTTTCACTAAGAATTATGTTCTCTGGGACCGTCCGCCTTGCTGCGCATGGCAGTGCTTCATTCTGTTTTACGGTGCAGTGATCGTCCACTGTGTACGCGTACCACGTGTTCTCAAGCCAGTCGCCTGTTGCTGGGCCCTTGTCTTGGCTATTATGAATAGTGCTGCTATGAACGTTGAAGTGCAGGTATCTTTTCAAATTAGAGTTTTCTTTTTCCCAGATGTATACCCAGAAGTGGAATTGCTGGACCATAAGGTAGCTTTGTTTTTTGTTTTTAAGGAACCTCCATACTGTTTTCCATAGTGGCTGCACCGGTTTCTGTTCCCGCCCGCGGTGTAGTAGGGTTCCCTTTTCTCCACAGCCTCTCCAGCGTTTATTATTTAGAGACTTCTGTTCATAGCTACTCTGACCAGTGTGAGGTGATGTCTCATTGTGGTTTTGATCTGCATTTCAACTGTTGGCGATATTGAGCATCTCTCATGTGCCTTTTGGCTATTTCTGCGTCTTCTTTCAGGAAATGTCTGTTTAGGTCTTTTGCCTGTTTTTTGATTGGGTTGTTTGTTTTTTTGATGTTGAGTCATATGAGATGTTTGTATATTTTATATATTAACCCCTTGTCGATTGTTTCATCAAACTAGAATTCTTTACTTCTTTAAATGTCTGCTTTGCATGAGTGCATTATTGGTGATTTGACCCCAAAAGTGCATACTTAAATTGCATTCTGGTCAAATTGTGATATCTTGAATGTATCTTAAATATTTTGAGAAACACTTGCATATACGCAGAAGGCGTGCAACGTGAGAGGCATGATGTGAAGGATATTGCGGCTTGTCTAATGGAGAATCCAGTGTCCTTCCAGGAAACTGAAGATACTCAGAAGTTGCTCCCCAATTGCTGTTAACAACCCTGTAAAAGTGAACATTTTCATTTGATACAAATATACAAATTTAAGATAAGCGTACAGTTCAGAATGGCCTATCATTTTCAGATTGCCTATGTGCCAGAAAATATACAGTCAATAAAAAAATACCAGAGAGGTGGGGGACAAAAGGCTCTCTGGAGCTGTACAGCAAAAATGAGCATTGCTTCACCAGGTAGTGGATCTGTGGAGAAAGTGGAGTCTTTAGAAACCAGGATCGCTGAATGACAGCAGGTCACAAATCTGGTGATGGAAGGTAAGACGTATAATATAGAACCAATGTATGCTGAAAAAAAAAATGTTTAAGTAGTAAAATAAGTATTCTGATGGCATTTTTAGAAACTAAGATGCCAGGCTGCTGTTTATTGCTAAACCATAAACAACATCCTCAGGCATTTTAGGCTGGTGTGCTAGGGCCACGTCTTAAAAATTTTTTAACTTAGAGTTTTTATGTTTTATTGAAATATAATTGACCTATAACATTGCATAAGTTTAAGGTATACATTGTACTGATTTGGTATGTATTGCAGTATGATTGCCACTATAGCATTAGTGAATACCTTTGTCTTGTCACATAATTATCGTTTCTTTTTGTGTGTATGTGTGGTGAGAACATTTAAGATCTAGTCTCTTAGCAACTTTGAAATATATAATATAGTATTGTTGACTAGAATCACTGTACTGAGCATTAGACATGCAGAACCTGTTTGTCTTCTAACCCCAAGTCTGTAGCCTTTGGCCGGCGTCTCCCCATTTCCTCCCAGACCTAGTCCCTTAGCGTGATGTGCTGTCTCCTTCACAGTCTTGCCCCAGCGCAGCCTCCAGTTTCGTCTGGGCTCTCTCCTGGGCGCGCCTGCTCTCTGATCACTTGGGACGGCTTGTAACTTTCAGCGCTCTTCTGTTCATGCTGATGCCCGAGCCTGCATGGAGTGCTTTTCCCTCTGCTGCAGAAACTGATACCCTTCAGTTCTGTCTTCAGTGGGCATTACACTTTCTGACTTTTTCTTTCCCTTCCTCATCTTAGATGGAGTTGTCTTTTTTCTGTTCCCATGTCCCGCTGTGCCCACCTCAGTTTCAGCATTATGGTCTCCTTTACCCTGCAGTCGTTGATGTACTTGTTAGTACCCTTCCCATTGGCTTGCACTGTGATATCTGTCTGTCTTTCTGTCATCTCTATATCTCTGTCTCCCTGTTTACACACACACACACACACACACACACACACACACACACACACACACACACACACACACACACACACACACAGCCTGGTGAGGCAGGACATTGTCTTCCACCACTGTACCTCCCTAACCTCTAGCATAGATAGTGCCTATCACACCATGGATGCTCCATAATGAATCTGTGTTGCATTTTCACGGCTATAGACAGCACAGCTGTAACCTAGATATCTACTCCCATTCCTTACACCCTGCCCTCCTCTAGATTGGGCAGTCCTGGAGATTTAGATTCTCTTGGTCACATCTCTTTCTTTGGGACTCACATTTCCCTTCTGCGTTTTTTCTCTTCTCTTTGCTCTGTGCTGAACCAACTTGGAATTTGGCCCTCTTTCCTTTGTTTCCATCAAAGAACAGTAAGAACAAAATATACACAAGGCTGTTTGTGTGCATGGCAGAGTAGACTGAAGGTCTGGGGTGGGGAGAATGTCTTGTAGCAATAAAGACAACATAAACTTTGGTGGTCTTAGGTTTAGATGACCTCTGCCACTCTGCCATGTTGTATCCTTTTCTTCATCTTTTGCTGCTTCACAGCCACTCCCCATAGAAGTCTCTCCCATTTTATTCTGCGATATAATCCATCTCTCCAGCTCCACCCCTGTGTGCTGCCCAGGCCTGCTTCTGCCTATGCCAGAGCTCAGGAGCAGCCCCTTCTCAACTATGGGCCAGGCTTCCGGGCCTCAGGTATCCTCCACTCTGAGGGCATTTGTTACGAGCACACTTATTTCCTCACCCTTCACCTTCTTTGAGAAGACAGAAACGAACATTGTCAGTTTGGGTTTTCATTAAATTTCATTCTCTCTGGTCTATGATGTTACTTCTACCAGCTAGGTTTTGACTCTGCCAGACCAGTCACTCTTAAGTGGAGAGCCTGACTAATAGTTTAGGAACTTGAGTGCCTCCGTAAGCACGTGTATGGCCTTCTAGCCCTGGTCCTGAGATCAGGCTTCCCTGAGATTGCTAGAGGGGCCCAGGCAGTGAGATTTCCCCCAGAGGTGGTATGTGCTCAAAGGTGAGGTTTGCTGACCTCTCTTGTCTGTACTTTGAGCAAGGAGAAGGATGTTGCTGTAACAAACATGTTGTTTGTGTATTTAAGGGGAGAAATGGGTCTGGAGAAATGAAAATTTCTCAACGTGATCTAGAATTGGAGATGTGTTTTGAGTGCTGTGTTTTGGTTTTTGTTTTTGTTGTTTTGTTTTTGTTTTTTTTTGACTACATCTTCCTGCTTCTGGGCACTAGCTATTGATTTTTTTTTGCCCTGGGGACTCAGCTGTCCTCACCATTTTGGGTTATGAGGTCTAAGGTTGTGGTTGGATCCTTTCTCCTTAAAGAGCAACCTGCACCTGTCGTTCACAGAACACCCTGGGCCATTATTATGCAGGGAGTTGCTAAAATGTCTTTCTCTAGAGCAGGGAATTGTTTAGTCGCTAAGTCATGTCTGACTCCTTTGCGACCTCATGGACTGTAGTCTGTCAGGCTCGCCAGTGGGTGGGATCACGTGCAGCATTGTATTAAGGCCGCTTTCACCGATTTGTCCTTTCAAGAACAGTCAGCGAGTCCCATTCCGCGGCTGCCTTTGTTTTTCTGATGGTGACCACCGGTTTATTGGATTTTCTACCTAGGTCAGCCTTGGTGCTTTCTTTCATCACTTTCTGCCCCTTCCCTGCCGCCCTCTCAGGGCCGCCAGAACGTTTACTGCTCACCCCATGTGGACGCCCGGTCAGTGTCCTATCTCTTCCCTTCCCTCCCCAACCAAATTGTGTGTCAGCCTCGGATGTTCCTCTGAGAGAAGTTTCTTTTGGGGTAGATGTAATTTGCTGCCCTCTCAGGGATTTTACCTCTTAGCCAAACACACTTCTTACTTCAAAGTCACTAATGGGTAAATACCTGGTGTTAGGGATGAGCTAAGTTAGAGATTTGTTTGAAGGACATGAGCTCTTTAGCTGGTGTGGGGGAAAGATCAAACTTTGGAATTCCAACCCTAGCTTTGGTTAAGTCACTTAACTACTTCTGGCCTCCATTTCCATGTCTGTAAAACAGGAACAACATACCCATTTTTAAATGTTGTTGTGAGGATTAGGTGAGTTAATGAGTATACCATGACTAGCATTTAGGAGCTCATCTCTTAACTGCATCTAAATGTTCGTTCTTTGTCAGACTCTTACATCCCTCTTTTGTCCCTATTAAGTAAAGGTGATGCATACCTTTTTGTCCTCTGTCTTCTGATCTTTTTTCCTCTCCCTCCAAACTCAATCACTTTTTTCTTTCCTTTTGGTACCACTACAGAAGACTGGTCCTTCAGAAATTAACTCAAGTGTGGCTAATATGAACACATTTTTGTCCACTGGGGCAGAAGGAACCATAGGCTGTCAGTTCTTTCAAGCAACAATTTGACACGCCCTGTCTGATTCAGGATGTTGTTCAGTATTTAAGAAGAGTGTGAGTGGGTGATCCTGTCACTCCAGAGGTTCCTGTGTGTGTGTGTGTGTGTGTGTGTGTCAGCATGCCTGTCTGCAGAAACATGCCATGGGAAGGTTCTTTATATGATTTCAGAAGGCAGTTTGATTCCAAGGATGAAGTTGGGTTGTTTTTTTTGAAGGATAGGAATATGTGATGATTATTTATTTCTTTTACTCAAACTCATTCTCTTGACTTTTAAAAATATTTGCTTATTGGCTTGGAAGCTATTTGATTTAAAGTGAAATTAGTGACAAACATCTGTCCCGACTCTCATTTTCTGTTTTTTTTACTTTTAAACTTTATTCTCCCAGTGTTCTTTGCTCTTAATGTTCTTACTCCCAGTTCTGTACCACAGTCTATATTGTAGACCCTGCTGGAACGCCCTTTCTCCTTTTTTGCTATCTAAATTTTATATGTTCTTCTAGAATCCTACAAAAATCATCTTGATTGCTCAGCATATTCCGAACTGCAGAGCCGTCTGTGTCCTAGGCTCTTTGTGAGGCTTAGGGAACCTGAAGGATCGTCTTTGCTCTGAAGTCTTTGGGAGTGGTGGTGAAGCCGGTAAAGGCAGTAAAGGTGGTGTTGAACAACGTTGTGCACTTTTCTACGCTATTACTTATTGCATGAAAACGGGAAAACGCAGGGATTTCATCAGTACAATGGGGCTGACAGTGGCAGTTGTGCCATGGTGGCAGGAATTTAGGTGCTTATCCATGTTTAGCAGAATACCTGGCACACAGCACGTATGCAATAAATCAGTAGTAGGTACTGTCAAATCACACATTATTCTTATTAACCAACAATTACTGACAATACCATAGCAATATGAAATATTTGTTTATCAATTTTGGTGATTCCAGTACTTTTTATATTGCACTTTCACTTAATCTGTGAAATCACCTTTTATTTACCATCACATCATTGTCTTAATTTGCCCTTCTTTGTCTGTATTCCTTTCACTATTCACCGAGGGCCTTGTAGTGTCACCGAAGACCTGGGGAGATGAAACAAACCTATAATATGACATCAGAGGTCAACAGGCTTATTGGCAAACTGGACAGAACTGAGGAAAGAATCAGTGACCTAAAAGAAGGGTTCATAAAAACTATCCAAGCTGAAACACAAAGAGGGAAAAAAAGAATAAAAGGAAATCAGAACGGAGCTTTCAAGGCAGATTGATCTGATTATCAAGAGATACTGAGATTGAGAAAGAGAGAGGAGACAGAACTGACTGGAACTTTTAGAGGAATTTACTTTTGTGATTGTGGAAGCCTGTTAAGGCCAAAAGCTTCAGGGTAGGCTGGCAGGCTGGAGACCCATGAAAGAGTTGCACTATAAGTCCAAAGGCAGTCCGCTGGAAGAATTCTTCTACTGCTGGTAAGGCCCGTTCACATTATGGAAGGTAATCTGCTTTACTAAAAGTTTACCAATTTAAATGTTCATCTCATTTCCCCCCCAACACCCCAAAAACCCAGAAACATCCAGAATAATGTTTGATGAAATACATTGGCACTGAGACCCAGCAATGCTGACACATGGAATTAACCATCATATGTCCCTTCCTAGTCACTACCCTCCCCCACCAAAGGGTAATCACTTTTTAACTTTGTTTTTGTTTTTGGATTTTTAAGAAATTGAAGTGTAGTTGATTTACAGTGTTATGTTAATTTCTTCTATACAGCAAAGTGATTCAATTATATATATCTTCTTTTTCATATTCTTTTCAACTGTGGTTTATCACAAGATATTGAATATAGTTCCCTGTGCTACACAGTAGGGCCTTGTTGTTTATCCTACTGTTGTTTATATAATATTCTGTATTATAGTTTGCATCACTGTTTATAATAGTGTAGTTTAGTTTTGAATTCTATATAGATGGAATGACATAGTGTGTATTCTTTTGTATCTGGTCTCTTTCACAGAGCCTGTATACGTACTCCTAGAATTTTACTCCCCCATTAGTTAACCAGCCCTTCCCAGAGCGCCTGCAGGATGGAGGTGGGGCTATAAGCTTCTCCCCACCATGTTGTCCAGGGCTGGCCATGGTCGGCACACATGGGTGGGCTGCGCTAACACAGGTGGGCTAGTCCAGGTTGGAGTCTGGAGGTTGTGAGCTGTGCCTTTGGCCCCTTGGCCTTCCTCATCCAGGCCCCTTTTCCTCTCTCCTTGCCTTTGTAGCCCCCTGCATCTCCTGCTGTCTGTGGTTTGGCCATGTAGAGACCCTTGGTGCCAGCTCTACCCCTTTCCCCTCACCTCCCTGGTTGAAGCTCCTCAGCCCCTCAGTCCAAATACACCCTCTGCCTTATTCTGCACCTCCTCAGCTGGCTATCATGTTGATAGACTTCCTTTGAGACATCTAGACCACTCTCTCCAACCTACTCCCCATATCCTTTTTTTTTTTAGTGGGTGTGGAAATCAAGGATACCAGAAAAGGAGGCAGCTCCCAAGACCTCTCGGATGGGGAGTGCATAGGATGTAGGTCAGGGGCGCATCCTTAGTCTCTGGGGGTTGTTCCCTTTCTGCCTTTCTTTCCTCCGGCCCTACTGGCCGAATTCCTCAGGAGGAGGAGAAGTTCATCACTCCCTGGGCTCTCTGGTGAGGAGACCCACGTGCACCGGGGCTCCCCCTCCCCTCCCAGCACAGTGAGTGGGGGTCACCCCCTGCTCTTCCCTCTGTGCTTCCTCCTGGTGGGGGTGGGGCCTGCCACCTGCCGCCGCCGTGCTCAGGTTGGTGACAGACAACGGGCTGGTGTTTGGCGTGCATTTGTGGCTCATTTCTGTTTGGTGTGTGTCAGTCTGATGACCCCATTCCTTGGTCTGGACATTGCCTCCCTCCACCTTTCAGGTCAGCTTCCCGTTGTAATGACCATCAAAGTTGAAGGTGGCAATGTTTTAGGAGTTGGGAGACCTGCCGCCCGTAAGCTGTGGGACCTCGCCCTCTGTGCACCTCCGTCTCCTCACTTGTGGAATGGGTTGCATAACGTGGTCTTTCAGGTCTCTCCATGTGCTGCCTTGTGTGCTGCTGCTTGATGTGAACATCGAGCCAGGAATGAAAGGTTCCAGCTGTGGCCGTGTAATGAGGCTTAGCAGATGGGTGAGTTGAGAGGGAAGGAGATGTTCTGTAGGCTCATCCCCACCCACTTCATTGTGCCTCCCTGGTGTTTTCAGAACATGAATGACAACCCATGTTTTTCTCCAAGTCCCTTGTTTTTCTTCTGTGTTCCCATTTCAAGCCTGTGCTCGTGTGTCTGGATGAACTCGTGTTTACTGACAGCCCTGGTGCAGAGTTCACGTTGCAGTGTGTTGTTCCCTTTCTGCCCTAGGCAGTGTGCGTGCTGGGGGTTGGAGCTATCGCAGCTGCTCCCTGAAGAGGGCCGGGTGTGTCAGAGATGGAACCTGCTAGGCTCCAGGTTCTTTTCTTAATCCCTAGTCCTGATATTGCTGATTTCAGTGAAAACCAAAGATTGTGAGAGAGGCTAGTTCTCATCCTCTGAGTGTTGGAGATTTGTCGGGTGGCTGGAGGTGAGGGGCCCCTCTCTTCCTATTTCCTCTGTGTGAAGCATTTCATCTTGGGAGGGCACAGATGAGCCTGTTGAACATTATCTGTTCCCTGTGTGAGAGGAAGCAGTACTGAATGCTGATATCTTACTGATTGATTTCTCTTTAATGAGTCGTGAAAGTCGTTTTGTGGCCAGGACTTTCCTTTCACCTTCAGATACAATCTTTTGTCTTTCATTCTCTGAAATAGTTTTTAAAACACTTTTAGAGGCTTTTTAATAATTTTTAAATTACAGGAAATTAAATTACAGGAAGGACAAAAGACAGTAGTTTTTGGAGCCTGCTGTTGATGCTGTGGCTTCTCCTTATCCTCCAACCCACTCCCACCTGCCCCAACATTTGTGTTGAAATGTGTCAAAATGCCTGTATTTTGTCCCATTAGTTTTCTGTTTTGATCCTGTCCTGGTGAAGTAAGCATCTTCACACTCTGTTTTATAGGAGAGAAAACAGACTGTCAAGTTAAATGACTTGTTCATGGTCACCCAGCTAGTTGATGCCCAGTTCGGGATAAGCATCCAGGATTTCTGATTACTGTGACTCATTAATTTGGTGACACCGGTCCACCCCCAGTCGTCAGGAAAGTCTTGCCACCGTAGCTTGTAGTTTTTGCCATGTCTCCTCGCTCCGTGGCTCCACCCTCTGAAAGCACAAATCAGAAGCTGGGTCCTTAGCTGATGGAGTAGGCGGAAGGACCGTGAAGCACAGGAGGGAGGGCAGGGAGGAAGGTGGCACAAAGCCCAGATTTAGTTTTTCTTCCTCAAAATGGGAGAATTCCTTATTTCTGCAGAGTCAGAAAATGAGCAGAGTCAGCGTCCCTCCCACCTTCCCCCTCCCCCTCCTCAGCCCCCAAATGGGCGTGGCTTCTTGTGGCCAGTGTTTCTCACAAGGCAGTTGTTCAGATTGACTTACGAGGGAGACGGGGTGGCATCTGAGGCAAAGTGCTCTTCATGTAGGGACACCATTTATACCATTTTTTCGTCTGATTGAGCCCTGGTGTGTTAAGTGCGCCACCCTAGGATCTCACCCATGTTTGCAAGTCACCACCCTTGAAAGTATGGAACTTTTTGAAGAGGTAATACAGCATCATGATTAAGGTTAGAGATTCTCTCTGCCCAGGTTTGACTCCTGGCTCTGCCACTTACTAGATTACAACCTTTGAAGAGTTACTTCCCCTGTCTGTGCTTGAGTTCACTCTCTGTTGTAATTGTAGGGGTGTGGATTAAATGCATTAATATGTGTAAAACACTCAAAAGAGAATACGGTGTTATTAAGGAGAGTGATGATCTTTTCATCTAGCCCCCCTTTCTTCTCTCCCTCATATATGCTCAGTGTGGGGGTGTGTATGTGTGTGTATGTTCTTTTTTTTGGCCGCACTGTATGGCGTATGGGATCTTAGTTCCCCAACCAGGGATTGAACCTGTGCCCCCTGCATTGGAGGCGCAGAGAGTCAACCACTGGACCACCAGGGACGTCCCTGTGTGTGTGTGTTCTAGAGAGCTTTTTGAGTCTGCATTTCCAGTCAGACTACTGACCCTCCAGGCAGCTGTAACCTCATCCAGGTTTTAGCTGTGAGGTCTGTCTGCATTTGACGTGTGTTTCTAAATGTTGTCATCAATGGGCTCCTTTGTGGAGAGACCTTAGAGAAGGGAAACCAGAGGGTGTGAGCTGTGCACTCCCAGCAGCCATGGTTCCAGCGCCCTACCTGAAGGCCTGAGGGGAGCATGAGGCTGAGCTGAGCCTTTCAGGATGACGATATTGACCAACTGTCTCGGTCTGCGGGGGCTACATCACAAAATACCATAGGCTGGGTGGTTTACATAACAGAAATTACTTTTCTCCTAGTTCTGGAGGCTTGAAGTCCGAGATGAGGACTGGTTGACTTGCCAGCATGGTTGGGTTTTGGCGAGACCTCTCTTTCTGGCTTGTAGAGACTGCTGTCTTGCTGTATCTTCACACAGCCTTTCCTTGGAGTGTGTAGGGGATAGGCCACCTCTTTTACAAGACTATCAGTCCTATCTGAATAGGGCTCTACCCATATGACCTTGGAGAAGGCAATGGCACCCCACTCCGGTACTCTTGCCTGGAAAGTCCCATGGACGGAGGAGACCTGGTGGGCTGCAGTCCATGGGGTCGCTAAGAGTCGGGCACGACTAGGCGACTTCCCTTTTCACTTTCATGCATTACAGAAGGAAATGGCAACCCACTCCAGTATTCTTGCCTGGAGAATCCCAGGGACAGAGGAGTCTAGTGGGCGGCTGTCTATGGGGTCGAACAGAGTCGGACACAACTGAAGCGACTTAGCAGCAGCAAACACTGGGGGTTAAGGTTTCAACTTACAAATTTTTAGGGGACAGTTCAGTTGATGGCCCCAGCCTTCTTTCCCCGCAGAGTTACCCAGTGAGGAAGATGGGGAAAATCAGCCCCGTGTCCTCTCTGGCCCCGTGTACCATGTTATTTGTAAGGCAGTATTGGATCCTCCCATACACTGGGGAGGCATAGGGTCTCCATCTCCTCCTTAAGGTTTGGAGTATAATGTGAACGAAGAGTGGAAGACGGTGCTTGCTCTTACCCTTCAAGCTCAGAAATGGTGCCTGTCGAGGGGAGGTCACCAGCTTCCTGATGCGTAATGCCTGCCTGTCTTGCCACCCGTGTTGTTTGTCTAGACTAAGGACAAAAATGAAACATGGTAGAAGCGCTCCTTACCACCCTTCTCTTCACAGGCTCCCGGGAGGTAACGAGCGCTTTTCAGTTCTTTATGTAAAACGCACTAGCGGGCTGCTCTCTGCCACACCCACTCACTCTGGCACCCACTGGTTGGATTATGTGCTTACTAAGAGATGATTTGTCCCCAAAGTCATTTGTACAGTTATAGCTGGAACTGTAATTAAGTAATGTATGTATTTAAATATAAGATAAACTGATGAAATATGATTGCAAATGAAGTGGTTTTCTTTTTTCTCCCTCTGTGAATACTGGTTAAGAGCTGTGCAAAGACTCAGTAAGTCCAAGTCAGTAAAAAAAAAAAATTACTGTCAAATTAGGTGAGCATTAAAATGGGAGAAAGTCATCCAACTCTTAAAGTTTTATGGAGATTATTCTGTTGACATCTTTACTCCACCTGAAAGAATTTGGAAATGATAGGCACTGTATGTGGAGCTCTTACTCAAAGAAGGTGGGTGAATGAATGCACTTCATGTTTGTTGCAAAAGTAAAAATTTTAGGTATATCCTGTTTGCTGTGTTTTGATTCACCTTGTTCCTGATCTGATCACATGGAGAAGGAGGGTTTCTGTTGTGATTCAGGTTAGAGCCTGTTTCGACGATGTGCTTTGGTTTCAATTTAGTGATTTTAGGAAATAGATTGTACTTTGTTTATGGTGTTGTAAAACCAACACTCGTGGGACTTTTTGAAACTGGGGTTTTAAGGCAGAGTAAGGTGGCTCGCTCTGGATTTTAGTAGATTCTGTGGTTCCTTTTGTAGGCCCAGAGCCTACTGAGAGAGAACTCATTCCCTTATTTTACAAACGAGGAGACCAGACCTTGAGAGGGGAAGTGTGTCTGTGGTGAGCCGTGAGGGGTGGTAGAGTGCAGGGGGCAGACCCACAGCAGGTGAGACCCTCCCCGAGCCGCCTCCGTCAGCTCTCTCTCTGGCCCCAGCGCTGGAGCTCTCCACAGCAGGAGCGCTCCTTTGGGTGGGCTTCTCTGATGCCGGTGTTGACCTGTGCTCCCCACTTTGGGACAGGACCAACCTGGAGGCCTTGCAGAAGAAGCTGGAGGAGCTGGAGCTCGATGAACAGCAGCGGAAGCGCCTCGAGGCCTTTCTGACCCAGAAGCAGAAGGTGGGGGAACTGAAGGATGATGACTTTGAGAAGATCAGTGAGCTGGGTGCCGGCAATGGAGGTGTGGTGTTCAAGGTCTCCCACAAGCCGTCCGGACTTGTTATGGCCAGAAAGGTGAGGGCACTTTAAAAAAAAAAAAAAAAAGGACTGAATCAAGCTTGCCTTGGTAGACAGGTAATTGGATTATCTCTTAGAAGACCTGGGAGCCTGGAGACAAGGGTGGAAAGAAAATTGACTTTTCATTCAGTACACTTTTGTGCTGTTTGAAGTTTGAATTCGTGTTATCTGTTAGATTACAGATAAACACACTCATGATGTGTTAGTGTATTTATCCCACTCCCCAGACTGGAAAATAATAGCAAGGAACCCTTTGTTAGCTTTCTGGGTGCTCTGGAAAGAAAGCTGAGATGGTCATTTGCCATTTTTCAAGAGCAGGGGCTGCTTTCATTTACCCAGCCCCAGGGACACACATTGGAGAAGGAAATGGCAACCCACTCCAGTGTTCTTGCCTGGAGAATCCCAGGAACGGCGGAGCCTGGTGGGCTGCGGTCTATGGGGTCACACAGAGTCGGACACGCCCGAAGCAACTTAGCAGGGACACACAAAACACTGACTTCGTGTTGCTTCTCCGAGCTCCACCCCTGCCATGCTTCCCCTTCGTCTCCCTGCAGTACGGCGTCCTGGCTCCGCACCCTGCGTGCAGTCCTTGAGCTGGACGTGCCTCCCTGGTGACCCTGAGTCCTCCTCTTTCTGGACAGCAGATTTGGACTCTTCCATGTTTTGCAGCACACCATGTTCGTTTCTGTCCACATATTTTTGCTCATGCTGTTCCTTCCATCTTTTCAAACACTTCCCATCTTCAAGGCCCACCTCCTGTCTAGCTTTCACTAGCGCCCACGCTGCTAACCGCTGCTTCCATGTCTTCTGACACTCATTGTCCGTGGCTCTTTTTAGAAGCTCAGCCTTATTCGGTAACCATTTCATGTTTTTGTCACCTGTCTCCTCAGCTGAAACAAGGGACAGCATGGTGGGGCGAAGATAAGGAGGCCCCCCAGGCCTTGGCTAAATCTCAACCACATCAGGCTCCTAAGGTCAAGGGGAAGTCTCCTGGGCAGCTTAGATTGGCAGACCCAGTTCCTCATCCCCTTCTGGTCCTGCAGCCCTTGGGTATCAACCAAGTCTCTAAGGCCACTTCCCCTCATCTCTCAGCTTCCCAGGTCCTTTTGTTCTTGGGAGCAAAAGGGCCCCTCTTCCTCAGTCTTGGCTCCTGGGAGTGGAGGCACAGCTGTCCCTCCCCTGGGTACAGCTCCTCCAGTGCCAACACCTGCCTTGGTTATGTTGGCACTCAGCACTCTAGCTGGCCAGTAACCTGTTTGTTGAAACTTGCCTGTTTCCTCTCTTCCCACCTTTAGGAGCTTAAGCATTTCAGAAAACTTCTGTCTATCCACCCACCCACCCCTCCACCCCTCCATCCATTCATATATGTTTAAAGCTTCTCTTCCTTCCACTTTCTTTCCCCAGCTAATTCACCTGGAGATCAAACCTGCCATCCGGAACCAGATCATAAGGGAGCTGCAGGTTCTCCATGAGTGCAACTCGCCTTATATCGTGGGCTTCTACGGGGCGTTCTACAGCGACGGCGAGATCAGCATCTGCATGGAGCACATGGTGTGTGGCAGCCTGGCAGCCTCTGAAGAGCGGCCTGGAAAGCTGGGGGCTCCAGTCTGACCTTTGCTCTGAGATGTGACCTGACCGATTGCTTCCTTGTTCCTCCCTGGATCCAGATCACTATCTGGGGCATTTAGGAAACCTGACTGTAGAAGTTGGATTAACCAAGAAAATGACAGGCCTCCTTCCTAAGTCCCTGTCTCTTCAGAGAGGTGGCAGCAACCAGGTGTCCCTAGGTTGTACCTGGAGCACATCTCTCAGTTTTCTTGATCCCAAGATTTTGATGTGGGTCAAGCCTGGTTAATGTAGTTTAAACCCATATATTACCTGCCATGCTGTGTACTAGGTACATGGTTCAGGGGTTATGAAGATGAGTGAAAGTGGGTGACTCCCTGCTTTCAGAGAGTTTATAACTTGCTATAAGAGCAGGGTTAGCAAAATTAATACTGATGAACTAATAGCTATTGGGTATATATCATATTAAGCACCACCCTAAGCAAATTAATATTATATTTCTACAAACACCTTATTGAGTTGGGTACATTATCTGCATTTTACAAGTGAGGAAACTGAGGCACAGAGAAATGGAATAACTTAATCAAGGTCAGGCAACTGGTAAGTAGAATTAGTAAAATGTGAACCAAGGCTGTCTTACTCCAGTGTACTTTGTTGAGTTTACTGGATAGGGATTGGGGATCTCTTTCTATCCTTGATGGCCAGAAGTTCAAAGGGAGAGAGGCTGGCTTCAAGGTTGTTAATCTTTTCTGTCCCCAATAGGCAGCATGGCACAGGGCACTTTAGTATCTGAGATGTTGATTCATAATTCCCTTCTTCACAAAAATCCAAGCAGACACTTTGTTCTGTTTACCATTGTTTCTCCAAAGCCACAGCAGGTGCTCAATAATTATTTGTTTATAGATGTCACTTTCTTGTCGTGTCCTTGGAAAGTTTTTTATCTTTCTGATTCTCCGTTTCCTCATCTGTAAAATGGGCACTGTTATACCTGCCTTGTTGTGGTGAGGATTAAAATAAAAGATGTAAGTCTTCTACCACACTATCTGACTCAGAGTACACCTTTTGTAGACTTTAGCTTTTGCTTTATCCTCACTGGAGCTGACAGTTCAGAGACCAAGGCTAACGTGACCGAGTCTCCCTGCTTCATGGGTGCTCTGCTTTCAGTCCCAGCCTTGTGTCCCTCAGCAACTTCTCTGCTTCCTTCCTGATTCTCTAGACCTGTCTTCAGCTCTGTAATGAGAGCCCCAAGGCCTGGTCTTAAACTCTAGGAGAACCCTCCCAGGATGTTTGTCCCTTGCCGATGCCCCAGTTAAATTGAACATCTTTTCATTTTAATGATTAAGAAATGCCATTCACCGGGTTTCAGGCATGTGCTGACTGTCTCTGCAGTACCATATGGAACGTAGGTTCTGAAATATGTCTTTGGTGCACCTGAAGGTCCCTGAGAAAGCTCTCATTCCTTCTTGCTTCCGCGAGAGTGAAGCAGTCTTTCTGGGAAGCATGTGAGCGTTTCTGGCTTGGTCTCAACCCAGGCCTGGGGTGCCGATTATTCTCAGCCTGGTAGGGTGGGGAAGGGCAGAGGGGCGGGGCTGCTGCTCGTCCCTGGGGTTTCTTGTGCTCTTTGTGCTGATGATGGTTGGTTTTCCAGCTTTAGCCCAAGAGTTGGATGAAAATGTGTAAATGGCAATGGAGGTCCTTGAAAACTAGAAGGGTGAGAGGGTGGAGGTGATGGTGATCAACTAGTGGTAAAACAGGAAAGGCCTGAGCAACCTTTTTCCCGCTTGGGTCTTGCTAAAATAACAGAGAATGGGTGGCGGCATGGCTCGACACAATGGTAACTAGCTTTCGCATCTTCTGCCACTTGAGTCCTTTTCATGTTATGTGACTTGTTAATCATATCAGCCCTGTCATATGACATGGATTGACCCCCACCCCTACCCCAAGCTGGTAGATGGAGAGAGTAAGGCCTTGAGAGGTTTAGTAATTAGTCTAAGTTTTATAACCAGTAAGTGTCAGAGCTGAACTCTTAACTGATGTCACTAACCAGATCCACCTCCTTTAAATTTCATATTGCCTCCATTACGCTATATAAGTCATGTACCCTCTCAGGATTTTCTCATCTCTGCAGAAAAATGTTTGGACTGGATCTTTTCTAGGGACCCCTCCCCATGCTAACCTTTTGAGTTTCTGTGGTTTTTGGCCCTCATAGCCAGTCAGTTCACTACATTAGTTAATCATTATGGAATCAGCTTCACATGCACTTATTTTAGTGCCTATTAGTACAAAGTGCCACATGAGCTGCTGCAGGGATGGGGACATTGAGAGCAGTGTCATGGTGAGGGTGTCGCTGTGGACATGGGGGCTCTTTGATCACCAGATATGTGTCTCCTCATGTCTACTGTCTTCTGAACCATCAGAAATTCTTTCCTGAGTAACCTCCAACCCCTTTATTAGAGGGTAGCACAAAACTGGAGGTTATTCTTCCTTTAATAGAGGAGCCAGGAGGTGGTTTGTAGGTTTGAGCATGGTTGACCTCCAGGGTGCTTGCTTCAGAGGTTAGGATCAGGCCCTAAACATTGATAGTCAGTGGCCTCTTCATTTATCCAGATCCGGCTGGAAGCCGTATGTGGCATCTTGCCACATGGCGTTCAGTCTTTCTGTTTGTCTTAAATTAACCTGTGTTGAGACTTCCTCATACTGGAACCCTTCTTTCTTCAGTCTGGATTCAGAGATACTGATCACAGCCTCGTGCTCCTTGCCCACGTTCAGCCTTTCCCTCCCAGAGGACGAGATGACACAGGATGTCACGGGGGTTGGCACCCATTCTCTTAGCCCATTGCTAGTAGCTGCAGGTCGGTTGTTTTCCCCCATGGATTTGGCTCTCTGGGGTGAGTGAGCTCTTCTCACTTAAGTCCTCAAAACAAGGTGTCTCTGGAATTACCTGAGGAGGTAATTACCTGGGAAAGGTGAGCCTGGGAAACTGGCCGTCAAAAGCTTTCTGGGGCCAAGCACAGTGTAGGACACCTATTAGGTGATATGTGTTGACCAACTGATGAGGCAGGCCAGGATGGGGGGGCGCATGGTCAGGCCTGGGGCTCAAGAGAGAGTTAGGGCCTCCTGTTTCTGGGGGTACCTAGGCCCAGCTGAAACTGCTTCAGTACTAGTGGAGAGGCTCAGAGCTGCCAGGGACGGGACCCTGGAAGGAAGCAGTTGTGGCCTGAAGTCTAAGCAGCCATGCCCCAGGGTAGCTGTCTGCTCTCGGCTGGGCATGCTCACCCCTTCCTTGGTCCCTGCACAGGCCTCCTGCAGATGAGCTCCTGCACCGGCTGCTTTGCCAGGACAGTTTTCTAATGGCTGCCTGCCACTTCTCTTTGGGGATTTCTGCTTTGTCTCAGCTTCCCCATTTGAAAGGTGCTGTCATGTAGAGCTCTGTTCATTAGCCATATCCTACCTTCCCAGGCTCTCTGGCCCTCTCTGTATCACAGTGTTTGCATGATGTCCTTTGTCACTGGCATTTTCCCCCAATGCTTTACTATAAAAAATTTCAGAAGTACAGAAAGTTGCAGGAATTGTGTAATGTGCTGTCTAAACCCACCACCTCAATTCTACCATTAACATCTTCCCGTGTTTGCTTTTATCACACCTGTCCATTTATGTATTGCTCAGATACATAAATTATTGGGATGTACTTTAAATTTGTCATTAGCATGCACTGAGCCCTATCTTCTCAATGCACTTGGCTAGGGCTGACCTTTTCTAGAAAAAAGCTGTGTTTGTACTGCCCAGTCTGGATTTTGAGACCCAAGGGGTACCTGGATGCTGCCTGATCAGAACAGGAATGTTCTTGTCTTTGGGGAAGGAGACTCCTGCTCAGGGGTAGCTGAGCAACCAGAGAGCTGGGAACTCAGGGTTGATGTTTCAAGCTCTCTTTTTTTTTCCATAAAGCATTTGTCTCTTCTATAGAAAACCTTCACAAAAGCACCACTGACTTAGTTAATAATCGGCTTCTAAAAATAAGCCCAGTTTTCAGCAGCTTTAGTCAGCGAAGGCAGGTCCTTGGCAACTGCAGTAGAATTGAAAGGTTGGGAGGTGAGTCGCAGGCAGCACTGGGTGAGCCTGACTGTGGTTTGTGCCTCTTAAATCCTGCTCCTCCCCTTGCCCATACTGTAACTCTGCTTGTAGTATAGAAGGAGGCTAAAGGGAGGAGAGCCAGCATTTCTTCCTTGTTAACAGAAATGTTTACTATACCAAGGTACTTCACTGGGCTGCCTTCTGACCTGGCAGTGGAACCTGAGAGCGTTTTCTGCCTTGTTTGCATCACAAATTTGGGCAGAGTTGCTCTGTTCCCTAGCTTTAAGTATACAGTCTTCCCTAATAATTAGGCAAAGTCGTTCAAACAAAGGGTCTGAAATCACATTCAGTTGAAAGCAAAATAGAAATAGCCAGAAACTTTCTGCACTGGAGTCCCTGTGCCTGTCAGTAAGGGAAATTGAGAGGTGCTGTGGCCTTTCTTGGAGCCTGCTGACTTGGGTGTGTTTACCTGGGCTGTGGTGCTGGTCTGATTTGGCCACCAGGGGCTTGTGGCATTGTGAAGGCAGCCAGGCTCAAAGGGTGACTCAGGCACCCGCCTGGGTCACAGCCAGGGTAGGGCTCTCCCGAGGGCTCTTGGAAAATGTGTGTTTACGGAGAAGTTCTCTTTGGCTCTAGATTAATAATTCCCATCTCATAGCACAGTTGAATTTTCGGTTGAATTTTGAAATCTTCCCCTGTGCTCCTTGGTTGTCTGACCCATCGTTAGGTAGTTGTGCCTGGGAGTTTGTTGTGATGAGAAGTCTAACGTATTCAGGCTGTTAGTATGCATATGCCTACACGCCTGCACACCTGCACTGTCTTCTTTTTCATTAACATCCATGATCCGTAGCTGATCTATGATAGAAAGTCATTGGTCCAAACTGTCCTTTCTGTAAGCGTAGAATATTAAGTTGATAATCTGTGGTTAGCATTATTTTAGGTAACTTTAAAAAATGATTTTTATTTACTTATTTTTTTATTTTTGGCTGCCCTGGGTCTTCATTGCCAAGCATGGGCTCACTCTAGTTATGGTGTGTGGGCGTCTCATTGCAGCGGCTTCTCTTATTGCAGAGCATAGGCTCTAGGGCATGTGGGCTTTAGTCGCTGGTGTTCAGGCTTAGTTGCCCTGTAGCATGTGGTGTCTTAGTTCCCTGACCAGGGATTGAACCCATGTCCCCTGCATTGGCAGGCAAATTCTTAACCACTTAGACCACCAGGAAAGTCCCTAGGTAACATTTTTCAAGAGCTCTGTATCCCTGAACGAGTCTTACTTGTTTTCTCACTTCCTTTAGAAAGAAAGCAGTGTTGTAACTTCCTAACAAATTTTGCACAAACTGGATGCTCAGTAAGTATCTGTTAATTGATTTATAGGTTTAATTCTCCACTTTCATAAATGAGGTCAGTTTTTTTTTTTTTACTTTTAAAAGGTAAAACATTTATTTATTGTAGAAAATTTGTAAGTCATAGAAAAGCATAGAGAAGAAACTATTGCACGACAGAAATCCCTGATCTTACTATATAGACTGGAGCATTTTGGTAACATTTTTGATACTCTGATTTTGTGTGAGTATATGCACACTTCAGTTTTATAAAAATGAGATTATGCTGTGTCCTCCTTTTGTTTATTACGTCATGCATTGCTCTCCAACCTTCTGTTTCTTGGCTGCATCATAGAGACTGGGTGGTGTTGGAAGCGGGATCTCTGTGGGAATGTCTCTCTACTTATCCTACCCAGATCTCGCCCTCTTCAAAGGCTCAGGTTCTGTGTCCCCTTGTTGTGAACGCTTCTGCTGGCCGCTTTGTCCAGGGATCGCTCCCTCTGAATACCTGTAGTGATGTCTTTTCTCTTCATTTAACTGTTTGTTCCCTGCCCTGTTTCAGAGGAGGATTCACGGTGCCTCACAACTTTATGATGTGTTCTGTCTTCCCAACCAGAGGGTGTTATTTCCTGTCCTTATAGTTTCTTCATTTGTAGTTCCTCACATATCCCTCTGCCTTATGCAGAGGTGATTAACAGGTGATAGTTGATGATGGTAGCTGCCCAGGGTAGACAGGATACTTTAGAAAATCAGTCTGAGTTTGTAGGAATCATCTCTGCTTCTGGGGTAATTTTATATTGTGACTGATAATTGGCTGCATCCCAGGAGTACTAAGCAATTTAGTGTTTCTCTGCTTATGATCTCGTTGAAATGCCCTGTTCTTGGGAGTCCCCTGGTGATCCAGTGGTTAGAATTCCACTCCTCCACCGTATTCTTTTCTCCCCTTGCTCCTCTCCTTTTGCAGGTATGGAAATCATACTCATTCCTTGAGTAAGATTTCAGCTCAAATGCTATCTTCTGAGTGAAGTCAGAATTCTCCCTTCTTCTCTGGGTGTGTGCAGCACTTTTACTATATACATTTATTCTGTTTCGTTGTGTTTTGTGGAGTGGTATATTCTCCTACTAGTTTATAAATTTATTGAGGACAAAAGCTTGGTCTTTTTTGTATCTTTATCCCCCACAGAACCTCAAACAGTGCATGGTGCTTTGTAGGATTTGTGGAATGAATAATTACTTTCTATGGTATTTTTCTTTGGATTTTGTGAAGTATAATTCGTTAGGATAATACCAAATGCAAGTTGTGACTTACATAATGGTGACAGAATGGCAAACATTTATTGAGAACTTACTGTGGGCTAAATACTATTCCAAGGGCTTTGGATGTATGAGCCTGTTTAATGCTTACAGTAGCCTTATTTAATTATTGTCATTCCCACTGTACAAGTTGAGTAACTTAGTCAGTGTCCACTAGATAGTAAGTGCGAGTTGGGAATGCAGATTCAGATAGTGCGCCTCTAGAGCACTCCTAGGCTCTACTCTGTCAGTTCAGCAGAGTGAACCGCTGAATTAGTAATTTATGGGATGGTTATTCATAGGATTTGAGTTATTAATCATTTGCTAGATCCCACAATGTTTCACATTCATATCTTACTTGATATCTGGAGCACACCAGAGGGTACCCTTCTAGGAAGATCTGTCATGTGTGAGATTGATTTTGGTCCTGAAGTTTAATTCTTGAAAGAGTAGTGAGAAACACTGCACTAAACAGGCTCTGGTATTCTTGTTCTTAGGATGGGGGTTCCTTGGATCAAGTTCTGAAGAAAGCTGGAAGAATTCCTGAACAAATTTTAGGAAAAGTTAGCATTGCTGTGAGTATATTGAGAAGCTTTTCTTCCAACTTCTCTCATTGATAAATAGGAAAGGGACAAGGAGGAAGGTGGGAAGTTGACAAAGGGAGGTTTTCTAAGAAAAGTTAGGTTTTTCACTAGAATTTTCTCTTATCTGGATTCTAGATACAATATCCTCTCCCTTTCACTAAAACTAGCAAAGTAACTTTCTGTATGTTAAAATCTATCTTGAAAAATAGGACAGGGTATCCAAAAGAATTCTCATTTTTGGCATCAGAAAGCTTCTTTTTAGATTGCAGATTAAAAAAATGAATTCAGGCAAAGTGTTTTTTAAAATGTAAGTTGTCTAAACTTGCAATTACCAATTTTGCTTAAAAATCATATGCTATATACCATGTAAAAAGATGGTTTCTTAATAAGACAGATGAAAAAAATCAAAAGAGAGAAGAAAAATAAGGGAAGAAGGCAAATTTGTGTTGTTAGAAGAAGTATTTTCTAGATAATTTTAAAATAGGTTGAATATTTTCTAAACACCACGATTTCAGTTTCCCTCTTTTTACATTTCCTCTCACCTAGGTAATAAAAGGCCTGACATACCTGAGGGAGAAGCATAAGATTATGCACAGAGGTAAGAAATTATTTGCTAGTTGTGATGTTTTGGATTTTAGCTGAAATCTAAAAGTTGTTGCATCCTCTGTTATGTTTTGTTTTAGTATAAAAGGCATTTGCTGGTATTTTTTATTTTTACTACGACTCTTTGTTTAGTTTGTTGTCTGGAGAAGTAAGAACCACCCTCTTTTTGCTTTGTGGTATGCCTGAATATTATGCCAGTATACATATGCCAGCGTATTAAAAAGCAGAGACATTAATTTGCCAACAAAAAGTCCGTCTAGTCAAAGCTATGGTTTTTCCAGTAGTCATGTTTGGATGTGAGAGTTGAACTATAAAGAAAGCTGAGTGCCGAAAAATTGATGCTTTTGAACTGTGGTGTGGGAGAAGACTCTTGAGAGTCTCTTGGACTGCAAGGAGATCCAACCAGTCCATCCTAAAGGAGGTCAGTCCTGAATATTCATCGAAAGGACTGATGCTGAAACTGAAACTCCAGTACTTTGGCCACCTGATGTTAAGAATGGATTCATTTGAAAAGACCCGTTGTTGGGAAAGATTGAAGGCGGGAGAAGGGGATGACAGAGGATGAGATGGTTGGACGGCATCACTGACTCCAGGGACATGAGTTTGAGTAAGCTCCGGGTGTTGGTGATGGACAGAGAGGCCTGGTGTGCTGCAGTCCATGGGGTTGCAAAGAGTCGGACACGACTGAGTGACTGAACTGAACTGTTGCCTGTTACCTGAGACTGTGAAAGACATAGTCACCCAGTACGCACAGACCAGATCCCCAGCTGGAACTTAGTTACCCAGCCCTCAGCGTCCTTGGCTGCCCACTGGACTAGACTGTGCATAGGCCCAAAGCCATGACTGACTGGGTATGAGTTTGACTCTAAAGAAACTCTGGGTTTTATAAAAGTATACATACACTTATCATATAACCGTACCATTCTTAGGTATTCAAGATAAACGAAAACATGTAGATAGACTCATATGCAGATATTTAAAGCAGCTATATTCATAGTAGAAATAACTAAAATATTCTTCAGCAGGCTAAGAGATAAGCAAATTACGGTATATCCATACAATAGAATGTTATTCAGCAATAAAAAGAACAGACTTGACACACATAGTTTTTAAAAATTAATTTATATATGGCTGCTCTAGGTCTTCATTGCTGTTGGGGACTTTCTTCAGTTATGGGGAGCAGGGGCTGCTCTTCGTTGCTGTGCATGGCCTCTCACTATGGTGGCCTCTCTTGCAGAGGAGCACAGGCTCTAGGCATGTGGGCGCAGGAGGTGTGGCACACAGGCTCAGCGGCCCTGAGGAATGTGGGCTCCTCCCAGACCAGGGTCAAACGCATGTCCCCTGCACTGGCAGGCAGGTTCTTACCTTGCATCTTGTCTTATTCTTATTTCGCTGTACCACCAGAGAAATCTGACACATGTAGTTTTTTTTTTTTTAAACTTTACATAATTGTATTAGTTTTGCCAAATATCAAAATGAATCTGCCACAGGTATACATGTGTTCCCCATCCTGAACCCTCCTCCCTCCTCCCACCCAATATACACATGTAGTTTTGATGACCATCAAAAACACTTAATGTTAGATGGAAGAAGCCTGACACAAAATAGTATAGACTATTTCCATGTATGTAAAATTATAGAGAAAACACAGATCTTTAGGGACTGAAAGTAGATTGGTGGTTGCCTGAGGGCTTTCGGAGAGATTAACATCAGTGAGGCCTTAGGAAATTCTCTAGGGGTGTTGAAGTATTATATCTAGATTGTGGTGGTAGATATGTGGGTATATGCATTTATCAAAAGTTAGACTTTCTGATAAAGTGGTTGCATTTTATAGTATATGTGTGTGTGCTAAGTCGATTCAGTTGTGTCTGACACTGCGATCCTGTGGACTGTAGCTTGCCTGGTTTCTTTGTCCATGGGATTCTCCAGGCAAGAATACTAGAGTGGGTTGCCGTTTCCTCCTCCAGGGGATCTTCTGTCAAACCCACATCTCTTCCGTCTCCTGCACTGGCAGGAGAGTTCCTTACCACTAGCGCCACCTGGGAAACACTTAATAGTATATAAAGCCCTTTATGTCTTAATGAAGTTTATTTTTTAAAAAAAAGATGAAGAAGCCAGAGGAAAGACAAATGGAAAACATAGTTCTCTGGTCATGTCCCTTTAGCTACAATGTGCCTTAGCACAGGTCTAGGAGGGGATGGCAGAGGAAGAGAGGAGTGGACTGGTGGGATTTACTGCCCAGCTTACGAATCATTCTGTATTCCCAGTGTTAGTCACTCAGTCGAATCTGACTCTTAGTGACCCCATGGACTGTAGCCTTTTGGCTCCTCTGTCCATGGAATTCTCCAGGCAAGAATACTGGAGTGGGTTGCCATTTCCTTCAGGGGATCTTCCTGACCCAGGGGTTGAAACTGGGTCTCCTGCATTGCAGGCAGATTCTTTACCATCTGAGCCACTAGGGAAGCTCTATGTACTGTGCTGCTGCTGTTGCTGAGTCGCTTCAGTTGTGTCCAACTCTGTGCAACCCCATAGATGGCAGCCCACCAGACTCCCCCGTCTCTGGGATTCTCCAGGCAAGAACACTGGAGTGGGTTGCCATTTCCTTCTCCAATGCATGAAAGTGAAAAATGAAAGTGAAGTCGCTCAGTCGTGTCCAACTCTTTGCGACCCCATGGACTGCAGCCTACCAGCCTCCTCCATCCATGGGATTTTCCAGGCAAGAGTACTGGAGTGGGGTACCATTGCCTTCTCCAGTATGTACTATAATACATTCTAAATTTTAGAATAAGTGTTTTTTTTTTTAATTAAAAATTTAAAATGTACAATATATATAACATAAAATTGATCATTTTTACCATCTCACAATGTACAGTTCAAGTAGAATAAAAAAATAAATAAAATGTACAGTTCAGTGATATTAAGTACATTCACATTGTTATGCAACCACCACTGTCAGTATTCTTAAGATGTCAGATTTGCTTTACTGGATTTGTAGTTTCAAACACATCCCATTAAAAATCCCAGTAGCCTTTGTAGAGTTGATAAATTGTATCTAAAATTTAAATGTAAATGCAAAGGACCTAGAATAGCCAAAACAACCTTAAAAAGGTAAAACATAGTTGGGAGACTAAGACTACTGGACTTTAAGGTTTATTATAAAGCTACAGTAGTCAGAGTGTTTGTATTGGTGTGAAGCTAAGCATAATAGATCAAATAGAACAGAATGAAGAGTTCAGAAACAGATGCACACATACATAGTCAGTTGAGTTTTGACAAAGTAGTTCAATAGAGGAAGAAGAATTTTTCAACAAATGATGCTGAACAATTGGATATCCATATGCACAAAAATGAACGTCTATCATTTCCTCACACCATATACAATAATTAGCTCTCAGTGGATCATAGGTCTAACTGTATGGGTTAAAAGTCTAAAACTTCTAAAAGAAGACACAGAAGACTATTTTAGTGACCTCTGTTTTAGCAGAGAGTTTTAAAATGGGACACAGGGGCTTCCCTGGTTGTCCAGTGGTTGAGAGTCTGTCTACCAATGCAGGGGACACGAGTTCAATCCCTGATCTGGGAAGAGCCCACATGCCACTGGGAAACTAAGCCATGCCCCACAACTACTGAGCCTTCGTGCTGCAAGTACTGAAGCCCACGCACCCAGGGCCTGTGCTCCGGAACAAGAGAAGCCGCCACAACGAGAAGCCCGAGAACCCCAACAAAAAGTAACCTGTGCTCATCGAAATTAGAGAAAGCCCATACACAGCAACGAAGACCCAGTGCAGCCAAAAATGAATGAACGAATAAACAAATTTTAAAAGAGAAAATGGGACACAGAAAGCACCAACTGTAAGGCAAAAATCAATAAATTGTGCTTCATCTAAATTAATAACATTTGATTTTCAAAAGATGCTGTGACAAAAATGAAAAGGCAAGCCACAGACTAAGAGAAAATATGGGCAAAATATATATCCATCAAAGGACTTTATTGAGAATATTTAAAGACCTCTTAAAACCTAATAAAAAGATAAACAATGCAATTTAAAAAAGGTGGGTAGGGTCTTCCTTGGTGTTCCAGCGGCTAAGACTCTGCAGTCTCAATGCAAACTCCCAGGTTTGATCCCTGGTCAGGAAACTAGATCCCACATGTCACATCTAAGACCTGGCACAGCCAAATAAGTAAATAAAATAAGTGTTTTAAAAATGGGTAAAAGATTTGAAGAGTCACTTTACAAAAGAAGATATATGAATGGCAAATAAGCAAATGAGAAGATATTTAACATCATTAGTCATGAAGGAAATGTAAGTTACAGCCACAATGAGTTACTGCTACACACCGACTAGAATGTCTGTAGAGACTATGTTATTCAGGATGTGGAGCAATTGAAACTCTCAGTCACTGCTGATAGGAATCTGAAATGGTGCAGTTTATCAGTGTTTTAAAGTATGAAGCATGTATCTATGATATATTCAATGAATTCATTCCTAGAATTTTCCCTAAAGAAAAAAAGAAAGCATAGGTTCAATAAGGCCCTTCTACCTGGATGCTCATAATAGTTTTATTTGTAATAGCCAAAAGTAGAGACAACCCAAATGTCCATCAGCAGTTGAACGCATAAACAGATTGTGGTATATCCATACAATAGTATACTGCTTAGCAATAAGAAGAATAAAGCATAGAAAAGTTCAGCAGTATGGAAGAATCTTAAAAGAGTATGCTAAGTGAAAGTCAGACAAAAAAGAGCTTTGTTACATGCTGTGTGAATCTATTACATAATTCTAGAAATTGCAGACTAATCCGTAGCGACAAAATACGCATCAGTGCTTGCCTGGTGAATGAAGGAAGGGGTGGAAGGGAAGAATTACAAAGGAGTGTGAGAAAATTGGGGGGAGGGTAAGAGATGTGTTTATAATCATGATTGTGGGCATGGTCATATATACACTCATCAAGTGATACACTTTAACTATCAATACATGGAGTTTATTGTATGAAAATTATATACCAATTGGGACTTCCCTTTTGGTCCAGTGGCTAAAACTTCATGCTCCCAATGCAGGCGGCCCAGGTTTGATCCCAAGTCAGGTAACTAGATCCCACGTGCCACAACTGAAGATCCTGCATGCCACAACTAAATAAGTAATTTTTGTTTTAAAAAAGGGTAAAATTATATATCGGTAAAGCTGTAAAACAAACAAACAAAAAATAGTCAAGTTGCTGAAAACTATCTCTTTATCAAGAGAGATATAAAGAGAGATTCTTAAACACAGCCAGGGAAAGGGACAATTACTTTGGAAACAGTTTGCTAGTTTTTAAAAAAAAAAAATTAAACCATTTACTCCATTTCTCAGTATTGACCTAAGAAAAATGAAAACGTTTGTTTGCACAGAGACTTGGGCACACATGTTCATAAGCATCTTTATTAATGATAGTACCAAGCTAAACAACCAAAATATTTATCACCAGATGAGCAAGTAAACAAATTCTGACATATTCAAACAACGGAAGACAGCTCAACAATAAAAGCGAGCAAATTGCTGATACACGCAACTTGGACAAATCTCAAAAACATCATGATGAGTGAAAGGGGCCTTATAGAAGAGTCCATCCTGCATGGTTCTACTAGAACATCAGAATTAATCCGTGGTAACACAGGTTGCCTGAGGGTCTAAGGGGCTAGAGTGAGGGTGAACTTCAAAGGGGCATGAGAGACAGTGAAGCTGGGCCAGGAACCCACATCTTCTGTTTTTAATACAGTCCTAAGTCTAGTCCTGGTGTTCTCTGTCATGTGGCTTCTCTGTGCCATGCTCTGCATTGTTGGAGGAACACTCACTCTATTTCCCTTCCGAAGAGAGGAAGGTTTCAGCTTGTTCCTGGAATAATCAGCTTGCTTTCCCCTTCCTCCTGGTGCTGCCCTCACTTTCCCAGCAATTTCTTTTCTGGCTCCACCATTTATTGCTTTTTGGCATAAAGAGCTGCTTTGTGAGCCAGGCGGGATTCCGGACAGATGTCTTCATGGAGAGCTCACTCCTTGCCCAGCCGACGAGGAGGAGTCACTAGAAGGACTTCTGCTCTGGTGAGCAGAGTGTGTATGCAGGCAGCCGGGCCTGGCCGCTCTGCATTTCAGACTCGTGTTGTTTGTGGGTCTTGTCCAGAAAGAATCCTGAAAGAATTCACTGTAAGGCCAACCTGGAAATGGACCTCCTCTTGCACAACTTGATTCCTTATCAGGAAGCACGATGAGTGGACGATTCCTGGAAGCTGAATTAGAGTGAGAATGAGAGAGTCTCTCTGCCTCTATCTTTAGGCTTTCTCACTGCTAGTAAGTTCAGTAAGTTCCTCTTCTGCTTTACATGTATTCTTTTGCACTGAAATTTAAGCTCCGTTTCTTCTCATTCTGTCCTTGAGGAAAAATGGGGAAGATTAAAAAGGCTTTTTGTTTGCCTCACATTAAAAAAAAATTCTTTACTTTTTTTTTTTTTTAAATCTCTGGTGTAATTTTTTTTCTTTTTAAGAAAAATGTTGGCTTTACCACTAGTGTACCTGGGAGGCCCCAGAAAAGTGTAGATAGGCCTTCAAAAACCTGAACCCCAGACTGTGTTGGGGCCGGGACCAGGAAGGACTGCTCTGGTCTGGGAGCCTGGGTCACTCAGGCAGAAAAGCAGCAGCCTGAGTCCACGGCTCCCACAGGGTGCCTGCTGCTGGGCCAGTTGGCCCTTCTTAGCCTCACTGGGGGTGCGCTGCCGGCTCAGTCACCCCCCAGAGGGGTCCGCCGTCACTGACTCTGACGCACACGCTGCCACAACTGTCAGGCAGGCATCAAGCGGCCCTCCCTACTGAATGTGGGGTACGGGCTGGCACATCCATGTGCAGGATTTTTTTTTTTTTTGGGGGGCCACGCCACACAGCATGTGGGATCTTAGTTCCCTGCCCAGGGATTGAACCCTCTCCCTGGGCAGTGAAAGCACAGAGAGAGCATTAAGCCCTGGGCCGCCAGAGAAGCCCCCAACATTGTTAGGTTGAAGGTGATTTCTAGGTGTGCCTTGCTCTAAGTAAAAACTACGGTACAAAAGTAACTTACAGCACAAGTTGTTCTGGGGGCACTTTTGCTTTTTAAAACATTGGCTGGAAGATTTGTCAAATATAATTTCTCACAGAATCTTCAGGAAGGCAAGCAAAAATTTTATCACTTTGATTCAGACTTCTCTTTTAGGGGGTGGGAATATGCCGGTGATAAAAACTTAGGCATACCTGCACTTCCAAATTACTTTTTAAGTGAGAGGAAGTATAGTAATGGTGTTTGGGTGAACAACTGTTTTCACCTACTGCTGAGGCCCTGTTTTTGCAGCTAGGTCGTGGCCTCTTGAAAGTTTCAGTTTTCTTTCTCGGAGTGGGTGTATGTGTCCTGGACCTAGTGAGCTGCACTGCCCTGGGTGTGCCTGGGGCTGGCTTTCCTGTGTTTCTGGATGGGAACCTAGATATCAGCAGATGCTCACCCTCATTCCTGAAGTGCTTGGTCTCTGCTATCGTGGAACGGGACTTCTTAGGTAGGACAAGTACAACCAATACTCCCCAAGTCTGAAGTCCTGGCCAGCTGTCTGGATTTCATCCACAGTGACGTGGCCCACTGTGATTTGTCTGCGTGTTGGGCAGACATTGTATTCTGTTTGCCTGAGTGTTCAAAGGGAGCAGGAGTCTGTGTGGTTCGGCCTGGTGTGTGTGGTTTATGGGTGGTTAATAAGGAGGTGGGGATTGGATCTGTGGTTCCTCTGGGAGTGTACCTTTTCTCTGAACTCTTTGGGTGACAGTCTTGTGTCGGTGCATGCACGTATTCCTCCATGTTTACTTGCCCCTGTAGGCACTTCCAAGAAGAGCAATTTGTATTGTAAAATATTCATTGGACACCTACCAAATGCAAGGGACTGGGTGAACCGCTGAGGAGGGCAGAAGATGGCTTGTAAGTGACTCGT
This sequence comes from Bos mutus, assembly GCF_027580195.1. Classification (NCBI taxonomy): domain Eukaryota; kingdom Metazoa; phylum Chordata; class Mammalia; order Artiodactyla; family Bovidae; genus Bos; species Bos mutus. The sequence goes on from NC_091626.1 coordinate 12,860,785, forward strand.
GTCCTCTGGGGGCTTAGTGTCTGACGGGGAAGAGTCATGTCTGTGAGTGCTCCCAGTGGGCGGCGGAACACAGCCAGCACCGTTGCTTTGTGCGTGGATCACCCCACCACCAACTGTCAAATAGAATCTGATGTGATGTAATTAGTCGGGATTCTTTGACAGTATTAGAAACCTAACTCAAGATTATTTGATCAAAAGAGGGAACTTATTGGCTGGAGTTACCAGGAGGTCCGAAGGCAGGGATGGGTGTGGAGTTGAAATGATAGTCACAGGACTTTGGTTGCCGCTTGGCTTGACTTCTCCTTCTGTGCCTGGGCTTCCTTTTCAGTCAGGTTCTCAGCCCTGGGGCCACAGGGACCTCACTAGCCCAACACTTCTGGTCCTTAGTGCTCCATGTCCCTGAGGAAGCTCTGCCTCATTCAAGCACTGACCTCAGCATCTAGGTCAGCGCTTGAATCATTGGTCGGCTCTGCCTGGAGAGCCCCTCGAGTCCTGGGCCACTTCTTATGTCCAGGAGACTAGCTTATGAACGTGTCTTGGGGCAGGATAGATGGGGCCTCTTCATTGGCACCCCAGCAGGAACACACACTGTTGTGGGGGAATATATCCCAAATGAAAAAGAGGAGTTCTGTAACTAGAAGATGGGAGGAACAGATTCTGAAAGCAAAAAAGGGTGAAAAGAGTTGTTCCACTGTAAATAATATTAAGCATTGGGTCAGCAAGACAGAAAACTGCTAACACAGGATCAAAACAATAATTAAGCATTGAAGGCAGGGGTGGGCAGATTGGCAGCTCGCAGCCTGCTGCCTGTTTTTGTATGGCCTGCAAACTAAGATTTGTTTTTCAGAATTTTGTGACATGTGATCATTGTGTGAAATTCAAATTTCAGTGTCCATGAAGACATTTTACTGGAACACAGCCCAGCTTACGTGTTGTCTGTGGCTGCTTTTGTACTGTAATGGCAGAGCTGAATAGTTGCTTGTGAAAGAGATTGTGTGGCCCTCAAAGCCTTAAAATATTTGCTCTCTGGTCCTTTGACAGTAAAAGCTTCCTGACCACTGAGTTAAGGGGAAGAGGAATCCCTCAGCTGAGGAAGCTTTAGAATTGAAGCACGGAAGTCAGCTGTAAGATGATTAAGTTCTTCACTGAAAACAGGGTGTATGGCTTGGGGAGGAGACCCTAGCGCTCTGAGAGGGGTTAGTTAACTCCACTGGTTTCTGTGTAGCCTTTCTACTTACGGTGGCAGGAAGTCAGAGATCCAGTTCATCCGAAGCTGACCTAAGTGGTTAGCCTATGAGTTAAGGGGTGTGTGTGTGGGATGGGGGGCTCAGGGCTCGCATACAGCTGTGTTTCATGCTATTGAAAGCAGTGACTTGCATCACCAGCCCATCAAGCTGCTTAGCCCTCTCTCATTGTCAAGATCTTGTTCTGATTAAGACCCTGAAGAAAGATTATAGGATTTAGACCAATGCAGAGTTCATACTGTGGAGCCCGTGAATAATGTCTGCTTTGGAGTTGCTGGCCAGTGAAGATCAATAGATGCTGATAACAGAGTTAAATTAAGCCTCAGCTGGGTTTTCTTTTCCTTCTGTCAGATGGAGCAGCATGTAACCTGCCTGATCTTTATACCCAGTAGCTGGGGCTTAGATTTTTGAGGGAACGCCCAGCCAGATTGTGATTAGAGTCAGCTGTGAGGTTCTCTGCAGCGCATTAGAGTCGCTTATACCTTGGGGCCCTCCTGCTCAGAGTACCCTCCCAGAGAGTTCCTTATTGCCCAGGATAAAGCATTCTGTGAAAACAGGGAGCTCTCGAGTCAGGATGAGATTTCAGCATTCTACAGAGACAGAGAGTGGTTTTGGACCCTAGCCCTGGGGATAGTGGAGAGTCTTCAAGTTACCTCAAGGGACCCCAGCAGCAGCCTCAGAGGAACAGGGTTCTCACAGCCATCAGGATTTCAACCTCTGAAGTCCTCCTCTTACTCCAGTCAGACTTGCTGTTGGCACCGACAATCAAGATTTTAAGTGGCCCAAGTTTGTTGTTGTACAAGCTGTTGGTGGCAGATTCACATATAACGGGTTTCTGAGTGGCTGCTTCTGTGACCCCTGCAAGGCACTGTCATCCCTGCCAGAGTTTTCCTGGCATCTTGCCAGGCTTCCCGAGGCCCGTGAGGGTGGCCCTGCAGCTGCGCACAGCGCTATGTCCTGAGCACAGTCCCCGCCCGTGTGTGGCAGGGGGATGCCAGCAGAGCCTCAACCCGTGGGCGGCTCATGGTGTCCGGGGGGCACCCTGGCTGCACCTCAGCTTCCTCTGCCTGCCAGGCTCATCTCCCGCCAGGTGGCGACAGCCTCAAGGGGGCAGTTAGCTTACAGGAGAACCGATCCCTTTGGACTGTGTCTGGACCCCCCCACCTTGCAGATGGAAAGAAACACAGTGGCTGATTAGTAGCTGGAATCCAGCATGTGGTCTCTGGTTCGAAATGTGAGTCACGTTCTCTAGAATTACCTCAGTGCTAGACCCACAGCGATGGATTATGTCTCCAGACGAGTTTGTTTCTTAGCATCTCAAGTGAGGCAGATGGGCCGTTGGAGGAGGAAAGTGCTTCCTCAGATCCCTTTAGGGAAGCATCGTGGAGGAGGTGGTATTTGGGCTGAGCTTGGAAACATGGGGAGAAGTTACGCAGGTTGCAGTGTTAGCACGAGGGATTCTAGGTAGGGAAACACATGAATCACGATGACACAGCGGCCAGGAAACACAGATAATGTCCTTGCAGGAAACAGCAAGTCATTTAGAATATTTAGAATGAAGGATTCCTGGTGGTAAGTGGTGGGAGTTAAGTGAGAATTAGTTGAAGCAGTTGAGGAGGGTCGTCCCCGCTGTGTGCAGGGACTGGATTTTTATCCTGGGCAGTGGGGAGCTGAGGGGTGCTCCTGCACAGGGAAGGGAGGCAAGCTGTCCTTGGAGGAAGAGGCCTCTGGCTGCTGCAGCTCAGGTGACAGGGAGGGGAGCGAGGTCAGCGAGGAGGCTGCCACCATGGTTCTAGAAGAAGGTGGGTCTGAGTCACCGTAGTCATTGAGTGAAGGGCGAGGAGGACACAGGCTGGGAGAGATGACCCTGGAAAGCCTCTGAGAGCAGAGGCTGGGTGTGGGAGGAGGGGGGTGGGGTGGGCACAGGAAGGAAGCCCCTAGCTTTGCCCTGGGCGCTCCCTAAGGCGGGGGGGGAGGGGACCCCGAGGCTGGGCCTGTTCCCTTTAGGAAAAACCAGGCTGAGAGGCGATCCCCGCAGAGCTGTGTCCTGCTCCTTCTCATGATAAAGCCCTGTTTCTAGGGACGTCAGGGCCAGGGCACTGCTGCTCTCCTCAGGTGCAGATGGCTTCCTGAGGAGTCTGTGGGCCCAGGAGAGCTGGTCTACCTTGCAAGTTTAGTGACCAAAGAAGGGGTAGCTTTTATTAACCAGTACCTTAGCAAGGTAGAAGCCACTTTGCTCACTGTGCCCAGCGCTCCAGTGACAGTGGAAAATCCAGTGGAGAATCTCAGCTAGAGGGCGGGAACCAACATTAGGCTTAACAGCACCAGATTCATTAGAAACAGAGTGGTCTTTTCTTTTTCCACCAAGAAAAAGTCTTGGTTGAAACAAGGCTGGCAATGAGTAGATAATTGTTGACGCTGATGTTGGTACATGTTTATACTCCACTTTTGTGAATGTTTGGATTTTTAAGAGGGAAAAATGGAAAGAAGGAGGCAAAAGTACTGCTGTGACAAGTGGCATACATGATAAGAGCTTCCAGGAGAAGGCAGCCTTGTGGGTGTGCAGTGGTCAGGTGAGGCTTCCCAGGGCAGGTGGGAGCCTCTCGGAGGATTTTTTTTTTTTACATGTAACAGAAACTGGGCTTCCCTGGTGGTCCAGTGGTTGAGAATCTGCCTGTAAGTGTATGTTACACGGTTCAGTCCCTGGTCTAGGAGGATCCCATGTGCTGTGGAGCAGCTGGGCCTGTGCTCTAGAGCCTGGGTGCCACAGCTCTGAAGGCCATGCACTCTAGAGCGTGTGCTCTGCAGCAGGAGAAGCCACCACAGTGTGAAACTGATGCAGTGCACCCTGCTCGCCACAACTAGAGAAAGCCCGTGCACAGCAGCGAAGACCCAGCACGGCCAGTCAGCCGAAAACAAACAGGTAACAGAAACCAACTTGAGTCAGTGTAAACAGAAGAGAGGACTTCCTTGTAAGGGGCTGGGGGACTTCCCTGAGCATTGGCAACAGCCCAGATGTTGCCAGTGCTCAGGAAGGGTCAGGACAGGGGTGGAAGACAAGTGGGATCCCGAGCAGCTTCTGTCCACTTTTGGCTGCCTTGTCTTGCATGGTCTGCAGCTTGGCTTTCTCTGCTACTTTGTCCAGGGGCAGGAGGAAGGGCCTGCCACCCCACCCCAGCTCCTCCCACCTCCACCCCAGTAAGCATCAAATCTGTTCAGACACAGTGCAGGCCCAACCCCACCCTCTTAGCCCCACTGCCAAGTCCCTGAGTATCCTAGCAGAACTCACCTGGTGCAGATAGTCTGTGGCGCTCCCTGCTATAGGGAAGGGAGGTAATCAACAGGACACTTTTGGGTCACCTTCTCCTTCCTTCCCTCCAACAAACAAAAAAGACTAGAAGGATGGTAGGTCATATAAATACAGAGGGTATCTGGATTAGAGACCAGCCAGAGCAAATGATTCAGACAGAAACATTCAGGGACTCCTGGGGAACAGCATGGATCCTCTTGGCACTGACAGTGGTTGGGGAGGTGGGGTGGGTGGGGACATAGGTAGGAGCCAGACCGAACAGGATCTGATTGTTTATATTGCTTGTGTTTTTTTCTCAAACAAATGTTAGCTTTTATTCCCCGGCCCCAAGCTTCAGACTTAGATGACAAATAACAAGCTTCAGAGCTGTTGAAATCTAAATTCTATTTCTCATATGTAGTTCTTCTTACTTATGGAGTCCTTAGTACCTGCCATCAAGGAGGAATTACTGCTCTCACCTGACAGCCAAGGAATCCGGCTACAGGAGGCTCGTGATTTTGGCTGGGCTCACACAGCCTATGCTGGTAGAGCTAGGATTCAAATCCAGATCTGCCTGACTCCAAAGCTGGTGCTCCCATTTCCATACCACAGTACATGCCTACTTATGGTAATTTTTGACGCCAGTTGATAGTAAGAGTCAGTGGATGTTACGATTTTTGGTTGTTAATGAACACAGATTAGCTCAAGCAGTAAAAGAGGTTGTTTGTTTGTTTGGCTTAGCCAACCAAACCCCAGGAAGAGTAAGAATGTAGCCTGGCCTTAGGGAAGATTGTGTCCAGGGACTCAAATGCCATTAGCTGTTATACTTCAGTTAAGATGTGCGGTCGGTTCTCTATACCTGCGTATACCTTGGATTCAGCCAACCTACAAATGGAAAATATTTGGGAAAAAGTTCCCCAAAGCAAAATTTGATTTACATTGCATTTTCATTGTGTTTGTAACTGTTTACATTGTATTAAGTATTATAATCTAGAAGTGATCCGCAAATCAATCAATGTAATACACCACATTAACAAATTGAAAAATAAAAACCATATGATTATCTCAATAGATGCAGAGAAAGCCTTTGACAAAATTCAACACCCATTTATGATAAAAACTCTCCAGAAAGCAGGAATAGAAGGAACATACCTTAACATAATAAAAGCTATATATGACAAACCCACAGCAAACATTATCCTCAATGGTGAAAAATTGAAAGCACTTCCTCTAAAGTCAGGAACAAGACAAGGGTGCCCACTTTCACCATTACTATTCAACATAGTTTTGGAAGTTTTGGCCACAGCAATCAGAGCAGAAAAAGAAATAAAAGGAATCCAAATTGGAAAAGAAGAAGTAAAACTCTCACTATTTGCAGATGACATGATCCTCTACATAGAAAACCCTAAAGACTCCACCAGAAAATTACTAGAACTAATCAATGACTATAGCAAAGTTGCAGGATATAAAATCAACACACAGAAATCCCTTGCATTCCTATACACTAATAATGAGAAAACAGAAAGAGAAATTAAGGAAACAATTCCATTCACCATTGCAACGGAAAGAATAAAATACTTAGGAATATATCTACCTAAAGAAACTAAAGACCTATATATAGAAAACTATAAAACACTGGTGAAAGAAATCAAAGAGGACACTAATAGATGGAGAAATATACCATGTTCATGGATTGGAAGAATCAATATAGTGAAAATGAGTATACTACCCAAAGCAATTTATAGATTCAATGCAATCCCTATAATCTAGAAGTGATTTAAAGTATACAAGAGGATGTGTGTAGGTGCAAATGTGCAAATACTCCATCATTTTATATAAGGGTCTTGAGCATCTGCAGATTTTGGTATCCATGGAGGTGGGGGTTGGGGGTGGGGTGGGGTGGTGTCCTGGAACCTGTTAATTCTCGCTCATTTGTTTCTCTTCCCAAGTTGGCTATTTTCTCTCAGGCCAGCTGTCTCTACCACATGGGAACCATTGCCTCTGGCTTTAGTCTCATTATCAGGGAGGCAAGAGCTTTTCCCAGCCTCTGACAGAAAATCCCGAAGAACGCTCTAATTGAACTAATACTGGTCTTGTACCCAGAACCTGCCGGGTCACCAGGAGGTTGGTGGCCCAGCCTGCATCAGGGGCCTGCCTTGTGGCGTGGGGACAGAGGTCTGATGGTCAGTCTCCATCCGAAGCAGCTGGCTGGAGTCAGGGAGGCACACTTTTCCCAAAGTTAGTGTATGTGTTGGGGTGGGTCCTTCTCTTCTCAGGAGACAACACACGGAATGCCAGCTCCATTTAGCTTAGGTTTGTCCTCACCTGGCAAACAGACTGTCCTCGGTGTTTTCCTTCAGGGCCTGTCTCAGGCTAAGCTAGGAATGGCTGATGAGTGACCTGGACTTTACTAGTGAATCATGCTGACTGTGACCCAGGCATCAAGGGTAATGCGTTACTTGGGTGCAGCTTGGGTCCCCATAACTATGGTGATATTAGAAATTCTCTCCCACTTCCCATTTAAAACTGAACAGATTTCCAGTCTAACTCTGCCCTTCCTTTTGGCATCTTTTTTTCCCCTCTTTCCTCCTGCTGAGCAAAATTAACTTTCAGCAGGTCAAACCAGGTTTTTTGCTGATTCCTCTTTCTTGAAGTACAGATGATAATGTCCAAGTAGCCAGCATTATTTTCCTGTCCACCGGTGGTGGTTGATTGGCTTTGTGATAGATTGCATATCTGCTTGTCTTCGGAGGTCACTTAATCTGGAAGGCAAACTATACTGCTCTAAGGCAGTATATTTTTTTGGCCATGCCATGAAGCATGTGGGATCTTAATTTCCCAACCAGGGGTCAAACCTGTGTCCCCTGCATTGGAAGCATGATGGAGTCTTAACCACTAGACTGCCAGTGAAGTCCCTACCTAAAGCAGGTTCTTTTAATGGGAAGGTTACTCTGTGGTCTTTAGCAAGTGGCTTCTACTTGAACCTTAATTTTCATATCTATAATATGGGGCTGCTCTGCCATATGTTATTATGGGGTTATTTGGAATGAGGGATCAGGGAGTCCAGGATCCATAAACTCATGCCTTGACTACTCCCTTTCCCCCTTTTTCTTTCTCTCTCTCTCTCCCTTCTCTCCCTCTCTCTCTGGTTTAACCCGTTTACCTTCTGTTGAGGCTATTATTACTATCTGATTTCAGATTCTGACCATTTCTTGGAATGGCGTGTGCTGATGAAAACCAAATCATGGCTTAATGCGACATCATCTTGTGTTAATTGTCAGCATTTGCGTGCCTTTTGGGTCAGGGATGAGCACTGCATTTGCAGAGAGGGGCACACAAAGGTAAAGAATGAAAGCAATTCAGAACTAATAAATCATGGGAGGGAAGTAAAAATTAAAATGCAGTTGCTGGACTTGGTTGCAAAACTCTTGAAAGCAGAGAGATAAAAATAGCTGCTGGTTAGGACCTGGCACACGTGCTCCAATGGCTTATTGTGTGAACTCACTTGTTAATCATGAGGCTCTAGTTCCCACTGTCAGCACGTCTCCTGCAGTTAAACTTGCCCAGGAGGGTAATGAGCTGAAGCTGAGAAGGAAGTGCTTGCTCACTAACCCAGAGCACAGAATTATAATTTCTCACAATCAAACTTTAAGGATTTCAACCTACCCCAAGTCAGCTCCTGTTCCCAGATAAAGCTTGTTTTATTGGTTACCCCCTTGACAGGTAAACTCTTGGACTCTGGGCCTCGGTGTTTCTTTTCTGTTCAGTTCAGTTGCTCAGTTGTGTCTGAATCTTTGTGACCCCATAAATTGCAGCACACCATGCCTCCCTATCCATCACCATCTCCGGGAATTCACCCAAACCCATGTCCATTGAGTCAGTGATGCCATCCAACCATCTCATCCTCTGTCGTCCCCTTCTCCTGCCCTCTATCTTTCCCAGCATCAGGGTCTTTTCAAATGAGTCAGCTCTTCACATCAGGTGGCCAAAGTATTGGAGTTTCAGCTTCAACATCAATCCTTCCAATGAATACCCAGGACTGATCTCCTTTAGGATGGACTGGTTGGGTCTCCTTGCAGTCCAAGGGACTCTTAAGAGTCTTCTCCAACACTACAGTTCAAAAGCATCAATTCTTCGGCACTCAGCTTTCTTTATAGTCCAACTTTCACATCCATACATGACCACTGGAAAAACCATAGCCTTGACTACACAGACCTTTGTTGGCAAAGTAATGTCTCTGCTTTTCAGTATGCTGTCTAGGTTGGTCATAACTTTCCTTCCAAGGAGTAAGCGTCTTTTAATTTCATGGCTGCAGTGTGCACAGGGGTTAATAATGCTTACTTCACAGCACGGTTGTGAGGGTTAAAGATGACAGTGTATTTAAAAGGCCTGGCATAGTAGGTGTTCAGTGAACCAGAGCTGTTATGATGTCTTCCTATGTTGGCTGGTTCTTATTTCTTGAGTTCCGTCTCCTGTGGTGGTGGCAGCCTGAACAGGGACTGGTCCTTTCTAATCACAGCTCAGTGCAGGCACTTTATTAGTGTTTATAAAGAATAAACAAGTGAATTCTTTAATCCACAGAGGGGTAGAAAATGCTCAGAAGTCAAGTTGAAGTCATGTGCTTATGGGGGGGAAATCAAGAAGCTTTGAACAGTGGTTATTTCTGGTGCAGAAAATATCAGAAAAGAAAATTCTTTCTTCCACTTAGTTTTTTCATAACACCTTATTCGTTTATGAAGAAGAGGGGTTTATCCTTTTTCATTGTTGCAGAGGCTGGGCAGGATCTGGGTTTCAGACCTTAGCATCTTATAGGTTTCCTAGGGAAGCTTGTCAGCTTGGGAGCTTAGAGGCTAGTGGATACTTCCTGTGAAATGCAGCATGGCCCATCATCTTCTGGGGCTCCTTCCAGCTTCACTCTCCTGATATTGGAGGGTTGGAAAGAGAACCCAAGGCCTGGAGAGGCCTCGGGAAGTAGAGAGGGACCACCTGGGCCTGTAACATGAACAGTGTTTGAGGCGGCTGCAAGGGAAGATGAGGGAAGAAGCCTGACTAAAACCTCCCCGGGCTCCAGAGCAGGGCAGTATTCCACGCTGGGAAAGGCCCTCAGAAGAACCAGGCTTCTACCAGAGGAAGAAGTGAGAGGGCAGGTGGGAAAGGAGGATGTTTTAGGTGCAGGGATCAGTTAGGCAGGCGAGCCGGACATGGAGATGTGCTGCGGCAAGAAGGTGGAGAAGTGAGCAGGACAGTGGGCTTGGAAGTGCAGGCCGAGGGGCCTGGCCTGTGCTGGGAGGCAGATGGGAGCCGCTGCAGGCTGTGTGCAGGGGCGGTCTCACTGGAGGCGCGCCGGTAGGTACTGTGTAAGACCGGCTGGAAGAGGAAGCTGCTGGGGACGGGAGCAGAGGAAGGAGGGGCGGGGACTGTGGGAAGCAAATCCAGGAGGCTGCTAGTGGGAGGAAACAGCCTCTCAGGCCTTATCTGACCTCTTTTCTGCCCCAGAAAAGAGCCTGACTTCGCTGGGGTGCCGGGGAGGACCATGTGCTCCAGCCACATGTGCTGGAGTGGAAGAAGTTAGGATGTCTCCAAACAGCTTCTTGTCAGGCCTTCAGGGTCACCTTGAGGGGCCGTGTGTGTGCATTTGGCTTCCAGGATGAATGTGGTCCAAGCAGGGAAACACCGTCCCCCCTCCATCTGCATGGGTGTCTCAGTCTCCCAGGCAGTGTTCCCTGGGGCGAGTGGGGGAAGCAGGAGCTGACAGCCAGAGAGGGAGGAAAGTGGCATTATATAAGTTTGCAAAAAAGGAGGCTGGCTTGCCATGTGAACAGAAATCAGCCACAGAGGCAGTGCAGCCTCTCCTGAGCAGCAGCTGTGGCCTGGGGAGTGGTGTCTGAGCAGCAGGGGCAAGTGAGGGAGCGGGTGTTTGGAGCCGTGAACTGCCGGTCGTGGGGTGCAACCGTGAAAGAATCCTTCTTTGTGATCCTGTCACGTGTGTGCTCTGTAAATGCCCACAGTTCATCCAATGGGTTCTGGTCTCCATCTGGTAAGACTACGAGAGCTGTGATGGTTACCACCACTTTACCGATCCGCAGGCCACAGACTACAGAAGCCAAGGGCTCGTCAAGGCTGCATGTGGAAAACGTGTGGCAGGGCCAGGACTCGGATACAGGTCTCCTGTCTCTGTAGCTACTGCTGCTCTTGTGCTTTTATAAGAAGACCTAATAGGTCATTTCTGAACGGGCCATGGGAACATTGGAAGGTGAGGGCGCTCCGGGCTTTGTGGTCAGTCACTCAGGGTATGAGTGATGTGGCAACAGGGTGAGTGGGGAGAAGACAGGTCCAGGCATCACAAGGTCTGAATTCTGGTTCCCACTTTATCCAGTTTTTGCTGTGTGACCTCAGTCAAGTCCCTGGACCCCTTTGGGCCTTAGGCTTTTCGTCTCCACCATGAAGGGGAGGAACCAGATGCCTTCTCAGGCTACTTCTGACACTTGTGTCTATATGGGAGATATGGGGGTGTGCCAGTAGGTTTGGAAAGATCTCGAATTCTGTGCTGCTGTGTCCTGTGACACGTGGATGGTTGGGTCTTAGACAATACCCATGGTGTGAGGTGTGTGTGTCCCCAGGAGTTTAGCCCCATTCAGTCACAGGCATCAAGGAGTGCTTCCTGTATTGTCCTGCATCTGCAGTTAAAGGGGTGAGGCAAACTGCCAGCGTCCCTGCCCTGGTGAAGCCGGTGGTGGGCAGAGAGAGGCTGGAGCTGGCATGGCTGGGGATGATGAGGGGCTAGGTGGAGGTGGGCAGGCGAAGGACTTCCTGGGGTATGAGAGAGGGATTTGTTTGTTTGCTTGTTTACCCTTAGAAAGATACTTAAATGGATCTGTTAGAATCTGTGTAAGAATAAATAAATGCATTCTTTTGAGTATTGAAGGAGAACGTAATAAAATCTTAATAGTAGCTCTGGTAGGTTGGGATTACGAGGGTTTCACTTTTCCCTCTGGTTCTCCAGATGTCCTGTGTTTGTATACGCCTGTCAAAGATTCCCTATCAGGGTTTATGATTTTGCTCTGGGGTTTGGCCTACTCTCGAGTGGGTCTCCTTGATTGCCAATGTCTGTCCACAAACCTGGTGCCTGGGGCCCCTTTACCAAGTCCCAGCCTCTGCTCTGACTGCTTCATGGGACAGTTGTTTGAATCAGAGGAGATGGTAAAAGGAAGATGTTGAGAAATTTACTTCTTGGCAAAGGGAAGGGCCAGCGGACTAATACTGGTGGTGGGCGCCAGGGTGGCCGTGGGGCTGGCTCGAGTGCAGCGAAGGGAATGGGGCCCATGCTGGGGACGCTGTCCTGACCCCGAGGAGCAGCTTTCAGGCCTCCCTAGTTCTCTGGCCCCGACAACGAGAGACTCTCCTTAACCAACAGGTAGACGCAACTGTGCAGGCTCTTAGAGAAGTGACTTCAGTGAAAGAGAATCGAAGGTTGGCTCCCATCCCCTGGCACACACATTTTTAAAACCCCCATCTTCTGTGCTTGTCGGGTCAAGAATAGGAGTACCGCCTCCATCCCACCCTCCTTTAGTCTTTTTTCTGTAGCCTCAGCAAGCATACAGGTCTTACTACTCCTTCCTCCCTTGTGATCTGGTGATAGGCGTTGTGTCTTGCCAGCAGAGATGGCTGAAGCAACAGACCTTTCAGTCTTGATTACTCATGGTAACTGACTCCTTCCTGTGGGTCATCTGGCCAAGACTGGATTCTGAGTGGAAAACATTGGCTTTCTGTCTTGCTTCTGTAGCAGCTTGTCACTCCTCTGCTGACAGTTCTGAACCAGGGGGAATAGGGGCCATGGTGTCCCGTGTCCATAAGCCAAGGACTGGCTCTGTGATGAGGGCATTCGTGGTCAGGGCTAGTCTGTCTGGGCAGCGCTTCCCAGTCTACCTGTGTCAATTCTCTACTTCTCTGTTTTCTTTCCTCTACAGATGTCAAGCCGTCCAACATCCTAGTGAACAGCCGTGGAGAGATCAAGCTCTGTGACTTTGGGGTCAGCGGGCAGCTCATCGACTCCATGGCCAACTCCTTCGTGGGCACCAGGTCCTACATGTCGGTATGAGCACCTCGTTCCATTTCTCGAGGTTCTTGTCTCATCAGGAATAGGAGCCAAGTGGGTGTCTTCCCATGTGGAGCCAGACCCTTGTGCTTGGGTGATGGGGATGGCGGGGAAAGAAATGAGGGATGAGCCTTGTGGTCCCTCCCTGAGGAGATCACAGTCTCAGAGGAGATGGGCTCGGCCTTTCACAAGCCTTGGAGCATAGTTGGGGCACTGGGACCTTGACTCACTGGAAGAGACAGTGGATCACAGCTTCAGCTCAAACCAGTGCTTGGATGTTTCCAGAGCTTGGCTTTCATTCTGTAGACATGGAGCTCCAGCCACCCTCAGGACCTCTGCCTGCTGTCTTTAGACCCTCAGAATGGCATGCCCAGAAATGCCCCCACCCCAGATTGCCCTGCCTTTTCCATTAGCAGTAAACAGCATCACTGTTTCCTTAGTCTCCCGGGGTAGAAATCTGAGCATCAGCTTTCAGCCTCTCTGCCCAATCTCCCCGTCCTTTCAGCACCTAGTGACCCCGACTCCTGTCCTGTGAGTCTCTTCAGAGTTGTCTTTCCCTGTGCAGTCTCTTCTCTCCCGCCTTGCTGCCTGTCTCCCAGTTATCTGCCCCTCTCCCACCACAGCACAACTTCCTGGTCCCCTGGCATCTGGTTCAGCCGACAGCCTGAGGTCCCTGAGTCCCCCCTCCTGTTTCCAGCTGCTCTGGCTCCCCCACCCACCCCCACCCGCGCCTCAGCAGCATGGCTCTGTTCCCTTGCTTCCCCAACCCAGCCAGCTCCCTGAGGGGCAGGGATAAGCCTGCGGGTGGCTCCGTTGTCCTGAGGGTCCAGTTTGGGGCCTGGGCCGTGGTCGGTGCTCAGGGAATGCGTCACCAAGTGGGTGAATGTGTGGTCGACGAATGGGCGGGAACATGGCTAACGCTCCTCAGAACGATTCAGAAAGGGGAAACGTGGCTTTGGGTGAGGGCCGACTGGGGCCGAGTAGAGGAGCCTTACTTGGAGTGAGTGGGGGGTCCTCGGAAGTGAAAGGAGGGGTTGGCACAGGGGCTCAGGGCGTCTTAGCATATTGTGTTTTGCGTGCAGTCTTTCGAGCACTTTTACATCCTGCAGTGATGATCCCGTTTGAACCGTATGGTTGTCCCATTTTAGAGATGAGGAAATGTAGACTCAGGGAGGTGCGGTGACCCATGCACTTCCTGTTGCAGAGCCAGGGTTGAAAGCCAGGCTCCTGGCCAGTGAGTCCACCTTGCACCGCAGGCCCTCACTTGCTCTACGGTAAAGTTTGGCAGCTGCTCCCGTCCTCTTCCTGCTTGCCTGTCCCCTGCCTACAAGTGATGCCAGCCACTGGCAACATGACTCACCGGGCGCTGACCCACACCTGCATCCCCCCATTCCAGTGGCTGAAAGACATGAAACCCATGGGCCCTTCAGCTTCTTTCCTGAATGTCTAAAAACTGAGCAGCTAGCACCCTGGGCTACTCAACTGCTAACTCTTTGGGTTTAAAATCAGTTAATAGGCCCTGGAACTTATACTGATCCTGGGTTTAGTGGTTTGGGTTTTGTGGTTATGTAGTCAGTTCCAAAATAGTTCAGTGTTGGAGTTGGTGAAAAACTCTATGGGAGAAATGATTTTGATGCCTGTATGAGTGAGGGCTTCCCTGGTGGCTCAGATGGTAAAGAATCCACCTGCAATGTGGGAGACCTGGGTTCGATCCCTGGGTTAGGAAGATCCCCTGGAGGAGGGCATGGCAACCCACTCCAGTATTCTTGCCTGGAGAATCCCCATGGACAGAGGAGCCAGGAGTCGGACATGACTGAGCGACTAACCACATAAGTGTATGATGGTCAGAATAAAGATTTTTTGATAGGGTTCTTAAAATATGTGTTTTATTTCAATTAATGCTCAATAAAAATAAGCACTATGTACTTCTCTCCCACTATTTCCACCAATAACAACTCATATTTGCATAACATTTTGCAACATCTAACATACATTTTCATTTGGTTTGACCTTCTCAGTGCCCTAGGTAGCACAGTAGGTATTTTGTTTTGTTGTTACTATCATTAGCCCCATTTTAAAGCTGAGGAAACTGAGGCTCAGGATCACCTAGCTTTTAAGTCCCAGCTTGGGACTTGAACCCAGATCTCCTGACCCCAGATCCTTTGCCTTTTCTAGTTTTCCATGTTGTCCAGAACAGTGAGTTAGTGGCAGAGCTGGTCTTAGAATTCAGCTCTTCTTACTTGCAAGGCTGGTGTTCTTTCTACCCACTGATACCTCATTTGTGACCCATGTTCCAGAAACTTCATATTTTGGATTCAGGACTCAAGATGAGTCTCTCATGCTGTGCTTTGGATAGGCTGTCCTGCACATGCAAGACCAGGATGGGCAGAGCTGGAACCACAGCTGAGGCTCAGCCAGGGTCCAGCTGGATTGGATGCTGTTAGTTCAGGGTAGGTTGGGGGAAGACATCAGTTAGGGGTCAGAGCCACGAAGGCCAGCTAGGATTTGGTAAACAGATTATTTGGGGGTAGAAGGGAAGCCAAATTAAAGAGGTTAGTGGAGGTCCTGAAATAGGATGTGAGCTCTGCTAAGGGGCAGGAGATAAAATGCATCAGTAGAGCCAGGGCTGGGACCAGGCAGGGGAGCCCAGCACTCCTGCACTGCAGACAGGCCTCAGCGGGGCAGGAAGTCCCAGGCATTCATGAGGACTCACCCATCCCTCTCTGCATGGGCCGGGCTAGCTCACAGGTGATAACTGTGTCTGTCTCTCCTGCAGCCAGAGCGACTCCAGGGGACCCATTACTCCGTGCAGTCGGACATCTGGAGCATGGGGCTCTCTCTGGTTGAGATGGCTGTCGGGAGGTATCCCATCCCTCCTCCAGATGCCAAGGAGCTGGAGCTGATGTTTGGGTGCCAGGTGGAGGGAGATGCGGCTGAGACCCCGCCCAGGCCAAGGACCCCCGGGAGGCCCCTCAGCTGTGAGTGGCCCAGTGTGGCCCCAGCTTGGACTGTGGGTGGTCCTTTCCATCAGGGGTTTCTGGAAGGCTGATTCCTGTCTCTGGCTGCCAGGCTGGGGCAAGGCGGAAGCAGAGCATGGGGTTCCAGTGTAGGAGATTATCATCATTACCAACGTCTTCCTTCCTACCATTTGTTAAGTGCCCACTGTGTTCCTGGCACTGTGCATAGTATTTTATATGTATTATCTAATTTAAAAAATCATAACTTTTTTTAGGTAGATTTTTTTTTTAATTGAGGTAAAATTCACATAACATAAAATGCACATTTTAAAGTGTACAGTTCAGTGGTTTTTAGTATACTTCTCCGTATCATGCAGTCATCACCACTTTGTAATTCAAGAACATTTCCATCACCTCCACAAGAAGCCATTTCCATTAGCAGTCAGTCACAGCTCCCCTACCTGACACCCTAGTCATCACCAGTCTACTCTGTCTCCATAGATTTGCCTAGCATTGTCTAATAGCAGTTATGTGTGAGCACTACTATAATTTCCATTTTAGCTATGAGGAAATTGAGGCACAGGGTGCTTGACTTGCCATACACTTGTAAGTGGCCAAGTCTGACTCTGAGGAGGTAAGCTCTGTGTAGCACTGCCCGCCTCTCTGACTGTAAAGTACACCCAGTACTTGGAAGATCCTGGCCCTGCCGTTACCTTCTGACATTGTCCCTGCCAGGACATTGCTGTCTGAGGCCCACACGAGGGCGTGTATGAAGGGAGAAACACAGCGGGCAAGGGTAGCTGGTGGTGGGTCGCCAGAGGGGCTGTCACAAGTCTTGGGTGTGGCAGAACCCAGACTCAGACCCTGGCCAGCTGTGGCTTTGGCCCCCTCTGTGTTCAGGCTTTATCTGTGGCTCTTCTGTCTCTATCTTCCACGACTTTGTTCTAGTCCCTAAGGTCCATGCCTAACCCTAGCCTCAAACTGGCAGTTAACCTGTTTCTGAGAAGTGTTTTCTTTTTTCTTTTCATAAAATTTGCAGCTTATGGAATGGACAGCCGACCTCCAATGGCAATTTTTGAGTTGTTGGATTACATAGTCAATGAGGTAAAGTACTGCATGGCTTCTGTGACCTTGGAATTTATTTGCTTTTAAGGAAAAAACTCACAATTGACCTGTCTGGGAAACCTCTGAATTGTTCCCACAGCATGGGCTGTCCCTTCCCCAGGAGCATCTTCACATAGCTCAGAGTCCCTCATCCTCTCTGATTCAGGAGCCTCCACCTGCCCATTGAATGCTTTCTCATCCTTCATTCACCAGGCATTTCTTTTTTTCCACCAAGCATTTCTTGTGCACTTACTATGTGCTAATAAGCACTTTGGGGTGGTGGTAGGAATGAGGTCGGGATCCAGGCAGAGATGGAAAAACAAGTCTCAGGTCTTAAAGACTGTTAGGTTAGGTAGGGGAAGCAAGGCAAACACATGCATTGTCTCTATATAAAGCAATGAGCATAACGGGTGACAGTGTAGAAAAGATATGGAAAATATTCACTATAAATTGTATGGGAAAAGTTGGTTGTAAAAGAGTATGTATACTATGATTGATTCTTTTTAAAAAAATCTATGCATATTATGTGTACATAAAGTCTGGAAAGTAATATGACTGGTTATCTCATAGTGATGGAATTACAGGTGATTACATTACTGCTAGCTAACTTTAATACAAAGAAGATATATTATCTGTGAAGTATATATGCCAGTATATTTAAATGTAAAAGAGATTGAGGAAGGACAAGACTGACAAGTATTCATCAGTATGGGCCTGGGGGAATTAGAAGCTCTGGACTAGCACCGTGGTTGCTCAGAGGGTGGGGCAGGGCTGGAGGAGCTGGAGGGTAGGACAGAATTTCAGATGGTAAGGCATCTGATGCACTGCTGGCGTCAGGAACAGCATGGGTAGGGGAAGAGGAGGGACGAGCTCTGGCCTGTTTGGGAGGCAGCTGGAGGCCCCCACTCCGCTGAGGAGCATGGTAGCGGGCATTGCCCCATTCTCTTCAAGACTAGTGGAATAACTTTTCATGCTTTCTCATTTCTCTCTAAAACTAGACCCCCAAAGGGTCAAAAGGTCCCCTTGGTCATTACAAATTCAACAGGGAAAATCCTGGCTCACAGCAGTTTAGAAAAATCACTGCCACTGGTTCACAGGCTACTGGGCTCATTTCAGCTCTTCACTTAGCTTTGTGCTAAGCACTGTGGGACAGAGAAGGGAAGCGGAGGGTCTGATCTAAGCTGCATAAGGATGCAAGGAAGGTAGACTGTGTTGTATTTATATCAGGAAAGTCATCCTTTCCTGCTGGGACCCAGCATTCTTCCAGACCCAGCTCTCTGCCAGTTAATATTTTACTAACCTTTCTGCACTCCTTCAGCGCTCAGAAGGGGTAAACATTTCATGGTCAGCCTTCTGTGATACCCACAGGTGCTGTCAGGCTGGGCTGTGCTGGTGGTTTGCACATCCTCCTCGCTGCTGCTCCTAGTAGTTACTGGCTGTTTCCCTGCCATACTCCCAGATGTACGGTGGTGGAGCCTCAGAGCTAAAAAGGGTCAGCTGAGGCTCAGAGAGGAAATGATTTATTCAGCCACTCACTTTTAGTCAGGTTTAGACTGGTGAGTAGTCAGAACACTGACCTGGCCCCAGTTCTGCCTGGTTTGAGACTGACCGCTCCAACAGGGTAAGCAGTAGCCAGGCCTCTCAGCTCTGCCTTTCCTGGACTGGGTAAGGGCGGCACTGCCCAGAGGTGGGAGTGGAGGAGGGAGAGGTGGGTAGAGCAGGACACTTCTTAGGTCTTTGCGTGTACTTGCAGCCTCCTCCAAAACTGCCCAGTGGAGTATTCAGTCTGGAATTTCAAGATTTTGTGAATAAATGGTAAGTCACCTCCTCGTTCTCTGAAAGTACTCTGGTTTTGTCAGGCTCCCCATCCCTCTTGGGGAGCACAGCTTTGCCTTTCACCCTTTAGCTGCTGCCCTTCTTCCAGAGCACTAGGACTCGGGTGACATGTCTGACTGTAGCAGGGGGCAGAACAGCTGCTGCGCTCAACACCTGCTGTAAAGGGACTGCCCTATTGCCCTTTGGCCTTAATTTAATTCAGCAAGTGTTTATTAACCTACTGTGGGCATGACACTCTGCTAAGAACAGGAAGGTGGGTAAGGCTTAGGCACTCTTCCTTAGAGCCCGTGGGTGTGGGGAGGACAGGCATGCACACATTAAGTAATCTGAGTTAGAACCAGCAGCAGCAACAGCTCACACTGTCTTTCTTCCTTTAAGCTTAATAAAAAACCCCGCAGAGAGAGCAGATTTGAAGCAACTCATGGTAAGTGGTTTATTTCAAGTCCTTACACTGTCGTTTGCTGCGTTTCATTTGCTGTCCTGTCGGTCACCCGTCCAGTGTTTGCTGAGCCCACACCCTACTCTGCCTTGACTGCTGTGGCCCAGCTGATCTAGGGCCTGCAGGACCCCAGACACATCTCCTCGGTCTTCCCATCAGTTTAATGGAAAAGCAGGGATAACCCTGCAGCCAGAGGGGATCCAGGGAAAGAAAGGGCCAGCTCGCCCCACAGGGGGACAGGGCCTTTCTGCAGTATTGACTGGCTTATTTTGTATTCAGCACCCTCACCAAGTAACTGTCTCCTGTGTGGTAGCAGAGGAGTGGGAATCCTCTAAGTGTCGGCACTCACGTGCTGTGTAGACCTGGTCACTGTAACATGCGCTTTCTAGTCCATCAATTCTCTTGGTCCTTCAACAGCTGCAAGGCAGAGCTGCTGTCTCCATTTCACGGAGAGCAGGCTCAGGGAAGGGGTAAGACCAGCAGAGCCGGAGCTCTAGGCAGGCAGTTGGACTAGGGTAGGCTCCCGGAGCTCCTTCCAAAAGCAGCACAGCCTCCAGACCCAGGACTCTTAAATTTTCTTTCTTGGCTTTTAAGCACACTTTCTGTCCATTTCCTCACACACAGGTTCATGCTTTTATCAAGAGATCTGATGCTGAGGAAGTGGATTTTGCAGGTTGGCTCTGCTCCACCATCGGCCTTAACCAGCCCAGCACACCCACCCATGCGGCTGGCATCTAAGTGGTTGGGAAGCAGCAGTCCCTGCCCAGGGGCATGCAATGTTGCTTCCGGGCAGCCTTCCCATGCCTGTCTCTGTTCAGACGTGCATTTCACCTATGACAAAGGATGAAGAACACAGCATGTGCCAAAATTCTATTTGTGTCATTTTCAATATTATCATCTTTACTCTTATTACTATTGTTATTCCCCTAAGTGGATTGGCTTTGTGCTTGGGGCTATTTTTGTGTATATTGATGATGAAGACATGTGCAATGTAGAATTACAGTGAAACTCTGGTGACTGTGCGTAGTCATTCTTACTGAAAACTGCACTGCTTTCCCACACCATGAACTGGCTGGTCACCTCTATTTTCGGGATTCTTTGACACTTGGTGGTACTTCATTCTTGCCAGGCATACCTTCTAACTGAGTAGGAAGGAGCCTTGTAAGATCCTTCACAGGCAGTGCATGTGAAGCATGCTTTGCTGCTATAAAAATGAGCATCAGAAAGTGTGTATCATGTTATTTTATTATGTTCTTGCTTTTGGTGTAGAATTCAGCAAATTTTCATCAAAATCTAGCCAGAGCCCTTCACTGCCATGATAGCTGGGGCTTCACCAGTCTGTCTACTGTGATGATTTGTAGACTTCTGGTTGTATTTCTGTATTTATTTTTAAATCTACCGTGTGGATATTTAGTGCTATGTCTCTTTAAGTTTGGATTAGTGTTTCTAAAATGGTGGAGTTACTCTGAATGTTACAAATGGATCAAGGCATTAAAATAAATGAGATCTACCTTTCACCAAGTACTGATGCTATTGTAAACAACAGTGTGTATAGTGCCTAACAACTGTATGAAAATCCTTTTACCATTTTAATCCAGATGTTTAACAAGCCTAATCTCTTACTCTAATAAATATACTATCAAATTCAAAGGATGAAAACAGTTTCTGCTTTTGTGGTGGCATTTTCAGTGTCTGCAGTGGATAAATCATCAAATGATTTAGCAGCCAGGCATTAATGAGAGGGGAAACGCAAAGACAGGAAGGAGGCTGCAAGGTGGAAATACCACACTAAGGACAAGTTCAGTGCTTTGAACCAGTGTGGCTTCCTGGAATTCTAATCTTTGGACTTTGTCCAGTTCTTCTCAGCAAGCACCCTTATCGTCCAGCCACCTTTCCTGTGGGCCTGTGAACAGATCCCATTGATTTCTTCCATCTCTTCATCCGAGAGGAAAGCAGGAGAGGGGGCAGGACTGGCGCAGCTGGCACTGGGGCCTCTACCAGGGCTGCACCGCGCTGCTTACTCCACTGAGCGATGGCTCCCCGCTCAGTGGGTACACCTGACACAGGTTCCTGCAGAGGAGAAGGGTGCCTGGACTGACTTCCGTGCCTGTGGGCTGGCAGTGAAACTGCAAAAAACCCACAAAGCATGTCCTAACTGGTCACCTTTCTTTCTTTGAAAAGTAACTTTTGAGATTTAGGTCATATATATGAGGCTGCCTAGTCAGCGCCTCTTCCCTCATTTGAGAGAGCAGGTGATAGAAAACCAAAATAAATAAATAAATATGTTTAAACACTTATTTCATTTTCAAATTAAAAACAGTAAATCTCCTAAGTAGGTAGTTCCATTGCAGATCTACGAGAGCCTGAGATACAGCCAGGATTTTAAATACTGGTCAATACTATAGCTACAAGGCTGCCTCAGCCAATCATTTTTCCCCCAAGAGGCTAACATCTGTTCTATAAGTCAACAGTCTAACTCACATGTTTTCAACATACAAACATTCAGATGAGGTTTAAAAGCCACACCCTCCTCGCACCCAGGGTCTTTTCCTAACAGAGAGGATGTCACCACCTCTGAGAATGTCTCACTGAAGTGTGTAAACTAAGGAGTGGTGTGACCTGGAGTCTAAAACCTGGATGTGAACACTTTCAGGCTCTGTGTCTTTTGAGTGCTGTTTTAAATCTGTATTCACATCCAAAGGTACTTCACTTTGACAGTCAAAAAGATTTCTTCCTAGTAATTTTCACTAAGAATGATCTCATTCTCAAGAATGATGGTGCCTACATCGCTCATGCTATATTTTTAGAGCTCCCCAGGCCAAACTCCTTTTTCAAACTCCCTTACTGAGAGATATAATACTTGGATATTTTAATTTTTTGGCTATGGCTTTCGCAATCTTCCCCAGCCAGGGGCTGAACCAGGGTCTCAGCAGTGAAAGCACGGGAATCCGCATCACTGGCCCGCCAGGGAATTACCAATAGTTGGATTTTAAGTGATGCCTCATCAGCATCTCAGGAGGACACCTGAAACTGCTAGAGCACGTGTGAGTGCTCTCGTTTCACAGACACGCGAGCGAGGACCCCCAAAAAGGTGAAACACAGGCAGCCAACCGGTCATCAAGCTGGAATTCATACCCAACTTTTCCAACTCTTAAAAACCCATGCTTGTGTCTTACATTAGACCCCAAAATGTATACCTCGATGCTTTTTGTTGCAAAATGAGATTCACACTGTGTTTTCCAAGAAACATGCTCATTTAAGCTTCTGGCTACTTCATGTAAGAGTAGCTCAACATAACTTTAATGAAACATTGATTAACAAATAAGGCCATGCTCTCTCCTGGAACAGTTATGTAAGAAGCTGTGCTTGAGGAGGTTGTGTTTTGTTTGGCTTTTCTATTTCTGGGCAGGGCAAATTACTTTTATAAAATCAAGCAACTACATATTTGTATATTCACTGGAAAAGGGACAATATGCAAAAATGAGTGTCAGCTTAACATATGAAGTGTCTCTCATTCTGTTAACTGTCAGTTTTGTATTACAAAATCCAATCTCCCAAGCCTCGTGATCCTTCTTCAATGGCACAATTCCTAAGTCTAGAAATGGGTTTAAACCATGCTACTGTATCGTTCACCCCAGAGGAACTGATCCTTTGGTCTGTTGTTGTCTGCAAAGCAGCAAACCGCATGACAGCTATTTATGTGTGACTTATTTCTAAGCACATTTTTACCATAATGATGTCTCAACCGAGGTGCGATGGCAGCCACCCACGGCATGTTAGCAGTCAGTTTACGACGTCACTGAGAGGTGGCAGCAGCTGTACTCTCAAGAGGCCCTCTGCCCTCCTCTTTGTCATCTCTCTCCCAGACTGTAGCCTCGCTCTGCTCACAAGGGTTCAGTGGCACGCAAACAGTGTTTAATTGGTTTTCTTAATAGAGGCATTGTTGGCTGCAAGGCTGGCTTGTATTTAAACTCTGCCCTTTTTGCAGATGCCAGACCTTCTCAATAGCATTTCAGAGGAAGTTTTTTGTTTAGAACACAATTATTTAATCTGACCAGCCTATAAACACAGCACCACCCGTACTGCTCAATGCTGAAACACTGCATCTCTGCTTTTCTATATGTCACCAACTTTTGTTAAAGCACTCTGAAACCTGAGTTATTGATGGAACTATTTTTACAACTACACATTCTCCTAAAGTTCTTGCTTCCTTTTAAAGCAGGCTATAGGGCCCATGAGAATTCTTTGAAGAGAGAAAGTCTCTGAGACTTAGAAATTAACTTGCGTGACTAACCCGGGCTCTTCTCCCCTTCAGGAATCTTCCTCCTCCTCTTCCTCCTCCTCCTCCTCTTCTTGCACATGGCTCCTTGTGCTCAACTCCAGTGCAGTTTGGTTGATTGATGCTTCATTGTCTACATGCACCAACATCTGCTTTAGTCAAGGACATTATGGATTAGTAGGAAGAACATTAGCCTGAAAAGAAGTTCTTAATGTTTTATAATAAAATCTCAATTGTATATTCAATCCCAATACTATCACTAAGAAGTGTGGCCACTTTCCTATTTCTCCAAATTCTACCCTGACCCCCTCCCCGCAACCTCCACTGCCAAAATGAGAGCACAGTAAATGCCCTAGATTTGATAGATTACCTGATTTACACACATGGTTCTTACATAAGAATTATATACTGTCTTAGATGTGCTGCTTTTAAATGGTTTAAATGCTTAACACACAGCTGGGAGAACGTTCAAATATGGTTTATCTAGAAGATGATTTTCCTGAGGGCACTTGGTCAGAGGATATAAGGAGGACTAGAACTCTAGTTCTAGGCTTTGTGGTTGAAGCTACAGTCTATTATCAAATCCTAAGCTTACTTATTCACAGAGCAGCAGGAATTTTGACATACTCCTGCAAAGATCTTCACACTCTCCCCAGTTCACTGGAGTGACTAGAGAGAATGGACGAGTAGGAAGGTGGAAGCGATACCATAGTACAGCCAACCAAAGTGTACCCAGCTGGTAGATGTTCCCTGTTTAAGAGAGTAATATACACTAGGCAGTTAATTAAACCAGAAGGTTCTTATTAGCACTCCCCAGAGTTCTTTGGGCTTGATAAGGTAATCTACAATTTCTGATCCCTCAGCAGCCTAAGAGCAGAATGGACTGCATTCTCCCCCCAGGCCCACACGGATTAAGCTTACATCATGTGATGGTTCCGGTGCAGGCTGAGAAGGCAGCATCTCACCTTCTCTTCTAGAACTAATCATCGACTGGAGGGCCAGCTCTTCAACCTAGAAAGAGTGGAGGACACTTTCTTTACTCTGTCACCGGGCTACTGATGTGGGTGAAATGTACTGAGCATGCTCGGAGTAGGCATCAGAACTGAAAACAATGTAACCTCTGTGAAGCTCTAGAGGGAAGGGATGGGGCTCCTCAAGCCTTCTGGGCCTCTAAAGGAAACAGCATAGAAAGCTTCCTGCCTCTTTCTCCTAGGGTGAACAAGTGTTCCAGCTGAGGCGAGACTTCCACTCGCCCAGACCTAGCAGCTCAGGGGAGGAAAACACAAGCATGCCCTCATTACCCCGTAATGAGATAGCAAAGGCAGGAAGAATGGAAAATGGCAGCGTTTCCTAGCCATCGTTGGCACGCACAGATTAGACGTGTGCAGGCACTGCCTGTGTCCTGAGGGAAAGCACGCTATTTTCATAGGTCTCAGTTTACAAAGGGCCTTCATAACCCGAAAGTGCCCAGCAGGGATTAGGAGGAACATCTCACTAAACGGGGTTTCCTCCGCACAGGTCTGGGAAATGGCTCTGGTGGGTTTCAATCTAAATTCAACAAAGCAGCTGCGTCGGTAACAGATCCGGGGAGAAAAGCTACCGTGAACTATTTGGCTTGGTCAAAAAGTTCGTTCATCTTACATCTTACGTTCATCGTTCATCTGTAGCATCTTACAGAAAACCCCGAAGGAACTTTTTGGCAAACCCAGTACTGCGGTAGGGTCTCTTCTGGCAGGGCCTTGCTGTCCTCTTTTCCACAATGGAACATCCGCGAGTGGGCTGCCTTTGTGAGACCAGAGCTGTATCGAGCGACCATACGAGGTAGTAAAGAGAGGCTAGTAAATGCTGCAGGGGCTCGGGAGGGGAGGCAGGGGCCGTCTAGGCGAGCTTCGGAAGATCGCCTTTCCTCAGCGCGTGGTGCGGGCCGCCCACGTTTACGGGGCTGTAGTGGTCCGGTGGGGGTAGCAGTGTATTCGCCACACTCAGATGAATGAGCCTCAGCCTAAACCTACAGGATCAATATTCTTAGAGGGGTGGACCCATAATCTCAAATCCAGCCCCCCTCGATGCCTGTCTACGCCCCCAGGTCCGGGCGCGACGGCCAGGTGAGGAAAAGCTAATCGGCCGCAGACGCCTGGGCTCCACGTAGAGCCCCGCGGCCTGGGGCGCGGGAACAACTGAATGGAGAAATGGGGGGGCGCGGGGTCACCTTGAGCCGGTTCAGCTGGTCGTGAAGAGCCGCTTTCAAGCGGAGCAGTGTCTCCTCCTCCTTGCGCAGCTCCTGCAGCCGGCTCAACATCTCCACCCTTCACGCCCGCCGGGTCGCTCGATGATGACGCCACCTCCGCGCTACCGGAAGGGGAAAAGCGGACTGGGAGGGGCTGGCGGCACGCCTCTTCCTACCGGCGCCTGCGCTCGTTTCCCCTTCGTGGACGTAAACTCCTGTATACCCAAACTTGGTTGTAAATCTAAAACCTCCAACTCCGGGGATGAGAACTCCCTGAAGGAAAGGGTGTTGGCGATGTAAAGGACCTGGGGATACAAATGGTCGGATACCGAGTATCAAGTAATTCAGCTGAACAGTGCTGTTCTTTCATCGGTGGAGGCTACTTTAGCTCCTCCAAACTTCAGTCACCAGCAAACAGGACATCAGTACAAGAGCCCTACTGAGTTGAAGGCTCAGGCAGGCGGAGATTCCTGGTTACAGGAAAGGGGTTTCCAAGTAGGACTGTGCAAATTAGAGGGCAAGAAAGTTAACTAGTGCTTTTTTATGCTAAGGAACAGAGATCCTTTGACCTATAAATTGGAGAATAGACTGCCAACAGGGCAAAACGAGATGCAAAACAAGACCCTGAGTAGGGAAGCACAGGTCACTTCCAAGGTGTTAAGACCGCGACCCGAGTTAAAAGCTTTGGAAAAACGTTTGGGTACATCCATCCTCTGCAAAAAGTATACTAAACCTGAAATACACAAGTGACTGTGGAAAAAAAACCACTTGGCACTTTTTATACCAAAAGTGAAGTTGCTCAGTCTTGTCCAACTCTCTGCAACCCCATGGACTGTAGACCACCAGGCTCCTCCATCCATGGAATTTTCTAGGCAAGAGTGGCTTGCCATTTCCTTCTCCAGGGGATCTTCCCAACCCAGGAATTGAACCCGGGTCTCCTGCATTGCAGGCAGATGCTTTACTGTCTGAGCCACCAGGGAATCCCTTTTTATACCAAAGGGTCCAAATATTAAAACGTTGCCAAGCATCTCTTTCACCAATTGTATCACAGAAGACTATTAACACTTCTGAAAGGAAAATCAATTTCTTACTGCTATTCTTTAAAAAATGTTCTCTGAATCTGCCCTCTTGTGGTTATGGAAAATGTCAAATCTTTATGGAACATGGCCCATTTTCCAAAGTGGTTTTGGGGGGAAGCTAAATAATGATTTTCTGTGTATTTCTGAGAGAAGTCTTAAAAATGGATTTTATACCTGAACTTACGGAACATCTCACTTCTCATTCACCTTGGATTTATACTAAACCCAAGGCTTAAAGTCTGGTATTATACTATACCAGACTTAAATCGAAATTATCAGTTAAAAAAACCCCACAACTCACACACCACATCCAAGTCATGTTTCTCATTGCCTCTTTGTTCAAACCTTTCTTTATTCAAAATCAGCTGTCCCAAATGATTCGGCATTTATGGAATAAACAAATTTAAGTTTATGCAGCAGCCTTCTTTTCCTCTGAGGTGGGTTTCTTTTCTGTGGGCTTCTTTTCAGCTGCTGGTTTCTTGGTCCCTGCAGCCTTTTTTCCCACCACAGGCTTCTTCAGCTTCTTATCGCCAACAGCCTTCTTTTCTTTGTTTCCCACCACAGGCTTCTTGCCCTGAACCCCTTTCTGATCTGATTTGGCTTCTAGTGCTGCTGCTGCCTTATCCATGCGGATTTTGTGCTGCAACAAATTAGGAAAAAAATCTAAGAATCAAATCTTTCTAAAAATCAACAGGTCCAGCAAAACCCGAATTATTGCTTACATTCCTGGCCTGTCGAAGAATGGTGTTCCTGCGCATGGTCTTTGCATATGGATTAAGCTTCAACATGATTCTCAGGTTTTTCAGTGGATTCTTCTTCAGGACTCTGCGATGAATCTTCTTGCTATAAAAAAGCAAATACTCTATTATTAATAGTTTATACATTATCCATATTTCTGAAATAACTGATAGTGTGAAGCTGAACAAGAATTACTGTGAATATCAAAACTTTACCGTGGTGCTCGGAGTGCTCTTTGGATTTCTGGGCTTTTCAAGATTCTGCTAAGGTCTGTATTGAGCATCTTGTGCATAGGGAGGCTGAAAGAAAAAACATTTAACAGAGGCTTAATTCCTATTTCTTAACAAAAGATTAATCATTTAAGCTCTACAGAACCCAATCAGAATTTCCACTATACTATCCCTTCCCCAGAATCTATTTCCACATATCGCATCTGTATACAAGGAGGAAATGGCAACACAATACATTATTTAAAAAACATGCAAATCCATTTTGAACAATATCCACAGCATATATGTGGTGAAGTCCTTGCTGTCTCAAGTGCCAAGAGTAAGACACGACTTTGTGACTGAACAACAGCATAAACATCTATGTCCAGCATACAAATTATACTCACTTGTAGTTACTCTTGAGGGAGGCTGCTTTACGCCAAGTGCCATACAGCTCATCTAACTTTCGGAAAGCACTTTCAGTCCAAATGCAGAAACGTCCCACGTGACCACCAGGAGCAAGTTTCAAAATGTTCAGCTTGCTTACATTAAGCAGAGTAATTCCTTTGTAAAGGAAAAAGGAGAATCAGGGATCCTGTATTTCAGTAAGTGAAATGCAGATCATCTTTATAGCACCTAAGAAGTATTTTAATCATGAATGTAAACATCAATGGTATACTTATTCAGCCACGAATCAGAAGTTCCACAAAATCATGTGTTTCAGAAACACGGACCATAAAGTGGAATCTCATCATAATAAAAGCTGGGTAAGCTTGCATAACACAGGTAATTAAAACATGTAAGCATTACAATTATTACCAGGGATGTTTCTGAAGGCCTTGATGATACCATTGTCCTCATTATAGATGATGCAGGGTCCCCTGCGCTGGATACGGCGACGGTTTCTCATCTTGCCTTTGCCAGCTCTCATTCGCTGAGAGGCATAGACCTAACGAAGTAAAGTTTGGTATTCTGATTGAGATTTGATCCCTGTATTCAATCTTCGTAGTTTAAAAAACTTCAGTTTTACAGATGAGGAAATTGGAGGCACAAATGACTTGCCTAAATTTAACATAGCAATGAGCTTCCAAACTCAGGGAATATGGTTCCAGAGTCCTTGCTCTCATATCCACTAAGGTTTACTTATACTGTCTTTCAGTAACCTTTTGAAATGTAAAATCTGGCAACAAACTTGTGTGAAGAACCACAAAACCCACCTTTTTGATATCATTCCAGGCCTTAAGTTTCTTCAGAAGCAACACAGCCTCCTTGGTCTTCTTGTAGCCTTCAACTTTATCTTCCACCACCAAAGGAAGTTCAGGAACTTCCTCTATACGATGACCTGACAAAGCCAATTAACACCGACCTGGTTACCCTGCACCTTTGAAAAATTTAATCAAACCCACAAATCAAAGTGGCACATTTGCCAAATCAGAACTACCACAAAGATCATGTGTTTCAGAAACACGGACCAATGAGTGGAATCTCATCACTTCGAAAAACGATGTAAAATTACCTCATTACATAGTATTCACTGAGTTGTTAGACTGAGGTGGTTATAACTAGCATTTAGTAGAGGGAAATGCAGTCAGACACTCTAGGATGGAGAGAATTCACACAGGCTATCAGGTTCAGATGTAAGAAAGGTTTACAGGATTCCTAGACAATAAAGTATCACAAACCTTTAGACATGACCAGCGCCGGTAAGGCTGAGGCAGCCAGTGCAGAGCAGATGGCGTATCGCTTCTGCGTCGTATTCACTCTGCGGTGCCAACGTCGCCAGGTCTTAGTTGGCGCAAACATGCGGCCCCCACGACACATCTATTTTCCCAGTTAAGAATCACATTTCTCCAAGTTTAGCAACTACAAACAGGTTGTGCCTTGCTCAGTAAAATTTTCGTCACCCTTCTGCACCAGCCTACTGACAGCAGGCAACTGTCGCTGGGAACAGAGTCGGACGCAAATTACGACATCATGGCAAGGAAGCCTGCGCTGCAGCCCACCTCCCAACAGCAAACCTACCCGAGGAGTGTTCCATCTGGACACCAGCATCTTGAGCACGAACATTTTCAAATCACTAAAATGAATAAGCCAGGTTCAGTCTGCCAAATGCCACAGCTGACAGTCTAGGTGGTGCAACAAAGGATACATTTCCAAAAGCGCCCTGACCGGAACGGTGAGTCCCGCCACCTCGAACCCTGGGAATTCGAGCCACAGCTCTGCCGGTACCCCAAGACTCAGCACTGGTTTGATGACCTGAAATTGTTCAGAAACACAAGCTTTAGCTCCTTAACACATCATTCTGTGACTACTGCGTACAGCAGCAAACAGCATCAGAACATCCAGGGAAATCATGTTGTTCAGAAACACGGACCAATGGAGTGGGATTTCATCACTGCTGTGAAGTACCCTTAAAAAGTCAACCCAGGAAACAGCTAAATCCATACCTGCTAATTCACTGACAGCATAGGGCTGTCTGTTGTTTTTGCGCAAGTTGGTGTGAACAAAGTTAACAATATCGGGTCGAATGGGAGCCTTGAACACAGCAGGCAAAGTGACATTTTTGCCAGAGGACTCCCCCTTTTCGGAGTACACTGATATCAGTGGACGAGCACACGCCTGAAAAAAAAAATCAAAAATATTTATATTGAGAAACATCATCAAAAGCACTCAAGCACCAACAAAAGCATTAAAGGCTCATTTACAGAAAGGTCTAGAATTTGATGAGGTAGATATTGCTTAAGCCAAAAACAAAGGCTAAGTTATCAACACACCATCAGGTCTATTATCAGTAAGTATTTGAAAAATACCTAAATTTCTCAAGTTCTGCCACAGAATTTCCATCATTTTCAAAGAGATTGCTTTATTATTAAACTTTCAAATCGGGCCTTAAAGAGCAAGATAATAAAAACCATAGTGCAAGGTTTGAAAATGCAGTTTAATGTCATCATCCAAACTCTCTCAGCCCAAATGTGACCAGATCTTATCTACCAGGGCTCCACTTCAAACATCCATCCTTCCCTGTCATCCCATTCCAAACACATCTTCCAAATCTTACTACTAAAAAACAGCCTTGTTCTTGCTCAATTTTCTCCAGAAACTTACCCCCTGAAAGTAAAAGGTCCTAAGCATGACCTACAGAACCTGCTCAACCTCGCTGCCCACAGACCACACTCTTTTCCAGATTCTCAGGCCTACACTCAGGGCCATCCCTCTCCTTCCTCAGATTTAACAAGTATTCTACCTAAACATACCCTTCCTCACCTAGCCTCCTTCAGGTGTCTCTAATCACGGCTTATAAAGTCCAATTACCGCCTCCTCTCCAATTCCCTCGACAACAGTACCATCCAACATTACAATGCATCTTGAGAACCCAATTACAAACAAAGAAGCAAAATAGTGCTGTTTCCATATTGTGTTCACTGAACTACACAAGGCACATGGTGCTTTTACAAACGTTATTTATGCAGAAGCTACAAAACAATTAAAATCTAATGCAAGATCAGAATGCTTTCAGAGGCAATTGCTAAGATAAGCACACAATAATAAGAAATGTGAAATAAAACTTTTTTAACAAAATCTCTCTTAAAACTTTCTCACTAAATAGGGTATGGAGACACAAGACCCCAAATTGACTCACCTAGCCTTAGTCTAACGCTCTGAGAATCTTCAGAGCGGAAGTCTTCAGCGGAACCCATACTTTCTAAGATCCAAGAGAAGCTAGAATCTCAAAGGTCCCTCTGGCTCCAAGAACTATCTGGGGTTCCTCCGTGTTATTCCAGACGCGCCCGGCGCCGGCCCGCACACGTTGCCTCTAAGATGGCTGCCGTAGAGCATTACTACCCACGTCCCAGCCACAAACACACGCCTTTGGTCCCCATCTCCTTCTCCTTGCTCCCCCTCCTGAAGACTTCATGCTCTGAACACCCAAGCCCATTCCTGCCAAGCCCCGAAAATAGAAGCAGGTCCACCGGAGAAGAGTTCTGCTCACCATGGCGGGGAGAGGAGAAGGCCACGCTCCTCTCAACCCGGCGGCTCCCACAGGAAAAGGAAGTGCCTAGCACTCCCACCCCATATGTAACCTTCAGCTCGTCCCCCAGCCTGCCCCGCCTCAGAACCAACTCAAGGACATAAAATATCTCTCCACCACGTTAAAACAATAAAAATAGCATATTATTTCTTCATATATGTCAAATTACGGTATTTATTGACTTCCAAAGCTAAAAAGGGCTCTTAGAACCCAGGGACTCCTTTTCGCGGAGTAATCCATGAGAGGCCGTGGCCAACTCTCGCGAGACGAGCGTCTTTTCCCCTCAACCAGTATAATTTATTGTAACTTTTTCTTACGGAAAGGGGAAACTATTGGAACCAGAGAAACCGCTCTGTGCTATAAAACAATAGTTTAACTGTAGAATGGAGCCTGTTGGATGGGGGTAAAAGTAGTCCCGGCAAGGAAGTCACGACCCCGTACGTCAGCGCCCGGCGCGCATTTCAGCTTGGCGGTTTCGGGTCTTCAGTCAAACTGGGGCGCGATGTGGTCGGGGGCTAACCGAGCTGCTGAGGAATTTTACGCTGGTCTTCTGCAGTGAGTTGTAGCCCCTAGTTTTGGCTTGGCTTTGGCCACAGCACTTCTCCCCTGGGGTATCTCGATCCCCGCCCCAAGCCTCTTGCCGCAGCCTTGGGGATTAGCGCCTTCCCACTTTCCACCGGCGCGAATTTGTAAATTGAGTCCGCTTTCCCGGGATCTGGGAGCAGCAGAGAGGCCGGTTTTCTGCCCCATTGTGAGGTCGGCCCGGTAGGCCCTCTTGCTTATAGTCTCGTATAGAAGAAAACGTGTGCTTTGTCGCCGGCGGTGGATGGTGACGAATTTTACGAGAGGTGTATTATTCAATCTGATAATGCACACACAACTTGTGATATGTTAGAGGCATCGAACAGGTTACAGGAAACTAGATGTTGATATCGTTCGCCTTGCTGGTGTGAAACGTGTTTTATAGTTTATTCAAGATAATTTTTTGAGCAACAGTTATAGCGATAACGTGATGGTGTGTCTGCTCTTCAAGACACTTGTTTTACAGTACCCTAGGACTTCGTTTTATTCGTATAGTGAAAGTGAAGTCGCTCAGTCGTGTCCGAGTCTTTGCGACCCTATGGACTGTAGCCCACCAGGCTACCCCATCCATGGAATATTCTAGGCAAGAATATTGGAATGGGTTGTCATTTCCTACTCTAGGGCATCTTCCCGACCCAGGGATCCAACCCGGCTCTCCCGAGTTGCAGGCAGACTCTACCATCTGAGCCAACAGGGAATCCTCATATAGTGAAGTACTAGTAATAAAGTGGATTCCATCCAGGTCTGTATCCGACACAAAAATCTAATCCAGTAGTTCTCAAACTTGAGCGTGAATCAGAATCACCTGGCAAGTTGCCAAAACAGATTGCCGGGCCCACTTCCAGAATTTTTGATTTAGTGGGCCTGGGTGGAGTGGGATGAGATGGTTAGATAGCATCTCCGACTCAGTGGACATGAATCTGAGCAAACTCTGGGAGATGTGAAGGACAGGACAGGGACCTGTGTGCTTTAGTCCATGGTGTCACAGAGATACAAGACTGAGGGACTGAACAACAGCAGGTTCTGGGTAGGGCTAAAGAGTGTCCCTTTCTAATCAGTTTCAGGTGAAGCAGATACTGCTGGCCTGACATCACACTTTGATAACCAACTGCTGTAATCAAACCCCTTTTTCTAAATATCATACTTTTTCATTATTTGTCTTCATTGCTTTTTATCCTGCTTATAAAAGTGGTAATGCTTATCAGTTTTTTCAACATTGTAGAAAGATCACTAGCTTCTTTTTTAGCATTTATTTATATTTGTTTATTTGGCTGCGCCAAATCTTAGTTGCAGCCCCTGAGATCTTCATTGCCACGTGTGGGATCTTTAGTTGCGGCTTGTGGGATCTAGTTCCCTGACCGGTTTGAAACCAGGCACCCCCTGCAGTGGGATCTGGGAGTCTTAGCCACTGGATCACCAGGGCGGTCCCTCACTAGCTTTTTCTTTTAAGGCAATGGCAACCCACTCCAGTACTTTTGCCTGGAGAATCCCATGGACAGAGGAGCCTGGTAGGCTGTAGTCCATGAGGTCACTAAGAGTGGGAGGCAACTGAGCGACTTCACTTTCACTTTTCACTTTCATGCATTGGAGGAGGAAATGGCAACCCACTCCAGTATTCTTGCCTGGAGAATCCCAGGGACGGGGGAGCCTGGTGGGCTGCCGTCTATGGGGTCGCACAGAGTCGGACACGACTGAAGCGACTTAGTAGCAGCAGCAGCAACAATATGTTGGATAGCTTTCAGTATGACAGCCTGTCGATCTGTTTTTAATGGCTCTATAATATTTCATTGTTTGGCTATTTTATGTTTATTTAACCAGTCCCTTGTTGATAAATTTTATTTAGACTCTTTGGTAATTCTTTCATAAGTGTTAGTATTTCTCTCCACTTTGAAGCATCAATTGTCTGTGTGTCTTCTCTTCAGTCTCTCATATTACTTGTGTAGCCACCTGCCTACTGGAAATTTCCAAATGAGACCTCAAACTCATTATCTGCGAAACTGAATCCATCTGTTCCCTGCAGTGTGACAGTTTCCTGAATTCTGTCTCTGAGTTAAGAGTTCCAAGTCCAAGACTGTCATTTGGTTCTATTTTCCGCCACCTCCATCCCATCTAGTCAGTCACCAGCTGCCTTTGTTTTCCCTCCATCCTGACTGCTTTGTTTACCATCATCACTTTTTTAAGTACTACAAGTTATTCAGTTATTTTCTGGCCTCCAAGTTTATCTCTCCACATCAGGAGGTCAGGGAGATTTTCTCATTTAAAATCTTGTAGTGAGCTCCTCTTAGCTTTCAGGATACAGATTAAGCCCTCTAGCAAAGTCCCTTCCTGTGTGCCACCACAGCATCCTGCATCCCCTCTTTGAGGCTCATCACCCTGTATTGCAGTTGTTGGCTGCAGTCAAGACTGTGAGCCAGGAACTATGCATTTGTTTTATATCTTAGACATTTAGTAAGAATTGTTGACTTAAAAAATGCACAACCTAGAATTACTGTTATTCAGGGGCCTTACTGAGTAGTATAGCCTGGCAGTCAGCTTCAGATAGCTCTAAAGAACTGTTCCTAAAAGGTAAGGGAGGAGCCAGAATACATAAGAGTTTTGCTGGGGGAAATAACAAACAAAAATGTAGTTGAACATCAAAAGTTGACTACTAATCCCAAGAACAGACATCTCAAGTTAATGATTATAGTGCTTTTCCACTTTGGGGAAGGTGTGGGAGTCTGGGCTCATTGAAATTACTCCTTTGGTGTGTATGTTAACTGTCTAGTCCTGAATTCTCCTCAGGGTGCACCAAGGTAGCTGCAGTGGCTGATGGCAGGCAGTATTGGTGGTGTATCAGAAAGACAGGCAACACTTTTTTGTTCACAGAGTGCCTGCCCATAAAACACATACTGGTGAAATGATTATTGAATGATGGTTAAATGATCCTTGAGTTACGCATGCATAGAGATAAACTTTTCTCAGGGACTTACCATGGTGGTCCAGTGGTTAAGAATCCACCTTGCAATGCAGGGGACATAGATTCAATCCCTGGTGGGGGAACTATGATCCCACATGTCTCTCGAGCCGCACACCTACTGAGCCCACGCACTCCAGACCCAGAGAGTCACAACTAGAGAGCCCACATGACCCAGTGAAAAATCTCATGTGACTCAACAAAGATCCTGTGTGCTGCAACTAAGACCTGATACAGCCAAATAAATAAATATAGGGGGGAAAGTCACAGCCTTGTCCAAAATGGCCACAGTGAATCAGTCACAGGCCTCATTTTTATTTTGATGAGTTACAGAGTGAATCAAATAATGGCATCCTGAAACTATTCTGTGGGTTCCTTTAGGACTCTAAAGATTCTTTTCTCTTAGAATGTAGATCAAGCTGATGTGCATTTTTAGTATCTTTATAGTTTACATGCTTTGGGATCAACTTTTTTAATATATGTAATTTTACATATTTATTTTTGGCTGTGCTGGGTCTTCGTTGCTGCTGGGGTTTTTCTCTAGATACAGTGAGCAGGACTTCTCTGGTTGCGTGCGAAGGCTTCTCGCTGTGGTGACTTCTCTTGCTGCAGAGCACAGGCTCTAGGGCGCGTGCGCTTCAGTAGTGTCAGTTCCTGGGCTCTAGAGCCCAGGTTCAATGGCTGTAGTGCATGGGCTTAGTTGTCCCAAAGCATGTGTGATCTTCCCAGATCAGAGATTGAATCCACGTCCCCTGCATTTGCAGGTGGATTCTTTACCACTGAGCCACCAGGGAAGCCCTAGGATCAACTTTCTTCAATAAAATGATAATTAGGATGTATCTTAACATTTTGTGCTTCCATTTTTAAAATGTTTTAGCGTTATCCAGTTTACTAATTTTTTGGTGTCAACTCATGAAAACAGGGAGGATAGCAATAGAAACTCAAGGCCTGGGACCCTTAAATAACTTCTCTATAATAACCCACTGATTTCAGTTATTTTTGCTTCCCAAAAGTCATGTCGTAAATTACATTTTAATAGTAATTGGTACTGTGTTTTAAAAGTTATACGAATAGAGATGGGTGACCTAATTTCCTGCTGCCTCTGAGAAGCAGTTGTACCCAGTTTGGGGCAGCTCTCTATCCTTTTTCTCTGGCTGTACTTAAGGACATGTGGGATCTTAGTTCTCCAACCAGGGATCAAACCTGTGCCCCCTGCATTGAAAGGACATAGTTTTAACCGCTGGACCGCCAGGGAAGTCCCAAGGGGCAGCTGTCTATTAATCTTTACCACATCTCTTTTCTTATTAACCTAACGCTATTTTTCTGCTTCTCTTTTCCCAACTGTGCCTTAGTGCTGTCATGAGTATTCTGAATTTTTAATTTCTCTCAATAACTCCAGAGTTTAAATGACAAAATACTGTAGCTTTATTTTTCACATGTGTTTCTGCATTTTAGGGAATTTGATGAAAATAAAAAAGGAATCCGTAAAGACCCATTTATCTATGAGGTATGAACAATTTATTTGGTTTTTAAACAAGTCAGTCATCCTAAAATTGTTTTTAAAAGTTGAGTTTATCAAAGTTAATTTACATACATTAAATTTCACCCTTTTAGAGTACAGTTCTATGAATTTTTACAAATGTATTTAGTTGTATTACCACCTCCGTAATCAAGAACATTCCTATAATCTCAAAAAATCTCATGTTCCTTTATATTCAACCCTTTCCCCCGTTCCCTGGCAACTACTGATCTGTTTTACATCTGTTTTTTTGTGTGGCCTTTTCCGAATGTCATATAAATAAAGCCATATGGTTTATACCTTTTCTGTCTGGCTTTTCTCAATAAGTATAATGCATTTGTTTTCTGTTTTTTTTTTTTTCCAATGGCCATGCCACATGGCATGTGGGATCTTAGTTCCCCAACCAGGAACTGAACCTTCACCCCTTGCATTAGAAGTGCAGACTTTTAGCTGCTGGAGTCCTGAGTATAATGCATTTGTGATTTGACTGTGTTGTTGTGTGTATCAGTAGTTCATCCCTTTTTATTGTTGAGTAATAGTCCATTGTATGAATGCAGTTTGGTTATCCATTAACCATTCAGACTGGATTGTTTCTAGTTTTTAATAGTTTTGAATAAAGCTGCTATAAACATTCGTGAATTAAGCATCTAACATGCCAGTGTTCCATAGGTAAAACTTCCCATAGAACTTAATCCTCTAAAACAGTTAAC
The DNA here is from genome assembly GCF_027580195.1 of Bos mutus. Classification (NCBI taxonomy): domain Eukaryota; kingdom Metazoa; phylum Chordata; class Mammalia; order Artiodactyla; family Bovidae; genus Bos; species Bos mutus. The sequence goes on from NC_091626.1 coordinate 12,898,075, forward strand.
AAACTAAAATAAATTATGTCTAAAAGACTAGCTGAGGATATCATTTATGACATCAGTGTCATAAATGATAGGGTTAATATCCATGTATATGAAATATATGAAAAGCTCTTAAAACCAATAAGGAATAAAGATAATCATAATAGATGAATAGGTAGAGGATAAAAATAAGTGTTGGAGAAGACTGTTGAGTCCCTTGGACTGCAAGGAGATCAAACCTGTTAATCCTAAAGGAAATCAGTCCTAAATATTCATTGGAAGGATTGATGTTGAAGCTGAAAGTCCAGTACTTTGGCCACATAATGCAAAGAGCCGTCTCACTGGAAAAAAACCCTGATGCTGGAAAAGACTGAGGGCAGGAGGAGAAGGTTGGGTGGCATCACTGACTCAATGGACATGAGTTTGAACAAACTCCAGGAGATAGTGAAGGACAGGGAAGCCTGGCGTGCTGCAGTCCATGGGGTTGCAAAGAGTCCGTTGGACACAACTTAGTGACTGAACAACAACATTTCAATCCACAACAGTATTCGATCAAGAATGAAGTAGATATGAGGCTCCCCTGGTAGGTAGTTCAGTGGTTGAAAATCCATCTGCCAGTGTAGGGATCACGGGTTTGATTCCTGACCTGAGAAGATCATACATGCCCTGGAGCAGTTAGACCTGCAGGCCACAACTGCTGAGCCCGAGCCTCCTAGAGCCTGTGCTCTGCACTGGGAGAAGCCACTGCAGTGAGAAGCCCACGCGCAGCACTGAAGACCTAGTGCAGCCAAAAATTATTAAACCAAAAGAGTTCAGTAGATCAGAGTAACAAAGCATCCTTTGCTCTCTGTACTTGGTGTCTAAATGCTTCAATTTCCAAACTAAGAAATTAAATAGGTTTGAGTAATGAGATAATTGTCAATAATAAGCATATTAGCGGCTGTTCACCATCATTAGTGATCAAATAAATGAAATTTATAAAATAACAAGATAGTATTTTTTGCTAGTTGAAATGGTAAAAAGAATGTAAATAGTGTGTTGACGTAAAATGAGAATGTGAATATGTGAATATGACATTTGAAAGGCAATTTGACAGTATCAATGTGGTTTTAGATACTCATCTTAAGAAATTAATTAAAGGGGAAGTTCCCTGTTGGTCCAGTGGTTAAGACTCCGAGCTCCCACTGCAGGGGGCATGGGTTCATCCCTGGTTGGAGGAGCTCCACATGTTGTGGGGTGCCGAGGAGGTAGTAATTAAAGAATATTCCTTATCAGTTGTTTATTATAGCATATAATTTGAAAATGCACAAATGTTGAATAATACAGAATTAATTATGTGATGGTAGCTCCATGGTACTAGACAGCCTAAAAAAGTTTAATGGCATGGAAAGAAGTTCATGATATAAAACTGTTAGAATATTCTATTTATTTAGTAAGCAAAAATCTATTGCATTATCAAAATAATATATTTCTATTTAAGTAGGTTTATTTATATGTCTGGGAAAAGATTAGGCAAAATATACACCAATAAGACTAATAATAGTAGTGACTACTCTGGCTATGCGGGTCAAGAAGCCATAGTTAGAACAAGACATGGAACAACTGACTGGTTCAGAATTGGGAAAGGGGTACATTAAGACTGTATCCTGTCACCCTGCTTGTTTAACTTCTATGCAGAGTACATCATGCGAGATGACAGGCTGGATGAAATCACAAGCTGGGATCAAGATTGCTGAGAGAAATATCAGCAACCTCAGATGTGCAGATGATACCACTCTAATGCCTGAAAACAGAGGAACTAAAGAACCTCTTGATGACAGTGAAGAGGAGAGTGGAAAAGCTGGCTTGAAGCTCAACATTCAAAAATCTAAGGGACTTCCCTGGCCGTCAGTGCTCCCAATGCATGGGAGCTGGGTTCAATCCCTGGTCAGGGAACTAGGTCCCACATGCCATAACTAAAGGTCAAAGATCCTGCATGCCACAACCAAGACCCGGCACAGCCAAAAAATAAAAAGTCTGAGATGATGTCATCCGGTCCCATCACTTCATGTTAAGTAGAAGGGGGAAAAGTGGAAGCAGTGACAGATTTTATTTTTGGGGGTTACAAAATCACCAAGGACTGTGACTCTAGCCATGAAATTAAAAGATGCTTGCTCCTTGGAAGGAAAGCTATGACAAACCTAGACAGTGTATTAAAAAGCAGACATGTCACTTTGCTGACAAAGATCCACATAGTCAAACTTACGAATTTTCCAGTAGTCATGTATGGATATGAGAGTTGGACCATAAAGAAGACTTGAGCGCCAAAAAATTGATGCTTCAAACTGTGCTGAAGAAGACTCTTGGGCTACAAGGAGATCAAGCCTCAAGAAAAAGGACCTCAACCTTGAATATTCATTGGAAAGACTGTTGCTGAAGCTAAAGTTCCAGTACTTTGGCCACCTGATGTGAAGGGCTGACTCGCTGGGAAAGATTGAAGGCAAAAGGAGAAGGGAGCAGCAGAGGATGAGATGGTTGGATAGCATCATCAACCTAGTGGACATGAATTTGAGCAAACTCTGGGAGATCATGGAGGACAGAGGAGCCTGGTGTGCTGCAGTTTGTGGGGTGGCAAAGAGTTGGGCACAACTCAGGGACTGAACAACAACTCTGGTTAGTAGAATATAGATGAGTTTTATCTGTTAGCTATCTGTTTTCAAACTTTTCTACAATAAATGTTTATTGTAATTGGAATGAAGAAATACACAGTACCTATAAAGTGAAAAAGTTCTAAATTTCATGGAACAATCAAAAAATAATGTTTAGTAAAGAGCTGATTTTATGGTTCCTAACAGTAAATCCAGGATGATTAGGGGAAGAGGATGTCAGTGTGATCCTAATTAAAAGGCCTTACAAGGCAGGGTGCTCTCTAGGTGGGCCTTGAAGCATACAGATACAAAATATAAGAGCTAGATTTTGTTGTTGTTTTGACCACTCTAGGCTTGCAAGGATCTTAGTTCTCCAACCTGGGATTGAACCTATGCCCTCTGCAGTGAAAGCTTGGAGTCCTAACCACTGGACTTCTAGGGAATTCCCCAGCTAGATTTTCTCAACATGAAAAACAACATGGGCAAAGAAGAAATGAAATTGTATTTTTAAAACATTAGTCTTGTTCACATTCTCTTTTTCAGTTACTTGCATAGAACTGGTGTTTATGTGTTTAAATATTTGTACATATATATGTGTATCTATAACATTGCTGGACCTTAATATGTTTTTAATAGGCTGATATTCAAGTGCAGTTGATCAGCAAAGGCCAACCAAACCCTTTGAAAAATATTCTACATGAAAATGAAACCATATTTATTGTGGAAAAAGTGGTAAGTAGTGCTTGGGCTTTGTGGCTAATTCTTAACAGCCAGGTTTGGTTTCTGAGGGATAATCTCAAATGTACACATTTTCATGTCAGTGTATTAGTGTGGATTCTAACATCTTTTAGTGATAAGTAGAGTGCTGTCCAATAGATAATGTGAACCACATATGTATTTAAAAGCTTTCTAGTAGCCTCAAAACAAAAAGGTGAAATTAAATTTCATACTGCAAAATTTACTTTTTCTTTTGTTTAGTTGTGTGAATTTTAACACACTTATACAGTCTGGTAGTCATCACCATAATCAGAACACAAAACGGCTCCATCACCCCGAAAACTCCCTTGTGCTATCCCTTTACAGTCATTCCTTCTCCCTCACTGTAGCGTGGTCTTTTTAAGAGTGTCATGAATGGAATCATACAAAAGTGTATAAACTTTTGAGTCTGGCGTCTCTCAGTGTAATAATGCCTTTGAGACTCATTCAAGTTGTATGGGAGAAGGCAATGGCACCCCACTCCAGTACTCTTGCCTGGAAATCCCATGGACAGAGGAGCCTGGTGGGCTGCAGTCCATGGGGTCGATAGGAGTCGGACAAGACTGAGCGACTTCACTTTCATTTTTCACTTTCATGCATTGGAGGAGGAAATGGCAACCCACTCCAGTGTTCTTGCCTGGAGAACCCCAGGGACAGGGGAGCCTGGTGGGCTGCCGTCTATGGGGTCGCACAGAGTCGGACACGACTGAAGTGACTTAGCAGCAAGTTGTATGTGTTTAGTGGTTCTTTTAGTTGCTGATCCATCCCTGATCCAGAGAGCTAAATAAACAAGTAATATGATCATTTTTGTACAAAGTCCTATGTGAGCACAAGTTTTCTTTACTGTAAATAGCTAGGAATAGGATTGCCAGGTCTGAAATTATGTTTATAGTTTTTTTTTAATCTAATGTTAAACATTTCAATAATTAATGTAAAACTAAAAATGAGATTTTAAGCTCTTTTTTTCCATACTGCATCTTCAAAATTTGATATGGATTTAACACTTAAGTCTCAATTTGGTCTGGCCACATTTCAGGTGTTCAAAAGCCACATGTGACTGGTGGGTGGCTACTGTTAGACACAGCATAAGTCACTCTGACTCATGAATTTCTACTTTACTTTTCTCTTGTTAAATCTAACAAGAGGGACCTTCTTATTTTTTTCATCACTTTATAATTACATCCTTACACCTTTGTGTTTTAAATAGGGGAACCATTCTGGCCGAGCAGTAGCAGTGGTTTTGGTTGAGTGCTGATAATGCTGTCATTTTACAGTTACTTTGGGGCCAGGACCCATTCTTTGGGTCTGTCGTTTCTTGAAGTAGATAGAAACAGGATACAACAGGGGAAAGTGGACATTCCTTTAGAAGGAATGCCTCTGTTTGCTTTAGGACCTGCATGCTGTCTGGATGGGGATTGGGATGCATGAACAGAGAGCACTCTGTTTTACATACTACACGAAAACTCCTTTCTGAGGAGGGGACTGCTTTATTTGTTTTGTATTAGTGATGCTTATCTATGGTGGACAGATGCTTGGAAAATAATTATAAGTGAATTATGTGGCTGAATTTAGACTTATGAGAGAAAAATGTGTAGAGCAAAAGCTGAAAGATGAAAATGAGTTTCTAGGGAGAGGTAGAGGAACAGAGGAATTTGTGGAAATTGGTTGAGATACTAGTGAGAAAACAGCTTGGAGTTGTGAGGACTTACCTGGAGTTCAGTGAGGTCCTGGCATTCTTGGATGGAAAACAATTAAAATGGCCTTCATTTCTGCAAAGGTCAATAGAGCTTACAGCATGAGTTTTAGATGGATAATACTGAAAAGTAGAATGGAAGGGAAAATGACATTTCTTGGATACTTCTAGGAACTATTTGGAAACACAGGCCTAGAAGGGAATAAAATCTAGAATCTGGCAGAAGAAATTCAAAGTTGAGGATACATCTAGGTCAGATAACTATTAAGTATTCACTGCTAGAAGACCTTAGTGGACAAGAACTTGAGTTTTGAAGTCAGACTACCTAGATTCAGGGGCTTCCTTGATGGCTCAGTTGGTAAAGAATCCACCTGTAACGCAGGAGACCCCAGTTCCATTCTTGGGTCAGGAAGATCTTGTGGAGAAGGAATAGGCTACCCACTACAGTATTCTTGGACTTCCCCTGTGGCTCAGCTGGTAAAGAATTCGCCTGCAATGTGGGAGACCTGGGTTCGATCCCTAGCTTAGGTAGATCCCCTGGAGAAGGGAAAGGCTATCCACTCCAGTATTCGGGCCTATAGAATTCCGTGTACTGTATAGTCCATGGGATTGCAAAGAGTTGGACACAACTGAGCGACTTTCACTTTACCTAGATTCAAATGTGGGTTTTGCCGCTCAGCTGCTTATTCTATATAAGCTATTCAGACAGCCACTAGCTCAGTTTTCAGTCCATAAAATAGGGTTATTAATAGGATCTTTCTCAGGGTTTTTATGAAGAATAAAAGAAAGCTTGGAACAGTAGCTGGTACATAGTACATGCTCAGGAAATGTTATTTCGTTTAATTTTTGTTATTATTGGCAGTACTGAGCTATTTCACTACTTAAACACGTGGATATGAGAAACACAAATGAGAGCTGAGAATCCTAAGAGGAGTAGACTTAAGAAGTAAGGGCTGTGCATTAAAAAGAATGAAATAATGCTTTGCAACAACGTGGATGGACCTAGAGACTGTCACACTGAGCCCGAGACACAGTGACTTGGCTTGCACAGGCTGCAGGGCTCTGCTGGCTGCTGGAAACCCTTAGGATGTGTCTTCCTGAAAACTAACCAAAGTTGTTGCTGTTGTTTTAATTTTAAGAATTCTATTTGAGTATCTTTCTAAAAGATAGGTTTCTTCCTTAATATAATATACCATTGACTCCTGAACAACACAGGTTTTGGGATGCCCCACCATCTGTGTTGTTGAAAATCCTAGTGTAACTTTACAGTCGGCCCTCTGTATCTGTGGCTCTACATCCACAGATTCAACCAATCACGGACTGTGTAGTACTGCATTAAAAAAGTCCACATGTAAATGCACCTGCCTAGTCCAAACTTGTGTTGTTCAAGAGACAACTGTATTGCATAGTATAGTTTAGTATATACTACTACTAGGGCAGGGAGGCCTGGCGTGCTGCAGTCCACAGGGCCACAAAGAGTCGGACACGACTGAGCAACTGAACTGAATTACTAGTATAGTATGGTATCAGTACTAGTGTTATAGTATGCAATTAATATTATAGTATAGTGAAATTGGAACAATATTAGAATTATAGTATTAGTACCAGTATTATAGTGTAATATAATGTAGCATAGAATTACTATAATATAGCAAATCAATATAGTCTGGAACCATATACCCTATATTTCTGTAATAATGAGGTAATTAATGTCAGCTGCTGTAACAAATCCTGGAGACTTAGAAAATGAGTAGAAAGGGCTATGAACCTTCAAGTTTGGGGAATGACAAAATCAGGGAGTCTCCCATGGGTTTCCCTTGGTGTTTTGTATATAATTTTGTACATGGTAGAGCACTTCCTTTTCTGATGGTGTCATATACTTCCTTTATCAGTAGCAACGTAGATCAATATCTTCTTATTGGACAGTGGAAATACTTCTGATGAATGGTGAGATTTATTAGTACCCCGTTGGTTTCTAGCTATGATTCCTGTCCTAACCCAATCATTTTGCACTTCAGGGTCTGGAAATCAGTACATTGTTCTAGCATAGTGAAGAGTTGACTTTACCATAGTGTTCTCTTACCTGGTTAAATAATTAAATGTTTTTAAAGCCTTTAGAAAAGGAAGAACCAAGTCCTATTGAAGAGCTACAGTCTGAAGACACTGCTATTTCTGATCTCTCTACTGGTGAAAATGTTGGCCTGCTTGCTTTACCAATTGGGAGAGCCAGGTAAGTTTTTCTTACCATAGTGGTGAAGGGTAGGATGTAAACTCACCAGGCAGGCTACAGTCCATTGAGTCGCAAAAGAGTTGAACACAATTTAGCAACTAAACAACAAGAAATTGTTATAAACATTGGGAAAAGCATAGGTATTTAGCCCAGATCCCTCTCTTTCTCCTTCCCCACCTGCTTGATGGATATACTTAATACTTAGGATAGTTCTAAATACTTGACTGTCCCATGGGTAACTCAAGTGTGACTAAGATGATTACGGTGATCTGCCTTTTCTCCATCTCCTTCTACTGTTTAATGTTGTTGCTTCGTAATTGTTTTCCTTACTTCTAATCTGGTTCCTTGCCAATCTTTTTTCCTCACTCCTGCCAGAGTGGTTTTATGAAAGCCTGATTGTGTTGCTTCCATGTTTAAAAAGCCTTCCATGGTCCTTTTGCCTCGTGATAAAATCCAGATTCCTTCTGAGTGACACATAGGACACAAAGGAACCTTCAGCCTCCAGTCCAGGGCCCAGCAGGGATTTGGAAACACGCGGGGTACTTTGTGATCGTCACGATGACTCAGGGGCTCTGTTGGCCTGAGCCGTGGATGGTAAATGTTATGCAATGCCTGGGGCTCTCCTGTCCAATGACGAATTATCCCACCCGCATGCCAGAAGTGCCCCTGTTGGAATCCCTACTGCCTCTGTCTGCTTAGCTACCCTCCCCGCTCCTACCATATGACTTTCCGTCTGCCTGGTCTCCCTCAACTCCAAAGCCAAAAGTATTTGCTATCAGGGAGTCCTGGAGGATCTGGTCACATATATAATACTAGAGAATAAGGGGTCTTCCCTGGTGGTCCAGAGGTTAGGACTTCGCCTTCCAACGCAGTGGGGGTGCGGGTTCGATGCCTGGTCGGGGAGCTAAGACCCCACATCCCTCCTGGCCAAAAAGACAAAGCATAAAGCAGAAGCAATGTTGTAACAAATTCAGTAAGGACTTTAAAAATGGTCTACGTTAAAAAATCTTAAAAAAAAAAATACTGGAGAATAAGGACTATAGTAGTATTCAAAGTGACTTTCCTTCAGAGAGGGTTTTTTGTTTTGTTTTGCTGTGTAGAAACTTTTAAAATCTTTTGTAGTTGAGCACTCTTTAATGGCTTCTTGATTTTAAGTCCTATTTTTTCTTTCCTCTCCCACAACTTGAGAATTTTTTATTCACGTTGTTTCCTCTAGCCAGTGTTTGTTTGGATTCATCCATATGCTTATCATTTCTTTGCTCTCCATTTCTTCTTGCATTTCAGACCTTCCTTCTGGGATTATTATATTTCTTTTCTGAAGTACAGTCCCTTAGAAATGCCTTTTCTGAACATATGTTGGTAATAAATTTAGTTTTCATCTCTGAAAATTTGTAAGCTGTATTTTTGGGTAACTTTTAATTCTGATGCACTCTGAAATTTACAGAGAAGTGTAAAAGAACAGTACAAGAACTTCTGTGGACGCTTAACCAGGTTTCACCAAAATTTACATTTTGCTGCCTCTGCTTTGTGATTCTATGGCTTATTCCTCCTCCCCTCTGCTCCTCCTCTTATTCCTGTCCACACCTCATCTATATAACCACACACACACATTTTTGTAATGAAATATTGACAGTATGTTGGAGACACTGTGCTCTTTTACCCTTGAATACCTCACGATGTATTTCCTAAAACCTAGTACCTTCTCTTGTATAACCACAAGTCATCAAAATCTGGGAATTTAACATTGTTAAAATAATACTATCTGATTCACAGACTATATTCAAATTTTTGTGTTCGGTGACTAATGACCTCAAGCATCTCTTTATGTATTTATTGACTTCTTCCTTCTCCCACCCCTAACTTTATTGAGAAGTAATTGACATATTCTGTTATTTCTTTTGCTTAATCTCAGAGCCTGCTTCCACTCCCATTGACCCTGTAGCCCCACCATACTGAACTCTCTGCTTGTAGTAGCTATACTTTGTCAGTTTTTGGTGTGTGGATCTTGATCTGTCTGGTGTGCCTGTCTCTCACTTCTTCTCCGGGTGAAACATTTATGTATTTTGCCACTTTATTTCCAAATTTTTGTTTCTGGGACACTGTGATAGTGTGATGTATAAGAAGAAGCATATTTAGTCTTGGTCCACTGTTCCTGGAACCCAGCTCCTAAAAACCTTTGGAATTTCCTAGGGATTGAGAAGAATAAAGGTGTCTTTTTTAATGCTAATGAAGTGGCTTTTGGACCTCCCGCCCCTCCCCGCCCCCCCCTCCAGTAAATTATGGATAGGGGCTGGTTGCCTGGGGAACCAAGCCTGTGAGTAGAGGGTTGGAAGTTTGAGTCCCACCCAACCTCTGAAAGGGAGAGGGGCCAGAGTTTAAGTTTAGTCACCTGGTGAGGGGTTGGGACTCAACCCCTCCCTAAGTTCAGTCAGTCACCATTGTGACTATGTAATGAAACCTCCTTTAAAACCCAAAACGAGAGGGCTTGAAGAGCTTCTGGGTCGGTGAACACATGGAGGTACGGGAGAGCAGCTTGCTGGGAGAGGGCATGGAAGCTCTGTGCCCTTTGCCCCATACATTTTCCTTTGCTTCCCTTCTGTCTGGCTGGCTGTTCCTGAGTTCTACCCTTGTGTAATAAACTAGTAATCTAGCAAGTAAAATATTTCTCTTGAGTTCTGGGAGCAAATTAATTGAATTTAGGGAGGGGGTTGTCAGAACCTGTGATCTATAGACACATAGATGACAACTTGGACTTGGAACTGGCAATACAAGTTGGAGGTGAGGCAGTCTTGTAGGACTGAGCCTTTAACCTGTGGTTGCTGATGCTGTCTTTGGGTAGATAGTGTCAGAACTGAGTTGAATTGTAGAATTGCTAGTGTCAGAGAATTGCTTAGTGTAAGGAAAAAACCCCATTTGGGAATTGGTACAGAATGTTAGATGGTGATCAGAAGTGGGATCAGAGTCAGCATCGTAGCTATTGTTCATGATATCTTTGGAAAAGAAAACTTTTGACTGATCAAAAATCTCTACGTCTAATTTATTCTTCCTACTCTTGCTTGCAAGGCAGTTAATTGGATTTTATACCATGGCTCACAATCCTAATATGACCCATCTGAAGATTAATCGGCCAGTTACTGCCCTTCCTCCTCTCTGGGTAAGGTGTGATGGTTCAGATCCTGAAGGTATCAGTTGGCTGGGAGCTGAGCTTATCTCAACCAGTAGCAACATCACAGGAATTGTCTTGTACATGGTCACCTGTAAAGGTGAGAGCTCACTCCTCTTTTGTGGAGGTGTGTGTATTTATTTGTTTGTGTAATCACTGTTATTTGTGTACCACTGTATTTATTTGTGTAATCACTGTTTCATAGGTTTTACTAAAACTTGAGCACGAAGTGCACACAATGTAGCTTGTGTCAGCCACCACGAGTGTGCTCTAGTGTGTAACCTGCAGCATGTGGGAGACATTTCAGAGACAGATTTCCAAGAGTCTAAATAGGAGTTTATGGCTATTTTATTTGGGTTTCATTTCATTTACATGTGTGTATTTTTTAAAATTTTCATTGGAAGATAAAAAAGCTGAATATAATGATAATATAATTCCAGTGTCATAATAGGCATTTAATTATACTTTTGGTAGCAGTACTGACCTTTGTTCCACTTCCCTTGTTTTAAAAACATTTCATCTGTGGTTTAAAATTTAATTTTGATAGTTATTAATATTGTGAATTAGATTGTAATTTTCTAGCTCTAATGATGTAATTTTGAACTGTACCTGTAAAGTGTTTTTTTTAATCATGTCCTACAGTGGATAAAAATTTTTCTGTAAATCTTGAAGACCTAAAAAAGTCACACAAGAAAAGACATCACTTGTCTACTGTAAGTATTTCTCTTTCATATTATTTTCTTCTGACTGCTGTCAATCTGCCTTCCTAGTGTAAAGGATTTTTTTCATTCCTAATAGGACTAGATATTTTTCTATAGTATCAAAATGTTTATTTTCATATCAGCTAATGACTAAAAATATATGCCTTTTAGCTAATCTTTGTGATGAAAAAGAATTGTCTCGTTTTTCCGTTTGGCACAGCACTTTTTCTTCTTGGGGAAAAGAATCAGTCGTTTTGATAATGGGCCTTTGGCCTTGTGAAGGTGCCGCTGATGGTCTGCTGAATGTCTCTTTACAGTTAACAGCCAGCGGCTTTGCCCGGTACGAGCTCTTTAAGTCCACTGCCTTGGATGATACAGTTGCTGCCTCACAAACCACGATCACTTTGGATATTTCCTGGAGTCCTGTGGATGAGATCCTTCAGACCCCTCCGCTCTCTTCCACTGCAACTCTGGTAGGAGCCAGCCCTGCTTTCTGTTGAGTTTACTCACTGTGGGTTTACTTTGAACTTGCTAGTTCCTGGACAGCTCTGAAAGGTTCAGCCTGAAGTCTCGCCAGCACAGCCAGTGAAGGTTTTGCCAGGTGGTCTGATCCGTCAGTTATCTACAGTGCTGTAGTTATGTAACTTAAGAATTTTCAGTGGGGACCCAAATGGAATCATCACAGTGGCTCATTATCCCTGCTGTTCTTAAAGAATGCAGATGTTGAGAACACATCAACAATCGTTGTTCTGTTCAGCCCTTGCACCCTATATTTACATTTCTAGGATCTGTCTTAAGAAATTATTCAGAATTGGTAACAAAAATACATGGGCAAAGATATTCAGTGCAGTCATACAGCTGTGTTTTGAAAATATTAAAAACAAAACCTGAATGATGTTTAGAAAAATAAATAGATTTCCTGATGAAATATTATATACATATTTTAAAATTATGATTTAAAATATCTTTAATAATGAAAGAAAATGCTTATTATTAAGCAAAAAAAAAAGCCCCAAAAGTACAAAATTTATGTACAGTGGGATCTCAACTATGGTTTTAAAAAATATGTACACAAAGTCCTGGGTAGTGTTAAGAGTGGTTTTTCCCAGGGTGGTGGGCTGGTGAATAATTACACAATTACATTCTTAACACTTTTCTTTTCCTGCAGTAGGTGCTGACATACAATGGCGTTTACTAATTTCTTTCAAACCTCCTCACCCCGCTTCAGCTTTTTTTGTTTGTTTGTTTTACTGAGGGGAGGGACAGTTGTTTTTGGTGTGTGGTAATGCTAAGTTTGTCATTGAGTCTTTTTTTTTTATTTTTAATTGAAGGATAATTGCTTTACAATATTGTATTGGTTTCTGCCATATGTCAACATGAATCAGCCACAGGTATACATATGTCCCCCAGCTCCTGAACTTCCCTGTCACCTCCTACCCTGTCATCGAGTCTTGAAGTGTGTTTATATTTCTACTTCTTGTCCTTTTGGAAATTCAGTGACACAAGCAGGAGAGTGTGTGTTCTGTGTAGCTACAGTTGTATTGAGAGGGGTTGTGGTGGCCTGAATTGAGGTTTCTGTATTGGGATGGGCAGAGTCTATATTTCTGGGGAAGGCATACCAAATGGAAGTGTTGACCTAATTTTTCAATTCACTAGTGTTTTATGAAATATTTTTAAATGTGTGGGTAGTTTGAAATGCAAGTAACTGTGACCCTGATGGAGAAAAGATGGGATTACCAGTGAAAACTGACTCTGGGAACTTTTTAGAATATCAAGGTGGAATCGGGAGAGCCCAGAGGTCCTTTGAGTCAGCTTCACAGAGAACTGAAATTTCTCCTTGTGAGTATCCTTCTGGAATTTGTTACCTGCATTAGATCTCATATTTCCATAAAAATTTTTGCTAGTATCATTGTTATTTAATTTTGTGTTCTTCAAAATTTGTTCCAAATGTTACGTGCTTGGCAGTTGGGGCAGTTGTCCTTGCAATTAAAGGGAACATTTATCAGTGAGTTAGTAGTTAATAACAGTTCTTTCACCTTTTCTACTGAAGTATTTGGATTTTATTCATATGATGGATTCCCTACTTTCCAGGTGAGTCAGCTGCCAGTTTATTCCAAATGTGTATATAATCTGCTTGTTAATAACTGAAATTTGATCCTGAAGATTAATGAGCATGTGTTTCAAAAATTTTGTGTTTCAGTAATTTTAGCTCCGCTCTACAGATTCAATTCCAAAGGGGCGGGCAAGGGGGATTCATTTTAATGCAGAGGAAATTCTGTATGTCTTAAGTTGGCATACAAAGACAGTTATATCCAGTCACTGACTATAGTTACTTTTTTCTTTTCTTTTTTAAAGAGCTTTATTGATATAAATTATAGCCCATAAAATACTTTTGTTTTAAGTATAGAATTCAGTAGTTTTTAGTGTACTGACAGAGTTTGTACAGCCATGACCGTACTTAATTTTAGGATATTTTCGTCACCCCAAAAAGAAATCCCATACCCATTAACAGAAACCTGCCAGCCACTGATTCACCTTCTGTAGCGCTTCCTTCCTTTTTATTACTGAGTAACACCAGTGTAGAGGTGTAGTGTGTTTGTGTTTATCCATTTGTCAGTTAATGGGTATTTCAGTTGTTCTTACTTTTTGGCTATTCATGAATAATGCTGCCATGAATAGTATTTAAGTTTTTATGTGACATAGAGACTCTCAGGTGGGGTTGCTGGGTCACATGGTAGCTCTTTAACTACCTTTTAACTTTTAACTTTTTGTGTTTAACTTTTTGAGGAGCTGCCAGACTGAGTGGCTGCATCATTTTACATTCCCATAGCAGCGTATGAGGGTTCCAGTTTCTCCATATCCTTGCCTCCATATGCTTGATACTATATTTTTTATTGATGTTATAGCCATCCTAGTGGGGATGAAGTGATATCTCATTATGGTGGTGTTTTCTTGTTTTTTGGCTGCTTTGTGAGGCATTTGGGAGCTTAGTTCCCTGACCAGGGGTCAAACCCACACCCTTTGCAGTGGAAGTGCAGTCTTAGCCACTGGACCGCCAGGGAAGTCCCACATTATAGTTATGATTTGCGTTTCTCTGATGGCTAATGACATTGCACATGTTTTCATGTTCTAATTGGCTCCTACTTATTTCTTTAGCTTGATCTCACATCCTCCTCTGCTGCATTGAGCTCCCTGCTTATGGTAGCTCCCAGGCCATCACGCCATCGCTTTCTGGAGTGTGTGTCTCCATCTGCCCAGTGTGCCCTTTTCCCACCTCTTTGCCGGGTTATCTGTGACATCTTCACCTGAGACGATTTACTGATTCCCCAGAATAGGTTGTGCTGCCGTAGAACTTTACGCACACCCCTTGTCAGAGGGTTTATCAAACAGTAATTTCTCTACTCCTCTGCCTCCCCTACTAGACGTGAGTGCCAGGTACCTCATGGTGTCTTCCACTTCTACCACAGTACCAGGCATTTTTCATACTTTTACCTCCTCTCATTATTTCCCTGTTTGTGAAAAACTTGATACCTTTTCTACCTTTCTCATCTTTCTTCTTCCTTGAGAGCTTCTCTTTCAGGACCCTTCCCGTGGGCTTCTATCATACTTGTAACCTCCTATCTCTGCCCTCCTCTCTCCACCCCAGCAGAGGGCTTATCCATTTCGTGATTTGATGAATGCCTTTATAAGGGAACTCCAGACTCCTGTCTGTAAGCTGCTTCCACTTCCAATCTTTCCCACTTTCATCAGTTCAGTTCCCACTCTAGTAGAGCGTTCTTCCCTCCAATTCAGTTTGTCCAAAATGAAACTTGAATCAAATCTCCAGACTGGATCACTTTAATAAGCCCCTGATTTCTGTCTGCAGTTTCACCATTCCTTCCGTTCACAGGCTGGCAACCTTATCTGTTACTTCAGTAAGATCGAGTTACTGCCACAGCTGGAAGCTGCCATTCTGCTGTGTGCCCAGTATGTGGTGCTAGATGGTTCTGGTATGTTGCCTGAGGTGTCAGCAACTGGTAAATGGAAGAGCTGGCTTAAAACTCATTCAAACATATGTCTATCTGACTTGAAAGTCCAAGCTGTGTAATTAATGTAATCTCCCTTAGAAATTCACAGACTCTTCGATGTGCACGTTGCCATAATTTCTCCAAGTTCAATCCCCTGTATTTTTATAAATAGGTAGGATTTTTTTTTCTTTTCTTCTATTCCTCATATATTTCTGCCTATCTGTCTGTCTCTTCTCTGAAGTATACTTTTTTTTCCCCTTTGAGGTTTCTTTCACTGTGCCTATCTTACATAAAGCCCCTATCACTTCCCTTCTGGACCACTCTAATGATCTTTCACTGTTTCTCCACAGGGACACACACTCTTGGCATCTTGGGCAGAATCATGCTTTGTGGTTTGGGACCATTCTACATGCTGGAAGATATGTAGCCTCCTTGCATGCGTGCCAGGTTGCTTCAGTCATGTCTGACTCTTTGTGACCCTATGGAACATAGCCCTCCAGGCTCCTCTGTCCACAGGATTCTCTGGGCAAGAATACAGGAGTGGGTTCCCATGCCATCCTCCAGGAGATCTCAACCCAGGAATCGAACAGCAGTCTCCTTTGTCTCCTGTTTTAGCAGGCGGGTTCTTAACCACTAGCGCCACCTGTAGCATCCTTGCTGCTGCTGCTGCTAAGTCACTTGTCATGTCCAACTCTGTGCAACCCCATAGACGGCAGCCCACCAGGCTCCTCCATCCCTGGGATTCTCCAGGCAAGAACACTGGAGTGGGTTGCCATTTCCTTCTCCAGTGCATGAAAGTGAAAAGTGAAAGAAGTCTCTCAGTTGTATCTGACTCTTAGCGACCCCATGGACTGCAGCTTTGGCCCCTACCAAACTAAATGCCCACAGTCACTGTGACACCAGAATTGACCTTCACATTTTCCTGAAAACTCCCTGGGGGTGGAGGATGATCTTACTTCTATTGAGAAACATTGTACTTCTTTTTTTCCTTAGACTCTATCCTGAGTATTTGTGATGGGGGAATTCTCAGCTGCTTGATCATGTCATTTTCCTGCCAGAAAATCAACAGTGGCTGTTGTCTTCCAAATGAAATAAAAAAGTTATTTAAGATCACTCTTCCTGTTTAATCCCTACTCCTAGTCATCTTATTTCCTGCTGTTGCCTGGGGGTTTATTCCACCCTAGTGGAAACAGCTCATCCTCTCCATCGTATTGCCTGGGATGGTTCCCCCATATGAGTCAAGCCAGTGTTTCTCATTGTTCCTCTGGCTATTCCAGCCTCTTTTGACCTCAACCTCTTTCCTTACTTCAGTTTAGATACCCTACGTATAGGCATACATATTCATGTTATTTTTATGTAAACTTCTGTTCAGTCTCTGTAGCACACATAATTAAAGTTCAGAATACCATCTTTGGCATCAGACTGCTGGATATATGTCCTGGCATTGCCAGTTACCAACTGTGTGAGCTTAAGCAAGTTAATTAACCTCTTTTGGGCTCAGTAAAATGTGAGTGATAGTGGTATCTGCCTCACGGGATTTTTGTGAGGATTAAATAACATACTGCATATGAAACATTTAGAATAGTTCCTGGCGTCTCATTAAACATTCAGGAAAAATAGGTGTTAGGAATGCCCTGGAGGTCCAGTGGTTAGGACTCCATGCTCTCACTGCTGAGGGCCTGGGTTTGATTCTTGGTGCAGGAACTAAAATCCCACAAGGTGGGTGGTGCAGCTAAGAAAAAAGATACTAATGTTATTAATATTGATAATACATCTTACTGATAACTTTGTATTTTGCTAACAAGTTTTGGGGTTTTTTTGTTTGTTTTTAAATCTCCCACAGGTTTTGGCTGATGGTTTGAGGACTGGTGTAACTGAATGGCCTGAGCCTCTGGAAGCAAAATCTGCTGTTGAACTTGTGCAGGAATTTCTGAATGGTGTTTGTTTTCGTGACTCACACTTGGCTTTTGTTTGTTTTTTCTTAATTGGGAATTTATGCTTGCTATATTTAAATGTAAATTTTTTTTTAGGCTTAGTATTTTTTTTTTTGTTAGCTATACCTAAAGCTGTAGGTCTGTCATGGTGAGAGGGGCAGCTTTCATTCTGAATTGCTAATGATAAAAATCTCAGTGATTTTAAGAATTAATAATATGTATTTAATTTACATTTTATATACTGCAGTCATATTTGAGATTGTGGAAGAAGAGGGACGAAACAGTGACCTTAGAGCACCTACCATGTGCTTGACATGTGTGCCAGGGGCTTTCACTGTATCTCAGTCCATCCTTACACCCCTGCCTAGTGGGCATCTAGTCAACCTCCATTGGAGAGTTAAATAATTGCTAAAATACCTGGTCATCATTCTACTCTCCTCATTTGCCATTTGAAAACAGGATTAGAGTGGAAATAATTGGGAAAGAAGGAGAATAAAATCCAGAGTTTAATAAGCTTTTGCCACTTTCTAGAGTTAAGTAAGCTGAATGAATTTGGTGATTCTACAAAAAAAGACACCGAGGTAAGTGATTGTTATCGGAAAAGTACACTGAAAGAGCTTGTAAAATTGGGTTGTACTGTTGTCTTTCACATCATACGATTGCAAATGGGTCTGCTACAGCCAAGGTGGCATTTTGAGGGTAGTTTTTTGTTGGTCTTTGATGTCAGCGCTAGTGATTACTTTCCTTAAAAACTGATGGATATGTTTAAAGAGAACTAGGACGTATTTATTATTAATTGTTTAACTGCAGAAAAATGGAAATGACTATGTTAATATACTATGAGGTGATAAGGCAACGCCAAAGAATGCTCAAACTACCGCACAATTGCACTCATCTCACACGCTAGTAAAGTAATGCTCAAAATTCTCCAAGCCAGGCTTCAGCAATACGTGAACTACAAACTTCCAGATGTTCAAGCTGGTTTTAGAAAAGGCAGAGGAACCAGAGATCAAATGGCCAAATCCGCTGGATCATGGAAAAAGCAAGAGAGTTCCAGAAAAACATCTACTTCTGCTTTATTGACTATGCCAAAGCCTTTGTGTGGATCACAATAAACTGTGGAAAATTCTGAAAGAGATGGGAATACCAGACCACCTGATCTGCCTCTTGAGAAATCTGTATGCAAGTCAGGAAGCAACACTTAGAACTGGACGTGGAACAACAAACAGACTGGTTCCAAATAGGAAAAGGAGTTCGTCAAGGCTGTATATTGTCACCCTGTTTATTTAACTTCTATGCAGAGTACATCATGAGAAACGCTGGACTGGAAGAAGCACAAGCTGGAATCAAGATTGCCGGGAGAAATATCAATAACCTCAGATATGCAGATGACACCACCCTTATGGCAGAAAGTGAAGAGAAACTCAAAAGCCTCTTATTAAAAGTGGAGAGTGAAAAAGTTGGCTTAAAGCTCAACATTCAGAAAACGAAGATCATGGCATCCGGTCCCACCACTTCATGGGAAATAGATGGGGAAACAGTGGAAACAGCGTCAGACTTTATTTTTTGGGGCTCCAAAATAACTGCAGATGGTGACTGCAGCCATGAAATTAAAAGACGCTTACTCCTTGGACAGAAAGTTATGAACAACCTAGATAGCATATTCAAAAGCAGAGACATCACTTTGCCAACAAAGGTCCTTCTAGTCAAGGCTATGGTTTTTCCAGAGGTCATGTATGGATGTGAGAGTTGGACTGTGAAGAAGGCTGAGCGCCGAAGAATTGATGCTTTTGAACTGTGGTGTTGGAGAACACTCTTGCGAGTCCCTTGGACTGCAAGGAGATCCAACCAGTCCATTATGAAGATCAGCCCTGGGATTTCTTTGGAAGGAATGATGCTAAAGCTGAAACTCCAGTACTTTGGCCACCTCATGCGAAGAGTTGACTCATTGGAAAAGACTCTGATGCTGGGAGGGATTGGGGGCAGGAGGAGAAGCGGACAACAGAGGACGAGATGGCTGGATGGCATCACTGACTGGATGGACGTGAGTCTGAGTGAACTCCGGGAGTTAGTGATGGACAGGGAGGCCTGGCGTGCTGCGATTCATGCGGTTGCAAAGAGTCGGACACGACTGAGCGACTGATCTGATCTGATCTGATATTATTATAGCATGTTAATAGGCTATGAGATAGTACATTACTGTGCCGTCGGTGGCATTATTAAATTGTGCTAAACCTGTTGTCATTTGACAAGTAGGAAAATGGAGACCTAGGTAATTAAATATTTTTCCAGGGGAGGAAAACCAAATGCTTGCTTTTAGGCATCAGAGTTTGAAAGCAATTTTAGGGGTTCTGTTTTTCACTGTCTGTTTACTTGTATCTCCTCATTAATGGATGAAGTTGTAGAAGATACATTCATGCCTCTTATATGTGTTCATGATCCCACCTTTTCTCAGAGCAACATTTGCAAGTTTACTGGTCTTAAACTATTGTGCTTTTTAAAAAATAAACTGAGTATTTTTGGCACTCACTTCTTTTCCAGATAGTGAAGCATGACGCTGCTGCAGTTGATGGGTCTATTGAGTGTCTTCTCACAGTACGGGGTGATCTCGATTTTGCTGAGCAGCTGTGGTGCAAAATGAGCAGTAGTAGGTGTCCATCAGCATTGTGAAATAAAATTTTTCCTGTTATTTCTTAGGTTTACTTTTAAGTCTTTTGAAAATAATAATGTATATTGCTAGCCTTGTATGGACATCTGGTTTCTGTTTTATCAAACTCAGTTCTAATAATGCATTGGCATATTTTGCTCGAGAATTATACTAAGACCAGGCAATTCATAGAACCTGTTCTTTACTCCTGCCTGAAGATTTAGGTGGGTTCTATGCTGTATTTGTATTAACCAAAACATATCTTAATGAAATTATAATTATTAAGAAAAGGAAAAGATATTCCATAATATTTGACTGAATATATTATTTTATGGCAACGAGTTTAATTTCTTTCTTTAAAAATGCTGCCTTTGGAGGGGGAGGGGGACTTTAATTTCTCTCCCTTTTCACCATCCCTAAAGTTCAGATACTTGTCTTCCCTCTTCATTGTGTATCCTTAAAATGAATGACGTGTTTGATCTGCAGAAATAACTATGAGAATAATGTTAGACTAACTTGCTTTAAAGGTGTGATTTCTTATCAAGACTTGGTGAAGTGTTTCTCGTTGGTCATCCAGAGTCTGCAGCGTGGTGCTATTCAGCCATGGGTAGGTTCAGTAGTGTGTGTGTGCTCCTTTTCAGCAGCAGAGCAGACTGATGACGGGCACAGGCTCTGCAGCAGACTGCCTGAGTTTGAATTTTTGTTTTGCAACTCTCTTACCTGTATACACTTGGCCAGGGTCCTTAATTCATGTGAAGCACTTAGGACCTAGTTCATAGTTAAGTGCACAGCATTTATAAGCTACCTCTATTGTCATTGCTGTTGCTGTGAACAGTCCTTCTCATATACTACTGATGAGAGTACAGATTGGAACACTATAAAGCAATTATGATAATGTACTGAGATCCTCAAAATGAATTCATCCTAAGGCCATATGCAGAAGTATGTGTCAAGAGTTTATGTATTAGGGGCTTCCCTGGTCTCGGAAGATCCCACATGCAGTGGAGCCAGCTAAGCCTGCGCGCTGCAACTGCTGAAGCCTGTGAGCCTAGAACCTGTACTCGGCAACAAGGGAAGCCACGCCGTGGCACCGCAGTGAAGAGCGGCCCCCGCTTGCTGCAGCAGAGAGCCCATGTGCGCCAGTGAAGACTCACCATGGCCAAAAGAAATAAGCCTTTTTAAAAAAAGATTGTAGTGGGATGCTCGTTATAGCCTCATTTACAGTAGCAAAAATTGTAAATGACCTATTAATGAATGTCTAAGTAAATCATGAAACAGCCACATAATGGAACATGTTAATAGTTACTACAGATGATGTGCAGAAATGCTTACAGTGGTGTGTGGAGAAATGCTTACAATGTTCAGTGAAAGATAGAAATCTTGGAGAGAAAAACCTGTGAACAAATATGCTAAAATACGCCAATCCCTTCTGGTGGTAGGGTTACAAATAAATTTCTCCAACTGCATTATACATTTCTGTATTTTATGGATTTTCCATGATGAATTTATAGTTTTATAATGAAAAAATCTAAGTTAAAAGCTAGAAACAAAAAGATTCCTCATTTAGTAGAATTATTTTAAATAATGCAACTGCCAATTCATAACAAGATAGAAACTTCCTAGGTGTGAACAGAGATACACTCTAGAGCAGAAGCTTGCAAACCCTCCCTCTATTTGATCATTCTGTGCATTTTAGTCTTGCCCATTGAATTTTTCTTAAGAGCTTCTGTTTGTGAGATATTTACAAGTATATCCTACCATGTACAACAAGTGCAAAGTGAAAATAGTATTAAAAAAGAAAAATGCAAAGGATTGTGTTGGAAATTTGAGTTAACAGAAGGACAGTAAATGAGAAAATGTCAAATGTCAAATATTTTAGGTATGTTTAAATTTAATTGTTTAGCATTTAGAACACATGTTAGATCTAGTAAGTTCACAGCTTTTTTTATTCTCCAAATGATTGAGTTAGTCTGTTGGCTATTATAGCCAATAAGGAGGTTTTGGGAATGGCATTTTAGAAACAGATAGGTTTGTAACTTAGAGGCTTTCATTCAAATAATTTATAATGTCAGGAGATGAAAAAATTTAAGTTTATAATTTTTTAGTTAATGCAGTTTGCTTCTCTTTCACTTACTGGACTTTTTATAGTTTTAATTGTGGCTTTATAAACTTTTCCCAATCTCTAGCTTCATAGTGGGAGTAACAGTTTACTGAGTAAGCTCATTCATCAGTCTTACTATGGAACCATGGACACGGTTTCTCTCAGTGGGACTGTTCCGGTTCAGATGCTTTTGGAAATTGGTTTGGATAAACTGAAGAAAGATTATATCTGTTTTTTCATAGGTAAGTCCCTTTCCCAACTCAAAAAAGTAAAAGCAACATCATAGTTGTCAGCCATAGGTATGCTCAGATTTTATCTTTGTACTTGACCCTGATTGTTTGTGGTCCTGGCTTTGCCTCTGGTTCACTATGAGACAGGCACTTTCATTTTCTGAGCCTTATTTTTTTGTTTAATAAATAGATTAGATTAAAGATAACTATAGGTTTTGTTTGTCTTTATTTCAAATGTTTTGAGATTCTTTAGGGTAAATGTAAATAAAACCCTTTTTTAAAATGACATGCTGTTTTAATACTCATCACCTTGTTTCTATTAGGGGCAAACTGTGATCATTTTTAGAATAAGTATTTATGATGTAATGTACAAGAAAATTCAGCATTTTGTGAGAAACTGTTTAGCTTGAGCATTTCTTTTATATATGAACTATGAAATGTTTGTCTTAGCTTGTTTGATTTGTAGTAGATAAAACCTAAAGCTTATTGGCATCTCTTCGTTTTTTTCTTGATAGGTCAGGAACTTGCATCTTTGAATCATTTGGTGAGTTTTTATTCTCAAGTTGATTTTTCTTTTATTTGGTCATTCTGCCACACAGTTATTAAGTGCCTATTCTGTGCCAGCTTATGTCCTAGGAAACAGATAAATTAAGACAGGCAATTACATTGTCTAGTAAAACAAACAAAAAAGTAGCCCATCTAATGTCACCTCTCATTCTCTGTAAACGTATGATACTGCCTGACATAAGGTTGTATCCTGCGTAAGCCAGTGTACTTCCACAATTCTTCATTTATCTAAAGTGGTTAGAGAATGCCTTTCTGTGTTTGATAAGCCCTACAGAGGAATATTCGCTTTATATTCTTTTGACCCATTTCTTTATTTCTTCTTTGTTTTTATTTATGTATTTATTTGGTTGGGCCTGGTCTTAGTTGGGCCTGGGATCTAGTTCACTGAGCATGGATCAAACCCAGGCCCCCTGCATTGGAAGTGTGGAGTCTTAGCCACCAGACCACTAGAGAAGTATCTTGACCCATTTCTTTTACACGTAAAAGATTACTTTTCAAAGAATTTGCTATGCTCTTTAACATATTGATTCAAAAAATATTTCTGTGTTTCAGGGTCATGATTATGAGCTTTTGTATTTCCCTAATATCTTGAATTAGAAACTTAAGGAGATTAAAGAACATCCATAATGACCTTTGACATTTGTTGGACGATTCTTTTAGAAAATAGATCTTCAAATGATATCTGGTCTCATAAAAATACAAGATAGGATAACTCCAGCTTCATCTATTATGCAATGTAACACTCAACTGGATTCTATTGAGGTTAATTTTTGATATTCCAAGTTTAAACATTTTATTAAAGGTGTGCATTTTTAGTGGAAACTTTTTAATACATTTTCTTAAGCTTAGGAAAGTAATAACTTTTTGAAAATAAAAATATAATGCAATTATACCCTTAATCTCATCACTCAAATGTGAGTACCCTTATTTTTATGAATTCCCCTCAAGTCATTTAATATGCCTGTTTTTTCAAATATGGTTTGATTTCAGATTTTTGACACAATATTTCTTAGACTTTGAGAATCTCCCAGAAGACTTGTTAAAATGCTGATTCCTAGACCCCTGACTCAGTAGGTCAAGGGCTCTGGAATATGTGTTGTTGTTGTTGTTATTGTTTGGCTGTACCACATGGCTTGTGTGTGGCTCATTTCCTTGACCAAGAATTGAACCCTGGCCGTGGCAATGAAAGCCCAGAATGCTAACCACCAGGCAACCAGGGAACTCCTTGGAATATATTTTTCTAAACAAACCGTCTCATCTCCAGATGATTCAGATGCTGGTGGTTTGCAGCAATATTAGTTTTCTATTGCTGCTATAATAAATTACCCCCACACACTTAGTGTCTCAAAGCCACACACACAAATGCATTACTTTATAGTTGTATAGTTCAGAAGTCCAGTCTGGGTCTCACTAGGCTAAAATCAGGGTGTTGGCAGGCTGTGTTCCTGTCTGGAGCCTGCCTGTAAGGGAAGATCATTTCCTGCTCATATGAGTTATTATTGATAGCAGAATTCAATTCCTTGTGATTATAGACCTGAGGCTGTACTGCCTCCCAAGTAGTCAGGAACTTCAGGCTTTGTCACCTCTGCGGGGTCTTGGGGACAGGCAGAGGTAGACCAGCCTGGGTTGTAGCATGAGCAGAGAGAAGCGAAGGGGAAGAACAGTCTGGATCTGTTCTTTGTTTTAAAAAAAAAAAAAGATCTAGGTGGTCCACTTCCAGAGTGGTCAGGGGACCACTGGGAATGTGGGTGGCAGCTGCAAGGAATGTCGTAATTTGTAGCCAGTGGTGAGTGGGACTGTTTTGGGTCTTCCCTTCCTGGGACTTGACTGTTTTCTTACTCGTGTTATTTTCACATTTTGGAATAATCTGGGTCAGCATTTTAGCTGGGTGCTCTGCTCAGTTTCACAAGGCTGAAATCAAGGTATCATCTGGAGACTTGATTAGGGAAAGATCCGCTTTCAAATTCCCTCGCATTGTTGACAGAATTCATTGATTCATGACCCTTTGATGAAGGTTCCCATTTTCTTACTAGCTGTTGGCCCAGGACCATCTCCATGTCCTCGAGGTCACTTGGGGGTTCTTCCATGTGGCCGTCTCCACAGTGCCACAGTTTGTTTCTTCAGAGCCAGTGGGAGAGCATCTCTGATGCTTAGAGCTCACTGACACAAGTAATGACCAGGAGATTATCTCCCTTTTGATTAATTCAAAGTCAATCAGTAACCTAATCATGGGAGTAACAGCCTACCATCCTGGCCTCACTTGAGAAGAAGGGATTATATAAGATGTATATTCCAGGGGGTAAGAATCTTAGCATTGTAGAATTCCACTTACCATGGATTATTTCCTTAGGATTAATTCTCAGAAATAGGTCTGAGCATTTTATGATGCTTCACATAACCTTGCCAACTTTCTTTTCCAAAAGGTCATACCAATTTACCAGTAATATATGTTAGTAGAAGCTTACCAATGCACTTGATTTATTTCTTGGTACTACAGGTTTACTATCTATTTTTAAAAGTGAATATGCCCATCAGCCTGGCAAGCTTATTGAAGTTAAGAATTATCTTGTGGGTTTGCCATTCTTTCCATCTGGAGAGTTTGGTGGGTGGTACCAGTTACCTACTTGGACCTCCTCGGTGAAGCAGTTCTGTGATTTGCCTTTACCAAAGAATATGCATAATGGTTTGCTTAGAACATTCTTAGAGAAGACTTACTTAAGAGTTTAGTTTAAAGAATAGTATTGAGAGGAGGAAAGCTACCTAGTGGCTTCTTCTCCCTAACCCCAAGCCCCCACCTGTTAATCAAACATCCCCACTCAGGTGTAGTAGGCATAGTTAATTCTTTCCGGAGATGCCGCTTGTTCTTTAACTCCTTATTTCCCATGTCCATTTTCTTTTATTCCAGGAATATTTCATTTCTCCATCAGTAGATACACAGGAGCAGGTTCATCGTGTTCAAAAACTCCACCATATTCTTGAAATAGTAGTCAGTTGCATGCTTTTCATTAAACCTCAACATGAACTCCTCTTTTCTTTAACACAGTAAGTATTTCTGTTGTTTACTTCATAAAAATGTACTCTCTTCTGAAATAGTTGCAGCCAAAATAAGTGCCCTTTTTATTATCAGTTAGGGTAGAATCTGTGTACCTTCTCTTCATAGTAACAGAAAGGTTCTAAGTCACTGCCATGAGAAGGAAAGACTTTGGATTCAGGAGGAATCGAGCTGCACACTTGGATCTGGCACTTCCTTTCTAAGGAAGTTTCCTTTCACTGCATCTTGTTTTTCATCTATAAGAACAGCGTAATATATATAAAGTACTTGACACTTAGGTACTTAATAAATACTAGTTCCTTCTGTTTTCTTCATATCCCTATAAATTTGAGTCAAGCTAATCATTGCCCGCCGTCTATATGGTGACTGAATGGAATCAGATTTCATCAGACCTATGTCAATAGTGTTGCTGAAATTTTAGAGGGTCTGTCAGTTTGGCTAAAAATAGTTTGGAATAATCTTTACACATGGATCCTGGATGTCTTATTTGTATTTTTTGAGTCTTCAAACTGGAAATAAGTATACCATTGAGTGGAAGAACTGGGATTCTTTTTCCCTGTGAAAGAAAATGTACCATTGCCTTTTCCAGAATTAGAATTTGCCTTAGTCGTAAAGGGAAAAGTTTGAAATTGTTACTAGGTTTTTTTGTTTGTTTGGGGGGTGTTTCTTCCCATTAAAGATCAGTAGTATGGGTGAGTTAACTTTTAATTCCCCATACTGGGAAAACAGTGGAAGCTGTATCTTTGTCTCTCTTTTGCCTTTCTTTGTCTTTCCAATACCTTTCTCCCCACTTACACCTTTACTTGAGCTCAACTAAAATGTATTTTATATTTATGAGCAGTATGTCCACTATTCATTTTTTAAAAGTGAATTTTTTTTCTCTTTAGATCCTGCATAAAATACTATGAACAAAATCCTCTTGATGAGCAGCACATTTTTCAGCTGCCAGTCAGACCAACTGCTGTTAAAGACTTATATCAAAAGTAAGCAATTTAACCATTAAATTATACTTCACCAACCATGATTCCAATTTCAGTATCTGTTCCATGGCACCTCATGACCCAGGCCTGCTTCTTCTCTGAAACCAGAAGCATCTGATTCCCATTCTCTGAACATAGTCTGATAGAGTCCTCCCTCTCCCTTCTCCCAGGCCTTTGATCTGCTCTCTGTAGACTGTTGGTCTGCTATGTTCATTTTTCTCTGAATTTGTAATTTTTTCACAGAATAGGGCAGAAACTTTAGCCAGAAGGGAAGTGACAGATTGGGAAGAAATGGATCAGGTGATGACAAGTTTTAGAAAAGGCAGAGGAACCAGAGATCAAATTGCCAACATCCATTGGATCATTGAAAAAGCAAGAGAGTTCCAGAAAAACATCTACGTCTGCTTTATTGACTATGTCAAAGCCTTTGTGTGGATCACAACAATCTGTGGAAAATTCTGAAAGGGATGGGAATACCAGGCCAGCTGACCTGCCTCCTGAGAAATCTGTATGCAGGTCAAGAAGCAGCAGTTAAAAGTGGACATGGAACAACAGACTGGTTCCAAATAGGAAAAGGAGTACATCCAGGCTGTATATTGTCACCCTGCTTATTTAACTTATATGCAGAGTACATCATGAGAAATGCTGGGCTGAGATTGCCGGGAGAAATACCAGTAACATGCAGATGACACCACCCTTATGGCAGAAAGGGAAGAACTAGAGAGCCTCTTGATGAAAGAGGAGAGTGAAAAAGTTGGCTTAAAACTCAACATTCAGAAAACCAAGATCATGGCATCCACTCCCATCACTTCATGGCAAATAGATGGGGAAACAATGGAAATAGAGACTTTTTTGGTGGGGGGCTCCAAAATCACTGTAGATGGTGACTACAGCCATGAAATTAAGACACTTGCTCCTTGGAAGAAAAGCTATGACCAACCTAGACAGCATATTAAATAGCAGAGACATTACTTTGCCAACAAAGGTCCGTCTAGTCAAAGCTATTGTTTTTTTCCAGTAGTCATGTATGGATGTGAGAGTTGGACTATAAAGAAAGCTGAGCACTGAAGAATTGATGCTTTTGAACTGTGGTATTGGAGAAGATTCTTGAGAGTCCCTTGGACTGCAAGGAGATCCAACCAGTCCATCCTAAAGGAAATCAGTCCTGAATATTTATTGGAAGGACTGATGCTGAAGCTGAAACTCCAATACTTTGGCCACTTGATGTGAAGAACTGATTCATTGGAAAAGACCCTGATGTTGAGAAAGATTGAAGGCGGGAGAAGGGGATGACATAGGATGAGGTGATTGGATGGCATCTCTGACTTGATGGACATGAGTTTGAGTAAATTCCAGGAGTTGGTGATGGACAGGGAAGCCTGGCATGCTGCAGTCCATGGGGTTGCAAAGAGTCGGACTGAGCGACTGAACTGAACTGATGACAAGTCAAAGGCGTGGCTGTGGGAGTGAGGGAAGGATTTAGTATTGGGGATTTCAGAGGGATGGAACTGAGGCTAAGACTGGCCATCCATGCAGACACTGAGGTTGCCTCAAAAAATGGTCTTCCTGACTCTTCTCTCAGTGTACAGTAGACTTGAAATTTCTTTCATACTAAAACTGCTCTCTTTATACCCTTCCTCTGTATATTTCCCTCTTAGCCAAACCTCATCCCTTCCCTGAAATTGTTAATCAGAAGTTGCCAGTGGCCTTCTAATGGGCAAATCCAGACAATGCTTTCCAGGAGAAGAGTGTTTTTGTCCCCTTAGGTAACTAGCTAGCCCACCAGTTCTTTTTCCTTCTGTAAGCATTTGTAGTGCTCTGTGGCATTTGACACTACTGCTTTCTTGAACCCATCCCCTTCCTTTGTTTTCTTGACCTCACATTCTGTCTTAATTTTTTAAATTTCTTTATTTTTGGTTGCCCTGGGTTCTTGTTACTGTGCTTGGGATTTCTCTCATTGCAGTGAGCAGGGGGCTACTCTGCTGTGGCACACAGGCTTCTCATTGCCGTGGCTACTCTTGTTGCGGAACACAGGCTCTAGGTCTCTCAGGCTTCAGTAGCTGTGGTGCATGGGCTTAGCTGCTCTGCAGCATCCGTCTTAATTTTAACTTTACCTCTCTGGCCCGCCTCTAAGACTGAGAATGGTCCTCTTTTCAAATTCTTCTTCCTTTGCTTTATTCGTATGCGAGTATCCACCAGAACTCCACCATCTGCCCTCTTTGCTTACTTTCTGTCTTCACTAGGTGATGGTGTTCACACCCCAATCTTCAGTTCCTCTGGGCTAATGATAATTCATAACCTTTGTCTCCAGCTTCTCCTGAGTTTTACCGCCATGTTTCTAGGTATCTATTAGACATGAATCCTCAACTTCAATGTCCTGTAGGTGATTCAGACTCTAAATCCCAACTCTTCACTCCCCTTCCCAACACTTTTCCTCCTCCTGTATTTCCTCTCAAGTAGCCATCATTAATCTTCATCCAATGCCCACAACATAAACCTCGGACGTATCTTCCACTCATTGCTGTCACTTTCTCCCTCCTTGAAATGATTCCCAAGTCCTGACTTCCTTGGAAGCTCTTAAATCTGTTCCTTTCTCTGCACCTTTGCATGTGTTGAATATTTCACATCTGCTCATTTCATCCCTGGACTAAGTACAGTAAAATCCTTTTTCCTAGCTGCTCTGTTTGCCTCCATTAACTTCCTTCTCTTCCTTCCTTTGCCACCACCAAAGTGATCTTCCTGAAGTTCAGATCCCACCATGACTTCCCTCTGTTTAAGTGGCTTCCTTGCCTTTAGGATAGTGTTTCATCTTGGTGTGGTCTGAGCCTGTCCTCTGCCTTTCTGGCCCAGGTGCCTCCACACCTTGCGTGTGTCGTGTCTCTTCGAGTCAGAGGCCCTGTGTCCTTGCGTTTCCTCAGGCACCACACGTGCTTACCTGGCAGTGCCTCCACCCGTGTCTGTTCTTCATCCTGGATCTTTTCTGTTTAATTAACTGCTTCTTCTAATTCCGTTACAAGCTCTGCTCAAAGGTCACCATCTCTAAGGATTCTTTTTCAACTCTGCAGTCCCAGTCTAAGTCAAATTACCTCACGATTATGGCCCCCTCTTGTATCTGATATTTCTGTATTACAACATTTTTCAGAATTATTATTATTTATTTTTATTGAATATAGTTGATAAACTGTATTGTATTAGTTGCAGGTATATTAGCAGAGTAATTCAGTTATACATATGTATTTTTTTCAGATTCTTTTTTAATTATAGGTTATTATATGATATTGAATATAGTTCCCTGTGCTATATAGTAAATCCTTGCTATTTATTTCTTTTAGATATGGTGGCCTACATTTCTTTTATATATAGTATCTGTTAATTCTGTACTCCCAATTTATCCCTCCCACACGCCTTCCTCCTTTGGTAACCATAAGTTTGTTTTCTATGTCTGTGTGTTTATTTCTGTTTGGTAAATCAGTTCATTTGTATTGTTACTTAGATTCCACAGTTAAGTGATATCATGTATTTGTCTTTGTCTGACTTGCTTCACTCAGTATGATAATCTCTAGGTCCATCCATAACGCTGCAGATGGCGTTTGATTCTCCTCTATGGCTGAGGAGCAGTCTGTGTGTGTGCGCGTGTGCACCACATCTTCTTTATCCATTATCTGCTGATGGACATTTAGGTTGCTTGGCTATCGTAAATAGTGCTGCTCCGAACATTGGGGTGCACATATCCTTTCAAGTTAGAGTTTTTGTCTTCTCTGGGTATATGCCCAGGAGTGGAATTGCTGGATCATCTGGTAACTGTTTTTAGTATTTTTTAAGGAACCTCCGTACTGTTTTTAATAATGGCTGCACCATATTGTTATCGTTTATATTCTTGTTTCTCTCCCTCTTTTGACTGTGCTTCTAAGGGTGGAAATTGTGACCTCTCCACCTCTTCTTCCTCAGTGTTTATCGCAGAAGGACTTCGACTGTACCAAGAAGGAACTGGATTGTTTTTTCTTTGATATTTTTTTCTTTCCTTAGTGAGAAGCCACAGAAATGGAGAGTGGAAATAAATAGTGGTCAAAAGAAGGTGAAAACAGTTTGGCAGCTGAGTGACAGCCCACCTATAGACCATCTGAATTTTCATAGACCTGGTAAAGTGGTTTGCGGTCTATTCATGTAAATTATTCCAATAGGAAATAAACTAAATTTACTAATAGAGATTAGTGCCTAGTTTTAACGGAGAAGGCAATGGCACCCTACTCCAGTACTCTTGCCTGGAAAATCCCATGGACGGAGGAGCCTGGTGGGCTGCAGTCCATGGGGTTTCGAAGAGTCGGACACGACTGAGCGACTTCACTTTCACTTTTCACTTTCATGCACTGGAGAAGGAAATGGCAACCCACTCCGGTGTTCTTGCCTGGAGAATCCCAGGGACAGGGGAGCCTGGTGGGCTGCCGTCTTTGGGGTCGCACAGAGTCAGACACGACTGAAGCGACTTAGCAGCAGCAGCAGCCTAGTTTTAAATAATTTTCTTGAACTCTAGATATAAACCTATTTATTCTGGAAAAAAAAACATTATGAAAGAGTGCTTTTTCTCATTTTCCTGCCTGGAGGAAATTTTATTAAAAGAGGCCAAGCAATAGGGACATAGATGTGAAAATAGGTTATGAAATGGAAATGCCTTGAGGAAAAAAAAATGAAAATGCTAGCTCATACTTCACACTTGTGTGTACTATTTAAAACAGTGATGACATTTCTGCCCTAATACCATCTCTGTTTCTGAAATAAGGGTTGAGATTTCTAGTATTGTATCCAAGATGGTGTGTGTCCATGAAAGATGTCTTTTTGTGCCTGGTATGATTAGCTGCCCCGCTGAGTCTCCCTCCTTCAATAAGTACCTGTAAAACTGTTGTCTCTGTGCACATGGATTTTGTGAGGCTGTCATGTCTTATTTTTATAAGTCTTAAATGGCTGATTTAAATATTGCAGATATATCCAAAATAAAATCTGATCGTTTTATGACAGAATTCAAGAAGAATTTGAAAGGCTGGGAACACAAATAGTTGTATTGTAGTGATTGATATGTTGCAAAATTATTTCCAGAAATTGTTTACTCTCCCCCCTACACACCCAATATGTTTTGATTCAGATGTAATGGAAACTTCTCTAAAGTAGAATAGAAACATTGTGATTCACATGGCTGAACTGTAAAAGTCCTAAAGAAACTGAAATTTCCTAAGAACCATCAGTTAAAATTGTGCTATCTTTTCTAAGTGTGATATAAAAGCTGGAGCCTATAAAAGATTAAAAATGAACTATATAAAAGTAAATTTCTGCCTGGCAAAAAATGCCAGAGGTTAAACAACAGACAAATGATAAACTAGGAAAACAAATTTGCAGCTCATGTTCAGAAAAGGGGTGACATTCCCCAGTATATAAAGAACTTTCAAATCACTAAAAAGAAAAATGAGCAAGTAATATGAACTGTGGCAACCCACTCCAGTGTTCTTGCTTGGAAAATCCCGTGGACGGAGGAGCCTGGCAGGCTAACAGTCCATGGGGTCTCAAGAGTCAGACTTGACTTAGCGACTAAAACCACCACCACTGCCAAAAAGGAAATTCAAGTGTAATCTTAAAAATAAAAGATGCTCAACCTCACATGTAATAAGAGAAATGCAAATTTATGTTATGTAGATACTTTCACATGTCAGATTAGCAAAGATCAACCGGTTTGTTGTCACCGTGCTGGCCAGAATTTGGGGAAGTCTTACACACTGCTGGATGGAGTGTCGAGTTGTATGGCTTCTGTGGAGGGTGGTATCCACCAAAATAAAATTTTGACCAGATTACTAATTGTGGTATTGTTTACAGTAGCAAAAATATAAAACCGGAGCATAGAAGAACCTCTGAAAAGAGACGATTAAACTTAACCCTGAGGTGTGGAATGATGAGGCAGGGGTGGGTCTCAGCTTTGATCATTAGAATCTGCTGCTGCTGTTAAGTCGCTTCAGTCGTGTCTGACTCTGTGCTACCGCATAGACGGCAGCCCACCAGGCTCCCCCATCCCTGGGATGCTATAAGCAAGAATACTGGAGGGGGGGCCTTTAAAGCCCTAAAACCCAAGTGAATCAATCGTTGGACATCAGAATTTTTAAAGTTCTCCAGGTGATTTCATTGTGCCACAAAGGTTGCTGCTGCTGCTGTGTCGCTTCAGTCGTGTCCGACTCTGTGCGACCCCATAGACGGCAGCCAACCAGGCTTCCCGTCCCTGGGATTCTCCAGGCAAGAACACTGGAGTGGGTTGCCATTTCCTTCTCCAATGCATGAAAATGAAAAGTGAAAGTGGAGTCGCTCAGTCGTGTCCGACTTTAGCGACCCCATGAACTGCAGCCTACCAGGCTCCTCCGTCCATGGGATTTTCTAGGCAAAAGTACTGGAGTGGGGTGCCATTCTACAAAGGTTAAAGATCATCAATTTAAACATTTTATCTACATTTGTTGTTTCAGTTTTTTTTTTTACTTAAAGGTGATTTATGATTTTATTTATAATTTTATTTATGATTTTATTTTATGATTTTAAAAGTTTAAAATACATGAATAAATGTGATATATTTTTCAAAAATGCCATTTTAAAATTTATTACCTGAAGATTAAACCTTTGTTAGGAGATTAATATAAGATTAAACACCTTTTAAATAAGATTAAACACTTTTTCCAATGATGCTGAGTAAGTGAAGTATACAGAACCTATCTTCTAGAGTCTTTGATGCTTCAAAAAAGAATGCAAGATATTTTGAACGGTAGAGTTAAATCTATTTGCTAATGTATTGGTCCAGTGACTTCTTTTATGAAAATAAGGAATTTTTATGAAATCATATATTTGTGTGCTTGGAAACACACTCAAACTCCATTTGACTTGAACCTTATTACCTCTTCTACCCATCATGTATTATTGATGTGTTTGTCTAGAAATTATTCAATGACCTTTGGCCCAAAGGAAGACCCACTGTTAAAGGAGGACCTCATTTGTAAAAGTCATAGATTATTCACACAAAGCTTCAGTTGTAAATATTAAAGCCCAGTAAATCATTTACTTTTGGCCAAAGATCATAGATATTTACAAAATTAGACTTTCTGTTTCATTGGACTGAGCACTTAGGTCAAATACTAGCTTTTCAAGATACCTAATGGTATGATGCTCTTGAATAAAACAATTTACATCAAAAGCAGAAGACTGAAGAGAGAGAAGTGTACTTTTAGCTGCCCTGGGAAGAGAGAATAATGACTTGGAGTTAATGGGGGAGAAAAAGTGTCCAGTAGAGTGCTACCCACCCAGGGGGTGCTTGGCAGATGGTTGCTGGTAATGGTGGGAATATGGAAACCAAAATGTTGACCCACAAGGAAGTGGACATGGTCTCGTCTAAATGTTAATTGTATCATTTATTTTTGAAATACAACAGTCTTCAGGAGAAAAAAAAATGGATGTATTTCTAGCTCTAAGACTATACATCCTAAGTAGAAAATGTTTTCTGAAATATATATTACGATTAGAAAAAGACAGTTGTTTAACTGTAGCGAAAGAGGCACAAAAATTAAAGCAGTAGGTTCCCATATTTAAAATATATCTTTTTTTTTTTTTTTTACTACACCACACATTTTGTGGGATTTTAGTCCCTTTCCAAGGATCATACCTGGGCAGCCTGCAGTGGAAGCATGGAGTCCTAACCACTGGACTGCCAGGAAAGTCCCCAAAATATATAATTAAAAAAATTTTTATTGGAATATAATTGCTTTACAATGTGTTTATAAAATTGCTTTACCATTTTGTGTTTACAATGTTGTGTACAATACGATTTTTAAGAATCTAGTTTATCTTAGTTTTTTTTTTTTAATTAATTTTTATTTTTTATTTTTGGCTATGCTGGGTCTTCACTGCTTCTCAAGCTTTTTTCCTCTAATTGCAGTGAGAGGGGGCTTTTCTCTGGTTGTGGTGTGTGGGTTTCTCATTGTCATGGCTTCTCTTGTGGCTCCCAGGCTCTAGAGCACAGGCTCAGTACTTGTGTCTCGGAGACTAAGTTACTCCACAGCATGTGGCATCTTCCTGGACCAGGGATTAAACCCATGTCTCCTGCATTGGCAGGTGGATTCTTTACCACTAAGCCACCAGGGAAGCCCTCTTAGTTTGTTTAGTCATTGTTTTCAGTGCATCAAGAAGGTTAACTATTTAAAGAAATTGTCTTTGCTGATTTTTGTCTTAACTGGTTCTCTTCAGGTAGAAGACACATCATTCAGACCACCTCTTGATTATTGTAAAATTCAGCAGTAACTTAGTAGAAAAGCTGACTGGTAATTGATTTTGATCTCTCTCTCTCTCTCTCTGGTTATAGATTTTTCTGAATTAACATTAAGCGGTAGCTTGGAAGAAAGGATATCCTTTACTAACATGGTTACCTGCAGCCAGGTGCATTTCAAGTGAGGTGTGCTGCTGGGGCCCTCCATAAGGTAGTGTGTTCATTCTTCATTCTCTGAAAATACTTTATAATGTCCTAAGAATCTTATGCTTTTTCTTTTTTTCTATGACATAAATGCTGATTTAATACATTTGAAATATGAATTATTAGTAATCACATAAAAGGCTTACCGGGTGTTAGCTGTGCAAGTCTAATTTCTTTCCTACCTTCTGTAGTTGAAAGAAGCTGTCATAGTCAACTGACAGTTTAATCCTAAAACCGGAGAAATGAAAAAACAATTTTATGAGTGATAATGTCTTTGCATCTGAAATCTGTATATATAGTAGAGAGTTTGGTTTCAAAACCATTGATGGAACAGAAAAACCCTAAACAGGCATGTTGATTTGACATTGAAAGCAAAGTTTTGTGAAAAACAGTTGTAACTCATCCCAAATGTAGGACTAAGCCCCAGATGTAAGTACCTTTTTAAAAGGTTTAACTTGAGATAGTATTAACCAAAAGAATGAATGGAATAACCCTTTCTATGATCTTACTGTTTTGTGTTTCACCAATACTAAATAGATAGTGAATGAGTTTTCCTTAACATTCTTTCTTAAGCTGTGTTTTATACCCAATAAATGGATATTAATTTTAGCATAGTTAAGAATAAAATGGACTTTTAAAAAACTATCCAGTTACAGAGAAGATACATGAATTAAGTATATAATATTTCTTTGAGGTATTTCAGTGAGTAAAGGATACTCATTTAGCAGAAGAAAATTTCTCTTAGCAAAGTATACATCCTCATTTACTTGGTCCACATCTAGTGCTTTTGCATGACTGCCTGAAAGCGTTGTTATCTAAAGGATTGACTTTGTCGTATGTAGCGCAGTCCTAATGTGGTAATCATTTCTGCATTAAAATAATATTTCCAGACAGATTTTACTTTTCATTTTTATTTTTTATGTTTTTGAGTTTTTTTGGCCACAAGGCATGTGGGATCTTAGCTTCCCCCCAGAGATCAAACTTGCACCCCCTGCAGTGGAAAGTGGAAGTGTTAACCACTGGACCACCAGGGGAGTCCCCAGGACAGATTTTAAAATGAGATAAATCATAAAACCGTTTGTGCAGTATCCCTTTCTGCAAAATAAAAATCAGTGCATGATATACAGCAAAATACTAACATTGACTTTGAGAAGCGTGAGATTACAGATGATTTTTATTTTGTTTACACTTTCTTTTAATTTTCTAATTCTTAAATCCTAGCTCAAACTGCATCCCCCCCCCAAAAAAAATGGACAGAGGTAATTGGAAGGTAATTATCACAAAACCTGAAAACAGATATATGCCTGAGCCTTTAAAGGAGAAAAAGGAGAAAGAAGCTGAGGAAGATCCTGATGGTTCTCTCTGAAAGATGCAGCTGCAGAACAGGTGACCGCGTCTCAGCTCAGACTCCGCAGGAGAAGCATCAGGAGAACTGCAGCGATTAGTATACAGAGGGTGCAGACTGTGGGTACCACGATCTCCGTCACGATCTGCATGTAACTTAGCAAAGGCTCTGCAGTGGGGGGGAGAGACCAAATGGCAGATGAGAAGGCGACTGCAGCTTCATCCTGAAAGTTTCAGCTGTCCAGAAAAAGTTGCAACATGGCACCATCACACTTGCTAATTCTCATTTGCTATAAAAAAGAGAACCTGGTATATTAAATGTTATAAAAAATTGTGTAAGGGCTTCGTGAGATACTTTAGAAAATATGGATAAAGAATGCTGACTTTTGGTTCTTCAGTACTATAATAAAGTCTATATGTATGTCAGTGCTTGTGCTTACTCAGAATATTAGCAGCCATATTCCTCAGCTTCTATAATTCTCACTGGGTGATTGAGATGGTATTGGGTACGTTCAGGGTGGTATGGCCGTGGACTCATTGGAGGGATTTAAGGGAAAAAAAAAATTCCTTGAAAAATATTTGGAGCCTTTCAAAGGTGTGATGTGAGTTTGAGTGAACTCTGGGAGTTGGTGATGTACAGGGAGGCCTGCTGCTGCTGCTGCTAAGTCGCTTCAGTCATGTCCAACTCTGTGCGACCCCATAGATGGCAGCCCACCAGGCTCCCCCATCCCTGGGATTCTCCAGGCAAGAACACTGGAGTGGGTTGCCATTTCCTCCTCCAGTGCATGAAAGTGAAAAGTGAAAGTGAAGTCGCTCAGTCGTGTCCGACTCTTCGAAACCCCATGGACTGCAGCCCACCAGGGTCCTCTGTCCATGGGATTTTCCAGGCAAGAGTACTGGAGTGGGGTGCCATTTCCTTCTCCAGGGGATCTTCCTGATCCAGGAATCAAACCTGGGTCTCCTCCATTGCAGGCAGACTGACTGAGCTACAAAGGAAGCCCCTTATATGTAAAGACAAACTACAGAGAAACAGATGATATGCACTGGCATTTCTTGATGCATGTTTACTATCCTGCTTATGCTACATCTCTGACCCTTTTAGATCCCATTGCATTAGAAATGCCTTCTGTGAAAGCAAGGACCTTGTTTTGTTTATTGCTATGCCCCCAGGGCTTAAAACACCGTTGAGCCAATAGTGACTTTAATAATTACTTGCTGAGTGAGTGAATATATAAAGTGTTTGTGGATTTTTCTTCATTGCATTTGGTAGAATGGTTGAATTTCTCCCTCCTTCCAACAGCCCACAATAACAATAGTAGATTTATAAATATACACTATCATTCAGAATCAAACTAGAGTAGATAAAATATTTCTTTTTCGTGGTAGATTTTTAGAAAACATTTTAAATGCTGATAGAAATTTGACATTGCTTCAAAGTAAAGGAAAAAAAGTCCATTTCTAATCATGTGGTTTCGGAAGATTGACTTAAGGTGCGTCCACATTTTGAGATTTTGGTAATACTACTACGTATGTTAATTACATGGTTTAATTATCAAAGAATTAAACTCACCTGCAGCAAGCATCTGGTTGTTGATAGAGCAAATTTCCAAGGCTTTGAAGTACCAAGTTTCCACCTAATAAAAACCCACTTGGTAAGTAAGTTGTCTTAGACTATGTTTGTACTCTTTGAAATCATTTTTGGAATAGTGTGGGGTAAAGATTTTCCCAAGAATCTGCTTATAGTTTAAATCAGTTAATATTTATTGAACGCCTGCGCATCATTGTGAGGGAGCTAAAGAGCAGTTTTGATTCTTATAATCCAGCTATCTTTTTCTAATAATGCATGGCTATCTTTCCTACCAATGCAAGAATAGTGAATACCTGATAACCATCAGTCACTGCTTCTACTTATAGTCCAACCAGGCTCACCCTAAAAGAATGTTGATGAACAAGTGAGATTTTTTCAAAAGAACTGAGACACTCTAAATTACAACTTACATTCCCTGCCATTGGGTGCAACAGCATAGAGAATAGAGAGCTAATAGAAAAACGTGTAGCTTATAGAAAATGGGAGGTTTTACAGAATATTTTTTACTATTTTAATCTCATTTTGGAAATAGTGCACTTGTATTGCTGTGCCATTTGGTGGGAAAAGAAATGAAAAATTTTAATAACCCTAGTCTGCTCTTAATGCTCTGTGTGCTAGGATTGCATTGTTCTTACCCCAATTCCAAGCAAATAAGCAAGGAGGGGAAAAAACACCGGGCTCTGTTCCCAGATACCCCTGTGAGGTGCTTGCTAAACTCTGTACTCCAGTTACCTAGTTCTAAAATCCAGAAAGAATAACATTGAGAATTATTCCTACCTCTCTCTGATTGGGAAACCCATTGGCAATGATGATCCTCTTGTAATATTCAACTGAAGCCTTTGGATAGCGCGGCCTATTTTTCTTGTTGAAATCAATATAGTAGAATCCATATCTATCTGAGTATCCTCTCTCCCATTCAAACTTATCCAACAGAGACCAGGAAGTATACCCTTTTACATTAGCACCATCTTTGATAGCTGCAAAGACATTTTATTCCATTTTGAATATGTTTTGTTTTCTTTGAAAAACAGTATTGTGAAGGTAACCTTAAATATTTTCATTTATGAGATTTAGAAACAGTTTTAATCAATCGTGTTATCAAATTTTGCCCAAGTTGAATAAAAAGATACGTGAAGACAGTTTGTATCTTACCTTTTAGCATTTCATTTGTGTATCCTTTAAGATATTGAATTCTCCACTCATCACACAGTTGGGTACAGTGTAATTTTTGAGACGCTCCATTTTCTGTCACATATATGAGTGGATTGCCGTATTGAGTCTGAAAGGAATCATGGCAACACATATTGAAGCCTGCCATATTCTAATTGGGCATTCTAATTGGCATTTAGTAGATGCCAGTTAGCATGTTTATTTAGAGATGAATGTAGGCAGAAGGCAAGTTCATACAGAAAAAAATTATATATGTATGTATGTATATTTATTTTTGGCTGTACCATGAAGCAAATGGGATCTTAGTTCCCTGACCAGGAATTGCACCTGTGCCCCCTGCATCCCTGGACTGGAAGCATGGAGTCTTAACCACTGAACTATCAGGGAAGTCTCAGAAGAATTC
Source organism: Bos mutus (assembly GCF_027580195.1). Classification (NCBI taxonomy): domain Eukaryota; kingdom Metazoa; phylum Chordata; class Mammalia; order Artiodactyla; family Bovidae; genus Bos; species Bos mutus. Next base: position 12,937,726 of record NC_091626.1, read on the forward strand.
ATTTCTTGACAAGCCATCATTTTAGAGAAAATATGCTTCAGGTCTTGTTTTTGTCTATGTATTCCATTATAGGTGAGAAGAGCAGAAAAGTATGAGATTTTTGAAGTTTATTTATAAATGTATATAGTATCTGTATCACATGTAATCATATATTGTTATATATGATATATATGCATATTATATGAATTTATATAAGATATAACAACCATGTATATGATCTCTATATATGATTATTAGTAAACATTCATCTTTTTTGGCCATGCTGTGTACCATGTGGGATCTTAATTCCCTGACCAAGGATTGAACCTGTGCCCCCTGCAATGGAAGTTGAGAGTCTTAACCATTGGATCACCAAGAAAGTCCACATTAGTCTTTCTTTAAGGCCTGTATCTAGTAGCTTCTGAAGTGTAACTGGGTTTTTTAATTAACTTTAAAATGTAGGCACCTGAGCTTATGCTGTAAAAACATGAATTCAGGTAAAAAATGTCCTTCAGCTTAATGTAGTCACCTGAGCAAAGTTGAGAAGCCTCCGAAATCCCCATGGCACAGAATATAGCCATTTAGATCCCAGATCAAGCCAGTTTGGGTCAACCAGTTCTACTAAGTCACGATCATTCTGGTAGCTGGGCCCCTGGCCAGAAGGATAGTTCCTTTCCGTGATGTACCGAGTCGTAAAATGGCCTAAGCCCAAGAAGTCAGATGTGCCTTTAATGTAGCTCTTCTCCTGGAGTGAGAACACTGGCAGCCTTGACATTTCCAGGCCTTGCTCTGCACTCTTTCTTCCTAATGAGACAAAAAAGTAGAACTTAACCAAGTTTTATTTTCTCACATTCTGTTGTCATACCATGATGATACTGGTGTGTTGACATGAAAGCCAATATCCAGATCCTGGGCTTTGGAATGCATCAGCATGGAAATTATAATCTTAGCCTTTCTAACTGCAATTTCTTCATTGGAATGCTAGCCAAAAATTTTTCAGTTCATATTGCTTAAAAGTAATATTTTCACAGATTACTCAGTAAGTGGTATATGGAAAATTGTGCAGCTATCTGGAAAAAAAGTAGAACTAGGTTATTCCTTACATCAAAAATTGGTAATTTTGTTTGCCTCTTGGAAGGAAACTGGAGGCCAGTGGTACTGGAGGCCAGTGGGGGAGAGACAGTCATGTTCAGACCTGTGGTGGTGTCAGCTGGTACCACCTCTGTGTTGGGCAGTGTCCTCACTTTCAAAATTGTAAAAGCGTATGTCCTTTCACTGACCGATTCTAAATCTACTTATCCTACACTACTCATGTAAAAGGATGTATGTACAAGGATCTTCATTAGCAAAAGATTGGAAGCAACCTGAAGGTCTGTCAGGAGAGACTAATTAGTAAGTAAGTGATGGGATGTGTTACATCAGTGCCACACTCTGCAGCCATTAGAATGAATGAGGCGGTGTTTCATGTGCCAGCATAGAAGAGTGCCAAGATGGGTGCGCGAGTGGGACAAAGACGCAGAGCACTGTGAATGTATGAGCATGTATACACACCTAGCAGCAGTGTTTTTTGCTTATGCGTGCACAGTCCATCTCTGAAAGTGTACTTCCTTCTGGGGAGGATAGGAACAGTGAGGTAGGGGAGGGAAGGAAGCTTAACCTTTTTCACTTTTTTATACTTAAAAAAAAATTTTTTTTAATTTTCTATACTAACATTGATGTTCGCACCATCCTAAGGGTAGGTTCACCATTATCTTCAAAAAATGTTTTAGAGACAAGTTCCATAGTTTGAGGCTTAAAGAAAGACGTAAATTAAGGTCAGAAATTTGCTGCCTCCAAAACATATAAAATGAGTGCTCAGGTTAAGACTTTATTCATAGAAAGCTCAGTAAACGGCTGTCATCCTCCGGGTCATGACCCTCACCATCATCTATGTTTTTACATCATTCTGTTTCATTATGTGTTTTTTGGGAACTACAACTAGACGTTTAAAAGATACACTTTGAAACATGTCCTTGTATAAACTACTCAAAAAAAGTTTAAGTCAATGTATAAAGGAAAGTAACATTTTTATATGAGTTGGTAACTAAAAATGCAGTGATAAAAATGTTTCCAAAGAGGTTACTGGTTTAGATTAAATGAGTGAAAAGATTGTATTATTAAATCCATTTAAATATTAAACATTATTATTTACAGTTATATTTAGGAACTTGAGAAAAACCTTAGGAATCGTCACTGTGGTGTCTACTACAATAACCGCTCACCATATGTGGCTATTGGAATATGGCTAATGTGACTGCGTCTTCAACTCAGTCACACTGAAAGATTGAACTTTTAATTTTGTTTGATTGGAATTTAAATAGACACAACTGGCTACAGGCTCACTTTGAGCAGCACAGGTATAGGACGTGTAGAACATTTCCATGATCACCAAAGGTTCTGTTGCACAGCACTGGTCTAGAATTACCGTTCGTCATGTATTTATTGTGAATGAATGCTCCAGAGATGCCTGCAAGTAATTTGCGAATGAGACTTCAGGCAGAGTGCTTTCACTACTAAAGAAAATATTAACTGTTTTGTCAACTATAGTCAATAATGCTGGAAGAAAAAAAGAAAAAACTACTTAGAAGATCCTTCTTTCCACATTGTAAAAAGGGAAAATTGAGCCCTGTTCTTACTTGAATTATCAGAGTTGGAGTTGGTGGGGTCTAGGTTTATTGACCTTAAGCCCAAGAACTTCTCTAAGATACGTAATCAGTTTGGCTCTTTCGTACAGTCCTGTGGCGCCTGCAGTGGCTTCTGAGGGTCCTGAGAGCACAAACCCAGCGTGTGAATGATGGGGTGTGTGTGTAGGAATGTTCCATGTGGGCACTGTCCCATATGAGGGCTTTTTTCTTACACATCTTCAGGAATGATTTTCTCAAGATTTTGAGTGTATATGCACAGATGTGTCACAGAACTGGTTGTTGTCAAAAGATTTTCAGAGATTATTTTCTCTAATCCCTTCACTTTTTTTAACTGTAAAGTTTTGTTTTTTTTTAATGTGTAAAATAGGCAAAATTATTTAAGTCAATACATTTGAAAGGAATTCCGCATGTTCTGGTTCTTTCCACTGGCAATCACCTTAGTTCCTCCAGTCATAATTTCCAAGAGAATACAGCCCCTTTCAAAAAGATTTGCTCAATCCACAGCCGTCATGTCAGTCAGCCCACAGGGCCTCTTTGATCTCCATTGGAATAGGTACACACTTCAAAATTCCCCACCTATAATCTTTGAGATCCAGTTTCCTCAAACAATTTATTTTAGGACCCTTGAAGTTAAAGATAGCAAGTACATTACTATATATTCCTTAATCTTTTCTAATATTGAAAAGTCTTGTTATATCCAATTTTTTACTCATTAGCCTAGCAAAAAATGTTACCAGTCTCACTCACCACTTCAATAGAATAACAACAATGGAAGCAAAACCTGCATTCTCAATGTGGTCACATCAACAATTTATAGACACGAATCCCTTCGTTTTTAGATGATAAAGACTGAGACAGGAAGAGGTGAAGCACCTTGCCCAGAATCACTCACTGGTTAGTGACCGAGTTGGAATTAGAACTTGCTGCCAACTCTTCTAGAGAAGTCTGATAAATGGTCTGATAAATTTCCCCTTTAGAAGGGGAAATTTTTGATACGTTGATATAAACATTCTTAGTCAAACATTAAAATAATGTTGATGCATGAGATTTTAATCTATTTCACTGTCATCCTTGCCTTTTCCTAGGGAGGCTGAAACCGAATCACAGTTACATGTTTTAGATTGGCTGGACACTGCTGGTTACCTACCCAGTCCCATGCTGGTCTGCTTCCGTGTTCTCCTTCTCACCCTCTTTCCAAGGGCTATATCCTTTCTGTAAGTCATAGTCCCCTCCTCCCACCCCCAGCCTCTGAGGCTCTGGTCCTGATGGTCTAGGGCACCTTGGGGCTAGTGACAGTTCTGTTCCCTGAGGCACAAAGGGGACAAAGAACTGTACAAAACAGATCTTCACGACCCAGATACTCAGGATGGTGTGATCACTGACCTAGAGCCGGACATTCTGGAATGTGAAGTCAAGTGGGCCTTAGGAAGCATCACTATGAACAAAGCTAATGGAGGTGATGGAATTCCAGTTGAGCTATTTCAAATCCCCAAAGATGATGCTGTGAAAGTGCTGCACTCAATATGCCAGTAAATTTGGAAAACTCAGCAGTGGCCACAGGACTGGAAAATGTCAGTTTTCATTCCAATCCCAAAGAAAGGCTATGCTAAAGAATGCTCAAACTACCGCACAATTGCACTCATCTCACACACTTGTAAAGTAATGTTCAAAATTCTCCAAGCCAGGCTTCAACAATACATGAACTGTGAACTTCCAGATGTTCAAGCTGGTTTTAGAAAAGGCAGAGGAAGCAGAGATCAAATTGCCAACATCCGCTGGATCATCAAAAAAGCAAGAGAAAACATCTAGAAAAACATCTATTTCTACTTTATTGACCATGCCAAAGCCTTTGACTGTGTGGATCACAATAAACTGTGGAAAATTCTGAAAGAGATGGGAATACCAGACCACCTGACCTGCCTCTTGAGAAATTTGTATGCAGGTCAGGAAGCAACAGTTAGAACTGGACACACTGGTTCCAAATTGGGAAAGGAGTATGTCAAGGCTGTATATTGTCACCCTGCTTATTTAACTTATATGCAGAGTACATCATGAGAAATGCTGGGCTGGATGAGGCACAAGCTGGAATCAAGATTGCCAGGAGAAATATCAATAACCTCAGATATGCAGATGACACCATTCTTATGGCAGAAAGTGAAGAAGAACTAAAGAGCCTCTTGATGAAAGTGAAAGAGGAGAGTGAAAAAGTTGGGTTAAAGCTCAACATTCAGAAAACTAAGATCATGGCATCTGGTCCCATCACTTCATGGGAAATAGATGGGGAAACAGTGGAAATAGTGGCAGACTTTATTTTGGGGGGCTCCAAAATCACTGCAGATGGTGACTGCAGCCATGAAATTAAAAGATGCTTACTCCTTGGAAGGAAAGTTATGACCAACCTAGATAGCATATTAAAAAGCAGAGACATTACTTTGCCAACAAAGGTCCGTCTAGTCAAGGCTATGGTTTTTCCAGTAGTCATATATGTATATGAGATTTGAACTATTAAGAAAGCTGAGCACCAAAGAATTGATGCTTTTGAACTGTGGTGTTGGAGAAGACTCTTGAGAGTCCCTTGGATTGCAAGGAGATCCAATCAGTCCATCCTAAAGGAAACCAGTCCTGAATATTCATTGGAAGGACTGATATTGAAGCTGAAACTCCAATAATTTGGCCACCTGATGCAAAGAACTGACTCATTTGAAAAGACCCTGATGCTGGGAAAGATTGAAGGCAGGAGGAGAAGGGGACGACAGAGGATGAGATGGTTGGATGGCATCACCGACTCAGTGGACATGAGTTTGAATGGACTCCGGGAGTGATGATGGACAGGGAGGCCTGGCGTGCCGCAGTCCATGGGGTTGCAAAGAGTCAGACACGACTGAGCGACTGAACTGAACTGAACTGAGGCTCAAAGGGAAGTCAGCTGGAAGTAGAAGCTGTTTCTTAGGAAGATTTTCCTTGTTCTTAAAAACAGATGATAGTACTATTCCCTTTTTTTCTGCTTCAGAGTGTTGATGTACAAAGATGTGGTACCTGGAGCTCCTGTAGCCACCTTGTGGCCTTGGAAAGTAGACGATGAATTAGCTAAAAGTGCCGGAGTGGAGAGATGAATCTGGGTTCCCAAAGACATCCCAGAATGCTGAGTTAAGTACTTGTGGATCACCCTTTTCTGGATCTCAGGTAAGATGATAAATCCTCTACTTTTCAATCCATTTCATTTGCAGTTTTCTATGAAGTGGCAGTTAACACTGAAATTATAGCATTGTCTTTATTCTCTTCTCTGACGCTGTGGACACCAGAACTTGGAAAGTATTCCTCAAAGGATAAAAAGAACCAGCGATAGGACTGAGCCCACCCAATGCCATGTCTTTGACTCCTCACCCCTACTTGGCTGCATCTGGGTGGAGTGGAGTGGGGAGGAGGAGACAGGACAACGGAGCACAGAAGAGAGCCGCTTCGAGAATTGCAGCTGCTTTCCCCCTGGATCCTGATAGTCTCGTTTTCCAGGTCAGAAACCTGTTTGGATGTCCCTCACCCTTCCGGGTCAAATAACCAGATCTCAGTTCTTTGGGGGCTGGGTTATCCCTTGAGTGCTTCACCCAAACCACCCCGCGTGTCCTTCTCTCCCCCTGACTTTCCATCCTCTCGCTCGAGCTCCGTACTGTTGCTGTGCTACCTGGAGCCTGAAAAGGTGACATGGCTCACCGATATGGTCCTTCATGACTTGGGGGTAGTCTCCAGCGTAAATGGGGTTGGCAAACCAGCCCAGGCAGAACTGTAGGTATCTCTCGGCAGCCTCTATGTCCTTGGGGTTACTAAGGTCCACAGGCTCCCCCCAGTCGCAGTTTAATGAGATCCCCACCAGACCTTAAAAGAAAGAGAAGGGGGTGGCAGGCAGAATGATACCGCTCCCTGGTCACTCTGTCCTCGGGGCCCTCGGTGCGGGACTCACCTTGCTGCTGGCTGCGCCACGTGTCGTTGTAGGCATGCCAGGCCTGGGCGTGGGCCTGGAAGAGAGAGGAGTCCGTCAGGGTGCCCACCTGCTCCATTTCTCTCCTCCCTTACAACCCAAGGGGGGCTTTCTCTCCTTTCTAACTCTGGAGATCACTTTAAGTTTTATCCTTTTCATGAGTCCAGCAGTGATTAGCCCAATCCATAGTCTCCTTTCCTCTGACTTCCATTTTCTTTGTATTACGGAGGAAACTTGGTCTAAATCTGGCATGGACACGTAAGCCACCGCTTCGCGTTATTTATTGTTTCTAAGATTTTTGCTCACATGTCTGTTTTGTCCCTGGTTGTCCTACGCTGTCACTAGGCATTGCTTTCAGCACACGTGCTCAGGGAATTAGGGAAACACCAAGCATCTGAAACAGTCTTGAGAAATAGAATGCAAAATGTGCCAACCAGCCTTCTCTCCACATTCTCCCCCAGGGACCCGCTGATGTCTTCAGAGCTCTGCCCTTTAAATATTCTCAGTTAAAGAAATCCTAAGCTAAGTAGGGAAAGAATGAGAAAGTTCTCTTGCTGACATGAATTTGAGGGTCCGGTGTGTCCCCAGTGGTCCCTTGCCTGCCCGCTTGATCAGATTGTCCACCTTCTGTTGAGAGACCACTGGGGGCCACCCCATCATGCCTGGCATCCATTCCCCAGTCATCATCATATATGTCCTGGAATGGGACCCACTTCTTTCCCCGCTTCTCAGGCCTTTCTGGTGGTTTATAATTCAGCCTGTCCTCTGTGTCCTCCTTTGTTTTTGCCCTAACTGAGCCTGGCTGCCCCTACAGACCACTGCAGCCACTGCAGCTCTTTCCAGCAGATGCCATTGTTTTCCCCTCACACCCCACATACCTTAGGAGAGTGTCTGCCTTGCTCTTTGTTGTTGCTTCCAAATGATTTCTCCTTCCTCCTCCAAAAACTCCAGATCCTTTGAAGTCCGTGCTATCAGACAAGCACTCCTAACCCCTTCCTACTGCTGTCCTTCACCAACCTCCTCTTACTTCTGCTCATGCACTGAAGATTTTCTCCCCTAGCTCACTGTCATCCCCCTTTCCTCCTGTCACCATGCCCCACAAGGCAGTTTAGACCTGTAGGTGACAAGTTTTCACGCTCATGTGCTCCAGCCCCTTGGCCAGATTGCCAGCTCTAGGGAGCCATCCTGGCATCTGGTCGCAGTGTCCAGCAGAGCGCTGGATGGGACCCTCCCTTGTAGATGCTCACAGATGGAAGGGAAGGAAATGGTGCACAGGTGCGAAGGTGGAGGCGGCAGAGGACTGGGCTCAGACTCGGGCCCCCGGGGCAGGCTTAGCTGTCACTGGTGCTCACCGCTCCACTTTGACCCTGGCCTTCACTCCCAGAAGGACCCACCTCACCTTAATGACGTGATGTGCCGCCTTGTACAGGCCCGTGCCCTGGAGCTTCAGGCCAGGTGCGTGGTGGCCCGTCTCGTAGCCCTCTTCTGCCATTGTCTGCAGGGATGGCAAGTGAGAACCACAGGACCTGTGAGAAGTGACAGGGTGCGCTCTTGGCTGGAAAGTGGGTTTTCCCACCTGGAGTGGGGTCTGCTTACCCGAGGATCACTGAAAGTAACCCAGTGTTTCACACGGTCCCCAAAAGCCTCAAAGCACAGGTTGGCATAATCACTGAAGTAGTTGGCCATGCTCACGTTCTGCCACCCGCCGTACTTGGCCTGGAGCAGCTGCAAACAGAGGGGCGGAGAGAGAAGCAGGTGCCCCAGGGGTCCATCTCCAGAAAAGACTTTTGGGGTCAATGGGCCAAGTTTGTGGAAGAAACTTGGCTGATTGGAGCTACAGAGGATGTTTAGAGGAAAGGGGAGCAAAGATGCAGGGTCTCAGGCATTAAAACTTGAAGATTTAGGGGGGTGGAATGGGTCAGGTGGGAGGGCGGTCCAAGAGAGAGGGAACATATGTGTATATATATAGCTGATTCACTTCATTTACAGCAGAAACGTACACAGCACAGCTTTGTAAAGCACTTACACTCCAATAAAGAGAGGAAAAAAGATGGGGAGATAGTGGCAGTGTTTAACTGTAGAGAAATATGGAGACATATTATACCTTATACAAACAAGAGGGAGGAAGCAGAGAAAGTTTGAGATTCTCATGCTTAAAAAGAACTGTATAGAATGAGTATTTAAGAAAAACTGCCAGAGGAAAGAGGTCTGATCATGAGAAAAGAATCTTGATTATAAGAAGAAATAAGACACAATGCTGGGAGTGGGAACTCTGGTTAGAATTTTGAGGGCCATGCAGGTCTCAGAAACCTCCCAGAAGCCTCTGTCATGAGAGCAGTTCTGCTTCCTTCAGGGAAGGGCTCTCTCCCACCCAAGGGCATCTGCTCATCATGCAAGATTTCCCCAAGATTCATCGCTCCATCAGGATTGCCTACTGAACTCGTCTTGGAGGGTTTGCGGGAATGCCAAAGGGGCAGTGACAGCAATTAACCAGGGAAGAAGTTGGAAGGTGGTTTCCAGTTCACCTCCCCAAAGCCTGCTCTACAATCCCAGCCTCAGCTCAGAGGCCTTCCTCCCACCTCACGCCCAACCCACCAAAGTGTCGATGGAACTCCATCTTCTCCATCACACCTCCCTGAAGCCAATGTCTTGCCCTCTGACCTCCCACCACCGTGTGTCACGAGAAGGTACAGAAACGACTCCTCTGCCAGCTGGGCTCTGAGGAGCCTTGTTGAACAAACAAAAAAACTCTTGAATGGTGATGTCTAACAGTGAGGTTCTTATAGAGATCACTTGGGAGGGTGGGGGTGCTCATCTTTTGTAAAATTTTTTATTAATTTATATATTTTTTGGCATGTGGGATCTTGATTCCCTGACCAGTAATCATACCTGTGCCTCCTGCATTGGGAGCACTGAGTCTTAACCACTGGACCGCCAGGAAAGTCCCAAGGGTGCTCATGTACGAGCACAAACAGTGCTAATTCTAACAAACTAGGGAAAGAAAGGCTAAACAAACTTGTTGATTCCATGAACTCTTACTCAAAGAGACTTCTTTCTTTGTAAGTTTGAGTTGTTGCTTCTAGGTTAAATGTTTTGCGAAACATCAGAATCTGCCCTTACCACTTATTACGAACATCAGTTAAATCAGTGTGACCTCCCTGCCATGGGTGAGTTGAGAGATTTCTTCTTCACTTCCTGCCATCTTCCTATCCTGAGCCAGAGCCCAGACTCCAGGCTTTGCCCCCACCTTGGCCATCCCAAGTGCCCAGAGCATGCTCCCTCCTGCTGAGCGGAGCTTCCCCTTGGGCCTCTGAACCTGCACAGCCTCACCTGTGGGAGATCCCAGTGGTGCAAGGTCACGATGGGGGTTATGTTGCTCTTCACAAGGGCATCGATGAAGTCACTGTAGAATTGGATTCCCTTCCTGTTCACCCCGTCAGCTGAAGGGGAAATGAAAGGGGACGTGATGAGAAAGGATGCTGGCCTTCTGCAGTGCACTATGCCGGGACCCTGGAGCTTTCGGCAGGCCTGAGGCACACGCAGTCCACCAGCACTTGGGTCTCAGATGGTGGAATAGCTACTCCTGGGAGTCCAGCCAGGGGTCCCCAACCTCGAGGCTCTAATGCCTGACGATCTGAGATGGAGCTGATGTAATAGAAATGGAAAGCGCACAGTAAATGTAGTGTGCGTGCACCATCCCAGAACCATCCCCAAAACAAAACCATCTGTGGAAAATTCTTCTTCCACAAAACCAGTCCCTGCTGACAAAAAGGTTGAGGACTTCTGAGCCCAGCTACCTTCAGAACCCGTGAGAGACGCTGCTGGGGAAGCTGTGCCTGTGGGCTGTTCTCCCCACCCAGGACTTGTGGTGTCCCCACCAAGCCAACGTGACCAAAAGAGGCCACTCTGGGGCAGGGATAGGGTGGCCGTAGCTCACCTCGGACGCCCGTGGGCAGGAGCCGGGGCCAGGACAGGGAGAAGCGGTAGTGGCTGACACGCAGCTCCCTCAGCAGAGCGACGTCCTCCTGTGCACACGCGGGTGGGTGTGGGCTGGGTCAGCCGGGCCCTGCCAGGGCACCTCCTGGCCACGCTCCCATCTACACAGCGGGGGTGATGCCACCTCCCCCTGCCTCCTCCTGGGCCTATGCCAGGAGTAGAGTAAAAGACAGGATATGGGGGTGCTCTGAGAATTCCACCGGGGTTCTGGACCCCCAGTCCAGAGAGGGAAGTGGGTTCTGGGCAGAGGGAGAGAGGATGAGCTGGTCCCACTGTCTCCATGGGGCTGACTCCTATACAGGGGCCACGATGGCCGGTAGACCCTGGGGTCAAGGCCTCGGCCCTTTAGCTGCCCATCCCTTGGACTAAGGCCCTGGCTCAGGTGGAGCCTGCTTTCTTTTCCTTCTACATCCACATACCTTCCCATATCCTGGCACCCGCTCCCCAAGCCCCAGTCACTACCAGCCCCTCCCTGCCCAGCTGCATCAGGGTTGAGGGCGTTCACAGAGCAGCTAGTTGACATTGTCACCTGGGCTCCCCCAGTATGTCACCTCCCAGCTCTCGCTAGGTGATGCTCAGTCACACATGCGCACGCACACCCATCACTCACTTGGACCTTGTAGTAGCTGTTGCAGGCCACGTCTGCTGTCTCATCCCCGAGCACATTCCCCTTCCCGCTGTGCGTGAAGGTGTCCCAGATGCTGGGCCCTTTGCCATGCTGGTCCCAGGCGCCCTCAGTCTGGAAGGCGGAACTGCCCACACCCCAGGAGAAGCCTGCAGGGGGAGACCCCAAGCTGGGCCCTGAGCCCTCTCCCACTCCCCATACGGGACTGGGATCCTGGGCTGTGCCTCCAGGACCACAGGACAAGCCCCCTCCCTGGCAGCCTGCCCTATCTCCCTAGGGGCAGGGGTGGGAGCATGTGTGGCAGGGGGAGGGGAGAGACATTATGCGTTAAAAGCATTATCTGCACTATTTTAGCTCTGATTGGCATTTACTGTCTATATAGTAACTTAAAAAACATCTGTTAGGCACTGTAAACACCATATATAAAACACATAACTGATGAGAAACTTCAGTATAGCACAAGGAGCTCTACTCAGTGCTCTGTGGTGACCTAAATGGGAAGGAAATCCAAAAAAGAAGGGATATATGTATACATATAACTAATTCATTTTGCTATACAGCAGAAACTAACATAAGACTGAAAAGCAACTACACTCCAATAAAAATTTAAAAAATCTGTTAGGAACTTTTATTTCAGAACAACTACATGGAGTTATTTTCACCATCCTACCTATAAGGAAGCTGAAACACTGAAACTCCTAGACAGGTCAGCCAGCGTGGGCAAGCTGACAGACAGATGGACAGACGGACAGAGCAACTGGAGGGTGGACATACCAAGTGGGAAGTTTCCATAGTAGAAGGAGGCCTCTTCTGGGGATTCCTTCCTGGTGGCCCCCAGCCTGGACACCAGCAGTAGGACCCAGCAAAGAGTAACAACCCGCACTGGCTTCATGGCACCTGGCCCTCCCCCATACCTGAAAAAGCACATCTGACAGCTGTCAGCCCGAGCAGCCAGGACTCAGGGTAGGGGATGCAGATCCTGGCTTAAGGGCAAAGACCAGAGAGGAGGAGGTGGGACAGGGTGGGGGCACTGTATCTAATGAAGCATTGGGTCTTTGGGGGGCAGGTTCTCTGTGGTTTTGCTGGGACACACCAGCACAGGCTGAGACTGGGCTCCAGATACAATCCTCAAGTTAGATACTCAGGAGGACAAAGACTGAGCTTGGGAAGCTCTGGGTCTGATGGGCAAGGCTTCAAACCACCCTGTGTCCGTGCCTGATGGGGGAGACCCAACCTATACCCTGTGATGGCTTCAACCCAATGGGAAAACCACTCTGGCTTAGGGATGCTCTAGTCTGATGGGGGAGGCAGAACAACCCACAGAACCCCTGCAGCACCCCATGTACACAAGGCAGCCTATGCAGAGAGACAGACCCCTCCCCGAGCCGGGGGTCATGAGAAGCGTCGCCATCCCAGGGTCTTCAGTCCTAAGGGTCAAGGCAATTCCCTTCCCCTGGACTCCCCTCTCTGACCCAGCCTAGTCAGCTTACCTGGATTGTCCTCGGTCCCAGACACCCCCAGAGTAGCAGCTGGTGTCCAGGGCACTCTCCAACTGACCCCCCTAGTGCCTGTGTGCCGCCTTTCCTGACAGCAGAGCCCTCAGTGCAGCGAAGGCTCTGGGTTGGGGGTGTGACCAGTGGCCTAACCCCCCTACAAAGAGCTTCAATAGCCCCAATTCAGTCGGGAGGGCAGGAATGCTGAGCTGGCCAGCAGGGCCTGAGTCAGCAGCCCAGCAGCTTGGCCCTGGGCCCGGGGCATCCAGTCAGCCCCCTCCCAGGGTAAAGGGGAGGCCACCCAGTCCCCTGGTCCCTTCTGGACCTGATGCATCACCTCCAGCCCACCTTAACCTGTGAAACTCCAGGTGGCTGGGTAGGGAGCATCATGTGAGAGCATCTGTCTCTGTCTCCACCCCTCCCCAGCCAGACAGAGTTCACTGTAGAAGGTAAGTTTGGTTATCCCACTTATCCTTCCTCTCTTTGGATCCCTCATTCATTCCTTTACTCACTCACTCATTCAGTCACGACTTCCGAGAAATTCTCTGGCGGTCCCGTGGTTAGAGACTTTCACTGCCATGGGTTGATCCCTGGTCGGGGAACTAAGATCCTGTAAGCCTCTTGGGGTGGCCAAAAAAATAAAAAATACAAAAAAAAAAAAAAAGGTGAGACTTCCCTGGTGATCCATTGGCTAAGACTCTATGACCCCAATATAGGGGGCCCAGCTTCAGTTCTTGGTCAGGGAACTATATCCTACATATCACAACTAAGAGTTGCATGCCACAACCCAACACAGCCAAATTCAGTTCAGTTCAGTCGCTCAGTCGTGTCCGACTCTTTGCGACCCCATGAACTGCAACACACCAGGTCTCCCTGTCCATCACCAACTCCCGGAGTCCACCCAAACCCATATCCATTGTGTTGGTGATGCCAGAGAACCATCTCATCCTCTGTCATCCCCTTCTCTTCCTGCCCTCAATCTTTCCCAGCATCAGGGTTTTTCAAATGAGTCAGCTCTCCGCATCAGATGGCCAAAGTATTGGAGTTTCAGCTTCAACATCAGTCCCTCCAATGAACACCCAGGATTGATCTCCTTTAGAATGAACTGGTTGGATCTCCTTGCAGTCCAAGGGACTCTCAAGAGTCTTCTCCAACACCACAGTTTAAAATCATCAATTCTTCTGCCCTCAGCTTTCTTTATAGTCCAACTCTCAAATCCATACATGACCACTGGAAAAACCATAGCCTTGACTAGACGGACCTTTGTTGGCAAAGTAATGTCTCTGCTTTTTAATATGCTGTCTAGGTTGGTCATAACTTTCCTTCCAAGGAACACAGCCAAATAAATAGCTATTAAACAAACAAACAAAAAAAGTTACCCACCTCCCTGGGGTCCCAGCACCTCCTGCTCCCAACCCAGGCTGCCAAGCCCTGCCCCATGTTTCCTTCACTAGGTGTTCCCATCTTTTGCTCTCACTACCCACTCCCTCGCCCCAACTCCCTGCATATCACTGAACCACTAGCCTCCGTGCCTTCAGCTAATCCCCCTGTGGCGCCATAACTGGGAAGTTCCTACACCTTTGTGGTTGATTAATTTCTTTCTGCCAGAGTGAAATGGGACTTTGTCTGAGCCCCCCCGGGGATTCAGGGTCTTGTGGGAAAGGGGGCAAGATGGAGAAGGAAAGCTGTACTAGTGGTCAGGGCTCTAGTGGAAGGATGGACAGAACTGTAGAGGCTCAGGGAGGTGGGGCTAGCTTCACCGGAAGGGACACTGGACAAGACACTTGAGGGATGTGGAGGCACTTGCTGGATGGTGTGGAGCAGGGAGGGTGTGGGAACTGACAGAGGTAACAGTATGAGCAAAGGCTCTGAGGGGTGTTTGGGGACCTGGTAGCCTGGTACCTTCTCTCCCCTCACATCTGTCCTGCACTGACCAGGCAGAACTGTGTCCTCAGGCAAGCAGGTCGTTGGACCTCATCCCCACGGCCATGTGAGGACCTGTGAGGGTCTGAAATAGGGGGTATGCTGTGTGCACTGATGCCACTGCCTGCCTCTCCAGGCCTGTGGGCCCCGGGGACCCTGCTCTCCAGGCTGAGGTTGGCAGGAAACATAAAACTTTAAGACCTGATGTCATCTCTGAAAAATGCTCCCCCTTCTCTGAGAGCCAGGGGCCTCATGTTTGTGTTGGGGGAGGGGCTGGCCATCCTGGCACGGCCGTGGCTGCTTGGGGTCTGTCTGCAGACCCAGTCTCCACTGTCTGACCTCCATTCTCCCCACAGGCTTCAAGCTGGAAGGACTTGGGCCTCAGGGCTGGGTGACCACCACCGCCCTTTCTGCCCCCAACCCCATCCCATCTGGGGCTGCTCGGGCCCTGCCAGAGGCTTGGAGCAACCACGATAGAACCCCTTCCTCAGGCGTGGGGGGTGGGGGGTAGAGGTGGGGTGGGCAGTATTCTGAAGGCCCTGAAGGCCAGGCCTGGCTGAAGGTGAGGTGTGTTGGCGGATGGGTGGGCCTCTGTAGCTTCCCCTTCCTTCCTCCCTGCAAGGGGTTGCAGAGGTGGGGTGCCCTCTGCCAAGAGCCTCCGTAGGGCCCAGGCTAGGATCTAAGCTCCATGTCTTTCAGGAAGGGATGTGGTAGAAGCAAAATGTCTGGTCTTCCATGCTGGGGAGCACTGATGGGTCTCAGGCACAGGGTCAAAGTGGGTGTGGAGATGGAAGAGGCTCAGCTCAACCCGCTCTATACCTCAGGATCCTTCAGAGGGAATCAAAGGGCAGGTGTGGGAAGGACACCGGGGATTTAGGAAACCAGATTCCTCCATGCCACCAGGAAGTGGCTGTGGGATCCGGTAACAGTGACTGAGGCTCCCTACTTAGAACAAGAGCTACTATTTAAGGGTGCACCCTGATGACAACCAGGGCCCAGCCATTCTCTTTCCTGGCCCTAGGAGTCAATCCTTCTCTCTCTGGGGAAGAAAGGGGTCTCTAGGTCCCATCCACCCTCTATCTGACTACCAGTTGTCTGGAGTCTTCTTCAGCTCTGGAGTTCATTAAAGGGGTGACAGGCTGTTTTCAGGTTGTCTTGTCTCTGCAGGAACTGGGCTGAGGTGGAGGGGGCAATTTGCAAGGATGAGAATGGGCTTGGTTGAGCCCATCAGGGGATTGGTTGGTGTGGTCTGTCTATGTGTATATGTGTGTTTATCTGTCTGCAGGGAGCGTTGGGGAAGGAAGTCCATCGTGGGGTGCACAGTTGATCTGGGAAGTACAGGGACAGGAATGAGGTGCTTGGTTTTCTGCGCCCAAGTCAGACTTTCTCCTGAGCTTTCTTCGTGACAAACTGCTGGAGGAAGAGTGGCCTATGGAGCAGAAGAGGGTATTGGTTAGGATCAGAGATACTACAGTCAAATATATCTTTGAATCCCTGCTCAGCATCTGCCAGCTGAGTGTTCCATACAGGTTACTGAATTTCTCAGAGCCATTTTTCATATACAAATGGGGATGACAATAGTACCTGCTTCATAAAGGCTTTAAGCATTAAATGAAATGATAGGTGTAGGTAAAAGCCTCAAAAAACCATCTCCATGGGAGCTCCCTGCTGGCTCAGATGTAAAGAATCTGCCTGCAATGCAAGAGACCGGGGTTCGATCCCTGGGTTGGGAAGATTCCCCTGGAGAAGCGAATGGCAACCCACTCCAGTATTCTTGTCTGGAGAATCCCATGGACAGAGGGGCCTGGCAGGCTGCAGTCCATGTGCCACAAAGAGTCAGACACAACTGAGCAACTAACACACACTAGTGTTTAGGATTCGGCTCTTTCACTGCCGTGGCCCAGGTTCAATCCCCTGTCCTGGAACTGAGATCACACAAGCCTTGTGGTGTGGCACAAAATGAAATAAAATGAAATAAAAACAAAATCACCAAACCACATCTGTCATCGATGCCATCATATCATGAAGGCTGAAGTCCACCTTGACCACTCACAAGGGCCCTTTGGTGAGGCACAGAGCCTCAGAGGGGAGATGCTCCCTGATGGTCTGACAAGGGCTTTCCATGATCTGAGAGCTTTGTCTGGGAGATGCCAAAATCCCTCCGGGCTGTGGGCTCTGCAGGAGTCAGGCCTCTCTGTCTGTTGAAGCCAAAACTCTGCACCCCAGAACTCCAGTCACCGCCTGAGGGCAAGTTGCCTAAGGGGTCAGGGGATTCTGAGGCTGCTGCTAACTCTGGCTAACAAAACCCAGGGTCTTTTATATTCTGAGTGTTGATGGTCACTTCTAAGGCCCACTTTATATCTCTGAGCCCCTCCCTACCTTTTATTAATAAAAATGTGCAAACACACAGAAAAGTGGAAAGAATTCTATTGCCTAGACGCTGTGCCCACTGCTGAGATTGTCCTTGCTTTATCACACGTCCATCTCTCTTTTCCTCTCTCCACCCAGCAATTCAACTTACCTTTCGGATGCATTTCAAAAGTAAGCTGAGCCATCAGGTCACTTCATCCTTAAACCCTTCAGTAGGCATATCATTAACCACGTTATGGTTCTTTTCTTTTTGAGGTAAAATTTGCAGTGAAATGCACAAATCTTAAATGCATTATTCTGTGAGTTTTGACAAATGCAGTCACGTGTAACCAAACCACTGTTAAGATACGGAACGTGAATTTGTTTCTTTCTAACTCTGAGTCACGCTGCATCTTTTTGAGGACTTTGGGGGAAATTCCCATGGGTCTCAGAAGCAGGAATCCATGTCATCTTCTTTCCCTCTTACTTCTGGCTGCTTGGAAATTCTGAGATACGTTTGTGGCCTGACTCCAGCATGTACACAGGACATGAGTTATGCGTTTCTGTGTCATCTTGTTCTCCCTTCTCCCCGATTTCCTTGTCTGTTATTTTTAAATCCTGCTGAGGTATATACAACTCTACAAGCTGGTTCTCAAATCCTTTTTTTGGAACGAGACTGAAGGATTTCTGCATAAATAATCATAGTGGAATTTTCAAGATATTTCAACGGTCTGTGGTGGCCAAATATGTGGAATTGAGGCTGTTCCAGTAAATCTGGAATGAATTGACACTCTATCCACAGAGTATGAAACTGTGTGTAGAGTATGCATGTGCGCGCGCGTGCACACACACACACATACACACACACACACACACACAGGAAGAATTCTTTTCTTGTCCAGACACTGGCATTGGCAGTGAAACCATCCATTCCAAACCAAAGGAGCCCCCTCACCAATGGCCTTGCCGCCCAGGAACCCTGCAGGGCAGAAGTTGGGGAGGGGATAGCAGTCTGAATAGCGGTCTTGGATGGCTGGAAGCTGGCACCTGTGAACAAGCACCCATGATGGTGATGCATCCGGAACCAGGCTGCCCAGCCAACCAGTGCTTTCCCACCGGAGCTCTTTGCTCTGGGCTCCTCTGCCGTTGATTTCCCAGGTCCCGCCTTGCATTTTCTCCCTCATCTTCACATGTGGGGAGCCCCTGACCGGCTGCTGAAGACCCCCAGACAAGCCTTCAGCTTCCAGATCATGGAAGGCAGCATGGGTGAGAATATGGGATGGAGAGGGTGGGGGAAGTCTCAGTGAAAGTGTGGGAGAAACCTCTTCAGTTTTTCTTTCCTCAGAACATTCTTTGGGTCTGTCTTCCAGACCATGCAAGACAGGAACTTCCTAGTGGTCCAGTGGTTAAGACTCCGTGCCTCCAATGCAGGGGGCACAGTTCCATCCCTGGTGGGGAAAACTAGCATGCCTTGCGGTGCGGCCAAAAAAGGAAATTAAAAAAAAAAAAAAAACCTCCCCCTCCCCGCCCAACAAAACAAAACAGGCGGACCTCATTTCATCTCTGTTTAGGAGAATGATTAGAGTCTGCCTCTTTACTAGCCTCGAGTCTTTGCTGTTTTTATCTAGCATTGACTACTATTTAAGGAATGAAGGTTTTCTTGGCTACTTTGTTTTCCCTCATCCTCACACAGAAGGTGTGAGAATAAGCTCGAGAGTTTTCCAAGGGCAGGGAGCAGACCTGAGGCAGGGGCTGGGGTCCCGGTCTGACAGGCCTTGGCACTACACAGAGCATATCGCCTGGGATAAGGCGCCGTCTTGGAAGAGGGGAGCCTGGGTCCTTCTCCATAGGCGGTCTCGCTGAACCATGATGGTGTCTCCCTCCTAAGGAGGAAGTACCCACGGATACCAGAGATGGGAGCAGAAGCTTTCTGAAACAGCCATGGATCCAAACTGTCAAAGATAGTGAAAGATTCTAAGGCTTATATAAAAATATATCCTTGCATGCTAAGTCACTTCAGTGACTCTTTTTGACCCCCAACTCTTTTCAACCCCACAGATTGTAGCCCACCAGGCTCCTCTGTCCGTGGGATTTTCCAGACAAGAATATTGGAGTGGGTTGCCATGCCTCCTCCAGGGGATCTTCCCAACCCAGGGATCCAAGCCCTGTCTTTTGTCTCCTACATTGACAGGCAGATTCTTTACCACTAGCGCCACTTGGGAACCCCATGTAAACATATATGTGTGTTAGTAGCTGAGTTGTGTCTGACTTTTTGTGACCCCAGGGACTGTTGCCCACCAGGCTCCTAGGCTCACGGAATTCTTCAGGCAAGAATACTGGAGTGAGTTGCCATTCCCTTCTCCAGAGGATCTTCCCAGCCCAGAAATCGAACCTGGGTTTCCTGCATTGCAGGCAGATTCTTTACTATCTGAGCCACCAGGGAAGTCCTATAAACATATAAACATATGTAATCTGTATATTATATAAATATATATTTATTTAAATATATATGTGTTTTTAAGTTTACAAAATCATACAGAAAATACATGAATATATTCACATTTCAAAGAAATGGCAACCATCTCTGAAATATATGGAGTAAAAAAGGGTAAAGTCCTTTTCCTTGTCCCTTTCTACCACCATCCCTCTCCTAGGTGGCCACTTCTGACAACTGGCCACTGTCCCTCCCTGCATTTCCTCCCTCTTTTCATGCAAATTGGGGATATGCAAGTTGCTTTGTTTGATGTTCCACGTTAGTGGAGCTAAACTGGTAAGTGTTTGGCAACTTTTTTTTTATTTTATTTTATAATGTATGTTGGAGACCTTTCTGGATCAGTGCACCCAGCACTGCCTCATTCATTTTAATGCCTTCCCAGCACTCCATTGTATGGATGGTCCATGATTGATCTTACCAGTCCCCTGTGGAGGGACATTTTTTTTCTTTCCGATGCTTTGCTCTCACAAAGAATGCTGCAATGAATATTTCTGTTCATGTAATTTCATACCCACGTGTGTGTGCTGCTGCTGCTGCTAAGTCGCTTCAGTCGTGTCCGACTCTTCGCGATCCCATGGACTGCGGCCCACCAGGCTCCTCCGTCCATGGGATTTTCCAGGCAAGAGCACTGGAGTGGGGTGCCATCGCCTTCTCCACTGTATGTGTATATCTATTCCTAAACATGGAATTGCTGAGTCAATTGTGCTTTCAATAGATGTTGCCAAGTTGTCTTTCTTTAGAGATAACCTCATTCTTTTTAACTGAAGTATACTCAACACCAACATTTACCTAACACAACCAGTCAGAGATGAGATGAAACTGTGGCTCAGTATGTGGGGACCCAACCCTGCATTTTGCTCATGGTTGGGGAAGGACTTAACTCCTGTTGGGAGCTCAGTGGCAAGAGGGGTGGGTGTATTTGCTCTAGTTAGTCCCTGAAGAAACCATCACTGATCCACAACTTTACAGTTTACAAAAATACATTTCTGTGCATAATCTATCTCCTATTAAATGAGGAAGGGCTACATTACTCACTTGCATCCCATTCTATAGATGAGAAAACTGAGGCTTGAAAGAGTCATACTCAAATGACCGGCATGACCAGGGTCTAAGACTCCAACTTTCAGGTGTTTTTCCACTGTGTCAACAGCCTTCCCTTTTTTCTCTGGGACACTACTTCTGTCTCCCCAATCCTTACCACCCCCTATATACCAAATCCTCCCCAAAACATTGCTGCTCTCAGAATCACCCCCAACCCCAAAGCCTAGGGCTTTGATAAACCCAGGAATATGCAGTAAGATTAGAAGTGTTTCGGATTGGCCTGAAACACACCCATGAGGCTACCCCGGTGGGAGAATTTATAACATCTTACTGCTCAGTTCAGTTCAGTTCAGTCGCTCTGTTAAGTCCGACTGTTTGCTACCTCATGGACTGCAGCACGCCAGGCTTCCCTGTCCATCACCAACTCCCAGAGCTTATTCAAACTCATGTCCATCGAATTGGTGATACCATCCAACCATCTCATCCTCTGTCATCCCCTTCTCCTCCTTCCAGCATCAGGGTCTTTTCAAATGAGTCAGTTCTTCGCATCACGTGGCCAAAGTAATTGGAGTTTCAGCTTCAACATCAGTCCTTCCAACGAATATTCAGGACTGATTTCCTTTAGGATGGACTGGTTGGATCTCTTTGCAGTCCAAGTGACTCTCAAGAGTCTTCTCCAACACTACAGTTCAAAAGCATCATTCTTTGGCGCTCACCTTTCTTTATAGTACAACTCTCACATCCATACATGACTACTGGAAAAACCATAGCTTTGACTAGACAGATCTTTGTAGGCAAAGTAGTATCTCTGCTTTTTAATATCCTGTCTAGGTTGATCATCTTCCAAGGAGCAAGTGTCTTTTAATTCATGGCTGCAGTCACCATGGTTGGAGCCCCCAAAATAGTCTCTCACTGTTTCTATTGTTTCCCATCTATTTGCTGTGAAGTGATGGGACCAGATGCCTCGATCTTAGATTTCTGAATGTTGAGTTTTAAGCCAACTCTTACTGCTCAGACTGGCTCAAGGACAGATGTGAGGCCTGGACTCCTTTCTACCCACCCCCTCAGCCCCCAGACCAGAAAATCAGTTAAGTTTTGGTTCAGTTCAGTCGCTCAGTTGCGTTTGACTCTTTGTGACCCCATGGACTGCAGCACACCAGGCTTCCCTGTCCCAGAGCTTCCCAACTCCCAGAGCTTACTCAAACTCATGTCCATAGAATCAGTAATGCCATCCAACCATCTCATCCTCTGTTGTCCCCTTCTCCTGCCTTCAATCTTTCCCAGCATCAGGGTCTCTTCAAATAAGTCAGTTTTTTGCATCAGGTGGCCAAACTATTGGAGTTTCAGCATCAGCATCAGTCCTTCCAATGAATATTCAGGACTGATTTCCTTTAGGATGGACTAGTTTGACCTCCTTGCAGTCCAAGGGACTCTCAAGAATCTTCTCCAACACCACAGTTCAAAAGCATCAATTCTTCGGCGCTCAGCTTTCTTTATAGTCCAACTCTCACATCCATACATGACTACTGGAAAAACCATAGCTTTGACTAGACAAATCTTTGTAGGCAAAGTAATGTCTCTGCTTTTTAACATGCTCTCTAGGTTGGTCATAGCTTTCCTTCCAAGGAGCAAGCAGCTACTCCATGGTGTCACAAAGAGTCGGACGCAACTGAGGAATTAACACTAACTAACCAGGAGATCAGCCCTGGGATTTCTTTGGAAGGAATGATACTAAAGCTGAAACTCCAGTACTTTGGCCATCTCATGCGAAGAGTTGACTCACTGGAAAAGACTCTGATGCTGGGAGGGATTGGGGGCAGGAGGAGAAGGGGACGACAGAGGATGAGATGGCTGGATGGCATCACTGACTTGATGGACATGAGCGAACTCCGAGAGTTGGTGATGGACAGGGAGGCCTGGTGTGCTGCAATTCATGGGGTCGCAAAGAGTTGGACATGACTGAACGACTAAACTAACTAACCAGGTACTGATGCTGGGAGGGATTGGGGGCAGGAGGAGAAGGGGACAACAGAGGATGAGATGGCTGGATGCCATCACCGACTCGATGCACGTGACTTTGGGTGAACTCCAGGAGTTGGTGATGGACAGGGTGGCCTGGCATGCTGCGATTCATGGGGTCGAAAAGAGTCAGACATGACTGAGCGACTGAACTGAACTGAACCAGGTACTAATGGTACCTGGTTTCAGGACCTACAGAAGCTCAGGTTCTAGATGTCTGATTGCAGAAAGAATTCAGTGAGAGACAAAGTGATAGGTAAGAAGTGGATTTATTCAGATTCAGCGAGAAGCACTCTGCCCAGATAGACTGTGGGCCATCGTAGAGGGCAATTGAGGCCACGAAGTATGGTGTAGTTAGTTTTTGTAAGCTGGGTAATTTCATATGCTAACGAGTGGGAGGATTATTCAAACAATTTTGGGGAGTTCAGTTCAGTTCAGTCACTCAGTCGCATCCAATTCTTTGCAACTCCATGGACTGCAACATGCCAGGCTTCCCTGTCCATCACCAACTCCCAGAGTTTACTCAAACTCATATCCATTGAGTTAGTGATGCCATCCAACCGTCTCATCCTCTGTTGTCTGGGTTTTGGCTGGGTTTAAGTCCCAGTCACATGGGTTTGCATCCCAAGCAGGGTTTCAGCTGGGTTTGAGTCCTAACCGTATGGGTTCAAGTCCTAAGCAGAGTTTTGGCTGGGTTTGGGTCCCAGCACATGAGTTCAAGTCCCAGTTCCAGTCCCAATCTGAGGTAAACGGTTTCAGCATCCCTATACAACTGCCCACTCTTCATGAAACCCAACATAAAAGCACTCAGGGCTTTTTTTTCAGGTCTTCATTTCCTTGTACAGGCTCATGTCACATAAAAGTCTAACTCTACGGGCATGCTTTTCTCCTGTTATTGTCAGTTTAATTTTCCGACTCATTCAGGGACCCTAAGAGGGTCAGGAGAATTCTTCCTTTCCCTATAGTTCCTGGGTATTCTCAGGATGCTTGTGTAATCTTTTCCCCTTGAACCTGGTCTAGACCTAGTGACCCACTTCTAAGGAACAGAATACGGCAGAAGTGAGGAGAGGTCACTCCCAGGGTCAAGTCACAGGAGGACTGATTGCCTTCCAGGTCACTCACTTGCCCTCAGGAAAGCCAGCAGCCATGTGAGCTATGCCATGGAGGAGCCCACAAGATGAGAAACTGATGAGCCAGCAAAGACCTGAGATTGTGAACAGCCAGGTGAGTGAACTTGGAAGTGGATGCTCTCGCAGTCAAGTTTTGGGATGACTGCAGCCCCAGTCCACTCCTAGATCACAGCCCTCTGAGAGACCCTGACCCAGAGGCATCTAGCCAAGTTCCTGGATTCCTGAACCACAGAAACTGAGATTACAAATTCTCATTAGTTAAGCCACAGAGTTTGAGGGTAACTTGCTACTCAGACAAAGGTAGCTAATAATGCACTTTTTACAGTTTCCAGTTCTCTATTGCTGGATGTCTGGGCTATGTTTAACTTCTCATTAATATAAAATCCAGTTTAGTGAATATCTTCCTAACCAATCAACTTTTTCTGAATTTAAGGTCACTTTCTAAGAGTGATCCCAGCAGGGAGATGATTGAAGCCATGATTCAAATATGTCCAATTTTTCATGTGTGTTAGTTGCTCAGTCATGTCTGACTCTTTGCAACCCCATGGATTATAGCCCACCAGACTCCTCGGTCTATGAAATTCTCTAGGCAAGAATACTGGAGTGGGTAGCCATTCCCTTCTCCAGGGGATCTTCCTGATGCAGAGACTGAACCCAGGTATCCTGCACTGAGGCAGATTCTTTACCGTTTGAGCCACCAGGGACCCCCAAATTGCTGTCCTCTAAGGAAGCGAGTGATCCAGTTGGGCCACCAGGAGCATTCAGGTCCCCATTCCCATACACCCTTGGCCACATATTCCTTGGTCTCCTTGATCATCTATAGCTACCAGGTAATCATAATACTTTCCCCACCTACTTCACAGGGTTATTGTCTGACTTGAAATCAAAATTATGCAAATAAAAAGTGCCCTGGAGAATATACAGTGTTCTGATGGCTGACAGAGTTTAGGGTTTTTCTTAGAATCTCAGTATTTCTCAGAGTTCAGCCCCTCTGCATTTCATAGAAGAGGAAGCAGGGGCTTGAATGGCCTAGGGCTGTGCTGGGGGTCACACAGTAATTCATGGCAGGGCAGGGCCAGGACAACCCGGGTCCTTGGCCTCCCTGTGTGGACATCTCCTGACCTATTCAGTCTCCCAGCTTGCCTGAACCAATCATTCAGACAGAACCACAGGGCTCTCTTTCAACCTCCGAGGACTCATAAAATCTTCACATTTTAAGGAAAGCCGGCCCCAACCCTCCCTCCCTTTGCTAATCTGGCCACCTAATGAACTGCCTCCTCTTCACCCCATGTGGCTCTGCTCAGCTCAGCCCTTCCACATCTCAGGGAAAGGGACGCTCACTCCCACCTCCTCCTCTCTCCAAGACCCCAGTCTTAGGCCATGAACCCCAGCCCGGGCTGCTTCCACCCCCTTGTCATTGTAGCCAAGAAAACAGGAAGTGTCTGAGTCACCCACTGTCCCCTGGGCTTTGGCTGTCTGGACCCGAGTTCTGGAGTCAGGGGAGGACATGGAGGGAGCATGTTGGCCTTATGGAAGCCAAGCCTGTCTGTGGAGCCCACATGCCCCACACTTCCTTGCAGCTTGTGAGACCCCAAAGAGCCTATGGTCCAAGAACCACCCCAGTTCTTGGGAAGAAAGAAGGAGTATTCCCTTAAGATGTAGAATTTTTGTGTTGGTTCTACTTCCAACCAGTTATGGGCCATGAACTTGTCCGATGGTTCTCAAACTTGGTTATATCTTAGAATCACCTGGGCTCTACTCAGAGAGATTCAGACTTAATTTTTTTAAAAAACTCAGGTCTTCCATAAAGGTTCAATGGCTAAGATTCTGCACTCCCAATGCAGGGGGTCTGGATTCAATCCCTGGTCAGGGAACTGGATTGCATAGTCTGCAACTAAAGGTCCTGAGAGCTGCAACTGAGACCTGGCACAGCTAAATAAATATTTTAAAATAAAGAAATAAATAAAAGTTCCCAGGTGATTTCTAGGCACACCCAGGCTTGATAAGCATTGGGCTATCTTACTCACCTCCTTAAGCCTCAGTCTCCCACCTGTCAAATGGGGCTAAATATGCCTGCTTTCCCCAGCCGCTGAGCAATACACACTCCTAGATGTGTGCAAGCATGCTGAATGTGCAAGGACTAGTGGAATGTGTCTTCCTGTGGCCACATGCGAGAGCTTGGGCGGAAGTGAAGGACCTGAGGGTTTCCTTACCTCAGGACCCAGATCAAGGTGACAGAGGCAGGACCTTGACAAACGTGCTCAAGAGCCTTAGCAAGCCTGTCCCCTGTCCCTCAGTGGTCGTCCTCCAAAGTACTCAGTACTGAGCAGAGGATATGTAGGGTGAAAACAGCAGGCACCTCAGGCCCAGCCCCCAAGGAGGAGAAAGGCAGGAACACAACCACCCAAAACACGAGGCAGGGGAATAAGAAGGGTTCTAAGAGAGGAAGATGAAAAAGGAGAAAAGGCTGTATTCTAGCTGGAGGGAGTAGGGAAGCCTTCCTGTAGGAAAGGGCACAGCAAGCATCCATCTTTGGGTGTGGGATCCCCGAAGGAGGGAACCGCAGGAACAAAGGTTTAAAGAGAGGAAGGCAAGTGTAATCAGGACTTCCTAGGGTCACCTAGGGTGTGAGTTGTGAATGGAGGGGATGTGACAAGCAGGAGGCCAACGTGCAGCCCTCTTCTAGCCCTTCTCCTATGAACATACACGTACGCACTGCATGATTCCATTGATGAAAAACAGCAAGCACTTTTGTCTGATAGTGTGATCTGATCATGTTGTGTTGTTGTTGTTGTTCCGGTGCTAAGTTCAGGCTTTGCAATCCCATGGAATGCAGTCCTTCCCTGTCCTTCACTGTCTCCCGAAGTTGACTCAAACTCATGTCCATTGAGTCAGTGATGCCATCCAACCATCTCATCTTCTGTCGTCCCCTTCTCCTCCTGCCTTCAATCTTTCCCAGCATCAGGGTATTTTCCAATGAGTCAGTTCTTCGCATCAGGTGGCCAAAGTATTGGAGCTTCAGCATCAGTCCTTCCAATGAATATTCAGGACTGGTTTCCTTTAGGATGGACTGGATTGATCTCATTGCTGTCCAGGGACTCTCAAGAGTGTTCTCCAGCACCAGAGTTTGAAAATATCAGTTCTTCAGCACTCAGCCTTCTTTATGATCCAACTCTCACATCCATACATGACCACTGGAAAAACCATAGCCTTGACTAGATGGACCTTTGTTGACAAAGTAATGTCTCTGCTTTTGAATATGCTGTCTAGGTTGGTCATAACTTTCCTTCCAAGGAGCAAGCGTCTCTTAGTTTCATGGCTGCAGTCACCGTGTCTCTGTATCTACTGTTTCATTTGGTCATTGGTTGTGTTGTCTTCTCATCTTTCCTGCCTAGTTTTCTTCGATAGTAGGATGGATGTTTGAAAGGTAACCTTTAGAAGTTACTTGAGGGAATTGCCTGGCGGTCCATTGGTTAGGACTCTGCATTCTCATTGCCAAGGGCCCAGGTTCAATCCCTATTTGGGGTACTAAAATCCCACAAGCCTCTATATAGGGCCAAAAAAAAAAAAAAAAAATTTACCTGAGGCCTAAAATGATGTCATCGTCCTTCAATTAGGATTTTAGTTAGCTTCTGCCGTGTCTAGGGCATCCCATGATCACCTTAGTCCAGTTTCAAGGCTGAAGACCTCATGGCTTACCCAGATATCAAAGCCAGCCTGTGAAGACCAATTTGTTTCTGGTTCACCCTTACACTTTTCTTCTTCTTCTTCTTTTTGACCATGCTGTGTGGCTTGTGGAATCTGAATTCTCCAACCAGGGATTGAACCTGGACCTTTAGCCCACTGGACGGACAGCCAGGGTATTTCCACCATTACTCCTTTTTTTTTTTAATAGTTACTGTTTATCAAATTTTGAATCAACTAACCTTTGATATTGGTTTAAAAATTTTTTTTTTTTACTTTTAGTTTTGGCTGAGCTGGGTCTTCGTTTCTGTGTGGGCTTTTCTCCAGCTTCGGCGAGCAGGGGCTACTCTTTAGTTGCGGTGCTTGGGCTTCTCATTGTGGTGGCTTCTCTGGTGTGGAGCACGGGCTCGAGGGCACACGGCCTCAGGAGTTGTGGCGCGTGGGCTCAGTGGTTGTGGCTCCCGGGCTCTAGAGCACAGGCTCAATCGCTGTGGCGTATGGGCTTAGTTGTTCTGCGGCATGTGGGATCTTTCTGATCAGAGATTGACCCGTGTCTCCTGCATTGGCAGGCAGATTCTTTACCACTGAGCCACCAGGGAAGCCCCTCTACCCTCACTCTTAAATCGAAGTGTTTTAATTTCCCAATCCCAGTTCTCTGCCCTAAGTTCTGTTCCCTGACTCCCACCTCAAGGATCTCAGAGATCCCGTGCAGCTTCTCAGCTTCTTCCCTGATCGGAGAACTCTACCATGGCAGGAGGGCCTCCCAACTCTGGGCTCTCTAGCTGGGCAATTTCTTCATATATGGTTAGGCTTTTTGATGCTTTTAAGATTATTTAAAATATTATGGCCAGTTTTTTTTAAGTTGTCTTTATCAGCAAGGTGGGTCTGAGTCATCCAAATCTGTCCTCTCTAATTCAATTCTGACATGATAGTTTTTCTACTTAATTTTTTGATCCTAAAACTGTACCCTTTTTATACTGAAAAAATTATATCTAAAATATATACTTATTTGATTTTTCTGACCAAAAAAAAGTTCAAAACAACAGTAGCAATATGACTTTAAAAATCGCAGCCAGAGGCATCCATCCAGCACCTTCTGATGAGACTTGGTCTCTGCAGCTCACTGGGATCTCACTCTAGTCTTTCCTCAGGCTGTGGTGGCTGCCCCAGCACAACACCTCTCCTCTCTGGGCCAAGGGTGAGTGAAACTAGGGGTTTGCTTCTAGACTTTAAGTCCAGCTTGCAACCCTTGTTTTTCTCTTTATATGCAGCAAATTTTAACAACCTCCTTTGAGAGGTCTTGGAATAACGTTTGGTCCAGTCTATAAACTAAAATACCTTAAATATTTTAAACTTTGTCTAAAAATGAGACTTCCTATTTTAGTACTCTGTTCCTAACTTAACCAAGAAGAGCTTCCTTCCTACTAGGTAATCCTTAGAACCAATTAAGTTAAACTCATAAAACATTTAAATTAAATAACAGTAAAAATGGCTTCCCTGGTGGCTCAGATGGTAAAGAATCTGCCTGCAATGCAGGAGACCCAGGTTCAATCCCTGGGTAGTGAAGATCCCCTGGAGAAGGGAATGGCAACCCACTCCAGTATTCTTACCTGGAGAATCCCATGGACAGAGGACCCTGGCGGGCTACATTCCATGGGGTCGCAAAGAGTTGGACACGACTGAGCAACCAACACTTTCACTTTCAAAAATTATGGTGAATTTGAAGTTCTCTTATGGGTTCTAGTTTTGTATATAGACTTGATAAGAGTTCAACCTAAAACTCTCAGTTTAAATTACTCAATTTTACACTTTCAATTATTTGTTAAAAGGCTGTCATTCTAGAAGATCAAATTATCTAATAGATTACAAGCATTATAAATACCAAACATGCAAAAATTACTTCTTTTTAAAAAAATTTTTTTATTTGGCTATGCCAGATCTTTATTGCAGCAGGCAGGATTTTTAGTTGTGGCTTGTGGGATCTTCAGTTTTAGCATGTGAAATCTTAGTTGCAGGATGTGGGATCTACTTCCCTGACCAGGAAGTGAACCTGGCCTCCTGCATTGGGCGCATGGAGTCTTAGCCACTGGCCCACCAGGGAAGTCCCCAGATTACTTCTTACGACAAAAATATCAGTGTCGTGGTCACGTAGCCCGTACCCCTGGTGCCAAATTTCTCACATACCTCCTAGTTCTTCTGGTGCAGTACCCCTCTCAGGCTGATAGCCTGATTGCATTTTGACTCTTAAACTGGGTGTGGTGGGCACAATAATACCACCCCCTGCCAAAGATGTCCATATCCTAATCTCCAGAATCTGTGAATACGTAACTTACGTGACAAAAGGGACTTCACAGACATGATTGAGTTAAGGATCTTGAGATGGCAGATTAGTCTGCATTATCCAGGTGGCTCCAGTATAATCACAGATCCTCATAAGAGAAAGAGGGAGGCAGGAAAGTCAGAGATAGAGTTGAGGGTAACAGAAGCAGAGGTTGGAGTGATGTGATTGCTGGCTGGCAGGGAGCCATGAGCCAAGAAATGAGAGTGGTGTCTAGAAGCTGGAGGAGGTATGGAAGCAGATTCTCTGCTAGAGCCTTCAGCAGAAACGCAGCTCTGCGACACCTTGATTTTAGCCCTGTGAGACCCACTGGGGAATTCTGTTACCCAGGACTGCAAGATAATAAATCAGTGTAATTTTCAGCCACTAAGTTTGTGATAATTTGCTAGAGCAGCAGTAGGAAACTAATGACATTATACAGTAAGTCCCCGCATATGAACAAGTTCCATTCCAAGAGCACATTCATAAGTCTAATTTGTTCGTAAGTCCAACAAAGTTAGCCTAGGTACCCAACCAACACAATCAGCTGTATAGTACCGCACTGTTATAGGTTTATAATATGTGTGCTCAGTCGCGTCCAACTCTCTGTGACTTCATGGACTGAAGCCCGCCAGGCTCCTCTGTCCCTGGGATTTTTCAGGCAAGAAACTGGAGTGGGTTGCCATTTTCTTCCCTGGGGGATTTTCCCTACCCAGGAATCGAACCTAAGTCTCTTGCATCTCCTGCACTGGCAGGAGATGGATTCTTTACCATTAGCACCACCTGGGAAGGCCCTTTTGACACACATAATACATAAAAAACCAACAAAAGAGTAAAGAAAATATTTTTCATCTGACAGGATAGTAATTTGAAATGTACAGAAGTACAGTACAAGAGCTGGCCTACAGGGGCTGGCATCAAATGACCGGGCAAGAAGAGTTACTGACTGGAGACGGGAGAGGAGGTGGGAGACGGTAGAGCTGAAGGATCGTCAGCAACAGGAGACAGAGGGCGAGCTGCAATCTCACTCATGCCTGATGTTGAAGGCACAGGTTCTTATTTCTTGCTGGATCCTACTCTATCTACCGTCTAGAAAAAAGAGATCCAGTGATGTCCGGGTAGCTCACATCTTTGAAAGTTCACAATTTGAAAGTTTGTATGTAGGTACTTCCTATATAAATAGAATTTTTGACTTAACCCTAAGGCCTCTGAATTCTATGTGATCCTAAGATATTCAAATATCCATTCTATTGAACGCTGAGGACTTTCGAATGACTACCAGTGAGGTCACTGGATAAATGGGAGTTCGAGGTTGTCTACACAGTTGTTTGCGCAGCACAATGCCTTGTTCTGTGTGCCTGTGTAGGCGCTTACTGATACGTGATTGTCTCCACTTGTTTCTAACCAGAAGGCATTTGCATCCTACAGCTGGCAGTCCTAAGTTCTTGGAAGGTGGTGTGCGCAGCTCCTGTGCTTCATAATATTCAGGCACCTGAGGACTGTTGGAGAAGTCCGTTCTGGTGGCCATTTGATGAGACTGGTTCTCCCCATTCATTCCTCAAACCCTCTCAGAACACTGTGCCAAGGGACCCAGCAGTGAAGGGTGCTGGGTCTGGACCCTTAAAGCCCTCAGCTGAAGTAGGAGCCGTGGACAGTAATCCTGACATGGTACGGTCAGGTCAGAGCAGGGACGGCCAGTATGCAGAACATTACCCAGCACAGGGGGAGAGGGACAAGGGGGTGTGGTCAGGGATTTGGAACTCAAGGGCTGAGAGGGGACAGCACAGCAGGTTGCTTGACATCAGACCCAGTCAGCCTGAGGGGCAGGGGGAAAGGGGATGAGGAGGACCCAGGCTGGAACTGGTGGGCATCAGGCTGGAGCCTGGTCCTTCCATCAGCTTGACTCAGGTATGCTGGATTCCCATCCTGGCCCTGTCTTGTGACCTCAGTTTCTTCATCAGAACAGAGTCATTCATACTAGCATCTTCCTCTCCACAGGGAGGCAGGAGACCCCTGGGAGGGCGGAGCATGACTTTTGTCCAGGAGGCTGGACTACCGACTTCAGCAGGTAAGCCGGGCCCCAGCCAGTATAACCACTGGGGTTTGAGCCCACCACTCACCTTTGAGGAAGTCCCCGGCCCGTTTCCCGCTCCTCCAGGCCCAGATCCAGGCCTTAACTGGCTCTGATGACAAAACTGGCACCACCCTTCAATCATGGAGGATGCGTGAGAAACAGGAGCCAGGTTCCAGCCTCAGCTGAAGGAGCCAGCCTCTGGGGGTGGGTGTGTGTGTGTGCGCGCAGAGGGGTAGCTCTGGGAATCTGAACCCTAGAGGACCCTGGAGCCCCACTAGGGCTGAAAATCTCTGGGTTACAGGCCCAGGATCTGGGGCTGGATCCACTGACCCGTCCCCTTTCACAGACAGGCACGCGCCTAAGGCCTGGCCTTCACTGCAGTATCATTTTCCAAGTGTGCCTTCTCCTGGTGACTTTAGGGTTTGAGCACAGGCCCTGGACACACACTCAGTGCCCCCATACTCAGTTGTGCTAACAATGTTTTGTCACACACAGACACATGGACTTGTGTTCTAAGGAGGGTTACCAGAATTAGCAGATAAAAACTCAGAACACCCAGGTATATTTCAATTTCATACAAGCAACTTATACTTTTTTAGTGTAAGTAAGTTCCAAGGATTGCATAGGACATATTTATTCTAAAAATATTATTTGCTGTTTATCTGAAATAGAAATGAACTGGGCACTCTGTGTTTTCCTGGTAGCCCCACTCCAGTGGGGCACCTTCCTGGTTGTTCAGATATACTCAGAACCCCCCTAGACACACACTGATGCTGTAAGCTCAGTTACGTGGGGGGCTGACCTCTCTGCCTCTGCCTGGGGAGATGCCTGCCTAGCCTGGGCCCAGCATCACTGGCCAAAGTATCCAGGGAGGACTTGCAAGAGATAATGGCCTTGAAATGGCCTTGAGGAGTGAAAATGAAACATGGACATTGTCCCCCATCAAGGAGGCCAGGCTGGGAGAGGCCTACCGCTGGGCTCCAACGTCCATTAAGTTCCCATGAAGGGGGATGGGGCTGGCTCCACCTCACCCCGCCCCCATCCCCTCCCGCACCTCTACCCAGGTCCTTAGTATGGTAAGAGGGCTCGGGATCAAAGGTGGTGAATCTGGAGGGTGTTTTGGAAACAGACATGGCGAGATACGAATCCTCTGTCCCAGACAGAATCATCAAATCCAGGGCTTCTTTTGGCCCAGCTTTCCTCAAAGAAAGGCTGACAGCCTGCAGAGGGCAACCTCCCCCACGGGGCCCAAGGCCCACCTCTCCATGCTGGTGGTGGTGGTTGGTGATGCGGTGAGTTTGGGAGATAGGTCAGGCCCAAGAGGAGGGCACCCACCCAGGTTTGAGGTTCTTAACTTGTCAGACCCATCACCCTTGTTCTGAAATAAAATACTGTGGATGCCCCTTTTATCATCCTGAAAAGACATTCACAGATATTACAACCAATCCAGACACATAATAAAAAAAAAAAAAATAAATAAATATATATATATATATATATATACTGCTCTAATTGTAAAATAAGGGAGAAATTAAAAGCTATTGAGAATAAAATAAAATGTATTTCAATCTGTAATGTTGAAGCATCACTACACTAGGAAGACCTTGGCATGTTTAATTACCCCTGGCTTCACTATAAACAGTAGCATTAAGAACGTGACAGGTGAAATACTGGTGGATAGAGGGGTGTTGTTCTGGTGAGTCAAATACCTGACATGATTTCCTGAAAGAGGAATATTTCTTGATAAAACTCCAAACTACACAAAGTATGCATGTTCCCTTGATTTATATAGTAGTTGTGTATTCCTAAAAACTCAGTGTGTGCTTTTCAAAGCTGTACAACACTGTGTGTTTATATGTAAAACAGAGTTAGGTTCTCAACTAGGAGATTTAGAGACAGGTTTTCAACCGACTGGGGACCTGGGACAATTTGCTGTTGCAGGACCATGCCCCTGCCCCACTAATAGTGCCCCACACCCCTTCAGTGTGACAACACACACACATACCCACAACTCTATAGAACCCGTCCTGAAAGCAGTATCTGCTCCCTGAGGGCCGGCATTAGGAGGTCATGCAGGGAACCCTGACCCCAGCCTCCCCAGTTTATAGACAGTCTCTGAACTCAGCTAGCCCTGGGGTCTGTGCTGAAGGCAGCACTTGGAGGTTGTTGAGGGTGGGAGAAGGGAAGCAAAGGATACAGGGTTGGCTCAGTCTCTAGGTTTCCTTCTCTCCAGGGACTGTGCTTGGAGCAGGTGGGGGAGGTGAGAGCCATGAGTCAAATTGTGGGGTCAGGGCACTGCAGCACCAGATCCTCCTTCTGAAGGACTCGTTGCCCCAGCTGTTGGGAACTCTGTCAGGTCTTCTGGGATGGCTCCAGCTGCCAAGAGATGCTTCACTAAGGTTATACTCCTTCCCACATCGCCTGACTTACTGAGGCAGCAATATGAAGGGCCTACCTCAGCCCTACTCAGGACACCTCTCAAGGGCACATATGCTCCAGAGGCCCATGGCGTTGGCCCTGCACCACAGCTCAACTTCTCCTCTACCCACTCTTGTTTCTTCCTCTCCCTTCCACAGGTGTTGATCCCAGGGCCCTCCTTAATAAACACCTCAAACTCCATCTTATAGTCTTCTCCAAGAACCCAAGCTGTGACACCTGGTAATGAGCAGTGTTGGTGAATTGTGTGACCCAAGTCCTAGAAGGTGAGAGAGGAAAGGGGTGGGGGGCTCATGTCTGCTGGGAGCATCTGGGAGGGTCTATATTAGTCAGGGTTCTCCAGAGAAGTAGAACCAATAGAATATACAGATAGATACATAGAAAGATTTATTACAAGGGATTAAGTGAAGTCGCTCAGTTGTGTCCAACTGTTTGTAACCACATGGACTGTAGCCTAGCAGGCTCCTCTGTCCATGGGATTTTCCAGGCAAGAATACTGGAGTGGGTTGCCATTTCCTTCTTGCCTGATGCAATTGTGGAGGCTGAGAGGTCCCACAATCTGCCACCTGCAAGTCAGAGGCCCAGGAAATCCAGCAGTGACGTTCCAGTCCAAACCCTGAAGCCTGAGAACCAGGACCATCTGTGTCCAAGGGCAGGAGGAGATGGATGTCCCAGCTTAAATAGAAAAAAGTCACCTTCCTCCACATCTGTTGTTGTTTGTTTGTTTTCCTATTTTGCCCCTTAATGGGTTAGATGATGCTCACTGGATTGGTGAGGCATATTCTCCACTCAGTCTCCAATTCCAAAGCTAACCTCTTCTGGAAACACCCTGAAATAATATTTCATGAGCAATCTGGGCATCCTTTAGCCGTATCACATTTATACATAAAGTTAACCCTCAGGCCCCCAGAGGAGGTGGGAAATAGGTTGTCTAGAAGGATAGCTAGGACTTAGATGAGGAGGGAGAGAAGATTGCTTCAGCTGATCACAATCATCATCGATGATAATAATGCGCCTTTGTGATAGGTGTTTTATTTACACCTTTCACCTGTGTGGGGAGGTCTGTGGGGAAACGGTGAGGCATAGGGCACCACTGAAGCCCCCAGGGGCTCTGATGGAAGAGGGGCCTGGACTGAGTGGGAACATGGGCTTTATTTGGAAGGCAGTGGGGAGCCACTGAAGGCTGCAGAGAGGGAAAGTATGAGGCTGTTGCTGGCTTCCGAGTGAGATAGTCTGAGATCTGCCCAGGTGCACATGGGAGATGGCTGGGTGTGGGGGTGCGAGGAAGGGAGGATCAGAGACTGTGCCAGGCCCAGCCCCAGCCCAGAACTGAGCATGTGCAGGATGCCACTGGGCAGATGTGGACAGCTACGGGGTCCCTGGTTTTCCCCAGTCAGGGGAGGAAGGAAGCTTACCTTTTCCAGGGGATTCATCAGACCTGAGGTCCCCCCAGTGTCTCTCTGTGGTTGGCCTGAGGGGAGGGGCCAGGAGAACAAGGGCTGGTATATCAAGGTAACAACACTAACTAATGTAGCACAGAACACCCCCCAACACCCCACCCCCATTTAAATGAATTAAGTGAAGTGAAAGTCACTCAGTCGTGTCTGACTCTTTGCGACCCGATGGACTATACAGTCCATGGAATTCTCCAGGCCAGAATACTGGAGTGGGCAGCTTTTCCCTTCTCCAGGGGATCTTCCCAACCCAGGTATTGAACCCAGGTCTCTGGCACTGCAGGTGGAATCTTTACCAGCTGAGTCACAAGGGAAGCCCAAGAATACAGGATTGGGTAGCCTATCCCTTCTTCTGTGGATCTTTCCGACCCAAGAATCCAACTGGGGTCTCCTGCATTGCAGGCAGATTCTTTACCAGCTGAGCTAAGAGGGAAGCCTTAAGTGAATTAACCCAATAACAATGACTATGGTGGCTCAGAGGTTAAAGCATCTGCCTGGAATGCGGGAGACCAGGGTTCAATCCCTGGGTCGGGAAGAACCCCTGGAGAAGGCAATGGCAACCCACTCCAGTACTCTTGCCTGGAGAATCCCATGGAGGGAGGAGCCTGGTAGGCTACAGTCCATGGGGTCCCAGAGAGTCAGACACGACTGAGCGACTTCACTTTCACTTTCATTCTCATAATGGTAAAATGCAGGTGTTCTGGTTGGCTCGTGGTTCTTCTCCATGGTGACCAAGCCTCCTTCTAGCCTGTGGCTCCAGGAGCTTCTAAGTGCCTTATTGTCCCCTGTATTCAGTGGATGGATAGGGAAAGAGAGGACACACCTTCTTAACATCTGTGGCCAGGAAGGGGCCCACCACTTCTGTTCACATTCCACCGGCAAGAACCAACCATAGGGCCATACTAGATTCAAGGAGAGCTGGGAAATGCAGTTTGGGGTGAGGCAGCCACTTCCCAGGGGTGCCCTGAAGAGGGGGAGCTTGAGTGTTTGGTTGAAGGTGGCCACCTTTGACCCAGCTGGGAGAGGGCCTGGCAGCAGGAAATACCCTCTGTCTCCAACAGGCTTCTCAGAACACTTTCCGCAGTGAGTGTTGAGGGCACTTTGAGGCGCCTGTGGATGGGACGGACCCACAGTGGACTGGGTGGTTGTGGCTTGCATGGAGTGTAAACCTCGTATGCTCCATGGATGGTGTGGCACTTGGGGGCTGGTCCTTGTGGGCTCTGTGTGTTGTGGACCAGGGCTGAATCAGTTTTCCGTGGCTGTGTAGTAAATGATCACAGATTTAGCAGCTGAATCCACATGGATTAGCTCACAGTTCTGTAGGTCAAGAATCCAGGTGGGGATGGTTGAGTTCTCTGCTTAGGTTCTTGTAAGGCCAAATGAAGGTATTCAGTTCAGTTCAGTCACTCAGTTGTGTCTGACTCTTTGCAACCCCATGGACTGCAGCATGCCAGGCTTCCCTGTCCATCACCAACTCCCAGAGCTTGCTCAAACTCACATCCATTGTGTCGGAGATGCCATCCAACCAGCTCATCCTCTGTCATCCCCTTCTCCTCCTGCCTTCAGTCTTTCTTCAGCATCAGAGTCTTTTCCAATGAGTCAGTTCTTCACATCAGGTGACCAAAGTTTCAGTGTCAGCATCAGTCCTTCCAATGAATATTCAGGACTGATTTCCTTTAGGATTGACTGGTTTGATCTCCTTGCAGTCCAAGGGACTCTCAAGAGTCTTCTCCAATACCACAGTTCAAAAGCATCAATTCTTCAGCACTCAGCTTTCTTAATAGTCCAACTCTCACATCGATATGTGACTACTGACCCATGGATTGGAAAGGGAAAAATAGCAATATTCACATATGATAAGATTGTCTATATAGAAAATTCCCACCGAATCTACAGAAAAGCTACTAGTACTAATATGTAAGATCACAGGATATAGGATCACTGTACCAAAAAAAAAATTATCCTAATACTGTATACTAGCAATAATATTTGGAAATTTAAGTAAATTTTTAAAAAGCATTCTCTACAACAGCACCAAAAACCATGAAATACTAGTTGCCAGACATATAGGCTGAAAACTACAATCCAGCAGGACATTTTCCATAGAAATGAAGATGTTGATTCTAAAATTTATACAGAAAAAAAAAAAAGAACTAGAAAAGCAAAAGCAATTTTGAAAAAGGACAAAGCTGGAAGATTTGTACTACCTGTTTTCAAACCTTACTATAAAGCTACAGTAGGAAAGAAAAGAGAGGGTATAAAACTGATGTTTATTAGCTTTTCTTTCCTGTGAGATCATATGAGATAGCTTTGGGAACCTAAGACACAGGAGAACTTGCCGAGGGATTGGACAGGTGGCCTTGGCAGGTGGGGATCTTGGCTTGTGAGTCATGGACGGGTGATGCACAGATCTGAGCTCTGAATGACGTGATGTCACCAATACTGGCCTCCTGTCACGAGAGCAGGGGCTGCTGCTGCTTCCTGTCTGTGGGTCCTGTAAGACCCAGCTAAATGCGCAGTCCATAGTGAATATTCGTGGTTATAGATAAAAGGGGAAATATGTATTAACACATGCGTACTTTGTGTGTGTGCTGATTATCTTGTGGAGGACCATTTCTCTGCTGCTTTTCCTACAGCCTAGATAGTAGAGAACTAACCCAGTAGAATGATCATTGAGTATGCGTAGGTTCTCTGTGACGGGCCAGAGCGAGAAGCTGCTGACTTCAGGGAGGAGGAATGCAGCCTGTCTGAAAAGTGCATGATTATGGATGGAAGGGAAAAGGCTGCATTTTTTCCTAGCAGAGAGCTGCCAGGAGTGAGCACACGTGTGTCTGTGTGTGGTGGGGGTGGGATTGGGGGGTAAGGGGCTGGATTGTGTGTGTGTAGTTGTAGGAACCCAGGAGAATGACATTTCAGTCGCTGAGCTCCAAGTCAACTCCCAAGAAACTTTTAACTCAAAGACACTGGGTCTCACTTCCTGCCGTATTCCCACTCACTGGCTGGCTGGGGCAGGGTAGGCAGTGCTGTTAGGGCTTCTGTTTCCAGCCAGGCTCTTTGCAGAGGCCACCTGAGGCTCCTTTTAGTTTGTGGTTCTATCGTTCTCAAGGCCCAGCCTCCATCTCGAAGCTGAAGTTGACTGTTCATCATGTCTCAGCAGTGGGAAGGGTAGAAGATGTACCCTTCCCTGTTGAGGGCAGATGAAAGCCAGGCCCATCACAAGTGCTTACACCTGTGAAGCCAGATCTCCGTCCTGTGGTCCCACCCGGCTACCAGGCAGACTGGGAAAGGGTAGCCCCCAGGAAACAAGGAGAGAGCTGTTAACTTGGAAACTGATGCTTCCAAGCTAGTGCCTGGAAACCAGGTAGAACCAACAATGAATAGACAGGATTTTAGGCAAAGCAGAATTCACCTTCGTGCATGGGGAAGGTGAGGCAGGACTGGGCTCTCCGAGAGGAGGAGGCAGGCCTTCCAGCTGACTAAGCAGGAGGGCCCGGCTTGGAGGCGGCCTAACTTATTAGCAAGAACTAAGGCGGCAGTGATGGTCATGGTGCCGCAGAACAAGCCCGGCATTGGAGCCAGATGGCCTCGAGTTCAAATCCTGACTCTGTGATCAAGTGTTACAGGTTGGACTGTAAACTGGATCAATCTCTATCATAGATTGTTTGGCCCTATCTTTCAAAACTACAAACACAGCAATTCTACTTGTAGGAACTTATCCTACAGATATACTTGCACATGTGTGAAGCAACAAATATATGCAGCTATTCATGGCAGCATTATTCTTTTTAAAAGCAATTTATTTATGTCTGTGCTGGGTCTTCACTGCTGCACGCGGGCTTTCCTAATCGTGGTG
Source organism: Bos mutus (assembly GCF_027580195.1). Lineage (NCBI taxonomy): Eukaryota > Metazoa > Chordata > Mammalia > Artiodactyla > Bovidae > Bos > Bos mutus. The sequence goes on from NC_091626.1 coordinate 12,977,250, forward strand.
AGTGGGGCTACTCTTGGTTGCGGTGCGCAGGCATCTCATTGCGGAGCGTGGGCCCTAGAGTGCTGGCTTCAGTAGTTGTAGCATGCAGGCCTAGTTGCTACGAGGCATGTGGGATTCTTCCAGACCAGGGATCAAACCCATGTCCCCTGAACTGGCAGGCGGACTCCCAACCACTGTTTCACAGGGAAGTCCTGCAGTATTATTTTCGTAATGGTAAAAGATTGGAATGGACCCAATTCGATGGACTCAAATGTCCATCAATATAGGCTTGGGTAAATAAATCATGATATATTTATGCAATGGAATACTATGTGGGAAAGAATGAATTTACTTTCTTATGTATTAATATGGTAAGATCTCTAAACTATATTGTAAGTGATAAAAACAAGACACAGATCAATGTATATAGTTGACTACCATTTGAGTAAAGAACAAAAACAGAGAGGGAAGGATAGCTACCTGTATATATCTAAATGTGTGTATATGTATTTTTTCATATTTGCTTGGATATGCACAGGAGATCTTTGAATATGCACATACAAGGCCAGAGGCTTCCAGGACAGAGAACTAGGTGGCTGGGAGCCAGGGCTGGGAGGCTGACTTTTTATTGCACTCTTTTATACATTTGGAATTTCAAATTATGTGAAATGTATTATATCTTTCCCAGTCCTGCCATTTTGTAGCTATTGGACTTTAGGCAAGTTACTTGGCTTCTCTGGGCCTTCTTTTCCTCTTCTGTGAAATGGCGATAACACCACTGGCCACCTAAGGATCATCAGGGCTGCCTGGCACAAGGGTGATGCTCACATATCACTGTCCAGCAGCTCAGTCCTGCCTGGTTCACCTGCTTACACTTGCGAGCTGCCACCCAAGACTTGCTGGTGTTTGGGAGACGCGGTGAGCAGCACTTGCCAGCTGTCCCCACATCTCCCTGACATAACCAGCCAAGATGGGAGGCTCAAGAGGAAGAGTAGGTTTAGGGTGCAGAGCATGAAGTTAGTTCTGGTTAGGCGAAGTATTAGCATATCTGATGGAGCTCAACCTCTGGGCTGGTGATGGAGATCTATGGGTCTCCAGGCTCTTCCACTTACAAGAGATAATAATTGTAGTAGGGATAAACACTAACATTTTTCAAGCATGTACAGGCATTATCTCACCTTCAGCAACCCTTCAAGGTTGACTAATATTATCTCCAAAGCTACCCAGTTAGGAAATGGTGGACTAGATTCCAACCCAGGTCTGTCTGAACAGGACCTGGGACCCAGATTTACAGCAGGTCGGCAAAACCAGTAACTTTTGAGGCTTCCCTATTGGTCCAGCAGTTAGGAATCTGCCTTCTAATGCAGGGGACGTGGCTTCTATCCCTGGTTGGAGAGAAAAGATCCCGCGTGTCTTGGGGCAGCTAAGCCTGTGTGCTGCAACTACGATTGCACACAAATAGATAAATATTTAAAAATCAGTAACTTTTGGGTTGGCAAATATTTTCCATAAATAATATTTTAGACTTTGTGGGCCATACATCTGTTCTAACTTCTTAACTCTGTCGTAAAAGCAGCCACAGACAATTCATAAATGAATGAGCATGGCTATGCCCCAATAAAACTTTATTTAGGGACACTGACATTTGAATTTGATAGAATTTTCACGTCATAAAATTATTCATCTTTTGATTTCTTTTCCCCAGCCATTTAAAATGTAAATCATTCTTAGCTCATTGGCTGTACAAACACGTAGTATGAGTCTTAAGTTGTAGTTTGCCAATACTCCCCGGACCCCACTCCTCTAAATCCTCTGATAACAAAAAAAGGTCCCTTTGGAGGCCTTGCCTCCTGGAGGCCAGTGGCCATGATGCTAAGAACTCTCCCTCACTGCCTGCATGCTTGTCTCCAGAATAGAAGTGCAACAGACAGGACCTGGGTCCTGTTCCCTGGCAAGTCCAGCCTTTTGAAGACCCAGCTGCTTTTTAAATGAAAAACACACCTTCTCAAGGGTCTGACCCTGACAAGTCCAGGATCCGTCTTGGGGTAGGAAGCGGGGGCAAAGTTTGACCGCCAAGGCTGCCCCTCTTCTGTCCTCCACCGGTTCCAAGCCTGCCTCTAGGGAAGTGCAGATGGGGCCAGCTCGGTGGGGTCAGGGGCTGTGGATCTGGGGGGAGGCAGGGGAGACTGGGCTGCTGTGGGGGTGGCCGGCAGTGTCGCCGGGGGCCTTCCTTCTGGGAGGAAGAAGGTCAGGAGGTTTTCTCCAAAAACCCACCACAGAGTGGGGCAGTGGGGCTCAAATGAGCAGGACTCCTGCCTCTAAAGAAACTTCTTTTGAAGAGAGTTGCTTTTCTCACTGTTCTCTGTTTTGGGGCTGGTCTCCTTTTCTTAACCCTTTTTTCTGCCTCTCCTCTCTGGTGCCCTCCCAAACAAGGCCTGACTCTGCTGCTCCTGAGTCTGCTCAGCCAGCTCCCTCCACCTGGAGGCCCCGTTCTCCTCGTCCCACCTGAACAACACTCTCCTTTCAGATCCCACCTCCTGCTCTCCCTCCTGGGGCCAGGGTTGGTCTGGGAGCGCACAGTCCTGGGTGTCAAGTGTAAGGACCTGATCTTACAAGAACTGCTTCCCAGACTCAGGGCTGCCCCTCTGCCTGGAGTTCAAGACCTTCCATGATCTGTCTCAGACTTTACTCCCACTCAAACTGCCCTCGACACCCTCAGAGCGTTCACAGCCTACCAGGAGAGGGAATACTTGAGCCAACTCCTGTCCAATAAAAATATATAGTTTAAGCCACAGGTATCATTTTAACTGCTTTATGGCCAAATTATAAAAGTAAAATGAAGCAGGTAGAATTAACTTTAAAAATGTATTTTCTTTAACCCATTAATGAGATATTTTATATTCTTTTTTCCCTACCATATCTTTGGGATCTCATATACATTTTACACTAACAGCACCTCTCAGTTCGGACTGGTCACATTTTACATTCTCAGTAGCCGCACATGGCAGGTGGCCCCCATGTTGGACAGCTCAGGCCTAACTTAACCCTGAGAACTGCATAAGTAACTACAAGGTAAGGGTAATAGAAGGCCCTATTGGAGGTTAAACTTACGGAGCTGCTTCTTTTTGGCACTGATTTCTCAGAGAAGAGGGAAGTGTCACATTTGCCAAGGGGAATCATGCTTGTTGGAAGCTCCATGTGCATCTGAGTCCTGCGCCCTGGGAGGGACAACCGAGACTCATCCAGCAAGTGGGGGATGGTCAGCACTTTGTGTGAGAGGGTCAAAAAGGAGAAGCTATGATGTGGGTCCCCGGAAGAGAGCCAAGTGGCTTCACTAGGGGCGGAGTTTCTGTGGGCCATTCATGACCAGGAGAACAGGGCTGTGGGCTCTTGGCAGAACCCAGCTTGGAACCAAGCTCTGCCTCCCTTTGGAGTCCCGGCTGAGGGCAGCAACTCCCTGTGATGGGCGGCAGGAAATGGTTCTAGAAGAGTGTCTGAGCTCTTTCCTGCTCTTGTCAGCACCTCTATCCATTCTTTTCTCTCTCATGTCCCCTCCCTGTCCTGGCTCTGGATCACTCTGGACACTCTTCACAGGTGAGTGCCCCACTGAAAAAGCCTGTTTCTGTGGTCAACATGTACACACTGCTCCATTTAAAATGGATAACCAACAAAGCCCTACTGTATAGCACAGAGAACTCTGCTCAATGTTATGTGGCATCCTGGATGGGAGAGGAGTTTGGGGGAGAGTGGATACATGTATATGTATGGCTGAGTCCCCTTGCTGTCCACCTGAAACTTTGTTAATTGGCTATATTCCAATATAAAATTAAAAGTTAAAAAAATAAAAGGGAAGAATAAGCCTGTTTCTCCTTGAATACCCAGGCTCTGGTTGGCTCTGGAGGACATCCCTCAAGAAGTGCTGGCAGATGTTAGATTCCCGCCACCTGGAGGCCTGACCTCACCTGAGGGCATCCCTGCCTGTCCATGTCTTTTGACTGGGTGGGCAGCCCTGCCTACCTCTCTGCAGCTTCAAACACCAGCCGCTTCCACTCAGAGACACTCAAAATGTGTGTGAGTGTGTGAAGGGGGACTCTGAGACTGAGGGTGGCACTGGGAGCCGTCTGGGGTGCAGGGTCAATGGCGGGGCTCTCCAGGACAGGTCTGGTATAAAGGGTCATTCATTCCTGACAGGTGTGTGTGGGGTGCAGGGCCTGGCCAGGGCCAGCCAGAGCTTTCAGCAGGATTTAATCAGGGCTGAGTGGGCCCCCCTGAAAGCCGGGATTGTATTCTATCAGAGGTCACTGTTTCATGAGCCCTGTGGGGATACAGAAAGACCATAGAGCAAGAGGGCACCTGGGTGACCAGCTGCTCAGGGTGCAGCCTGCTCAGGTACAAGGGCCTGGTGGAAGGAGGAAATGGGTTTGGAGGAGGGTCGGTCTATGGGAATTAGCACGTTTGTAACTCAGAAGCTTGCTGAGCCTGACACAGGCTCTTGGCTGATCAGTGCCCGAGTGGGTATTCCAATCCCTGGACAGTGATGCAAATGTACTTTCTCAGTTTTTCTATCCTTCCTTCGAGGCTTTGTTTGATGGAGTTTGGGGACTGGAAGGGAGGATTTCAGGGTGTGAGTTGAGCAATGTGGCTGGAGTAAGTCTCAGGCTAGCGATTCAGTGAACAAGAGATAGAAATGATTTTTTCTCTGATTCTACGTACTCTCCGTTGGAAGCCATCCGTGGGGAGCGGATGTAGGGGAGGGGAGTGGTAACAATTGGTTCTCAGGTGGTTTGAGTTCTTCCCTTTTTCCGCAAGGGGTGATCTCACTTCCATCAAGCAGCAATCTCCTGACTTTAGTGCCTCTGTTGGGGCTGGAGAAACATTCTGCTGATTCTGAGAGTTTGCTGGGGCCCAGAAACTTCTGTGAGGTGCTCACAGCTCTGTCTGTCTGACATGCTCCCCTAGGAATCCCCTTGCTGGAGGGGTTCCCCTTAGTGCCTGGGTGCTTAGCAGCTTCCCAAGACATCTTGGATCTCACCATTTGTTTCCATTGTTTTTCTTCCCTGTGGCCCTGGGGCTGGGGCCTGGGTGAGCAGCGAGGGAGGTTGTCCTCTGGACTCCTGGGAATTGACCACCAGCATGCGCTGCTCCGCTGACAAGGTAAGGCAGCATGTTCTGAGGGTCCTTGAGGGTCAGCGTGGCCTTTATTCTCTTTCTAATAGAACAGGTCACACACTGCTCTGATGTCACTAGTTAACTGCATCCCCTGGACCCTGGGGGTTGGTGGCCCAGCTCTGCTCTGGAAGTCCTGATCAAGCCAGGGAAGAAGGGCCAGCTGGCTGCCCTGAAAGGGAAGGGCAGTCCTGGTTTGCCCAGACTGCAGGGGGTGGTCACTGGGATGAAGGACTCTTGGTTCTAAAACGGGGGCATCCTGGGTAAAGCGAGATGAGATGTCAGCCTTTTTCCCTCCGCTCTCACTCCTTTCCTCTCCCTCCCTTCCCTTTCCTCAGCCTGGTATTACTGGCAGGAGGTTGGGGGTAAGGGGGACAGGGTGAAAAGGCCCTTCATTTCTGTGCTCTATGCTTGGGATACGGTGCCAGGCAGACAGGCCTTGGAAGTTGATTTGGGGGATAAGACTGCTGGGTGAGTCCAGCTTCAGTCCTCTCCACCCCGAGTAAGAGTAAAGTTTGTTTTTGGTACCTCCTGCCCCCATGCTTGGAGCCTGCCAAGCCTGGCCTCCATGGAAGGTGGTCCTATGGATCAAATGGTGGTCCTGGGTCAATTCCCAGGAGTCCAGAAGACAACCTCCCTCGCTGCTCACCCAGGCCCCAGCCCCAGGGCCACAGGGAAGAAAAACAATGGAAACAAATGGTGAGATCCAAGATGTCCTGGGAAGCTGCTAAAGGGCTTATGGATCAACAGGGCCCATCCTTTCTGACTCAACCCATGAGTCCAACCAGCCTCACTGCATGAAGCAAACTGAGGCCCAGAGACGGAGTATAGATTGTCTAAGGTAACACAACAAGTGATGATCACCCAGCAGGCATTAGATGCCTGGTCTCCTGGCTCCTCACCAGGGTGTCTTGCCCCTTCTCAGGGTCCCTCATATTACTAAGTACTCTTCGTGTGGAGTATCTCCTCCTCCCAGCCCCTCTTACCCAGCACCCCTCAGCTTCCTGAACTAGCAGCACTTGGCCCCTCAGACTTGGTGGGACCCCAAAAACATGGAGGGGGTAGCGATCAGCTGTGGCTCACCTCTGAACTGCTGGGGACACTATGTGGGTCCTGGTGCCCCACAGGGTCAGGGAGTTGGGGAGTGGCTGGGGTACTTGAGAGTATGTGTAGAGTCTGGGTTCCTGATGGGTGTGGGGTGTGAAGCAGAGTCATTCTGTTTAGTGGGGTTGCTAAACAACTAAACATTTTGTTTACTGCAGTCACTAGGCACTGCAGAGGTTCTCAGACTTTAACACCTAAGACTTTCAATAATAGTAGCAATGACAGGAGTAATAGTAAGGAAGGATTTCATCTGTGGGTGCTGACTCTTCCGGGCTCTGTTCTGAGTGCTTCCGGTGTGTTTAATCCGAGCAACGGCCCTGTGGGGAAGGAAGCAGTGTTCCGAGCATCTGTTGTTTGGCTGGGCTGGGTCTTCGTTGCTTGTGCAGACTTTCTCTAGTTGCGGTGAGCGGGGGCTCCTCTTTGTTCTGGTGTGCGGGCTTCTCATTACGGTGGCTTCTTGTGGAGCGCGGGCCTAGTTGCTCCGTGGCGTGTGGAATCCTCCCAGCCCAGGGATTAAACTCAAGGATGACCATTTTATAGCTGAGAAGACCTGGCAGAAAGGGGTCAACACTATAACATGGTCACTCCCCTGACATCAGGGCAAATAAGACCCTATTGTCAGGAAACTGAAATAGCTTGAAAGGTTTTCTCCTAAAATTTAGAGCAGAGTGACAGCCATTTTAGAGCATTGTAATTCCCATCTTTGACAATTTGAATTTAAAAACAGGTTTTTAAACAACAACTCTTCTCCACTAAATCTTAATTAAATGCCAGGGGAAGTGATGGCTCAGTATTTCCTGGGACGCTTGGATGAATTGCCCCCAGGGGGCACTCAAGCACCACCTGGGCTGGTCTGCAGGCCCCTCAAGTAGCGCTTCTCCTAAGGAGTGGCAGAATCCTTGGGGGCCACTGAATTCAGCTCCAAAGTGTGATTCCTCACCCCATTAAAGGAGGCTCCTTGGGAGGGTCTACCACTGCCGGGCATGGTGAAGGATGGGCTTAAGGAATTTGTGTGCAAAATGATATGAGGGGATAAATAGAATACAGTAGGTCCCCTGCATAGAACAAGTTCTATTCTGAGAGTGTGTTCATAAGTCCAATTTGTAAGTCCAGCAAAATTAGCCTAGGTATCCAGCTAGCACAATCGGATGTATATTATTGTATAGAATTGTAATAGGTTTATAATGCTTTTTGCACAAATAATATGTACATAAAAAACAAACATAAAAAATAAAAGTTTTAGTATGACAGTACAGTGCCTTGAAAAATACAGTAGTACAGTAGAGCAGCTGACGTACGGGGGATGCCATACACGCTTGCACCTTTGACAGTTTGCAACTTGAGGGTTCATATGTAGGGGATATATATATACATTCTTAGAGGGTTCAAGGTTTCCATTAAGTATCACAAAAAAGGCTGGTACTCCCTCACAGTTAGAAACTCTGCTCTGGGCACCAGAGTCCCAGGGCAGGACACTAACTCCTGGACCAGGGCTGGTCCCTGGGGCATCCTCTAGACAGGGCGGGCAAGGTGAATTTTTCTGAGCACCCTGAGAAAAAGCCAGTGGAACCCCCCACTCTCTTCCCCAAAAGCGGAAGCTTGCATAAGACGCACCCTGTTCCTGTTGCTTTGCCCAGCCTGCCCTGCCCATGGGGTGTCCAGACCCTGATCTGGAGGAAGGAGAAAGCCCAGTCCAGATGCTTACTTGCCCAGCATCTTCACCTTCTTTGGCCTCAGTTTCCTCACCTGTAGAATGGGGATATGAGTATCTGCTTGGTCAGATGGTTCTGAGAATCAAAGGAGAGGACTCTCATGGGTTGGGGGCTATTACCCCTGCAGGGCTGGCACTGGGGAACCTTTTGGGCCATTCTCAACTGATGCTTCTTTTCTTCCAGGGAAAGGGCCCTCTGGCCCGCACAGCATGGATATGGGCAGAACGGTTTTTCCTAACTAGGCCTTCTGGGTTGCAGCAGAACAGCATGTGTCTGCTTCTCAAATGTAACAGGTAGGTATTGGGATTAAACGAGAATGTCAGCTCCACCTGAGTAGGAGTTTGGTTTGTTTTGTCCACTGCGTCTCCTCAGGGTCTCAAACATTATCTGGCAAATAGCAAGTATTCAGTAAGTATTTGTTGAGTGACAGATGGGGCCATGGGGAGGGGGCAGCCAGGCATGATCCAGAAAAGTGTGGGGAGAGGCTGTATGTAATATTTTCTCACTCAAAGGCCCAGTTTCAGCTCTGCCACCCACTTTCTGGGTGACCCTGGGCAAATCCCTTGTCCTCTATGGACCTATTTTCCTCTCTGTAGAATGGATTGGCCCAGGGGGTCTCCAGGCTCCGTCTGGCTCTGAAGCCCTGTGCATTGGTGGAAAGCATAACCTGCTGTGTCTTGAAGGCAGGGTTTGATAGAGGGCAGAGGGACCTCAAGGGGCTGCTCTGCCCTGGGGTCGTGACCAGGGGGTACTCATCCTATGGTGAAATCGGATCTAGGGCTCGGAAGCTGGGGGCCATGGGCAACTTTCCACGGCCACCCACAGGAGCAAGTGTTCCCGCTCCTGTCCCCAGCCCTTCCTGCTGCAGGAGCTTCCCCTGCTCAGCAAGAGGAAGAGCTACAGACACTCCTCCTTTCTCAGTTTGTGGCTATAAGTCAGGACTCCCTGATGCCTGCTAGAAACTCTAGCTGGGACCCTCCTCCACCCCTGAGCCCTTCACAGCCCCTGGACCCCGGGAAGACATGGGGTGGACACCATGGAGCTTTTACGTAGCTCCGTGTTATCATAAGCCATTGAACACTAAATCTGCTGCTGCTTCCCCTTTGTCTTCTCCCCTGAATTTCTTCTGGGAGTGAGCTAATGGTTACTTTTAGCTATAGCCTGATACAAAGACATATCTAGGCCGACTTCCCTGGTGATTCAATGGATAAGACTCAGCCCTTCCACTGCAAGGGGACTGGGTTTGATCCCCTGGCCAAGGAACTAAGATGCCATGTGTCACATATATGAGTGTGGCAAAAAAAAAAAAAAATCCCCCAAAACAGACATGTCTAAGGAATATAATTAGTGTTTTATTATCTAATTTAAACAATGAATTTTATCAGCAACAGAGCACATATTTTGTTGTACTGGTGGCCAGTGGACTATTAAAATGAGATTCCTTGTGTCCCTGTGAGAAGTTCCAATATGTTGTCCCCCCAGCCCCAGAACTGCACTGCCTCTAGCAACCCCTGAATTCATAGAAAGCACAACCCAATTGCATTGAAAATTACTTATAACCAAAGTAGTAGGTGCTTTTGGGTGAACATCACAGAATTATAGGAGATTTTTTTTTTTTTAAGTGAAATCTGTCCTCTTGCCTCTTACTGTCTAACACTAGCAGCTGAGAGTATCATTCCAGACATTTCTGTGCATATGTCAACTATGCATATGAACATTTGTAGAATTTTTTTGTATAAATAAAATCATAATCTATGTACTGTTCTGCAACACGTAGACCCTTCCAAGCATGTGAGCATGTGAGACTTTGTCATTGTTTGCACGACCACATTAATGGACATTTGGGCCCTTTCCAGTTTTCCATTTTTGCAAACACTGCTGATATGACACTTTGTACCTAATCTTTGTGCAGGTGTATGAATTTATCTGCAAGGTACCTTTCTAGAAGTGGAATTTACTGAGTAAAGAATATACAAAGTGAAATTTTTGTACATTTACGTGTTCACAAATGTAATGTGTGTGTAATTGCTTGTTTACCCACAATATGGGCAGGATCTCTTTCCAATCCTTATTTATCTGATTGTTGAGAGTTGTATCCCAGTGTTTAAAATTTGCTTTTTTTCAACTGTAAGTGAATTTGGACATCTCCTCTAATATTTATGGGCCTTTTATACTTTTCCTGATATCCATTGCCCACTTTTAAGTTGTCTGTTTCTTAATGATTGTAAAAGTGCTTTACATATGAAGGATATCATCAAAAGAAACTTTGACATGTTATCAGATCAGATCAGATCAGATCAGTCGCTCAGTTGTGTCTGACTCTTTGCAACCCCATGAATCGCAGCACGCCAGGCCTCCCTGTCCATCACCAACTCCCAGAGTTCAGAGACTCACGTCCATAGTGTCAGTGATGCCATCCAGCCATCTCATCCTCTGTTGTCTCCTTCTCCTCTTGCCCCCAGTCCCTCCCAGCATCACAGTCTTTTCCAATGAGTCAACTCTTCGCATGAGGTGGCCAAAGTACTGGAGTTTCAGCTTTAGCATCATTCCTTCCAAAGAAATCCCAGGGCTGATCTCCTTCAGAATGGACTGGTTGGATCTCCTTGCAGTCCAAGGGACTCTCAAGAGTCTTCTCCAACACCACAGTTCAAAAGCATCAATTCTTCGGCACTCAGCCTTCTTCACAGTCCAACTCTCACATCCGTTCATGACCACAGGAAAAACCATAGCCTTGACTAGACGGACCTTTGTTGGCAAAGTAATGTCTCTGCTTTTGAATATGCTATCTAGGTTGGTCATAACTTTCCTTCCAAGGAGTAAGCATCTTTTAATTTCATGGCTGCAGTCACCATCTGTAGTGATTTTGGAGCCCAGAAAAATAAAGTCTGACACTGTTTCCACTGTTTCCCCATCTATTTCCCATGAAGTGATGGGACGGGATGCCATGATCTTTGTTTTCTGAATGTTGAGCTTTAAGCCAACTTTTTCACTCTCCTCTTTCACTTTCATCAAGAGGCTTTTTAGTTCCTCTTCACTTTCTGCCATAAGGGTGGTGTCATCTGCATATCTGAGGTTGTTGATAGTTCTCCCGGCAATCTTGATTCCAGCTTGTGTTTCTTTCAGTCCAGCGTTTCTCATGATGTACTCTGCATATAGGTTCAATAAACAGGGTGACAATATACAGCCTTGACGGACTCCTTTTCCTATTTGGAACCAGTCTGTTGTTCCATGTCCAGTTCTAACTGTTGCTTCCTGACCTGCACACAAATTTCTCAAGAGGCAGATCAGGTGGTCTAGTATTCCCATCTCTTTCAGAATTTTCCACAGTTTATTGTGATCCACACAGTCAAAGGCTTTGGCATACTCAATAAGCAGAAATAGATGTTTTTCTGGAACTCTCTTGCTTTTTTGATGATCCAGCGGATGTTGGCAATTTGATCTCTGGTTCCTCTGCCTTTTCTAAAACCAGCTTGAACATCAGGAAGTTCACGGTTCACATATTGCTGAAGCCTGGCTTGCAGAATTTTGAGCATTACTTTACTAGCGTGTAAGATGTGCAGTAGTTTGAGCATTCTTTGGCATTGCCTTTCTTTGGGATTGGAATGAAAACTGACCTTTTCCAGTCCTGTGGCCACTGCTGAGTTTTCCAAATTTGCTGGCATATTGAGTGCAGCACTTTCACAGCATCATCTTTCAGGATTTGGAATAGCTCAACTGGAATTCCATCACCTCCACTAGCTTTGTTCGTAGTGATGCTTTCTAAGGCCCACTTGACTTCACATTCCAGGATGTCTGGCTCTAGGTCAGTGATCACACCATCGTGATTATCTGGGTCGTGAAGATCTTTTTTGTACAGTTCTTCTGTATATTCTTGCCATCTCTTCTTAATATCTTCTGCTTCTGTTAGGTCCATACCATTTCTGTCCTGTATCGAGCCCATCTTTGCATGAAATGTTCCTTTGGTACCTCTGGTTTTCTTGAAAAGATCTCTAGTCTTTCCCATTCTGTTGTTTTCCTCTATTTCTTTGCATTGATCACTGAAGAAGGCTTTCTTATCTCTTCTTGCTATTCTTTGGAACTCTGCATTCAGATGTTTATATCTTTCATTTTCTCCTTTGCTTTTTGCTTCTTTTTTTCACAGCTATTTGTAAGGCCTCCCCAGACAGCCATTTTGCTTTTTTGCATTTCTTTTCCATGGGGATGGTCTTGATCCCTGTCTTCTGTAGAATGTCACAAACCTCATTTCATAGTTCATCAGGCACTCTATCTATCAGATCGAGGCCCTTAAATCTATTTCTCACTTCCACTGTATAATCATAAGGGATTTGATTTAGGTCATACCTGAATAGTATAGTGGTTTTCCCTACTTGGTCCTCCCAGCCACTGCCCCTTGACACGTTATAATTACTGGCAAATATTTTTTCCTTAATTTGTTTATGTTTTATTGGTTTGGGTCCAACATCTGTATAGTAACAGGTATCGGCATCCCTTTCATGGAGTACTGGCGTCTTGCCAAGCTGCATTTGTAATACTATAATCCCAGTGTCTGAGGAGATCCTGAATCCACATTTTGAGATTGAGGGGAGAAAGGGTTTTCCCACTTGCAATTGAAAAGTGAGAGCTTGTCCTTTGCTAGGTCTGACATTTGGAGGGAGATAAAGGTAGCCGAGAGACAGCTTGCTGTGTTGGAGAGCCAGCCTGGACCTTAGTGCTCCTCCCAGCTGTCCTGTCCTCCCTCAGCCTCAGTTTGTCTAGATGCAAAATAAGGAGGGTTGAATCAGTTGGACCCCAAGATCACTTCCTGTTGGGAATTTCCTGGTGGTCCAGCAGTTAGGACTCTGTGCTTTGACTGCCAAGGGCCCAGGTTCAATCCCTGGCATGGCCAAAAAAAAAATCACTTCCTGGTTTAATATTTGATGATCTGTTCATACATGATTTGACCTCAGGTTGCTTTCCCATTTGGGATCCATTTCTGGTCCTCCATAAAAGGCCGTAGTAGGACAGGGTAATGAGTAAGGTCCTTTCTGGCACTGAGGACTCCATGGCCTTCACTTGTAGAGTGCCAGCCTTCACTGTGCCTCAGTGGCACCTGAGGAGCAATCAAAAGCATGGATGCCCAGCCGCACCCTGCCCCAGGAAAATTAAACGGGAACTCCTGGAGGTGGGATTTTGATAGCTTTTAATGTTCCCAACTGACCAATGCTCCATATGCCTGGGGTTTCCCTGAGATTCTGCATTTCCCCTGAGCTCCAGGCAATGCTGACGCTCTGGGTTCAGAAACACACTCACACTAGGAGGCGGGCAGCACCAGCATCCCCGGGAAGCTGCTTAGCAATGCAGAGTCTCATCCTGATGCCCTTTGTCTGGCTTTCCTGAGTGCTTCTGCACTGCTTGTGTGAATATACTTATTCTCAAAAGCAGGGTTTTGGAGGTTATATTGTTGTATTTTCATTTTGATAATTCATCGAACTATACACTTATGATCTTGCCAAGGAGAAAGGACAGGACAGGGGTAGGTCATCCTCAACCCCAAAAAGGATCAGGAGCCCTGATGCAGCCACACTCTGCAGTAAGGGCAGCACACATAGGGCATTATTTGGGAGTCGAGAGGATAATGCCGTTGGGTGCCTTTGCTCTTTCTTTTCTTTCTCATTCGTTTTCTTTTTGAAGTACTGTTGATGTACAATATTATATAATTAGCTGTTCAGTCACCAAGTCATGTCTGATTCTTTGTGACCCCATGGACTGCAGCATGCCAGGCTTCCCTGTCCCTCACCATCTCCTGGCGTTTACCCAAGTTCATGTCCATTGCATTGGTGATGCCACCCAACCATCTCAACCTCTGTCACCACTTTCTCCTTTTGCCTTCAATCTTTCTCAGCATCAGGTTCTTTTCCAATGAGTCCGCTCTTCACATCAGGTGGCCAAAGTATTGGAGCTTTAGTTTCAGCATCAGTCCTTCCAATGAGTATTTAAGGTTGATTTCCTTTAAGGTTGACTGATTTGATCTCCTTGTGAGATCAAGTCTCCTTGTGAGATCAAGTCTCCTTGATCAAGTCTCCAAGGGACTCTCAAGAGTCCTCCAGCATCACAGTTCAAAAGCATCAGTTCTTAGGTACTCTGCTTTCTTTATGGTCCGGCTATCACAATAGTACATGATTATTGGAAAGACCATAGCCTTTATTATAAGGACCTTTGTTGACAAAACAGTGTCTTTGCTTTTTAACACACTGTCTAGGTTTGTCATAGTTTTCATGCCGAGAAGTATTCATCTTCTAATTTCATGGCTATAGTCACCATCCGCAGTGACTTATGTAAGTTACAGGTGTGTAATAAAGTGATTTATAATTTCTAAAGGTTATAGTCCATTGAGTTATTATAAAATGTTGGCTATATTCCCTATGCTTTACAATACATCCTCGTTGCTTATTTTATACATAATAGTTTGTACCTCTTAATTCCTTACCCCAAATCACCCCATGCCCTTCTCTTTTGCTTTTTTTTTTCCTTTTTGTCATGCCATTTGACCTGTGGGATCTTAGTTCCCTGACCAGGGATTGAACCCTGGCCCTTGGCAGTGAAACTATAGAGTCCTAACCACTGGACCACTAGTGAATTTCCAGCTTTTGCTCTCTTTCTAACACAGAAGAAGGAGGTGAAGGGATCACTCAACTACTAAAGAGTACCCTGGGCCTATGGGTGTTTAAAGTGGTTCTTGAGTGAGCCTCAGTTTCCTCATCTGTACAATGGGGCTAGTGATGCCTCCTTCTCTGAGTTATTCAGTTTTAGGTCAAATGACACTCCAAAAGCAGTTGGCCTGGCACATAGTAGGTGCTCAAGTCAATCCAGTCCAGCCCTAGGTGGGGGTTTACCATGAAACAGATAATGGCCGGATCTTGGTGATGAGTCATTCATTACCCTTAGTGGTGTCAGATGGACCTGGTTTGCCCCTCATTATTGTAGGAACTTAGATGAGTCATTTCATCTCCCTGCACTTCGGTTTGCTTGTTCGTCAGTGCAGACAGTCAAGCCACTTTGGCAGGGTTGTTGTAAGGATTAAATGAGGTCACACGTGTAAAGCGTGGAGGCCTGTTGCAGGCCTGGAGCCAGCCTGAGTTCAGGCTGTGGGTAGCCACCTCCTCCCACTCTGGGGGAGTCCTGGCTTCAGAGAACACTGTCCCCTTTGACTCTGCCGGCCACCGCGGTCACTATACCACAATCACGGAGTGCTGGAGAGCAAATAGCTCCTGTCAGGCCTGGCCTTTTTCTTGGCTGCTGCTGCTCTGGCCAGCCAGGTTTGGGTTGGCGGGCAGGGTGAGTAGCTTGGCTTTGATGTAAGCTGTACTGAAGCTGAGAAATGGGGGCGTGGGGATCCCAGCCTGCCTCAGTGACTCAGGGCCAGCTCCTAGTCTTTTCCCCAGAGCCTGGCAGAACCCTGCTTGGGGCCAGTAGAGGGAAGCAACTTGGCACCAGGGGGTCCTCATACCTTCCCTAAGACATAGGTATCTACTTTATAGATGGGGAAACTGAGGGGATTACTCCCTAGCTCTGGTGACCACCAGGCTGCATGGGTGGACAGAAGTGCCTCCTGGTTTGCTGTGGATCTGAAGGTCCAGCCCATTCCTTAAGAGTGGCCTGGTCTCCAGGAGACACCCCCTGCCCCATTTAAATGAGTATGTCAGGCCCCACAAACAGGTTTCCTGGGCATCTGATTCATGCCTGGCCCTGAGGCTGGCCAAGGGAGCAAGGAGGATGCACCAGACATAGCCTGTCTCAGGCACAGGTTTGAACTCCAGCTCCGCCACTGGCCAGCTCCAGGGGCAAGCCCCTCTGGGCCTCAGTTCCATCATCTGTAACATAGGATGTAGGGAAAATTGAAGTACTTTCTGTGAAAAGTGATTTTTAAAACTGTACTGTTTATGCAAGTGAGGGATTATTAACATTCTGAGCTAAAACCCCAGTCTCTGTCACTGAAGAAAAGCTCAGGAGAGAAGGGATGAAGGGCTTTGGCAGGTCACACAGAAGGGATGTACTTCTAGTCAAGAGCCTGGAAGGGGCAGAAGGTTACTCATTTTTCAGAGGAGGAAAAATGGGCCTTAGACAAGGGTTTGCCCAAAGACTGGAGAAGCAGGAATTGACCCCAGCTCTTGGTGGGAGTCCCTAGCCTGGACTGCTGTGCAACCCTGGGAAACGGCAGTAACCTCTCTGGGCCTCAGTTTCCCCCATGCCAATCACACAGAGGGACTGCTGGGGGTGTTTTTCTTCTAAAGCATTTGTGCATCATCTGGCTTCTCTGACTGCTCTGGACAAGGTGGTCCCAGGTCCTTAGGAGGTGAGGAAGGCAGTGAGAACCCCAGCAGACCATGCCAGGGTGGGACCCAAGGCAAGGAGAGAAGTCCAGGTTGCAGGCACGCAGGCCCGAGGTGGGCAGGAGGAGGAAGGGGAGGAGGGAGGGGACTGTTGCCAGGCAGGAAATGTCTGCTGGCTGGCATCAGGCGTGCTGGAGCTAGCATGCTTCCTGTAAGCAGTGCGCACGAGCCTAGTGACCTCACCCCTCAGACATTCTGGGACAGCACCCCCAGTCCAAAGAGGCTGTCCCATTGTCCCCTGGAACAGCAAACGGGCGGCAGCGCCGACCTCTCGGCATCCAAACAACGTCCATTCATTCATCCGTGTTTACCAAGCACCCACTCTGGGCAGGCACCGTGCCAGATACCGGCACGCAGAGACTTGGGAGCCAGGGCAGTGGGCTCACATTTTCCAGCTGGGCCCCCTGTACCTGGAACGGGCGCCAGTCTCCTTGCATACTCTTTGGATTGGGATTCTGAAGTGGTCATTGATGAGCAAGATCCTGGAGAGTGTGTCAGCCTTGGGGGCAGCAGGAAGATGACCCGTGAACATTGATTTGGCCCCAGTGGTAGCCAAGCACTGCCTCTGTTCCAGGTACAGGGGGCCCAGCTGGAAAATGTAAGCCCACTGCCCTGGCTCCCAAGTCTCTGCATGCCAGTGTCTGGCACGATGCCTGCCCAGAGTGGGTGCTTGGTAAGAAGGCAGGAGGCAGGGTCTGCATCTATTATCTCATTTACTTGCCCAACACTGAATAGGCCATCATCCTCATTTATAGAGATATAGCCTCAGGTGAGTGACCTTGCTTCAGGTCACACAGTTCAAAATGGTTTCAGCCAGGATTCAGATCTGGTTCTTTCCTAGGCACCAAGACCTCAGATTCTGAAACTAGTACCCCTGAACCCCTGACCTGGACCCTCAGTTGGAAACCACCCATTAGCCTAGTGGCTTTGGGCAAGTTGCTTGGGCTCTCTGAGCCTCGGTTTTCTTATTTGTCAAGTGGGGCTGAGGGCGATTAATTCGTAGGATGGCTGTGAAATTTAATGGGGACAGTGGATGTGAAAACAAAAAACAACAACAAAAAAAACTTGTTCACTGGCTGAGGCAAGTGGCTTTAGGAGACCTCATCATTCAGGGGTTTTACCTCTCAGACTTCTCTGGCCACAGAGGACTTGGAAAACTCCCAACCCCTTCCTCTGCCTCCAGGTCTAATCACTCTGAGTCATCAGCCAGAATTGACGGAGTACATCCCAGTTTGCTCGATGTATGGGCAGGGACAGATGGGAGGAATGAGAGGAGAAGGCACAGATGAAGAACAGGATGCTGTGGCTCTGTCCCCTTCCTCTCCTCCCTCAGGAGTCTGAGGATCTTGAGGGGTGAGGAAGGACCATTCTGTATGAAATAATGAGACCAGTACAAGCCACCATAAAGACCTTTTCTGCTCCCATTTCACTTCATGAAGATATCTCAAGTCTTCAGTCATTTCACAGAGGCTCTGAATTGCTAATATTCTCCCCATTTTGCAGATGAGCAAATGAGGAAACTGACACTTGGTCAGGTTTACTTGAAGCCCCTGAGTTAGTAGGCAAGTGGGATTTTAGTCTCTGCTAGTAACCCTGACTCCTCTGTGGAGACTTCCAGAGCCAGGCAAGGGAGGGGGAAGGTCCTCAACAGAGAAAAGGAGAAAGTCTTGCTTTTTACAGCTGTGCAGGACTCTTGCAAAAGCCTTGAGGCAGGTGAGATAGAAGCCACCAGAATAAAAATCCCTGCAGATGTTTGTCCCTCTCCTGCACCCTCCAGAAAGGCCTTCATCCCATCTACCCTAAAACCCTAGAAACCTCTGCCTGCAGTTCTACAGCCTCACTTGGGCTGATAACCTGGTTTTCTGTGGAACTCACCAACCTGGGGCTGTCTACAGGTGCTGGGGCCCTGATAACGGTCTTGGCTACCACCATTAGCTTGATGACCTTGAGCCCATCACGCCTCTCCAAGCCTCAGTTTTGCCATCTGTTGAACAAGCTTATTAATGAATGTTGTAACTGGAAGGTTGCAGTGGGCATAACCTGGAATGGCTGGCCCAGCAAGCTTCTGAAGTTGACTTCCATGCTTCCCTCTCTCTGGGAACTTCTCCCTTCTCTTTTTCTTCTGCTGAGAGATGGCATCAGATAAAAGGGAGACAGTTTGAGAACTTGAGAAGAATCCTAGACGTTAGCTGCTGATAGCTGAGCTTAAAATCCATCTCTAGGGAATTGCCTGGTGGTCCAGTGGCTAAGAGTCCATGATTCCTGTGGAGGGGGCACCGGTTTGATCCCTGGTTGGGGAACTAAGATCCCACATGCCGCCTGGCCAAACAAAACAATCAATCAAAACCTGTCTCTCCTTTGTACCAGCCCTGATCAAGTACGTTGCTTTTCTGAACTGCAGTTTGCTCCTCTGTAAAATGGGGATATAAGGTCAACCATCCAGAGGGAACTCCCTTCTTTCATCTGGAGGTGGAGAACGTATGCTTAACTGAGAAGCATGCCTCAAAGGTGGTGACATCTCAGAGGAGTGGGGAAGATGTTTCTGAGTGAGGTTTGGAGGAGGGTTTCTAGTACTTTCTGAAATCAATCCTTTACATTATAAGTTACTCAGATATAAAACCTGGTTCAGATATTCATAAAGAGAAACAAGCCTGCCCCTGTTTAATCTAGGTCAATGCAATGAAAAATTTTGAGCCTCTGTTGTGTTCAGGAACCATGCAAGGCACTTTGTAGGATGAGGGGGATCATGAATCAGACATGAACTCCGTCTGCCCTCAAGAATCAAAAGAAGTAATGATGACATGAATAGGATATCTCCATGTAACCCTAACAGGCGCCTTGCACAGAACCTGCTACATGTGTGTGCATGCTCAGTCACTTCAGCTGTGTCTGACTCTTTGCAGTCCTATGGACTGTAGTCCTCCTCTGTCCATGGGATTCTCCAGGCAAGAGCACTGGAATAAGTTGCCATGCTTTCCCAACCCAGGGGGAGAACCTGTATCTCTTGCATCTCCTGCATTGCTAGTGGATTCTTTACCCACTGAGCCACCTGGGAAGTCCCATAGTAGGTGCTGAATATGTGTTAATTGAAGGTAACAAAACCACAAACTATGATGGGGGGAGACCCTGAGTGAGGTGACTCCCAGAGGCGGGGTCATTTGTATTGGGCTTTGACGGCAGCCTAAGAGTCCTCTGCTCCTCCATTTGCCCACTGACCCTCCATCTAGGCTGATGAAGACCCCCGCAGAGCAAAACCCTAACTTCTCCTCACTCCTGCCCACCAGCCC
The DNA here is from genome assembly GCF_027580195.1 of Bos mutus. Classification (NCBI taxonomy): domain Eukaryota; kingdom Metazoa; phylum Chordata; class Mammalia; order Artiodactyla; family Bovidae; genus Bos; species Bos mutus. The sequence goes on from NC_091626.1 coordinate 12,996,867, forward strand.
TCATCTGAACTCTGAGGAGTCTCCGGATGTGAGGACGAAGTGGCCGGGCTGCGGAAGGCAGGCTCATTTCCAGTGCGGGGCTGGGCCGCCAGCCCCGGGTCCTGTTTACACAGCAAGGCGGACAGGCCGACAAGACTTGGCGGCAAATGCGCTTCTGCCTCTGAGAACAGAAGGGGCTGGCAGATCCTGGCCAGGCCAGGCGCGGAGTGGCCTGTGCCAAGGGGAAAGTCAAATGTAAAGAGTGTTTCCTCCTGGCCAGGCGGCCCCAGACTTTTGTCTCCAGTCTGCAGGCAGTTCCTCCAGTGATTCATAATCAGCGGGAACTTATAAATAAACCCCACCTCGACCTCGCACCACAGCCTGACTGGGACCTGGGCGGGAGTGAGGTGGGGGGGGCTGGGAAATGGGGAGGCCGAGGAGAAGCCCTGAGAAGGCTTGGGGGCCTGGGGTGATGCTAGCCACTGGGCAGGGGCACCTCTGACTCCCTATGGAGGGATTGCAGGGTGTTACCAGCAGTCCTATCCCCCCCGAGGCCTCAGGCATGGGGCCACCAGTCAGAAGCAAGGATCGCTGAGAGGCTGGAACTTTCATCTGCTTCCCAGGAGGGTGGTAGATGAGACTAGGTGGAATTTTGAAATAACTGGCCTTTAAAACCTTTTGGGGAATATAATTTCAAATTCATGACAAAGTTGCAAAAATAGAACAGAGAACTCCTGTATAACTTGCAGCCAGATTCATCAATTGTTTATATTCTGTCCCATTTTGCTTCATCATTCTTTTTCTCCTATATTTTCTTTTTTGGAACCATCTAAAAATAGGCTTCCAATTATGGAAAACAGTATAAGGTTTCTCAAAGAAACTAAGAATAGAACTACTATATGACCTAGCAATTTCACTCTTGGACATATATCTGATGAAAACAAAAGCACTCATTTGAAAAGATACATGTACTCCAGTATTCATTTTTTTGTTCATTCTAAGTCTCTTCAGTCGTGTCCAACTCTTTGCGCCTCTATGGACTGTAGCCCAGTATCCTGATAGGCTCCTTTGTCCATGGGATTCTCTAGGCAAGAATACTGGAGTGGGTTGCTGTGCCCTTATCCACAGGGCCAATGTTCATAGCAGCACTATTTGCAACAGCCAAGGTATGGGAGCAACCTAAGGGTCCATCAACAGAGTAATGGATAAAAAAGATGTGGTACATATATACAATGAAATACTACTCAGCCATAAAAAGAATGAAAGTTTTATATTTGCAGCAACATGGTTAGACCTAGAAGGTAATATGCTAAGTGAAATAAGTCAGACAGAGAAAGACAAATACTGTATGATATGATATGTGAAATCTAAAAAATACAACGAATGAATATAACAAAAAAGCAAACTCACAGATATGGAGAACAAACCAATGGTTATCAGTGGTTGGGGGCACAACATAGGGGTGGGGAATAGGAGTACAAACTATATTATGTGTAAGACAGGCTCAAGGGTATGTTGTACAACATGGCAAATATAGCCAGCATTTTGTAAATGGAGCATAACCTTTAAAAATTATATAAAGATAGTAAAAATAGGCTTCTAGCATCACACCTCTGTGCCCCGTATGCCTTCACTGTGCATTTCCTGAAACAGCCATTGTTTGGAATTCTGATCAACCACTTACTAATGTATTCCAGGGCAAGATGTTCAGGTCTTGTGTCCTCTGTGAAGCAGGGCTGCAAGGACCCCTTACCAAGGAGAAGGTGAGGAGAAGTAATAGTGGAAATATCTATCAGAACAGTAAAGATAGGCACAGCTCATTATTTTGTGCAAAGCAACTTGCATACATTATGTCGTTTGACCTGCACAGATGAAACAGGCTCAGAGACGGTATATAATTTGTCCAAGATCACACAGCAGGCTAGGCTTTGATATACACAGTAAGCACTGAACTAATCCTGGGGCCTGTCCTCATCCTTATTTGCTGCATGATTGTGATCAAGGGTTGGGTTCCTAGGCCTCTGTTTCCCCTTGTGATATGGGCACTGGTATCTCCGGGGTGCTGGGTGGGGAGGGAATGCAAGATGCTTCTGCACGCAGCCCAGCTCTCCAGTTTCTTGGAAGAAATACTTCCTGTGGAGTGGAAGCTGCTCCAGCAGTCAAACCAGCCTCTCTGAATTCTTCAGGTCGCCTTATGATCCAGGTTTAAACCTCTCTTGCAGATTGTCTCTGGAAACTGCGAAATCTGACCAGAAGGCCCTTAGCCTCCCAGGCTCTGTAGCTTCTGCAGTGATGAGGCCTGGCCACCAGATGGCTCCACAGAGGCCACTGCTCTCTCAGGGAAGAGGAGGTAGGTGTTCGTCCAGGAGTTTTAATGTGATTTCTCTCCTTGGGAGTGAGAGCAACCACGCTGTCTTCCCTTTGGCTTCAGGTTGCAGAGAAACAGGAGGGAAGCAGGTCTCCATGGTCCCTTGGCCCGCACTCTCTGCTTTACAGGAGTTGCTACCTGGTTGAGCAAGGCCCGGACTGTAACAGCTGCTGGATTTCTCTAGACCTCAGTTTCCAACATTTGCAGAAAGGGGCAAGTCCCTTCTGCCTGGCTTTCTTCATGGGGTCTGGATGGCAGGTCAAACACCAAGCCTCCATTCCCACATCTGAAATTGGTATAATAGTAGAGGTTGTTGTGTGTCGTCATGAGGATGAAGAGCTGCCCACATATGAAGAGATTTGAGGGTTAAGCCTGCAGCCACCTACACGTGAGCTCTGGGATCTTCCTTCAGCTTCCAGAACAGCTTCCTTTATAAACTGTAGCGCAGGACTTCAGAGTGGGAGGCCTCAGGGCTCATTTCACCTGTACCTTCCATTCCTCAGAGGAAAGTCCGGAGAGCAACAGTGGACTCGCCCAAGGTCTTACCACCCCATCTGACCACACTGGAAGCCACGCCCACTAACCCTGGGTCAGGGGACAGCTTGCATTAACTCTTTTCTCCCCTCTGCCCAGAGACCCAGTGGAGAGACCCAGAGTTGGGAAGGGCTGGTACAACGGGGGCAGGAATGGGCACAGAGTGGGCCACCATGAGCTGAAGGCCGGGCTGCAAAGGAGCTCAGTTTAGAACCCAAAGAACCTCCCTTCTCCTGAGGGACAGCCAGTGCCCCTGCCCCACCAAGGTCTTCCATGTCCCTGGGGGCTCACCTGCCCAGACCCTGGGGCAGGGGGGGATTTCTTTTTGAGGTTTGAACATTCTACAGGGAACTTGCTAGATTTCTATTCCTACAGTGTATCTAAGCTTTTATTTATGAAACAAGGTTTCTGTTCTTGGTTAATTAGTGGGCTCCTATAAACCCTCTCCCCCAGCTCAGGATGTGGAGGGCAGGGGGAAAAACCAATAAAAATATAAAAATATGGAACTCCAGATGCACTGGACAGGGCCAGCCTTCCTGCCTGGAGAGAGGGAGGGACGTATTACCCCAAATTAGTAACTGCCAGAATCCCAGGCTGATAACAAGCATATTTTGGGAAGAACATGCTACTAACTTGACCTCATTCACACACAACTGTAACAGACCGATGGAGTGGCTTTTTCTTCAGCAAGTTTGAATGTGGGAGGAGAGAGGGGTCCTGAGAGCCTGGGAGTGGGGTGAGGAGGCACCAGCAGGAGTTGGGGGTAGGCAACAAAGAATGGAAGCTGAGGGCTCCAGGGACTGACAGTACTGCCCATGCGCCAAAAGGAAATGGACCACTGACTTTCAGGAGAGGCCTACCTGGGTTGGGAGAGGGGCAGATACTCAATTTCCATGAGTCAGTGTTTTCTCCTAGGGGAGAAAAGCAGGGTACTGTAACCTCCAGTTTCCCCCGGAGGAAGGGTTCCTGCAGGCCCAGCCTCATGCCTGGCTCTCTGCAGAGCCCCTCAACTGCCCCCCGGGGGGGAGCAGGACTGTCAGCTGTCAGTAGACTGAGGCCCAGAGAAAGAGAAGGACTTGCCCAAGAGCTGAGTTAGTACAAAATGCCTAGAAGAACCAAGGTCTCCTGGTCAGTTGCCTTTTACTCACGTTCTGCCTGAATATGAAGTTAGGCCAAATCAGTATTCCTGGCTCTGTGATCCTGGACCTTGCCAAGATCAGTTTTCCTCATCTGTAAAATGGGAGACTATCTCTTACCCACTGGAGTTGATGATAGGATTTGGTACTATACGAAATGCCCTGGCATATAGTCGGCATGCAATCAATGGTGGCTATAATAGAGAGGAGTCCAATCTTACTTCAGGGCATGGTTCTTGAGGTCATTTAATGCAAAGACTGGAAGATGGTGAAGGACAAGGGAAGCCTGGCGTGCTGGTCGCCAAGAGTCAGACACGACTAAGCCACTGAACAACAATGCAAAGAAAGAAACCAAACAAAAAATAGACCAAACCCTTGAAAATCCTTTAGGAAGTCACCGAGAAGAGGTAAATACTTATTCGGGGTAAGTGGGGAAGAAAGTGGAAGGCTTTAGGATTGCCAAGGAGCCAAAGGGTGAGACGTATGACAGGCAAACTGTATCCAGTGGACGGGTCCTACGCAGGCCTAGCAGGTACAGGAGGGTCAGCGCCAGAATGGGCAGGGCCTTGAATGCCAGGCGGAGAAGTCCGGACCGGCTGGCTGCTGTCAGGAGATGTTTAATTTTGGCAGTGGGGTGATTAAAGGGAGGTTCCCTGTGTGCGTGAATTTCCACCCACCTCCAGGGTTGTTTCTCTGCTGGAGAGCCGGGGCCAATTTATGGCTCCTGGCTGCCCCTATGCAGCCTCTCCCAGCCCTCCTCCTCCCTGGCTGTCTGGCAGCCAACTGAGTTTTATGTGGGGAATCTGAGGAATTTGAAAAGGCAAAATGCAAATGCCACTGTTGGAGATTTCCTTGTCAGCCTCCAGAGGGGAAAGGCCCCTCTTTGTGGGTTAAGGAAGAGTGGCTCTCTCGGGCCCCAAAGAGCATCCCCATCTGTGGGGATGCTCAGGGCCAGTTCCTTGACCCCCATCTGTGAGAAGCAGGCAGTGTCACCATCAACAAGCACTCTCCTCTGGAGCTCTTGGAGAGCCAAGCTGGGTAACAGAGAGAAGTCCTTGGACACTGTAAAGAGCCTGCCGCACGCCCTGTGTTGAGACAGTAATGACGATTCCTGAGTGCCCTCCTTTCACAGAGGAGGGAGTCGACAGAGGAGGGAATGGGGAGACTTTTTGTCTGGGGGTCACCGGGGCCGACCTGGACGGGGGCCAGGGCCCCAGCGCTGATGGGACCGGGTGGCGGCCTGGTGCAATGAGCGCGCTGAGGTAGCGGGGCGGTCCCGGGCCTCGCACGTCCCGAGACCCTCAGGGCCTCGCCACCGCCCCCGGACCTGCCCCGGCTGGTGTGTGTGTTGGGGGGTTGGGGGGAGCGGTGTGGGGCGGCCGGGAGCTGGGAACTGGGAGCCGGGAGCCGCGCCCGAACTCGGGCGCCTCTATCTCCCGCGGCCACGGCGTCTCCGAGTCTCGGCGGCCCGAGCGCCGGGCGTTATCTGCTCTTGCCCGGCCGGGCCCCTTCCCGCCTTCCCGCCAGGCCGGGGCCGCCGTGGCGACTGGCTGCTCCCGCCTTATCATCGGCTGCCCCCGCCAGCGAGCTGGGGCCCAAGTCTGACCCCCGCCCCTGCCGCTCCGCGGACCGCCCCCTCCCGTCCCGGACAGCCACCCACCCACCCAGATGCCCCCTCCCAGGGTGGCCCCCTACCCGATGTCCCTCTCAGAGCGGCCCCTTCTGGGGCCAAGCTGCGGGAGTGCTTTCCCCAAGGGGCACGGCATCAGAAAAGGGTGTTTGTCAGATTTGTCCTTTTCTTAAAAGGCAAGCCTAACTATGGTTAATCCCATTTTAGTCACGTTTTAAAGGATTTCATAAGAGAGGCAAAGTTATGCAAAACAAAACAAAAGCAGTCAATCCCTAAACCCACTATACATCAGGGCTGGGCAGGGGCGGGGTGGGATAGAGTGCTTATTCATCAGGTCGCCCTAAACCGCTTCTGCTCAGGGCTTACTGTGTTAAGTGTGACACCCCTTGGAAGGGAAGCTTCCCCACCTAAGTACTGGAATCTGTAGGCCATAAAGCTTCCCGTAGAGCTGGTGGCAGAAAACAAGGGTGCAGCCCTTTGTAATAGCAATTTGGCAGTATAGACAGAAAGCCATAAAAGTATTCATACACTTTGACTCAGTAATCTCACTCTGGGAATGTATCCCAAGGAAATAGTTCAACAGCAGTGAAAGAAAAAGACAAAAGCAGAAAACGGTGGGTCCATCCATCTGTAAAGCTAGTGAACGTATCTTTCTGAGCGAAAAGTTGGAATACACAAATTGCATGGAACTGGGTTCGTACTCACCATGGTGCCACCGTGAACCCATCAACAAACCTCAAATAAGTGTCTTAACCTCACTGAAGTTCCCTTTTTGTTTCTGGGAGGTGGATAACCTCACCACTCAGAGGACTTTCATAGGAATTCCAGGAGACAGCCTGTGAAAGCATCTAGTACAGGGTTTGAGGGCAGAGGAAGAACGTAAGAAGTGTTTATTTCCCTCCTTTCTTCATCCTTACAGAAATGAAAATATGGAGTATTTCAGGTCACATTTGTAAATACTAGAGAAAGTGCACACGGTACGTTAAGAGCTTGGGATTTTTAAGTCCTTCAAACTTGGATTGGGCTAGAATCCTAGCACCACTTACTTCCTAGCTGTGTAATCTTGACAAGATATATTTCCTCATTTATTAAAAAATGATTATAGAATTTACCCTGTAACTGTTGTGAGGGTTAAATGAGGTAGTATGTGGAATGTGTTTAGGTCTGTGCCTGGCATATAATAAGCACTCAGTAACTGGTAGCTATTATTATTATTAAGTAGTATTTAGAACTAAATTCAATACCCTCAAATACTCCAAGTTAAATGTCATTATATCCTTTGTGGAATACGATGCAGCATTTAAAAAGAGTGAGATAATCAACATAAACTAATGATGCACATGATAAGTGAAAAAAAGATTTGCCTCTACCTGGATAAGTGACCAAAATATGAAAAATTAGAAGTACAAATATAAGTTTAGGGAAAGTCTTATACAATATTGAGAGTAAGGAGGATCTTCTCAAGAAAGCCAGGAAACCAGGACCATAAAGGAAAAGACAGATTAGAACATATCAGGTATTTAAATGTCTCCATGGTCAGAGGCCCTGCAAACAAGTCTAGAGACAATCATAGATGAGAAGTGTTTGTTACATACAGATAGATAAGAGCTTCACTTTTCTCATACCTTCAAGACCCCTCATGCAGAATTCCTACAAACTAATTGGGAAAAGACAAACAATAGAAAAATGGATGAAATTACTTCACAGAAGAGGAAATGCAATCATGAGAAAGGCAGACCTCCTCCCCATTTGTTGGGGAGATGCAAATAAAACCATAAACAAAATACAATTTTTCACCAGGCACTAACTATTAAAATAGAAATGGGCATGCCCTTTGCCCCACCAATTCCATTTTCAGAACTATCCATAAAAAATAATATCCATAAAAAAAAATAATTTATTTTTTACTCTAGTGCTCTTCACAGTGACAGTCCCCATGTCTGCCTCTTAGGGCATGAGTGGATGAATTTGGTTACATCCATGCCAATGGATACTGTAGACTTCTAAGAAGGAGCTTGTTGAATCTCTGTGCAGTGACTTGCACGGTTGTCTGTTCTGTTAGGTATAAAAAGGCAATTGTGTAGTAGTGTGTAAAGTATGATCCCATTTTGTGTTTAAAGAAAGTGTGTGTGTGGTGTGTATGAGAGAGAGAGAGAGAGAGAGAGCCTCCAAGACTTCACTAGGATAAATGTTGGTTATGTTTGCCTGAACGTAAAGAAAAGTGGGTATATATACTGAAAGGGGGCAAGAGGTTTTGTCCAGTTTTCTTTTTTTCCAGTTTTATTGAGATATAATATTATACACATTTAAGGGCTACAATATAATGAATGAAAGTGAAAGTCGGTCAGTTGTGTCCAACTCTTTGTGACCCCATGGACTATGCAGTCCATGGAATTCTCCAGGCGAGAATACTGGACTGGTAGACTTTCCCTTCTCCAGGGGATCTTCCCAACCCAGGGATTGAACCCAGGTCTCCCCTATTGCAGGTGAATTCTTTACCAGCTGAGCCACCAGGGAAGCCCAAGAATACTGGAGTGGGTAGCCTATCCCTTCTCCAGAGGATCTTCCCAACCCAGGGATCCAACCGGGGTCTTCTGCATTGCAGGCAGATTCTTCACCAGCTGAGCTCCCAAGTGGTGCTAATGGTAAAGAATCTGCCCGCCAATGCAGGAGATGCAAGAGATACGGTTTTAATCCCTGGGTCGGAAAGATCCCCTAGAGTAGGAAATGGCCACCCACTCCAGTATTTTTGCCTGGGAAACCCCATAGATAGAGGAGCCTGGCAAGCTGCAGCCCATGGGATCGCAAAGAGTCGGACACAACTTAGTGAAACAACAACAATAATACTTTATATATATTTATACATACACACACATATACATATATATGTGATCATCACAATACATTTAGTTAACATCCATCACCTAACATATTTTTTTCTCACGATGAGAACTTTTAGGACCTGCTCCTTGAATATTTCCAAACAGCTTTGTTAACTGTAGTCACCATGCTGTATATTCCCAGAGCATAAGTAGAAGTTTATACCTTTGACCAGCTTCACCCATTTCTCCCACCCTCTACTTCTGGGAACCACCAATCTGTTTGCCCATTTGTGTAGTTTGACATTTTCGGCTTCATTTGTAGAAATTCTGAATGTGAGATTTATAAACCCTTCCTTCCCTGCAGGTGAGCCTGTGGAGAGGCTCCTGCCAGCCTGTTCTGGGTTTCTTGGTGGTGGGAGGAGAGAGGGGGTGTTCTCAGGTCCCCATCTCTCTCTAACCTCTGGCTCGCTGCAGCAGCATGTGTTGTTGGAGTTTGGGAAAATGACAAACAGATTTGATCACACACAACAAAACAAGAGAGTTTGCAAGGCAATATGATCCCCGGTTGAGTTTTTGTGAGAAGGAACAGCCTGTGTCTGTGAGTGTGTAGAAGGGCTGGGAGGACCTGGCTGACTGCTGAAGTGGGGTGTGCTGAAGGGGGTTTTATTTTTGCACGTCTCTTGTTTGCATTTTTCTACACTGTGCATTATTGCTTTTGCAAGGATAAAACAACGGAGTATCTTTTCTCCTGAAGTATACTGTTGTATTTTTGTACTGCGATTGCAAGGAGAAAATGTGGACAAACACCAGAATTTGGGTTTGGATGATGGGACCCAGCCCCACTACAATTTTTTTTTTTTTTTTTAAGATTTGTGCCTTTTATTTTTTTTTTTCATAAAATTATCATCTTAACCATTTTTAAGTGTACAGTGCAGTAGTGTTAACTATCATATAACAGATCTGCAGAACTTTTTCATCTTGCATAACAGAGGCTCTATATCAACTGAACGTATTCCCATCTCCCCCTTCCTTCAGCCTGTGGAAACCACAGTCTATCAGTACTTTCTTTCTCTGTGAATTTGACTACTTTAGAAACCTCATATAAATGGAATCATGCAGTATTTGTCTTTTCCTGGCTGACTTACTTTACTTAGCATAATATCCTTGGGGTTTGTCCATGTTGTAACTTATGACAAGATTTCTTTCTTTTTTTAAAGGCTAAATAACATTCCTTTGTGTATATAGGCTACATTTTGTTTAGTTCTTCAAAGGAAATTTAAGCTGCTTTCACCTCTTCAGTTTTCTGAATAATGCTACAATCAACATGGATATGCAAATATCTCTTCAAGATCCTGTTTTCAATTCTTTTGATATATACTTCTATGGGCTGAATGTTCCTATACTCCCAAATTCCTGTGTCGAAATTCTAATCCTAATGTGATGGTGTTTGGAGATGGAGCCTTTGGGTGGTAATTAGGCCATGAGGGTGGAGCCCTCACGAATAGGATTAGTGCCCTTATCCTGGTAAGAAGAGGCCAGAGAGGTCCCTAGCTTGCTGCTGTGTGAGGACACAGTGAGAAATCAGCACTCTGCAACCCAGAAGAGGGCTCTCACCAGAACCTGACCATGCTGATAGCTTGATCTTTGATCCCCAGCCTCCAGCACTATGAGGAACAATTTTCTATGAGGAACAACTACGAGCCACCCAGTCTATGACATTTTGTTATAGCAACCCAAGTAGACTAAGGCATATACCAAGAAGTAGAATTGCTGGATCATCCACTCCAGTATTCTTGCCTGGAGAATCCCATGGAGAGGGGAGCCTGGCAGGCTATGGTCCATAGGGATGCAAAGAGTTGGACATGACTAAATTGACTGAGTACACACGCATGTACATGCTAATTCTATTTTTAACTTTTTTGAGGAAAGATCATACTATTTCCCACAGCAGCTATATCATTTTACATTCCACCAACAGTTCCAATTTCTCCACATCTTTGCCAGCACTTGTTATTTTCTGTTTGTTTTTTGATAGTGACCATCCTAATGGATCTGAGATGGTATTTTGTTGTGTTTTGATTTGCATTTCTCTGATGGTTGTGATATTGAGCATCTTTTATGCTCGTTGACCATCTATATATATCTTCTTTGGAGAAGAGTCTATTCAAGTCCTTTTTCCATTTTTTCATTGGGTTGTTTATGTATTTATTTGCTATTGGTTTGTTATGGATACTAACCCCTTATTATATATATGATTTGCAAATACTTCCTGCCATTCTGTGTGTTGCCTTTTCACTCTGTTTTCTTTGCTGTGTGAAAATGTTAAGGTTTGGTGTCTTCCCACATGTGTTTTTTGCTTAGGTTACCTGTGCTTTTGGTGTCATATCTGAGAAATTATTGCCAACTCCAATGTTTTAAAGTTCCTTCCCAGTTTTCTATGAGTAGTTTTATAGTTTCAGGTCTTACCCATCTTGAGTTGATTTTTGTATATAGTGTTAGATAAGAATCTAAATTCATTCTTTTGCATGTAGATACCCAGTTTCCCCAACACCAGCTGTTGGAAAGACTATCCTTTCCCCATTGTGTAGTCTTGGCATCTTTGTTGAAGATCATCTGACCATACACAAGGGTTTATTTCTGGGCTCTCTATTCTGTTCTATTGGTGTAAACATCTGTCTGTATGCCATTACCATACTGTTTTGGTTGCTGTAACTCTGTAATATGTTTTGAAAGCAAGATGTATGAGGCCTCCAACTTTGTTTTTCTTTCCCCCTGTATTTTAATGTGGCAAATTTCTATCAAGTAAAGTTTGAACTGTTATCCCTGGTTTGCAGGCTGGGAAGATCCAGGGGAGGACATGGAATTGGATTCTCACCTGGGGAAGCTGTGGTAAGCATACACAGAGTGGATGACCACTAACTGTTTGCCCACCCAGCCATCTGGCACTCTCTCTCTTGGTCTGCTCAGCCTGCACTAGCCCACACTGGTTGGCTAGGGGCGGTAATGTTGCTTTCTTTTTCATCTTTCATTTCCTTCTTTTTTTTCTCTCTCCCTTCCCTCCCTCCCTTCTTTCCTATCCTTCACTTATTTCTTTCCTTCTCCTTCCTTCCTTTTTCTAGCCCAGTTAAATTGAGTGACTTGCCTAAAGCAACTAAGGAGTGACCCAAGGCCCAGGTCTACTGACTTTTGTTGCTCTCCTCAGGGAAGAGGGAAGTATCATGTCTGTAACCCCTACCACTGTCCAGGCTTCAGGTGAGGTACTTTGCTCTAAAGCATGATGTGAGCTAGGCTTATTGAGTCCATTTCCTTATCTGCAGATCTTAGATGAGGACAATGATGCTTAGCTGGCTAGTACCCTGCATGAGGTTTCACAGCTGTTGTTTCAAGGGCCTTTGTTTGAATCATGAAATGTGTCTTCCTAACAGCATTCTGAGGATGGTGCTTGTTCCCCCATGTTCCAGATGAGGAACAGGTGACTTTGAGCCCAGAGTCACCCAGGAAGTTTACACAGGAGCTGGGATCCAAACCGAGTCAAACCCTTGATCCCATGCTTCTCATCATCACACACTGTTCTGGACTCTGCTCAGGTGCCCCCCACCCCAACCTCCTGACAGAAGCCACTTAGCCAGATCTCCACAATCATTGTCATTGTGTTCCCAATGCCCATTTTATTATAATTGATTAGGTTAAGGGTTGATTGTGTTCTCCTTGTCCTTTCACCATGAATGATAGATGGAGCTACAGCTTCTAAAGTGCAGAGCACCCCATAATCTCAGACACATTAGGGGCATGTGCGAAGCCACAGGTGCAGGAAAGCCTTGAAGACTGTTTCACCAAGTTGTGGGGAAGGGCATTCCAGCAAGACAGGACACCATAAGCCTGAAATAATGCCATCAATCAACGTCTACCAGCATTTACTCTGTATACACCCTGTGCATGCATGCTAAGTTGCTTCAGTTGTGTCTGACTCTTTGCGACCCTCTGGACTGTAGCCCCCCAGGTTACTCTGTCCATGGGATTCTCCCGGCATGGGATTCTCCCACCTACTGGAGCGGGTTGCCATTTCCTCCTCCAGGGGATCTTCCTGGCCCAGGAATTGAACCCATGTCTATTATGTCTCTCGCATTTGCAGGCTAATTCTTTACCACTAGTGCCACCTGGGAAGCCCGTATAGACTCTGTCCCTATGACTATTCTTGGGCTTCCCTTATGGCTCAGTTATCCGCCTGCAATATGGGGGACCTGAGTTCGATCCCTAGGTTGGGAAGATCCCCTGGAGAAGGGAAAGGCTACCCACTCCAGTATTCTGGCCTGGAGAATCCCATGGACTGTAGAGTCCATGGGGTCACAAAGGGTCAGACACGACTGAGCGACTTTCACATCATATGACTATCATAAGTACTCCGTATGTATTAATTCATTTAATCCACGAACAATTCTCTGAAGAAGGTACTACTATTAGTCTCACTTTACAGAGAAGGAAAGAGACTCAGCGAGGCCTAGGAACCTGCCCAAAGATACATAGCTAGACTGAGGAGGGCACCGGGCCAGGCTGAGGCCCCAGGACTCCATGTGGAGAAAAGGCTGTGTGTGTGGGAAAGGCATTTTCTTTTCTTTTTTTTTTTTAAGCAAAAGGGGGTCCTTTGTTGAAGAGGCAGCTGTGCAGAGCTCCTAGACCTTCAGAAGCCAGGTTATGAACCCTCTGTAAGCTCCCCTGCAAAATGGGAACAATGATTATCGCTCCCCTAATTTTCCCTTTCCAAGCCTTCCCCTCTTCTGCAGCAGAGAGAATTCTCAACTTTGCAGCAAAGCTCTGGGGTGCCAGGCGTGTTGGTCCCAGGAGGACCCTGCTCCCGCAGTGCAAGGCTAAAGTGAGGCCTCTCCTCAGGTCCCGCGAGCTTGTGTCCCTGGCAGTGCTGTCCACCACGGGACTGGGGAGCTGGGGGGTTTCTTCCTGCAAGCTCCCCCTCTGCGGGAGCCTGTACCTGTCAGGCTCAGAGACCCAGGAATAGCAGCGTACCCAGAGTGGCCTCAAATCCCTGGCTCTGCCCCTCACTTGCCCTGTGACCTGGGGCAAGTGTCTTAACCTCCTGGAACCTTTGTTGGCTTCCTTGGGTGGTTATGAGAGTAAATGAGTTTATATGTATAAGGCGCTCAGAACAGTGCCTGGCACAGAGTAGTTGCTACATAGTGGGCTATTGTTTTTATAATGCCACAAATACTTATGGAGCCTCTGGGTGCTGGGAAGATGGGGATTAATAAGGCAGAGCTTTTCCAGGCCCTCACGGAACCCAGCATCTACTAGGGTGACCAGCTGTCCTTTTTGCTAGAGCCCTTTCCTAGGATGTGGGTTTATCAGTGCCCAAACAGGGAAAGTCCGTGGCGAGCTGGACTGGTGGGCCACCCTACCATCTAGTGGGGATACAGATAATTAAGAGGCCATCCCAGGTTGTCCAGCAGAAAAGTTTGGGGGTCATGGAAGCACTGAGTTGGGGATGAGTGAAGCTTGGGATCAGGGAGGGCTTCCGAAAGGAGGAGGGCATTTAAGCTGAGACCTGGAGGATGAGAGAGGATGAGCTGAGTGAAGGAGAGGTGCGGGAGAGGGGAGTGCGCAAGCAGACAAACACATGTGGGCAGAGCTGGAAGGCAGTGAGGTTGTGGCCCCCAGGTGGGTGCTCGGGGAGGATGTAAGGGGCAGTGTGGCAGAGATGAACATGCATATATTTGCTTATATACAACGGTTGTCTTTTGGGGAAAGCATTGGGGGAGGGGGTGCTGGAGAAAAGGGTTAGAAATCCTATGGAGCTTTTGAACTGTGGGAATGTAATACCTATACCAAAAGATAAAATAATCTAAACCAACAACCACGCATGCCTGTGCTCCCCCCTCCCCTACGCCCAGCTCATTCCAGCCGGGGGCCTGCAGACAGCGACTGCAGGACCCCCTGACAAGGGCTGTCCCAGTCCCAGGGGCACCAAGCTGGCCCAGGAAGGGGAAGAGGGCGCAGCCAAATGTCTGCTGCCTGGGCCTTCCCCCAGGCCAGCTGTAGACGGAACTAAACAGGCCAGCTTATCAGCTGTTGCCACTACGTCCCACTCAGTGGAGCTGGGCTCATTGCTGGAAAAGTGGCCCCCAGCCCTTTGCCAGGGACAGCACTGGCCCAGGGTGGGGGACCCTGGGAGGCATTTTCCCAGGGGTCAGCCTGTGGTGGGAGGTCTGGGGGAGTGTAGAGAGCCAGGCCTGGGGTCCAGGAGTTGGTCTGCTGCAGACTCACTCTGGGATATTAAAGGATAAACTTTCAGTGTTTTAAAATTATACAAATATTGAGGGTGAGAGAAGGGGCAGAAAGTGAGATCGTGGGATGGCATCATCGACTCAATGGACATGAATTTGAGCAAACTTCAGAAGGTAGTGAAGGACAGGGAAGCCTGGCGTGTTGCAGTCCATGGGATTGCAGTCAGGCATGACTTGGCTACTGAACAACAACAATCTCCCAGAATGCATTCTCTTTGTAAAATAATCACACTGTTCTTCAGCACATGAAATATAAGTTCCCCTTCTCTGGAAATGGATGTGTTAGGTACCAGGTCTGGGCTGTATCTGTGAGGTACACACTCTTAGTCAGTCCTCACTGACCCATGGGGAGGTGGGCACCTTGTGCTCATTTATCAGATGAGCAAGCCGAGGCCCAGATGGTAAAGGTTTGTTCTTGGTCCCAGGGCAGGGGAGTGGCAGAGCTGGCTTCAAGACTCCATCCCCACCAGTCCTGCCCGCAAGGCGGGGTGGGACGGAGGGCCTGTCCCGGGTCAGGAGAGCTAGGCCCCACCCGGTCTTGAAGGGTGTGTGGCCTCGGCGCCCCCCCCGCCCCCCGTCTTCTCTGCTTCCAGCTGAGGAAAGGTGTGGGCGCCAGCTCTGTGCCCATGCACTCCGTTCCAGGGGCCGAGCCCAGTCCTGGGCTGCCAGCCCTGCCTCCTTCCCAGATGCCCATCCCTCCCATTTGCAGGAGGCTGGCCTCGAACTCTGGACCCTTGCCCCCTTGGAAGGGGTTCTTGTGTGATTTGGGAAGGACAAAGAACAACTTTCATCAACAGGGCAGAAAGTACATGGTGGGCATTCCTGGCAGGCACTGGAGAATGTGATGCTAGCCCTGGGTCCGGGGCAGGCATCATTGAGCCATGGACCTCTGTTTCTAATTACAGCATGAATGTGGGCAGCTGGACCCAAATATTTTGCAGGATCCTAGTAAAAGGTTGCTAACCAGTTCCTCTCATGGTGATCGGCTGGGACTTGGAGGTGGGGGAGATGGATTCACAGGTTGGAAGGGAAGTCAGGGAGGAGGGGCAAGGACTTCTCAAAAAGCAGTGATGGGTGATGTGATATGAAAGCAAAGAGGAACAGAGCCCCTGCTTTGGGAGGCAGACAGGCCTGAGTTTGAATCTAGGCTGGTGACTTCCCGGCTGTGTAACCTTGGGCGAGTCACTTAGCCTTATTGCTTCTCAGAGTCTTAGCTTCTCAACTCCAAAATACAGACATCTTTCTTGCAAGGATATCATGAAGACCATAGTGTGTGGGCTTCCCTGGTGGCTCAGATGGTAAAGAATCTGCCTGCAGTGTGGGAGACTTGGGTTCCATCCCCGTGTCAGGAAGATCCCCTGGAGAAGCGAATGGCAACCCACTCCAGTATTCTGGCCTGGAGAATTCCACAGACAGAGGGGCCTGGCAGGCTACAGTCCATGGGATTGCAAAGAGTCGGACATGACTGAGCAACTAACACACACATAGTGTGTATAGCATTTAGCACAGAGCCTTTACATGGCAGGTGGAAAGAAAGAAACTCTTTATGTCCCAGGGTAAGAATGAAAGCTTGGAATTCTGTTAATTTTATAATTTTGAAAATTAGTTTCTTTCTGTAAAGCAATATATGATCATGGTCAAAATATTAGTATATAGAGATAAAAAGAAGCCACCAGTACTCCCTTCTTCAATTATTATTGTTATTATTTATTACCAGTAAGTGTTAGTGGTGAGATTTAAGGCGTCAGAGGGGGCTGATGGCCTAAATAATCTCAGTGTATCTCATATTATTCTGCTTAGGTTGAATGTGTAAGCTAATGCCTTCCCCCAAAGGAAGGTAGTCTGCAGGGCAGCTGACCCTTGCGTTGATGATGTTGGAAGCTGCCGCTTCCCTGGGAGCACACCAGCCTCAGCCTGAAGGTATGCCCTGCCCAGGCCCTCCTGGCAGCATGTCAGTGAGATATGACTGAAAAGGTCGAAAAAGTAAAGGTTTGGAGCCCCGCAGACCTGGATTCCAACCTGGCTTTGGCTCTAAGATGTTTTATAAAATTTTTTTTAAATCCTTTTGAAGAAATGGTACAAAGGATTGTAATACATTTAGAAAAGTCTAAGGAGAAAACTATAAACTCTACCACCCAGAGGAGGCCATGGTGGCCATCCTCTGGGAGCATCCTTCCTGTTCTAAGTGTGGGTTTATTTGATTTCGGAGAAGGCAATGGCACCCCACTCCAGTACTCTTGCCTGGAAAGTTCCATGGACGGAGGAGCCTGGTAGGCTGCAGTCCATGGGGTCGCGGAGAGTCGGACACGACTGAGCGACTTCACTTTCACTTTTCACTTTCATGCATTGGAGAAGGAAATGGCAACCCACTCCGGTGTTCTTGCCTGGAGAATCCCAGGGACGGAGGAGCCTGGTGGGCTTCCATCTATGGGGTCACACAGAGTCGGACACGACTGAAGCGACTTAGCAGCAGCAGCAGCCGCAAGCAGGGTCACATGATGTATGCTCTTTGCATCATGTGTCATGGCAACTGCCTGATTCAGCAGCCCCTGATAGCTCAGTTGGTAAAGAATCTGCCTGCAACGTAGGAGACCCTGGTTGGATTCCTGGGTCAGGAAGATCCCCTGGAGAAGGGATAGGCTACCCACTCCAGTATTCTTGGGTTTCCCTTGTGGCTTAGCTGGTAAAGAATCTGCCTGCAATGTGGGAGACCTGGGTTCGATCCCTGGGTTGGGAAGATTCCCTGGAGAAGGGAAAGTCTACCCACTCCAGTATTCTGGCCTGGAGAATTCCATAGACTGTATAGTCCATGGGGTTGCAAAAAGTCAGACACGACGGAGCGATTCTCACTTTTACTTTTCACTTTCACATAGAGGGGTAGAGAGGAGACAGATGGCTCCACCACACTGTGGGGCCTCTTGTGGGGGTCACACTGAGATGCTGAACTTGTATTCTATTTGTTTTTTGGGGGGCAGGTGGGAGGGGCATGCCACACAGCTTCTGAGATCTTAGTTCCCTAACCAGGGATTGAACTCAGGCCATGGCTGTGAAAGTGCAGAGTGCTAACAACTGGACCACCAGGGAAGTCCCTGACCTTGTGTTGTTAATGTATCCCCCGCTCTGTTGTGTCCCAGTCAGGGGCTGGGAGCGCGTCATACACACAGGGAGAGGAGCAGCAGGAAGGCTTATCAGCGGGGACAGGGATCAAGGGTCCCGTGTATGCTGGACCATTCTCCTGGGAGCCAGCACAGCACAGTGGTTAAAGAGTTAATGCTGGCACCAGGTCACCTGGTTGAAACCCCAGCTCTGTCCTTGCTGTCTGTCTCACCTTGGGTGTGTGCCTTGACCTCCCTGTGCCTTGGTTTCCTCATTGGCAAACCAGGGGATAATAATAGAACCTCCCTTACAGGGCTGCCTGAAGTTTAAATGAGTTAATTCAAATAAAGCACTTAACATTCCTGGCACAAGGTGAGTGATTCATAAGTGGTGGTTGTTATTAACGCCACCCTTATTATTCTATGGCCACATTGCTCAGTCGGTGGAGCCAGCAGGCAGCCCCAGGTCCCTGGGGGCCAAACTGGCCTGGGGCCAGGTGCTCTAGGCTCCCACATGGCCCTGCCCCTCCCTCCTTGGAACTTGCTCTCTGTGGATCTTGTTCACCAAAAGCACCCAGCCTTTAGCAAGGTTTGGGGGAGCAGAGATTCAAACCCACGTAAGCCCACTGTTATTCTTGGCTAGGCTCTCCATCCCCCAGGCCAGAAGCAGAGCCAGAGAAACTGTTGTTCTTGTGGTGGTTGTTTTATAAAAACTGGCCATTTCGGGCCCTCTCAGTGACTTCCCACTTCACACAGTAGGAAACCCGAGGCCCAGAGAAGTGGCGTGGTACCGTCACCTGCTGCTCGGTGGAGCAAGCCTCCAGGTGCCGAGCAAGAGCTCTTTCCCAGGCCCCGGGTGGTAGTCTGCCCAGACCTGCCTCTGTGTCCATGGTACAGCCTTGCTGCTGCCTGGATTTGGCTTGAGTCTCTGTTCATCCAGCTCTGTGCTCAGCTAGTGCTCACTCTGCAGGACTGTGGAGGTGCGTCTCTCATCCTCTGTGTTACAGAGGAGGCAACTGGGCCCAGAGAAGGGAAGTGCTTAGCAGCTCTGGGTCACCCTATGAACCAGGACGGGGGAGCCACAGCCCAAGGCTCCTGGAGCCCGGGCCAGTGCTGGGTCACTCCCCACCCCACCTTTCTGTCCAGTCAGTGCACTGTCTGAGCACATCCACAAAGGAGCTGGAGCCCTGGGGGAGTGATTGGGCACCAGAAGAGGAGCAGGTGGAGAATGGCTCTAAAGCCAGGCCTGAGACAAAGGACAGAGACTAGAAGGTGGCTCAGGCCTGGACTTATACGCCAGGAGGGGGCCCTCTATCCACCTTAGGATGAGGGGCGGAGAGGGAGAAGGCCAGGCTTGTGCTTCTGCAGGTGGGGAGACTGAGGCAGAGAGCTTCAGAGCAAGCGAGTGATTGACTGGGTCCAGAGGAGTCCACACCAGTGCCTTTTGCTTTCAGCCCTGGGACGTCTAAAGCTCTGGTGCAGGCACCCCATGTCCCCGAGGGCACCCCTAGACCGGAGGGATCTAAAAGCAAGTGGTGAAGCCCACTCTGCCTCCTACTTGCAGGGTGACTTTGGGCCAAATCACAGCCCTTCCTGGGCCTCAGTTTCCTCATCTTCACAATGCATTAGTGGTCATCACTGGCCCCTGAGGACTGACATAGCGGATGTGACTTTTTTTTGAAAATTATAAAGTGAAGGGCATGTGTGAGGTTCATAAAGAGAATATACAAAGCAAAACAAAACCAGAGGGTGGAGGCTAGTTACAATCATCTAAGGAGAAAAGTTACGAGTGAGTGATAGTCGCTCAGTCGTGTCCAGCTCTTTGTGATCCCGTGGACTCTAGCCTGCCAGGCTCCTCTGTCCATGGGATTCTCTAGGCAAGAATACTAGAGTGGGTTGCCATTTCCTTCTCTAACAAAGTTATTATGGGAGGTACCCAAACTCTCTCTATATTTTTAATATTGTTGTTCATATTTGGTTATTAAGTTGTCTTTTTATTGCCCCTTAGACAGACTTTACCACAGTGTAAGGAAACTTCATGGGAAATAGATGGGGAAACAGTGGAAACAGTGTCAGACTTTATTTTTGGGGGCTCCAAAATCACTGCAGATGGTGATTTCAGCCATGAATTTAAAAGACGCTTACTCCTTGGAAGCAAAGTTATGACCAACCTAGATAGTACATTAAAAAGCAGAGACGTTACTTTGCCAACAAAGGTCCGTCTAGTCAAGCCTATGGTTTTTCCAGTGGTCATGGATGGGTGTGAGAGTCGGACTCTGAAGAAGGCTGAGCGCCGAAGAATTGATACTTTTAAACTGTGGTGTTGGAGAAGACTCTTGAGAGTCCCTTGGACTGCAAGGAGATCCAACCAGTTCATCCTAAAGGAGATCAGTCCTGGGTGTTCACTGGAAGGACTGATGCTAAAGCTGAAAGTCCAGTACATTGGCCACCTCATGTGAAGAGTTGACTCATTGGAAAAGACTGTGATGCTGGGAGGGATTGGGAGCAGGAGGAGAAGGGGACGACAGAGGATGAGATGGCTGGATGGCATCACTGACTCAATGGACGTGAGATGAGTGAACTTCAGGAGCTGGTGATGGACAGGGAGGCCTAGTGTGCTGCGATTCATGGGGTTGCAAAGAGTCAGACACGACTGAGCGACTCAACTGAACTGAACTGAAGGAAACAGAAGCAGAAAAAGGAAGAAAGAGAGAGAGAAAAGAAGGAAAAGGAAGAAGGAAGGGATGGAGGAAACCCATAGTTAACCTTTTGGCAGAGCTCCTTTTTTCTATGTATGTCTCAAAATATCTACATGTATACGTATGCGGAAGACTATAGAATAATATTTATATATTGCTTTACACAGTTTTCTCTATTTTTCACGTGCCAATATTCAGTAACATTTCACCTTGACAGCAAGGGTTTCTGGACAGTGCCCAGTTCCTTCAGTGCCGTGGAGGATCTGTGGTGAGGGGAAACTGTGGTTTGGTGAAGCAGCCACTGCAGGTCTAAGCAGTTTAAGTGACAGATAGGGTAACACCCTGAGGTTCCTACCTCTAGGCGTCTTCCCTGGCTGGGAGGCTGGGAATGGAGCCAGAGGCCTAGGAGGCCTTCTGGAGGTGAGGCGACAATGCTGGCTGTGGGGGGCACTTGGACGGTGCCCGGGGGAGAACCTGCACCCAAGCCCTCCTCTGCCAGCTCATGGGGCCTCTGCCCCATGCTCTGGGGATGGCTTTCTCCTCAGAGACTTACCACTTTGCAGAGCCCATAGAGTGCTGCCCCTCCTGCTGGGGGCTCCTGGGTGTGGGCCACACAGCATGGAGGGCGCGGGGCAGCGCCTGTGGCTACGGCTGGCCTCACTCCCTGCTCTGCCGTCTAGACCACGAGTCCCTGAGAGGAGACTTTGTTCCACGGCAGCGAGGTCCAAGACTACTCTTCGGAACCTGAGGATGGCCTCGAAGGGGCAGGGAAGAGGGAAGGGGGTAGTCTGCCTGGGCCTCAAGGCATCCGATCTCACCTGTCCTATGATAGCTGACAACAGTGAGGCCCAAGGCCCCCAGCAAGTGACGTAAGTGCCAGGCCAGATGACCAGCTAGGGTCATTTCACGCCATCTCCCCTGCGGTAGAGCCTTGCCGCCGACATCACAGTCCCTGCAGGCAGACTGCCGGGGACTGATTCCATGAGCACACTCACTGTTGAGTGTGTTAACTTCTCTGGGCCTGTTTCCTACAGATGCTTGTAAGAGTTGTCACATACTGCATAGGACCGCTGTGAAGCTTAAACCAGTCAACCCACGTGAAGCACTTTGAGCAGTGCATGCTCACAGGAAGAGCACATCAGCACAAGCTGTTTGCTTTCCGGTTCCCCGGGGAAGATGTAGGCCAACGTAGGTCCCCTCCCTGCCCTCACCAAAGTCTTGCTTCCCCTAATTTTCTGAGCCGGCAGAACACAGCAGTGTGATGACGTCGCCGGTGGGTGCCCTCGGCTGAGGGATGGTCCTCTCCCCATTGCCTTCTCCCTGGGCGTGTCCTGCAGGAGCCTGTGTGGTATGGATGCTTTTCTCCGCCGTGTCACCTGGGATAACCATTTACCCTCTCTGGAGAAACAGCTGGACTTCAGGACAGTGACAGCTCCTTCCAGGGCCAGGTGGAGGGTTCTGAGATGCAGCCCGGAATGGGGTGGCTTGGCAGATGTGAAGTTGTGAGTGTTATGGGCTTAACTGTGCTCAACACCCCCATTCATATATTGAAGTCCTAACCCCTAGTGCCTCAGAATATGACTGCATTGGAGATAGGGCCTCCTAAAAGGTAACTAGGGGGACCTCCCTGGTGGCCCAGTAGCTGACTCTGTGCTGCCAATGCAGGTGCCGGTTCCATCCCTGGTCAGGGAACCAGATCCCGCATGCCATAACTAAAGATCCCAAGTGCTACCACTAAGACCCACCACAACCAAATTAAAAAATAAGAAATATTTTTTCAAAAAAGTAACTAGGCTAAAATAAGGCCATGAGGGTGGGCCCTAATGTGATGTGACTGGTGTCCTTCTGAGAAGAGATTCTGTAGGACAGACCCCCGTAGAAGGACACAAGAAGACGCAAGAAGAAGGAGGCCATCTGCAGGACAAGGAGGGACGTCTCAGAGGAAGAGACCAGCCCCAGTGACATCTTGATCGTGGACTTCTAGCCTCCAGAAGTGTGAGAGGCTTAAACAAATTTCTGCTTTTTAAACCATCCTGTCTGTGGTTATTTATTATGGCAGTTCCAGCAAATGAATGGGCTGGAGGTTGTCTGTCTAGCCCCGTAAGTCCTGTCTGTCTTTGATATACCAGGTTGCCAGGACCTGTAGAAGGTGAGGACCAGGAGCCCTGATGCTTCCAAAAGAGGAGAGAGTCCTTTGTTGTTGGGCTGTGGGCCCTGGGATCTCTGGGGTGATTAAAAAAATAGCCCTGGCCATTTCTGTCTTCGCCAGTCTAGATCTCCAAGGTGGGTATTCGTAGTCCCATTTCTCAAAAGGAGAAATGGGAGCTCAGAAAGTCACCTGCCCAAGGATTCCTGCCTTGGTCTGCATGTCCCCACCCCACATTCTTTACTGCACACCCTACTGCTTCTCCGTGAAGGCCCCCCACGGCGCCCCGGGTGGGCCTGGGCCCTGTCACTGGGTGGAGGGGGACCCCGGCCCCCTGCACCCTGGGGACAAGGGAGAGCTGGGAAGGCACAGCGTGGGGCCGGAACGTCCTCCCCCAGCTTTCCTCGGTTCTGCTCTGTTGTCCCTTTGCTCAGCCAGGCCCTGTTATCTTCCTCTGAGTCTGACGCCTAGCTCTTCCTGTTTAAAATTCAGACTCTGGACTTTTCCTTTGGGGGCGGTTGTGTGTTTGTTTTGTGTTTTGGATTCTCCCTCAGCCCCTGTCTCTGGCACTTTAGGTCACCAACCCCATTTTCAGGACCCCAGGGCCCCGGTGAGTGAGGGGTCCTCTGCCCGATGCTCTGGCGGGGGCACTGGAGTGGCAGGGAGGAGGAAGGAGCCTGTCACTTGTTCCCCGGTTGTAACAAGCAGGGTCGGTTTTTCCTGCCCCAGTGCCGTCTTCTCACTCGTGGCCCCTCCCGTACCCCAGCCCATGCCGAGTGTCTCTGCAACATTCTGCTTGGAGCCCAGCACCTCCCAGGGAAGGAGATTCAGCCACAGAACAAGGAAAAACGGTACGGATGTGAGGTGCACTGAGGAACTCTACTCCTGAGAGTGGAGACAGGGCCCTGGGGAACATGGCCTGTGCTACCTGTATGGAAGGGAGCCCTGGGTTGCCACACTGGCTTCCACCCTCTGCTGTGGGAGGTTGGGCACACCAAGTTCTCTCTGGACCTCAGCTTTGTCACAGAAAGGTGGCTGAGGACTTGAGCCAGCCGGCCCCTGTGGGCCTCCCAGCCTGATGAGCTGTGATATTTTAGGGGTTCATCCCATGTTCCTAGGGACTCCATGTGGCATGATTGTGGGAAGACACAGGGCACAGAGAGCTGTCGGGGTGAGGTGTGCATGGTCTCCAAGGAACAGACCCAGGACCACCTCCTCCAGGCAGACCTCCTTCTCTAAGGCTCTCCAGTACTCCCCTGCCCCCACCCCCACCAGCAGCATCGGGAAGGCTTCAGGCTTGGAGTGAGACTGTGTGGGAAGGCTTGTAACCTCCCCAGCCTCAGTGGTGTGCATCTTCGTCAAATGGAGATGATGTCTGTCTCGTAGGCTGCCGATGGCTCCCAGCGCATGGGAGAGGCTGTGCGAATGGTGGGTCTGGTTGTCATCACCTCCTGATGGAGAGTGTAGGTGAGGAGCTGTGAATTCCTAGAGGGCAGGCGTGCTTGTGTCCCCTTGGCCCAGGGACCACTGAGTGAGACGGAGTGCCTCAGGGGACACGGCGTCAGGCACCTCTCGAGTCCCACCTCACATCCCCTTGGCTTACCTGTGTATTCCAACTCCTGCCAGGGCAACCAGCTCTGCACAGCTGTAAAGTCATGGCCTCTTGCCTCGCAGCTGGCTTAGCACTTGCCTTCGCCCCCAAGTGATGAGAATAAGTGGATAATATTCCCTTTCCAACCTGAGCTGCCCTCTGAGAGTCCCAACAGGGCGGAGCCTAGTTGCCCTCAGTTTGACTAGCTTGCTGATGCCCCTTCGGTTGACTCTCCTTTCTCCCTTGTTTCACTCATCTCGGCACCTCATTTCTGACTTTGGGGTGCAGCTGAGAGAGGCCAGAGTCCTCGAGGAAGGTCCCCAGGGATCGCAGTCAGTGTGCGAGCGGTGGTCAGCGTTATCCCAGGCTGAAACCTCAGACTAAACCCAGCCGTCCGAGCTGGAGTCTCAAGATGGAGTCTGGTCCTGCCCAGAGCCTCCGGCCAGATTCTCTCTGCGCCTTTTCTCCCCCACCCGGCAAGCTCGGGCTGCATTGCCCTGCCATGTGGATGCAGCGGCTGGATGTAAGAGGAAGATTGCCTGTCCACCCAGGTGTCATGCATCCCATTGGCTCCCCAAGGAAGGACCAGAACCAAGCCATGCTGCACCCCTTTCCTCCTTTTGTTGGCAGGTTTTAGAATATCTTTTCTGGTTATTGACTTTAGAAAAAAACAGCAGCTAGCTCTTCTTCTCCATCTCTCAGCCCTTCCTCTTTGAGCCCTTCGAGAAGGCTGCAAAGCTCAGGGGCAGGGGTCTAGGAGGCTTCCCACCCCTACTCCAGAGCCCTGGAGCCATGGACAAGGGGACAGCTGGTTCCCTGAGGGCCTTGCAGAGGCCCAGGTGTTTGGAGCATGGGCTTGTTACTCAACCTCCTAGGTTTCAGTTCCCTCATCAATAAAGGAGGAACGGTATAGCCCAGCCCACCTCAGAGGGCCTGGGAAGACCAAGTCAGATAACATAGAAAATCGGCCTGGTACATGGTGAGCTGGGTCTACTGGATTTCGGTGTTCTAAGTGGATCCCTGCCTCCTCAGATGACAGCATCAGGTTTTGGCAGACTTGGGTGAGGAATGGGGAGGGAGAGAACCTGGAGCTTAGAGCAGAGAACCAGCTCCCAGCCTGGCTTTCCTCTGGCTGGTGGTGGGACTCTGGCCCTGTCAGAGGCTCCAAGATACCACTTGAGCTTGGGATAATTGTGGAGGAGCTCCAGTGAGGCTGAAGGGCCCGTGCAATGGGGCCTGTTCCTGCCCCAGCCAGCTTGGACACTCGGACAGGCAGGCACAGTGATCGCTGGGCAGCCGGCTCCCAGCAGCCTGCCGCCAGCTCCCCAGGCCTCCTGTCTGCACGTCCTGCCCTGCCCAGCCCGCCGGGGTGGCTGAGGGTTTGGAGCCGATGGAAATCAGTGTGCCCTTCCCTCCTTTGTCTGCTGGTGCTTCCTTCCCTTCACAGCGTGCTTTCTTTTTTTCTGGTTTATCAGGCCCTGGGGAAAGCCGGGGCCAGTCAGACTCCCAGCCGAGCACCCTGGGAAGCCGCCAGCCGGGAGCACAGCAGACGGCTCCGTCTCTGGGGCAAGCAGCTCAGCCATCACCCCCCTCCACCTGACCCCGGCAGCACCCGCCTGGCCTGGCGGATAGCCCCTCTCCCAGCATGGGGGAAGCCACTCGGGGTCCTTGGCTTCCAAAGCCTCCTTTTCAGACTGGAAGACTCAGGGATGCATAGGATATACTGAGGCCCCCCTCCTTACTTTAGGAGGGAGGAAACTGAGGCCCAGGAGCAGGAAGTGCCTGGAGGGCCTGGCTCCCAGCTCAGGGCTCCTACCAGCACGCAGGTGCCTGTCTTCTCCTTCTAGGCAACAAGAAAGTCAAGGGATCTGTGTCCTGAGAGTCCTGGCTGTGCACCCCAGCCCTGCCACTCACAACGAACACCTGTGCTTTGCCTCAGTTTACAAGTCTGTACAATGGGCACAGTGGTATGGGCCCCACAGGCTGTTTTGAAGGCTATAGGCAATAATACACATGACTGCCCACCCTAGAGCAGGCATTTCCATAGGGACCATATTACCCTCCAGGGGGCAAAAACTGGTTCAGGAAAAGGGTATGAAAAGAATCTTGAATCATGGATATACATATGGTACTTAGACATACAGTATATCTGGGGTACTAGAGCTTTTTAGTGGGAAGAGAATGGGAAAAACTGCCTACAGAGTCACCTAGAGGGCAGGGGTTGGCAATGAAACAGGTGGAAAGCGCTGCTGCTGAGTTGGTCTGTGCCTCTGCTCAGTCTCTCCCTCTCTTCTCTCACTGGTCCTGGCCAGCACGGGCTTTACAGTAACATCAGGGATCAGGTTATGCTCATTTTCTCAGAAACTGCTGAAAATACAGTGGGATCTCTCAAGTTTTAACACTGAGAACTCACTCATCGGTCCATGCATCCATCCATTGACCTTGGCCTGAGGTCACAAAGGTACACCTTAGAGCAGGGTGCAAGGTGGCAGTGACGCTGGTTCCAGCTCTCAACAAACAGGGCAAATGGCAGGGCAACGCATAGCCTGGACTGAAGGAAGTACAAAGCCTTTGGGCAGGCTAGGTATGGTGGCAAACTTGTCCCACGAAGAGAGGAGGGGGCACTGGGGGTAGGGTTTGATGGATATGTATGTACCTCCTTCCTCAGCCCCTTAAGGGTCTGTGGCCTGGAGCCTTGCCCACTGCCTGTGTCTCGGCATCTTGGTGTCATTGGCCTACAGCTGGTATTTGATGTGGTTCAGCTGGGAGGGCTGGGTACACCCGTTTATTTGGCTTGGCTGGGCTGCCGTGGCGCACAATGCTGCCTTAGTCTAGAAAAGCTCATGGGCGCCTGGGGAAGTGGGATGGGAAAGGCTTGCCCCGGTCTAGAGATTCTGACTGCACTCAACTGCCTGGGTAACCAGCAAGCCCAGCTGACCTCCTGGCCATCAAGCACATCTCGGGTGGAAGGGAGAGGAGGGGGAGGGCAGCAGGCACAGAGATTGCCCGGCTGATGCTGAAAGCCATCAAGTCTCGCCGGCCAACAGAGATGACTCTGAAGCAACTGCTTCAGCCCTGAGCTTAGAATACAGACAGGGAAACTGAGACATAGAGTCAAGAAGGCCTCTGCCCCAGAACCCATCAGCTGGCTGGAATCATAGAAGCTGAGTGGCACAGGATCTCAAAGGTTACTTGGTCCAATTCTATGAATTCTTTTTCTCAACATTTGTCTTAAAAAAACGGGGATGGTCTGGAAAACCACACACCAGTTGAGTATCGCCATAACTGCCTTTAGCGGTTGTTATATTTCAGGCATGAGGCTAAGTGCCCCACTTTTAGAATAGAGCCCATTTTGTAAGTGAGGACACTGGGGCTCAGAGAAGTCAAGCAACCTGCTGAAGGGCGCAGAGCGTCTAAGCCGTACAACCAGGACTGAATTCAGATCTAGGCGGATGCATGTGCTTGTACCCCTGACCGCTTGGCAATATGGCCTCTTGTTGTTCAAGGTGGACTTGTGGCTGAACGACATCACTTGATTCTTGCTGATTTCTATTTTCTAATTTGTCTTCAGTGACTATAAGATCCTTGTATAGTAATCAGCTAAATGAAAACATTAGTTGTATATATGTGTGTATTTCAGTGATTCTAAACTAGTATCAGGGAATTTCTGCAGTTCTGAGTGTCTGTGGGCATCTGTGTACACCCCCTCCAAGCCCAATGTATCATTTTTTAAGCAGCAGCTCCCTTTCAAAAGTTATTAAAGTCTTTAGTCTTCCCTCCCTACAACTTAACCAACTGTAAAGTCACTGGTGCCTTTTGAAAACACACTTAATCCTGAAAGTTTCCACACCCAGATGCTGAGGCTCTAGGGAAAATGCTGTCCTGGGGACCCAGGATCCTGAGGTCTGGCCTATCACCCTGCTCCTAAGCAAGCCCTTAACCCACTCTGGGCCTCAGTTTCTCCATCAGTCAAAGACAGGTTGTGCCAGATGAGCTCTGAGGACCCTACATGCCCTCACAGTCCTGTTTGAGAAGTGTTCTGTCAACCACAGAGAGTCAGGCACCTTGAGTTTTCCCAGTCTCAAATAACTTTACCCGCCAAGCTATCTGCAGAGTAAAGCAGGCCACCCATTCTGGGAAATAGCCCACTGGGTAATCCCTCCAACGTGAGTCTGTGCATGCACAGTTCATCAGGGTTCTGCTTTGTGTACGCAGAGGATGAAACATAGATACCCTCCTGCGGCGCAGCCTTAGACCGCTCACCAGCTTATCAGGCTTGGATGCTGTGTCTCAGGGGTTGATCTCTAAGGGGGATCTAGCGCAAAGGGCTGTTTCATGTATGTATCCCTTCTTGGAGGATTTGCAGTTGATCAGGAAAGATAAGAGGACAACGCTTATCAGAAGGTAGAGGAGATCTAAGGGGATTTTCAGAATGAGGGACAGGCACTGCAGGATGTCTTCCTGAGGCCTCCCGCAGCCCCTCTGTGTCAGCCAGTCCGGCTGGCATGAAGGGGTCTGGCCAGTGGTGATATCTCCATCTTTAAACAGGCTTCCACTGCAGTCACCCTGCTGGTCTAGCCTAGGGCTGTGCTGTTACTCTCTCTCTGTCCCTGATGTCCCATCTTTCTGTGGCCATGACTCCCTCTGTCGCATGGTGTGACATGTGTGTGAGTGTGGAGTTGCTTCAGTTGTGTCTGACTCTTTGTGACCCCATGGACTGTAGTCCTGACCATATAGAAAAGGCAAAGTTCTGTCTTTCCCATCTATCACCAACACCAACTGGAGAAATACAGGGAGCAAGCAGAGCCAGGAGTCAAGGGAGGCTTCCCGGAGGAGGTCTCTGAGCAGAGTCTGGCGATCACTAGGCAGAAGAAAGAGCCTGTGCAAACACGTGTCTAGAGAATAGCAGTGTGAGGGCTGGGGAGGGCTGGTGGGAGATGAGACTGTAAGTCCTGGACCTCAGAAGGCATGGAAGCTGTGCCAGGAAACCTGGGCTTGTTCTGAGGCTGATCAGGAACCAGAGAACCAGCACGGAGCGGAGAGCAGAAGACAGATGTGTTTTAGAGAAGCAGTTGGTATGGGAAGGGAGAAGAGCTGATGAGTTTGAGATGGGAGGGGATGGGTGGAGTCAGGTGATTGTGAGAGAGAGCAGGAGAGGTCAAGGCGGACTCAAGTTTCTGGCTGGGGGTGGAGTGTGCAGGATCTAAACAGGTCCTCCGGGGGCAGGATGCCTTCAGGAAAACCAAGAAAAGCCAGGTGGGATGTCCACTGTGCAGGAGACAAAGGTATTTGGACTGAGGGTGAAAAGAGTTGAGAGTCATTTGTGAACAGGGGTGGTTGAGTCTGTGACCATGGGTGAAGCTGTCTGGACAGTGTGTGGGGGGTGGGGGGGGGGCGTGCAGGCAGGGAAGTGAGCCTGAAGCCAGCATGATGCTGGACACAGAGTGGGCATTCAGGAAGGGAAAGGCAAGCAGAGAGGATCATGTGAGGTTTGGCCACACAGAGGTCATCTATGAACCTGTCAAAACCAGTTCAATGGAGAGATGAGGCAGAAGCCAAATGGACCAACTGAGGCCCTGGCATCTCTTTCATGGGCACCTGCAACAGCCTCCTGTCTGGCCCCCACTCTATCCCAACCCCTTCGAGTCCATTCACCACACAGTGGCCAAAGGACTCTTAAATACACCCAGGTCATGGCACTCCCAGATTTCTCATGTTCTCTGCCATCTCATCACCATCCCTACCATAGACCACCAGTCTTTGATGCCTTTTGGACTCTACCCACTGCCCATTCTTGTTCGGGGCCCCTGTTCTGAAAAGGGGGCCTGCTTCAAGCTTCTCTGACCTCTGGGGGTGCCCTATCCCAGCTTCAGCATCTTCACATGGGATCTCCTCATGGCCCGTACCTCATTCTTTTCTCCTTAGTCTGCCCAGCCTTCAGATCTCTGGGCAAACTGCCTTCTAAAGGGGACTTCCCTGGTGGTCCAGTGGTTAAGAATCTGCCTTGCAATGCAGGGAACACAGGCTTGATCCCTGGCTGGGGAACTAAGATTCCACATGCCATGGAGCAACTAAACCCACGAGCCACAACTAGAGAGTCTGTGTGCCCACAACAAGTTGTACTGCAATAAAAGAGCCTTCATGACAAAACAAAGATCCCATGTGCCGAAACTAAGACCTGACCCAGCAGGATAAACAAATAAATATACCTAAACTACCTTCTAAAGGAAGTGTCCCTGAACCCCGCACCCCAGTCCAAAGTAGGGCAGTTCTCTTGTTTCATATGCACTGTACCCCGCTGCAAAACACTCCTCAGAGCTGCAAATAAGTTTTTAATTGTATTTGTCATCTGTCTTTCTCTTTAGAACGTGAAATACTGTGGGGACCAGTTCTGCTGTGTCCTCCAGAAACTGCAGTGCCAGGCACGGTGCCTGGCATGGAGTAAGTGCCTAGTAAATTTGCATGAATGTGTATTAGTGAAGAAAAACTCATACAACAGGATGAAAAGAAGTATACGGAGCCAGGTGGCCTGTTGAGCAAGAAGTTGTAGAAAGACGGAGTGTGATCCTTGCAGGGAACAGAGGCCTTCCTCAAGCCTGTCTCTCAGTCTGTTTCAAAGAATAATAGTAAAAATTGTTGGGTACAGTGTGTGGTCAGTCAGTGTTGGTAAGCAGACCTTTGCCAACCTCCGGAGTCTTAAAGTGCACCCCTATTGGGCTCCAGGGAGGTCCCACAGAGTATCCTTTCAAGATGGGGAGTCCCTCGGGGCAGGAAGCCTCTATTCCTGACCACCACCCCAATGCAATTGTTCTTTCGAGCTCAACACCTCTTTCCCCCAGTGGAGGACAGCCAGCTGGCAGTGGGGTGCTAGGGCGTCCTGGCTTCAGGCCCCTTCGTTCAAAGTTCCTAGCAACCCCTGCCTGCCCTAGTTCCTGGACCACGGAGCCCCCAAGATTGAGACCCCTGTCCTAGGCCTGTCCCAGTGGGATGGACCCCCACTGGGCAGGGGTGCACCCCAGCCTCTGGGAGGCAGAGGCAGGGTCCTAACAGGGTAAGCCCAGGGAAGGAGTCCCACGCTCATCGTTCGCGCCCCAGCCTCCGCCCTGATGGCCCTCCCCGCGTCTGCCCGCCACCGGATGCTGGAGTTCGGTTTTCTTGACCCGGTGGGGCTGGGGAGGGGCCACCCGCTGAGCCGCCGCCTTATCGCGCCCTGTCTCCGCGCTGTCTCCTGCCGCCAGCCCCGGGCTGGCCAGCCTTCCCCCCTAACCGGCTCCGGCTCCTGGCTCCACACTGGCGGGATGGTCCCTCTGGGCTCCCTGAGGGCAAAGCTGGGGTGGGGGTGTCCCGCAGAGCAGAGCTGCACTTCTCCCCCCGCCTCTCCCCGCCCCTCCCCGCGTGTCCCCCTGGGGTCTGGGGAGGGTGTGGGAGATGGGGCTGCTGGCGGGTGGAGGGGCCTCTGAGAGGGCAGGGAGCCCTAAACCGCCCCCCACCCGCCTTGGCTGCTGATGTGGGAGGAGCTGGCCAACTTGGAACAGCCGCAAGGGCGTTTTTTTTGGGAGATTGCCCCATCCCCATTTTATAGAAGAGATACTTGGGGCCCAGAGAAGAACACAACTGGCCACAGCGGCTCCCCGACGCCTGTCAGGACCTTCCCCATCCGGGGTCTAGAGAGGCATTCGTTTCTCAGTGGCTGGGTGCCCGCGGCAGAGAGGCAAGGCCGGCTGAGCCCCTCAGGGTGCCAACCTCCAGTGTGGTCTGTGGGGGCCCAGGCCCCGGCAGCAAAAATGGCTGCGTTCCTCCAGCAGTGAGGAGAGAGACAGCTGAGTCCCCGCCTAGCGGGTCCCTGTTCTCAGCACGCCTGCCCCCTTGCTCTGGTTGCTCCTTCTGCTTAGAATGCCCTCTTCATCTTAGATTACAGGAATCCTCCTCTCTCTCTCTAAGGTGCCACCCAAGACCACCTTTGTCCCTAGGTAGTGGTGGGACTGGAATCTTATACACGAAAGAAGGACAAGGAGGCACCTCTCTGCCCCCTCCCTGCTGCAGGCGTCTGCTTTTTTTAGCAATCCAGGCGGCCACAGGTAAAGACGCTGGGGATGGGGGCAAGTGATCTAACCTGCTCTCTGGAGTTGTAAGGGAGGTCAGTCCTGCAGGGTACAGCTGAGGGTGAGTCTGAGTACAGATTATGTGCAGCCAACAACAGACCCTCCTCTGCCCACTGCTAATGCCGTGGGGCATGAAGAGCTGAGAGGCAGTGATGAGGAACTCCGGCAGGGGTAGAGCAGGCATTGTGGTGTTCTGGGGAGGAGTGAAGCCAGGGATTACTCAGGAGGGGATGTTTGAACTGGTCTGGGTAGATAATAGGAAGAAAAGAGGAGGAAGGTGGAGGGCCCAGCACAGGCAAAGCCTGGAGGCCCAGCGGTGGAAGGATGGAGGGGCATTGGGGGAGGTGGTGATGAAAGGATGAACAGGGGCCAGATTGAGAAGGTCTTACACCCCAAGGCAAGAACAGAAGAGCGGGTTTCATATTACATGACTGTTAGTTCACCACACTAAAAAAAAAAAGATAATAATAATGACAATAATAATAGGTTTATACCCATCTTATAGTCAAGCAAACTGCAGCTCGGGCAAATGACTCGGCCACGACCACATCAGTAACTGGGAGATCTGGAATTGGAGCCCAGATCGTCCTGTCATAGAAGCCCAGGCTGCTTGCTGCCTTCCTGCCAGAGCCTCCAGAGTAGGAGTTGTGGGGAGGCCTTGGCTTCTATTTGTCCCTCCCACCTCTCGCCCTATTTTTATGAATGAGAACACCAAAGTCCTAGAGGGCCAGGCTTAGCCATGAGAACACCAAAGTTCTAGAGGGCCAGGCTTAGCCTCGATGTCCTTCTTCCTGATTTGACTCTCCCTAATTTCCCAGGCCAGGAGCTGGTAAATAAGGCAGACTTTCATCTCCCTGTCCAACTTCCTGCCTTCCCGCTTAGTGAGTCCTGGGCAGGGCCTAGGACTCTGTATTTTTGGCAAGCATTTTGGTGGTTCTGGGTCTGCCATTTGCCCACAGGCATTTGGGGCCTATTGTAACTGTTTCCCTCAAGCCTCTCACTGGCTTCCTCCCTTCCCCCTCAGCTTGCCCCCATTCCCCTCCACTGGGTGCACCCCAGGCCTTCCTCTTCAGGCACCCCCTCTCTTAGAAAAGTGAAAACACATGGTTTCCTAGGCAACCAGGTCCCTCCTCCCCGCTTGCCCTGAGACCTCCCAGTGTCTCTCAACTGTTCAGAAGAATATTTCAAATACCAGCCTCACCAGGCAGGGTCTGACAAAGGCTGAGTTCCTCTCAGAGCCTTCGCTCTGAGGGGCAATAACCCTGCTCCCCTCTAACCTGAAGGCCTGGGGTTTCAGGGGCAAGTTCCAGACCATTGCCTTGGTTACCACCTAGGTCCACTCTGTTTAGCAGAGGAACTCATTACTATTTGGCCTTAGAGATCCCTTTAGATGGGGAAAAAGTGTGAAAGTGAAAGTCACTCAGTTGTGTCCGACTCTTTGCAACCTCATGGACTGTAGCCTGCCAGGCTCCTCTGTCCATGGGATTCCCCAGAAAAGGAACACTGGAGTGGGTAGCCATTCCTTTCTCCAGGGGAATCTTCCCGACCCAGGGATCAAACCTAGGTCTCCCACATTGCAGGTAGATTCTTTACCTTCTGAGCTACCAGGGAAACATTTGATGGGGAAGCCGGAGCCTAAAAAGGAAAGGGACTCACCAGATCACATGGCAGAATTGCAGCCTGAGTGAGGGACTGAAGGCAAAGGAGGCAGGATGGATTGTGCCTGCTACCTTCGAGACACAGAGCTAGGTGCCCTGGAGACATGAACATTATCCCTCCCTCCAACTCAACGAGGCCAGTTTTATTCCCATTTTATACCTGAGAAAACTGAGGTTCAGAGAGGTGAATTACCTTACTCTAGGTCACCCAGCAAATGAATGGCAGAGCCAAGTTTCAGGCACCCTGACTCGTCTCCCCAGTGAGCCCAGTCTTTGCACTTAGACGATGGTCTTCTCATGGCTGGGTGGGGATTGAGGGAATGATGTAGAGTGCTTCCTGATTGTTTTTTACCTTATTAGAAGATTTGGCTCATCTTCTTTGGGGGCCGGGGTCCTGAAGAGTTTCTCTCTCCTGCCTTCTCTCAGCCTTGGATCCCTACTCAACATTTCTCATCCCAAGACATCTTTCACCAGGTGGGGAAGGATAGAGAAGCACCATTTGTGCAATTCATGCTTTCTCTCTGGGCCTCAGTTTCTCCACTAGTAATGTGAGGGGAGGTTGGAAATGAGAACTTGCAAGTTCAGTCCTAGCTCAAATATTCTTGGATTCTCATATCAAGTATATGCGTGTGATTGTGTGCATGATTGTAGGCAATTAGGTGTGTGTGTGTAACTACATGAGTGACTGTAGTTAGTGTGTGATTGGATGTGGGGGATGGTGAGTAGGTGGGAATAACTGCACATGTGAAAGTAGATGGATTGTGTGTGGATGATTGTATATGTGGGTGTCGACGATCAGAGTGTGTGTGCATGATTGTGTGTATCATCATCTAAGTTGCTTCAGTCATGTCTGACTCTTTGTGACCCTATGGACCATAGCCTGCCAGGCTTCTCTGTCCATGGAGTTTTCCAGACAAGAATACTGGAGGGGGTTGCCATTTCTTTCTCTGCGGGATCTTTCCAATCCAGGGATCGAACCCGCATCTCTTATGTCTCCTGCATTGGCAGGTGGGTTCTTTACCACTAGCATATATGGAGAAGGGTGATGGAGAATATGTAGATATGTGCTTGGGGGTGAGTGGATGTGTGCAATTGTATGTGTGCATGTATGTGGGTTGTGGTATGTGGGTCTGTGTGCAATTTGGGCTGTGTGTATGTTACTGTGAGAGATTATGTGTTTATGTGGATTGTGTGTGTGTGGGTCATTGTGTGTGTTGGAGGACCATGAAGCCTCTTCTCAGCCTAGTTGATCAGCAGACAGCCCCTCCTCCCTGACCGCCCATGGGTGTGGTCCGGCCAGGCACAGGAGGGGACCCCATAGGCGCCCACAATGCCAGCTGGGCAGCAAGTGTATCCCTCCTGTAATCAACTCCAGACGCAGCAGCGTCGCCGCCCTCTGATGGGAGGGTGCTGGAAACACATTCCGGCCTCAGCCAGGTCTCTTTAGGGGAAAAAAAAAAGAGTAAGGAAAAAATCCCTGAAAGGCAGATCTTTATTGAAGTTTTTTGTGACACGCACACCAACTAATTGATTTCCTTATTAGTAGCAGATTTTTCTCCCAGCCTCTTCTCCTGCCTGAACTTATAAAAACGAAGGATGGAGAGCCAGCTTGGTACAGAGCCAGGGCCAAGTTTCTCCCTGCATCCTCCCAGGGCCAGGGAGGCAGCAAGGGCGAGATGTGTGTTTGCTTTTCCAGCTCTAACTGTAGGTAGAGGGGGTGACCACCTGTGGGATCGGGTTTCAAAAGCCTGGAAAAGCCCCCTTGCTATCCCTCAATTTCCTCTCCCACCTTCTTGGCCTCAAATCACACCATTAACGAATCATTCTGTTTATTGGGTTAGCCAAAAGTTTTGTTTGGGTTTTTCTGTAACGTCTTATGGAAAAACCTGAATGAACTTTTTGGCCAACCCAATACTTTGGGCTTTCCTTTGGGTCGGAATACTTTGGACTTCCCTGGTGGCTCAGATGGTAAAGAATCTGTCTGCAATGCAGGAGACCCAGGTTCGATCCCTGGGTCAGGAAGATCCCCTGGAGAAGGGAATGGCTACCCACTCCAGTATTCTTGCCTGGGGAATCCCATGGACAGAGGAGTCTGGCAGGCTACAGCCCATGGGGTCACAAAAGAGTCAGACGTGAGTGACTAACA
Source organism: Bos mutus (assembly GCF_027580195.1). Taxonomy (NCBI): domain Eukaryota; kingdom Metazoa; phylum Chordata; class Mammalia; order Artiodactyla; family Bovidae; genus Bos; species Bos mutus. Next base: position 13,033,066 of record NC_091626.1, read on the forward strand.
CTTTGGCGTCAAAATGCTAGTGAGTCCAAGCAGGATCTTGGAGCACCCGTAGTCATTTACACGTAGTTCACACTGTGGGATGCTAGGAACCTTGGTTTTCTCATCTGTTCAGTGGAAGACTTCCGTGATTGATGTTACCAATGCTTGTGGAGATGAAGATCAGATTTGTGACTTCCAAGCCTCTTTATAAATATAAGCTGTTCCCTGTTGATGACAGGGCAGCACATACATCAGTGGCGCAATTCAAGGCCTGGGAGTTTACAAGGGGGATGGGTCTTGCATTTATCAGAGGGAAAAGGGATTGAGCAGCAGCCAAATTCAACTGAGGTCTCTCAGGAGACTGCCAACCAGAAAGTCAAAGCTGCTCCTCTGTCTGGGCCAATGACAGGTGGTCACTCAAGCTTCATCTAAGAGTTAGTGAAAAGAGAAAGACAGACACTTTGCCCACATGGTTCCAACTGATGCTTTAGGCAGCCACTGTTTACCACATTTGCCAGGGGAGGAAACTGAGCTGCAAGGTGGTTTACAAACACCACAGAGCACCTAACTATGAGGGGGCGGCAGGGATGTGAACCCAACTCTGATGGTTGTGGACACATGGACGCCTTTTATTCATTTAACATAAAAGTGCAGCCCTTCTCACTGAGATTAAGCTGAGAAAGACAGTCTGAGGCCCTCTCCCCAGAATATCTCAAGGGTCGGACAGATAAGGGAATAGGTGTTGGGGATAATGACGTGACAAGTGCTATAACAGGGTTAAGCACAGCCACGGGAAAGAACACCTCATCCTGGCTGAAGGGGTCAGAGAGGGCTTCCTGGGAGAGGCGGCACCTGAGTAGGCAGAGGGGGCTGAACCCTCAGGGCTGACCTTCAGCCAGTGTGTGTGGGCATGGCTATTCCAGTGGTTAAAACATTGATGCGCTTATGTATGTGTTGCAAATATGTATGGTCCCCTTCCCTCTCCTGTGCTCAGGCTGCCTGGCCCCTCCCTCAGGCCCTGGACCTCCCCAGATCCAGAAACCTTAAGGGCACATCCAGGAGTCTGCAAGAATGGTGGGTGACATTGTGACTCTAAAGGCACAGAGGAAGGCCCAAGGCCTGGCTGGGGTCCCTTGTTCTGATCTTGTTACCACCCTCGGGCATGGGTGGGGGAGGGGGAGGCAGGGGCTTGGATGCTGGAGGCTGGGCTGGGCAGACAGGCCTGCCGCTGGACACGTCCACTTGCATTCCACGTGAACTTCCTGGGAATGACCGGGGGCCTCTAAGCAGTTCCTGTTCCCAGCGGCTCAGAGTCGCCAGGCCCAGGGAGACAAAACGTCCCTGAATGTGGTGGGTAAGGAACAATATGGGGCGGGTGGAGGAGGGCCACAGGAAGTATGTCGGGGAGCTGGCCACAGAGCTGGGGGTGACTCAGGGACTTGTGACTTGATAAGGTAAGATGACTCCAGAGGAAAATAGCCGGAGTCCAGAGGTGCTGAAATGGCCCACAGGACAGGATTTCTGCTCCTGTTCAGACATTAGTTGTTAAGCCCTCATGTGTCTCCACACAGTAGAGGTCCTTGAATAACATCCAACAAGATATGTTGTAGTCATTGACCCTGTTGGATAGGTATTAAGATCCCAGCTTCACAGAAGAAGAAGGTGAGGCTCAGAGAGGTAAGATGACACCCCCAGGTCACGCAGTGGCAGTGGAGTCAGGGTGTACAGCAGAGAACTCTGACTCCAGAGCTTGCATGTGAAACCAGGCTTCCAGGCAGCACTGCCCGCCCCTACCCCCAGGGACCAGGCGCGTCTGTAGCAGGGCCCAGGGCCCCTTCCTGGGTCTTCACCTCCCCAAAGCTACCACCCCCTGAAAAGGCTCCCCCCAACCTGATACCACCCCCAAAGCTATCACACACCCTGAAAAGATTCCCCGACACCCCCACCACCAATAAATAGGGCCACTTTGCCCTTAAAACTGAGAGCTTAAGAAAATGTTAGAAACTGGGAAAAAGAACATGGCTTTCAGACACAACAAAAACACTACAAATAAGATGAATAATCAGAGTAAAAATCATAATCACTATAGAATTCACTGGTTTAATATGCCTTATATGGAGTAGGGTGGGCTCTCCAGAATAAGAGTGCCTGGCGTTGAGAAAAGGTTTTAAAGTGTCCTGCAACTACTGGTCCTCCAACCCCTCCGTGTGTGTGTGTGTGTGTGTGTGTGTGTGTATGTGAGACAGAATGAGAGAGAGAGAGAGACATCAGGGGCATGCTGTGGCTGGGAGGAGGGGGTGCTGTCAGCTCTTATTCTTGGAGCAGTAGTCTTCACCTTTCTCAGCCTCCATCCCCCAGTTTCTCACTAGTAAAATGGGCCCTGAGAACTAGCTCATACTGGGGCCATGGGAGGGTTAAGCATGATAAAGTGTGCAGCAAGAGCCTGGCCCCATAGTTGGGGCTCTGCTATTGTTCTTGCCTCCTTAGGCTTCCCTGCCCAATTTCAGGAAGTCTTTTTTGGCTGGAAACTTCTTAGGATGAAAGAATGTTGGAGGGAGAAGGCATTAGAGATAAGGCAGAGCCAGCCTCTCACGTGGGAGGGTGACTTTAGGAACTCAGAAGGCTCCGCGTCTCCAGCTCAGATTCCAGTCCTCACTCTGCTTAAACTCCACCCTTCCAGCTTCACCCTCCAGCCTCAGGCTTTGATTAGGTTACAATGCACAGCCCTCCTTCCCCTCCCCATCAGGGTGCTGGAAGCAGAGGCCAGGTCACACTTATCTCTGTTTCTTTCTTTCATGTTTTAAAAACAGCTCTGTTGAGATGTGGTTGACGTACACGAAATTGCACCTACTTACATTGTACAACGTGATAAGTTTTGACATATGTTTACAGTCATGAAACCATCATCATAATCAAGAAAATGAACATGTCTGTCACTGCCAAAAGTTTCCTCCTGCCACTTTGTAATCCTTCCCTCTCTCCCTACCCCCCACCTCAGTCCCCAGGCAACCACTGACCTGCTTCAGGTCACTATACATCAGTTTGCATTTTCAAGAATTTTATATAAATGGAGTCAGACAGTATGTATTCTTGTGTGTAAGGCTTCTTTCACTCAGCACAATTATTTTGAGACTCATCTATATTGTGGAGGAGGAAATGGCAACCCACTCCAGTATTCTTGCCTGGAGAATCCCAAGGACCGAGGAATCTGGTGAACTACAGTCTGTAGGGTCGCAAAGAGTCGGACATAACTGAGTGACTGAGCACATCTGTATTGTGCATGTATCAATTATTCAATCCTTTTATCGTTGAGTGTCCATTGAATGGATATCTCACAATTTGTTAATCTATCTGCTGATGAGCATTTGGGTTGTTTCTAGGTTTTCAGTCTTATAAATAAAACTGCTATGAACATTTGTGTTCAAGTCTTTGTATGAACAAAGCTAGTGGAGGTGATGGAATTCCAGTTGAGCTATTCCAAATCCTGAAAGATGATGCTGTGAAAGAGCTGCACTCAATATGCCAGCAAATTTGGAAAACTCAGCAGTGGCCACAGGACTGAATGAAAAGGTCAGTTTTCATTCCAATCCCAAAGAAAGGCAATGCCAAAGAATGCTCAAATTACCACACAATTGCACTCATCTCACACGCTAGTAAAGTAATGCTCAAAATTCTCCAAGCCAGGCTTCAGCAATATGTGAACCGTGAACTTCCTGATGTTCAAGCTGGTTTTAGAAAAGGCAGAGGAACCAGAGATCAAATTGCCAACATCCGCTGGATCATGGAAAAAGCAAGAGAGTTCCAGAAAAACATCTATTTCTGCTTTATTGACTATGCCAAAGCCTTTGTGTGGATCACAATAAACTGTGGAAACTTCTGAAAGAGATGGGAATACCAGACCACCTGACCTGCCTCTTGAGAAATTTGTATGCAGGTCAGGAAGCAACAGTTAGAACTGGACATGGAACAACAGACTGGTTCCAAATAGGAAAAGGAGTTCATCAAGGCTGTATATTGTCACCCTGTTTGTTTAACTTCTATGCAGAGTACATCATGAGAAACGCTGGACTGGAAGAAACACAAGCTGGAATCAAGATTGCTGGGAGAACTATCAAGAACCTCAGATATGCAGATGACACCACCCTTATGGCAGAAAGTGAAGAGGAACTCAAAAGCCTCTTGATGAAAGTGAAAGTGGAGAGTGAAAAAGTTGGCTTAAAGCTCAACATTCAGAAAACAAAGATCATGGCATCCGGTCCCACCACTTCATGGGAAATAGATGGGGAAACAGTGGAAACAGTGTCAGACTTTATTTTTCTGGGCTCCAAAATCACTACAGATGGTGACTGCAGCCATGAAATTAAAAGATGCTTACTCCTTGGAAGGAAAGTTATGACCAACCTAGATAACATATTCAAAAGCAGAGACATTACTTTGCCAACAAAGGTCCGTCTAGTCCAGGCTATGGTTTTTCCTGTGGTCATGTATGGATGTGAGAGTTGGACTGTGAAGAAGGCTGAGCGCCGAAGAATTGATGCTTTTGAACTGTGGTGTTGGAGAAGACTCTTGAGAGTCCCTTGGACTGCAAGGAGATCCAACCAGTCCATTCTGAAGGAGATGAGCCCTGGGATTTCTTTGGAAGGAATGATGCTAAAGCTGAAACTCCAGTACTTTGGCCACCTCATACGAAGAGCTGACTCATTGGAAAAGACTGTGATGCTGGGAGGGATTGGGAGCAGGAGGAGAAGGGGACGACAGAGGATGAGATGGCTGGATGGCATCACTGACTGGATGGACGTGAGTCTGAGTGAACTCCGGGAGTTGGTGATGGACAGGGAGGCCTGGCGTGCTGTGATTCATGGGGTCGCAAAGAGTCGGACACGACTGAGCGACTGATCTGATCTGAAGCTTTCATTACTCTTGGGTAAATACCCAAGGAATGGAAGGCTAAGTCATATAGTAGATGTATGTTTAACTTTTTAAAGTAACTGCTAAACTGTTTTCCACTGAGGCTGTACTATTTTCACTGCAACCAGCAGTGTAGGAGAATCCATATCCTTGCCAACACTTGGTATGATTGGTCTTTTTTGTTTTAGACTTTCTAATAGCTGTGTAGTGATATCTCACTGTGGTTATAATTTATATTTCTCCACTGACTAATATAGAGTATCTTTTCATTTGCTTATTTGCTATCTGTAGGTCTTCTTTGGTGAAGTGTCAGTTCAAATCATTTGCCTAGTTTTATTTATTTTTCCTTTTAAAAAATTATTTAGTTTTGGTTGCACTGGATCTTCATTGCAGTGCGTGGGCTTCTCATTGCTGTGGCTTCTCTGGGTTTGGAGCATAAGCTGTAGGGCATGAGGGCTTCAGGAGTTGTGGCTCGAGAGCTCTTTAGTTGCTCCTCAGTATGTGGAGTCTTCCCAGATCAGGGGTTGAACCCATGCCCCCTGCATCGGCAGGTGGATTCTAAACTACTGTACCACCAGGGAAGTCTACGTTTGCCTGTTTTTAAATTGGGTTGTTTATGTTCTCACTGTTGACTTTTGAGAGTTCTATATATGTTCTGGGTATACATCCTTTATCAAATATCTGATTTGCAGGTATTTTCTCCCAGGCTGTGGCTTATCTTTTCATTCTCTTACCAGTGCCTTTTCCAGAAGTTCAAAGAGCAGGAGTTCTTATGTTGATGAAGCTCAACTTACCATTTATTCTTGTATCAATTGTGTTTTTGACAAGTATTAAGAAATCTTTGCCTAATCTAAGGTCACAAAGATTTTCTCCTGTGTTTTCTTCTTAAGTTTTATAGTATTAAGTTTATCATTTAGGTCCATCTTGAGTTTGTTTTTATATATGAGGCAAGGTATGGATTAAAGTTCTGTTTTTGTTTTTGCATATAGATAACCAATTATTCAGGTTTACCTGGTGGCTCAGTGGTAAAGAATACATCTGAAGTTCAGGAGACACTGGTTCAATCCCTGGGTCAGGAAGATCCCCTGGAGAAGGAAATGGCAACCCACTCCAGTATTCTTGCCTGGAAAATCCCATGGACAGAGCAGCCTGGCGGGGTACAGCTACGGGTGGCAAGAGTCGGACACAACTTAGTGACTAAACCACCACCATCTAATTATTCAAGTAACACTTGTTGAAAAGACTCTTGTTTCCCCATTGAATTGTCTTGAAACAATTGTCAAAAACCAATTGTTTATGTGTAGGTATATTTCTGGATTCTATTTAATTTCCTCTTAGCAACGTTTTGTACTTTTCACTGTACAGATCTTGCACAGCTTTTGTCAGTTATCTATTTTTCATATTTTAAAATGGTATTTCATATTTAATTAAAATTTTTATTGAAACAATTGATTTATAATATTGTGCCAATCTCTGCTCTATAGCATATTGACTCAGTTATACACATATAGACATAATTTTTAAAGTATTATTTTCCATTATGGTTTATCACAGGATATTAAATATAGTTCCCTATGCTACACAGTAGGACCTTGTTTATCCATCCTATTTATAATAGTTTATGTCAGGAATGCCAAACTCCCAGTCCTCCCCTCCCCGAACACCCCTGCCCCTTGGCAGCTGCCAGTCTGTCCTCTGTGTCAGTCTCTACTTTGTAGATAGGTTCATCTGTGCCATATTGTGGATTCCACATTTAAGTGATGTCATGTGCTATTTGTCTTTGTCTCTCTAGTTTCACTTAGTATGATAATCTCTAGTTGTATCCATGTTGCAGCAAATGGCATTGTTTTGCTCTTTTTTATGGCTGAGTAGTATTCCACTGTATATAGGCACCACATCTGCTGTACCCATTCATCTGCTGATGGACATTTAGGTTGCTTCCATGTTTTGGCTATTGTGAATAGTGTTGCTATGAACTGGGTTATGGGTACCCATGTGGTGCTAGTGGGCAGAACTCACCTGCCAGTGCAGGAGACTTAAGAGACCTGGGTTCAATCCCTGGGTTGGGGAGATCTCCTGGAGAAGGAAATGGCAACACACTCCAGTATTCTTGCCTGGAGAATCCTATGGACAGAGGAATCTGGTGGGCTAAAGTCCATGGGGTTGCAAAGGGTTGGACGTGACTGAAGTGACTTAGCATGAACATAGGGGTGCCTGTATCTTTTTGAATTATAGTTTTGTCTGGATATATGCCAAGGAGTAGAATTGCTGGATTATATGGTAATTCTATTTTTAATTTTCTGAGGAACCTCCATACTGTTTTCCAAAGTGCCTGCACTAACTTGTTGTTCAGTTGCTAAGTTGTGTCTGACTCTTTGCGACCCTGTGAACTGCAGCACGCCATGCTTCCCTGTCCTTCACTATCTCCCAGGGCTTGCTCAGACTCATGTCCATTGAGTCAGTGATGCCATCCAACCATCTCATCCTCTGTCATCCCCTTCTCCTCTTGCCCTCAGTCTTTCCCAGCATCAGGGTCTTTTCCAATGAGTAGGCTCTTTGCATCAGGTGGCCAAAGGATTGGAGCGTCAGCTTTAGCATCAGTCCTTCCAGTGTATATTCAGGGTTGATTTCCTTTAGGGTTGACTGGTTGGATCTCCTTGCAGTCCAAGGGACTCTCAAGAGCCTTCTCCAGCACCACAGTTCAAAAGCATCAATTCTTCAGTGCTCAGCCTTCTTTATGGTCCAACTCTCACATCTGTACATGGTTACTGGAAAAACCAGCAGTTTTGACTATACAGATGTTTGTCAACATAGTAATATCTCTGCTTCTTAATGCACTGTCTAGGTTTGTCATAGCTTACATTCCCACAAACGGTGTAGGAGAATTCCCTTTTCTCCACATCTTCTTCAGCATTTGTTATTAGTAGACTTTTTAATGATGGCCATTCTGCCTAGTATGAGGTGATACCTCATAGTTTTGATTTGCATTTCTCTAATAATTAGCGATGTTGAGCATCTTTTCATGTGCCTATTGCCATCTGTATGTCTCCTTTGGAGAAATGTCTATTAAGGTCTTGTGCCCGTTTTTCAGTTGAGCTGCTTGGTTTTCTGTTGTTAAGTTGTATGACCTATTTGTATATTTTGGAGATTAAGTGCTTTTCTGTTGCATCATTTGCAAATATTTTCTCCCATTCTGGTGGTTGTATTTTCATTTTGTTTATGGTTTTCTTTGCTGTGCAAAAGCTGGTAAGTTTGATTAGGTCTCATTTATTTTTGTTTTTATTTCTATTGCTGTGGGACACAAACCTAAGAAAACATTGGTATGATTTATGTCAGAGAATGTTTAAACCCCATTTTATTAATTTATTGGCTGCTCTATGTGGCCTGTGGGATTTTAGTTCCCCAACCAAGAATTGAACCTGGGCCCTCAGCACTGAGAGTGCTGAGTCCTAACCACTGGATCGCCAGGGAATTCCCTTAAATGCTCTTTTAAATAGTAATATTTTTGTCCTCAACTTCTAATTCCAATTATTGACACTTCCACTTGAAAAAAAAATCCAGGAGCTTAATTTACCCTGCCATCTAAAACAACCAAAGAACCAGACAAAGTATCAAAAACAGTGATTCTCAAGATGTTGGCTATAAGGCAGTAGAGGACAGTGATGGAGACCAAATGAGATGAGCTATGATGGCCTCAGCTTACTCCCAGAGAGCAGTTCCATCCACGGCAAAAGGAGGGTGATTCATGCAGAGCCCAGCAGTCATCTTGAGAAGATGCAACTAAGAGTCCAGAGAAGCCAAGGTAGCTAGAATTCACAGGGAAGAATATTAGAGAGGAGAGAGCTTCATAGGGAGAGACAGTCACTGTTTCCTCTAGTATTCAATGTGAGAAAGCTACCCAAGGCCATCAAAGAACCCCCAAGGGTTAGAGAGCAGTACCTGGAGCTCCACAGGGCTCAGGATAGTGCTTGCTTCCAAAAGCCAGAGTGTAAAAGGTCATAAGGAAAGGAAAGTGAAGTCGCTCAGTCGTGTCCGACTCTTTGCGACTCCATGGACCATAACCTACCAGGCTTGTCTGTCCATGGGATTTTCCAGGCAAGAGTACTGGAGTGGGTTGCCATTTCCTTCTCCAGGGGATCTTCCCGACCCAGTGATTGAACCCGGGTCTCCCAAATTGCAGGCAGACGCTTTACCATCTGAGCCACCAGGGAAGCCAAAAGATCATAAGGTGTCCATAACTTGGCATCTGCTAGAGTGCTATGAAAGTTCTTATCTCAGTAGTGGGGACACTTAACCCTAGACTAAATGCTCCTTTTGTCCTGCCTAATGAAGCTTATTGGATAAGGCAATGGCACCCCACCCCAGTACTCTTGCCTGGAAAATCCCATGGACGGAGGAGCCTGGTAGGCTGTAGTCCACGGGGTCACCAAGAGTCGGACACGACTGAGCAACTTCACTTTGACATTTCACTTTCATGCATTGGAGAAGGAAATGGCAACCCACTCCAGTATTCTTGCCTAGAGAATCCCAGGGATGGGGGAGCCTGGTGGGCTGCCATCTACGGGGTTGCACAGAGTCAGACACGACTGAAGCGACTTAGCAGACTTAGCAGCAATGAAGCTTATAATCAAGACCTAGAAGGATCAAACTCTTTCCAAGTAACTTAACCATGTTCCAGAACTAATTTCAAGAATAATTTTAGGAATACAAAAGAATTTTACCCCAAAAGGTAAAAGTCACAATCCTTAATATTTCATCAAAATTACCAGGCATACAAAGAAGGAAAATTAAAAACTCAATGAAGAGAGGGTCATTAATACATAATTGAGAAAAGGTATAAAGACAGGTATTATACCCATATACCATAAGTTCTGAAAGAGATGGGAATACCAGACCACCTGACCTGCCTCTTGAGAAATTTGTATGCAGGTCAGGAAGCAACAGTTAGAACTGGACATGGAACAACAGACTGGTTCCAAATAGGAAAAGGAGTTCGTCAAGGCTGTATATTGTCACCCTGTTTATTTAACTTCTATGCAGAGTACATCATGAGAAACGCTGGACTGGAAGAAACACAAGCTGGAATCAAGATTGCCGGGAGAACTATCAATAACCTCAGATATGCAGATGACACCACCCTTATGGCAGAAAGTGAAGAGGAACTCAAAAGCCTCTTGATGAAAGTGAAAGAGGAGAGTGAAAAGTTGGCTTAAAGCTCAACATTCAGAAAACAAAGATCATGGCATCCGGTCCCACCACTTCATGGGAAATAGATGGGGAAACAGTGGAAACAGTGTCAGACTTTATTTTTCTGGGCTCCAAAATCACTACAGATGGTGACTGCAGCCATGAAATTAAAAGACGCTTACTCCTTGGAAGGAAAGTTATGACCAATCTAGATAGCATATTCAAAAGCAGAGACATTACTTTGCCAACAAAGGTCCGTCTAGTCCAGGCTATGGTTTTTCCTGTGGTCATGTATGGATGTGAGAGTTGGACTGTGAAGAAGGCTGAGCACCGAAGAATTGATGCTTTTGAACTGTGGTGTTGGAGAAGACTCTTGAGAGTCCCTTGGACTGCAAGGAGATCCAACCAGTCTATTCTGAAGGAGATCAGCCTTGGGATTTCTTTGGAAGGAATGATGCTAAAGCTGAAACTCCAGTACTTTGGCCACCTCATGCGAAGAGTTGACTCATTGGAAAAGACTCTGATGCTGGGAGGGATTGGGGGCAAGAGGAGAAGGGGACGACAGAGGATGAGATGGCTGGATGGCATCACTGACTGGATGGACGTGAGTCTGAGTGAACTCCGGGAGTTGGTGATGGACAGGGAGGCCTGGCGTGCTGCGATTCATGGGGTCACAAAGAGTCGGACACGACTGAGCGACTGATCTGACCGTAAGTTCAAGAAGCTAAGGACTGAACGTGTAAATTAGAGATATATGAGACATAAAAATCAACTTTCTAAAGATGAAAATCACAAAGTGTGAAATGAGAAAAGTACTGGGTAAGATTAAGGAGAGACTGGAAGTTATAGAGGAAAAGAATAGTGAGTTTGAAGACATAGTTAAGGAAACTATCCAAACTGAAACACAGCAAGAAGAAGAATTAAGAATGATAAATGGAACTTCAGTGAACTGTGGGGGCAATTTAAAGAAGCCAAGTATATACCCAACTGAAATTTCTGAAGGAAAAGAGAGAATGAGACTGATAAAAGATTTTTAAAAATAATGCCTGAAGAATTTCCAAATATGATGAAAATCATAAACCCACAGATGCAAGAAGTTCCAGAAAGTCCAGCAATTGAAACATAAAAAAAACTAAACCAAAGCACATGAGAACCAAACTGCTTAAAACTAGTGATTAAGGGAAAAATTTATAAGCAGCCAGAGGAGAAAAAGACATATTACATACAGAGAAACAAAACTAAGGATAACAGCAACTATTTAATTATAAACAATACAAGATAGAAAACAGTAGAACATCTTCAAAGTATCAACAGAATAAAACCACTACCTAGCAAAAACATCTTTCAAAAACAGTGGTAGAAAGACTTTTCACAAAAGTCTTTATGAGTACTTTTAAAGATATATAAAAATAAAAAGAATTCATCACCAGTATATCTGTCCTACAAGAATTTTTAAAGAAAGTCTTTCAAGAGAAGGAAAATGATGCCTGATGGAAACCTAGATCTACATAAAGGATACATAACACTGGAAATGGTAACTATAATTATTACTATTTAATATATTTAAAACATAATTGAATATTAAGAGGAAAAATAATTATAACGTATTATTGAATTTATAGCAAATTTAAATAAAAAATATCTAGCAACAATAGCACAAAGGCTTAGAGGAGACCGATGTAATTATACTGTTACAAGATTTGTATACTCTAAAGTGGTACAGTATTATTTGATGGTAGACTGTGATAAATTAAAGAGTTACACACCAAAGAAACCACTAAAACATCACACAAAGAGTTATAGATAATAAGCTAGCAAAGGCAATAAGATGGAATCATAAAAAGCTATTTAATAACAAAAAAACAGAAAAGGGGGGAAAGGGGGAACAAATAAGAGTTGGAACAATTAGAAAGCAAGTACCAAATGATAGATTGAAACCAACCCTATCAAGAGTCACATTAAATGTGATTAAATGTGAACACCCCAAATGAACCCAGAATGTCAGATTGGATAAGAGAGAAAGAACCCCCCAACCTGTGTTTGTTATCTAAATTACTTTTTATTTAACTTTAACATAAAATATCACTGTTTAAAAATAACAGAAGAAAGACCCAACCATCTGCTGCCTGTAAGAAACCCATTTTAAATATGAAGAAAAAAATAGCTTAAAAGTAAAAGGATAGAAAAATATATACTGGGACTACCCTGGTGGTCCAGTGGTTAAGACTCTGAGCTTCCGCTGCAGGCGACATGGATTTGATCCCTGGTCAGGGAACTAAGATCCGACATGTCATGTGGCCCCCCGCAGAATAAGAAATAACATATATATATATACACCCCATACTAATATTAATCAAAAGAATATTGAAGTGGCTATGTTAATATCAAATAAAGTAGAAATCAGAGCAAAACAAATACCAGGGATAAAGAAGTTCACTTCATAATGATAAAGAGGACAATTCATCACAGTAATGTAACAGTCTTAAATGTTTATCCATCTAATAACCACATTTCAAAATACACGAAGCAAAGAGCAGAACTGCAAGAAGATATAGACAATCCACAATTATAGGCAGATGTCAACACTCCTCTTTCAATAATTCATAGAACAAGTTGACAGAAAATCAGTGATATAGAATGATATAGAAGTTTTTAACAGCACTGCCAACTACCTTGAATGGGCTTCCTAGGTGGCTCCGTGGTAAAGAACCCGCCTGCCAATGCAGGAGACGCAGGAGACACAGGTTCATCCCTGGGTTGGGAAGATCCCCTGGAGAAGGAAATGGCAACCCACTCCAGTGTTTCTGCCTGGAAATCCCAAGAATAGAGGAGCTTGGTGGCCACGGCCCATGTGGGCAAAAAGATTCCGACATGACTTAGCCACTCAGCACACACACACACAAACTAACTTGCCCTAATTAAAATTTCTAAAACAATATATCCAGCAGCTGCAGAATATAAATTCTTTTGAAGTACATACAGGACATTTATCCAGACACACTACTCATTTAAACAAGTCTCAATGAATTTAAAATGACTCGTCATACCAAGTATGTTCTCTGATTACAGTGGAAGTACAGTTGACCCTTGAAAGACAGGGGTTTGAATTGTGCGGGTCCACTTATAAGTGGATTTTTTTCAATGGTCAGTGCTAAGGTGCTACACAGTCTGTGGTTGGTTGAATCTGCGGATGCAGAATTGTGGATACAGAGGGCTGGCTATAAAGTAATATGTAGATTTTTGACTATGTAGAGGATTGTCACTCCCTAACCCTTGCATTGTTCAAGGGTTAACTGCAATTAGAAATCAACAAAGAAAGATCTCTGGAAAATCCCCAAGTGTTGGAAGCAAAGTAACATACTTCTAAATGAACCGTGGGTCCAAGAAGAAAGCAAAGGTAAATTAAAAACTATTTTGAACGGAATGTAAACGAAAGCACAGTGTATCCAGGTTTGTGGGGTGGATCTAAGGCAGTATGTAGAGGACATTTTATAGCACTAGAATGCCTCTAGTAGGAAGAAAATGTCCCAAATCTATTATTTCAGTGTTTACCTTAAAGAATCAGAAGAGAAGAGCAAATGAAACTCAGAGTAAGTAGAAGAAGGAAAATAATGATTAGAACAAAAACCAATGAAATAAAAACGGAAAAGCAATAGATTAAAAATGACCAATACTAAAAACAAGTATCGCAAATTCTACAGATATTACAGGGATAATAGGGAATGTTATTAATGTGTACAACATGTGACAATACACTTGACAACTTAGATGAAGTGGACAATTTTTTTGGAAGACACAAACTTCCAAAACTCACTCAAGAAGAAATAGACAACCTTAATAACCCAGGATCTATTAAAGACACAATTTGTAGTGAAAAAGCTTCTTACAAAGAAAATTCTAGGCCCAGATGGTTTCACTAAAGAATTCTACCAGACATTTCAGGAAGAAAGCATTTAATTATACACAAATTCTAGAAAACTGAAGAGGAGAGCTTACTTCCTATCCCATTCTATTAGGCTACTATTATTACTCTCTTACAAAAACCAAAGACAATACAAGAAAATTACAGACAAATATTCCTCATGAACATAGATGTAAAAATTAATAGCAAAATTTTAGCAATTGAATGTAGCAGCATATGAAAAGGATAATACATTATGTCGTGGCAGGGGGGTGGGGGTTATCCCAGGAATGCAAGGTTAGTGTACTGTTAAGAAATCAATGTAATTCGTCACATTAACAGACTACAAGTGAAGAATCACATGCTCATTTTAGGAAGTGCAGAAAAATAATTTAGCTAAATCTGCCATCCATTCCTGATAAAAACTCTAAATAAATTAGGAATAGATGGGAACTTCTTGTCCTGATAAAGGGCATCTATGAAAAATATAGCTAACATCTTAATAGTGAAAGATGGGATGCTTCCTCACTAAGGTCCCTAAAACAGGATGAGTTTGTCTGCTCTCACCATTTCTATTCACTATCATCCTAGAGGTTCTAGCTAGTATCGTCAGGCAAGAAACAGAAATAAAAAGCATCCATATTAGAAAGGAAGAATCCAGCTGACTGCAGGACGACAGGTGTTTCCTGGTCTCTGGGAGGTGGCAATGTATGCGTGTGTGTGCACACGCACGCACATATATGTGCAAACAGTGTTGTGTTGGCACATCTAGCACCTTGCTTCTCTGAAATACCCCTTGAGATAGGGGAGCAGAAAAGATTTCACAGACATGACCCATGCAAACCCCACAGTTTCTCTTAGGTCCGTCTTTTTTTAAAAAATTCAAATGGTTTTTTCCCTTAATTTTATTTATGATTTTACCTAATAATATTTGTGTTATTTTAATAAAGAAGGCATGTGCTAGGTAATTTACGCTCAACAAAGCATCACAGTGGAGGAGAAAGGTCTTATTTATGTGATTGCCCGCACCCTGGCCACCAGGATGAGGCCAACACCCAACTGTGAGCAGCAAGGTTCCTGGAGAATGAGCGCAGATTCAGAGCCCGAGCTGGGAGGTGCATGTGAGACTCTGGGCTGGCGACCGAACTCTCCCACACTTTACAGTGGGGATGCGAATCGCCTCATGGCCTCCCACTGGGGATTAGCGAGCTGTGGATAACAGGTGGAAATGCTCTGAGGGGCTGCTCTCTTCTTGTCAACCAGTCGACTGCAAGTCCTCAGCCGACCCGCATGTGTTCTCCTCTTTGTGAGCTGTGAGGGACTTCTCTGGGGTGGGGGGCAGGCTGTTCCACTGTGCAGGCTTTGAGGGCTGCTCCAATAATTTTATGGGAAGGCAATGGCACCCGACTCCAGTACTCCTGCCTGGAAAATCCCATGGACAGAGGAGCCTGGAAGGCTGCAGTCCATGGGGTCGCTGAGGGTCGGACACGACTGAGCAACTTCACTTTCACTTGCACTTTCATGCATTGGAGAAGGAAATGGCAACCCACTCCAGTACTCCTGCCTGGAAAATCCCATGGACAGAGGAGCCTGGTAGGCTACAGTCCATGAGGTCGCTATGAGTCAGACACGACAGCGACTTCACTTTCACTTTTCACTTTCATGCATTGGAAAAGGAAATGGCAACCCACTCCAGTGTTCTTGCCTGGAGAGTCCCAGGGATGGGGGAGCCTGGTGGGCTGCCGTCTATGGGGTTACACAGAGTCGGACATGACTGAAGTGACTTAGCAGCAGCAGCAGCAGCAGTGTAGCCACAGGAGTCCTTATAAGGGGAGGAGGGAGGCAGAAGAGAGTCAGAGGAAGAGAAACAATGAAGGAAGCAGAGTCAGAGTGGAGCGACACCAGAATGTCAGGATCTGCTGTGGCTGTCTTTGAAGATGAAGAGGCCGCCAGCCAAGGAAAACAGGAGGCCTCTAGGAACTAGGAAAGGTGAGGAAGTGAATTCTTCCCCAGCATGCTAAGGAGGAACACAGCCTTGATGACACCTTGATTTTAGAGACCCATGTCAGACTTCCAACCTGCAGAACTGTAGCATAATAACTTGCATCATTTAAAGCCACTAAGTTTGCAGCAATTTGTGATGGGAGCAACAGGAAACTGCTGCCCTGCCAGCTCTCTCCCCTGTACTGGAAACCCCAGCAGATTCAGAGGTACAGGCTCCATATGCCAGGCTTCACGACCACCAGTGCTCTCTGTGCCAACTCTGAGGCCCTGCAGGCCTGGGGGTAATTGGGAAGAGATTCCAGTCAGCTCATGGGGAGGCCAGAGTTCTACCCCGGACCCCAGTGGGGAACAGGCCTGCCAGCTGCTGCATGTGGAAAAGAGCTCTTGCTTTGGAGTCTGAAGAACCTGAATCGAAATTCTGAATTTATACAAAGTGCATAACTGTGGACAAGACACTTAACCTTTTGCTGCCTTAGTTTCCTTCTGTGTAAAATGGGGAGGGTGGTACATGCCTTAGAAGACTGTTGGATTAAATAAGTTCACACAGCTAAAGTGCTTAGAACAGTGCCTGCTGCTGCTGCTGCTGCTGCTAAGTCGCTTCAGTCGTGTCCGACTCTGTGTGACCCCTAGACGGCAGCCCACCAGGCTCCGCCGTCCCTGGGATTCTCCAGGCAAGGATACTGGAGTGGGTTGCCATTTCCTTCTCCAATGCATGAAAGTGAAAAGTGAAAGTGAAGTCGCTCAGTCATGTCCGACTCTTCGAGACCCCATGGACTGCAGGCTCCTCCGTCCATGGGATTTTCCAGGCAAGAGTACTGGAGTGGGTTGCCATTGTCTTCTCCAGAACAGTGCCTGACACCTAATAAATGCTCCAAAAAACATGAGTTATTATTAGTATTATTTTTGTTACAATGACCATGACATAGTTGATGTCTTTAGGTAGTGAACAATCCAGTGGGAAGACACACTTGGGATAATAATAGTATTTATTGGGGCTTCCCTGGTGGTCCAGTGGTTAAGAATCCGCCTTCCAATGCAGGGGGCCCTGATTCAATCCCTGGATGGGGAACTGAGATCCCACAAGCTATGGGGCAACTAAACCACAACTACTGAGCCAGTGTGCCACAGCTAGAGAAGCTGGAACCGTTCGAGGAGGACCCAGAGCAGCAAAAAAAAAAAAAAAAAAAAAGTATCTATTAATATCTATAGGGTTGTGGAGAAGATTGAATAAGTTAATACATGTGAAGTGCTTAGACAGTGCCTGGCACCTTAGTAAGGGCTGCAAACATTTGCTGCTTCTCCTCCTCCTTTTCCAGAAAAGGAAACATCGAGGGTAAAAGCTGTGAGGTGGGAAAGAGCATGAAATGTTCCAAGATGAGCAAGTAGGTCAGGAGTAAACAAGGGAAGTGTGGCAAGGGACGGTTAGGAAGGCGGGGGTATGGGTCGGTGGAGGCAGCTTCCTGCTGCACATGCATGGCCTTTCATCATCCAGGTTCAGGTTTGCTGACCCCTTTACTGCTCAGAAGCCTACCATGGCTCCCGACTCGGGCCTCAGTCGCCAGGGCACCCGGCGCTCTGCACAGGTTTATTGGATACCTCCTCTTGGTCCACCCGGCCTAGAACTTTGCACAGCCATTTTGGGTTTGAAAACTGGCCCCCCAAAAAGGGGGATCTCTCCGAGGGAGCGAGGGAGTGACCGCGAGGCCCTGCAGAAAGCAGGAGGGCGGTGCTTTCCCGGAGATGTTCCACCTGGCGTCGGCCCCGCCCTAGCCCCGCCCCACCCAGGTCCTGCTCCATCTAACCTCGCCCCTTGCCGGCCTTGCATCCCTCTCTGCACCCCGATCTGGCGAGTGTGGCCGCCTGTCTCCGCTGGCCTGAGTTAGGCTTAGGCTACGGTAGGCATACTAACCCAGGACGGCTGGGCCTGGAGGCAGAATGAGCAGGAGAGGGAGGAAGGCGTGTGGCCAGGTCGCAGCCGGTCCACAGGGCTCCCCACGGGGGCATACTATTAAAGGGCTGGGCCGTGTTGCCTATGGGAACTTGCTGAGCCTCTCTGGGGTGCATTCATTCAGTGAAAGTTTACTATAGACCTGGTCTGTGCCAGGTGCTGGGGACGTGGTAGTGAGCAGGAGCCATGTGGCAGTACAAGCCTTGGTGAAATGTGATCCCTGAAGCCCTGCTTTCTATCCTACTGACCAGGTGACTTTGCACAAGAGACTCAGCTTCTCTATACTTCTTATCCCGATGTGTAATTTGGGAGTAAAACACCCATTTCATGGGGTTGTGACGATTATATGACTGCATACTTACAAAGTTCTAGGAATAGTGCCTATTAAGCTTTCTGATTAAGTGCATAACAAGCTTCATTACTAGCTATTGTTATCTGCACCTTCTTGGAGCTTATATTCACTGACTTTGTCTTATTTTTTTTATAATTCAGGACATTTAAAAAAACTAATATTTTATTTTTGGCTGTGGCAGGTCTTGATTGCTGTGCCGGGGGCCTTCTCTAGTTGTGGTGAGCAGAGGCTACTCTTGGTTTTGATGCTCAGGCCTCTTATTCCAGTGGCTTCTTTTGTTCCAAAGCACAGGCTCAGGAGCATGCAGGCTTTCAGTACTTGGGGAATGTGGGCTCAGTAGTCGTGGCACAGGAGCTTAGTGCTCCATGTCATGTGGAATCTTCCCAGACCAGTTATCAAGCCTGTGTCCCTTGCATTGGTAGGCGGGTTATTAACCACTGGACCACAAGTGAAGTCCACGACTTTATCTTTTTTATTTAAAATTTCCTTTTTCATTAGGAATTATTTGAGACATATTAAAAAAAAAAAGTAGAAACAGTGTCCCCATCACCCTATTTAAGAAATAAAGCATCATAAATACATTCTCTCTGCTCAACTAAAGTCAGAACTTCATATCCCATGCCCTGGAGGCCTCCACTCCCTCCTCTATGCTGCTCATGGTCTGTGAGAGATCCAGATAATACACAATCAGATCCTTCCATAACCCTCTTGAAAACCTCCGCTTAGTTAGATAAAATCAAACACATCCCCTTAACATCCAGGCCCTTCGCTTCTGACCCCCCACTGACCCTTCCTGTTTGATCTCTGCCGCCCAAAGTCAAAATTCCCCTTGGCATTTCTTTTCTTTTTTAGAAAAAGATTTATTTCTTTTATTTTTTGGCTGTGCTAGGACTTCATTCGTACATGGGCTTTCTCTAGTTGCGGCAAACAGGGGCTCCTCTTTGATGCAGTGTGCAGGCTTCTCATTGGGGTGGCTTCTCTTGTTGCAGAGCATAGACACCAGGCCCATGAGCTTCAGTGGCTGAGGGGCACGGGCTCAGGAGTATGAGCTTCAGTGGCTGGGGGGGCGGGGCGCGCGCAAGGGCTCAGGAGTATGAGCTTCAGCGGCTGAGGGGCACGGGCTCAGGAGTATGAGCTTCTGTGGCTGAGGGGCATGGGCTCAGCAATTGTAGCTTACAGGCTTAGTTGCTCCGAGGCATGTGGGATCTTCCCAGACCAGGGATACAGCTGGTGTCCCTTGCATTGCAAGGCAGATTCTTAATCACTGGACCACTAGGAAAGCACCCTGTTAGCATTTCTTAAGTGTCCTTGCTCTTTGCATATGTCAGCTCCTCTGCTGGGGGGTTCTGTGTAATCCTTCTTCTCTTTCCTTCTCCGCCTCCAGGAGAAGCAGCATCCTTTAATCTCTCAAGACTCCCCGAGCACTGTCCAACTGGGATGCATGTGTGTGTCTCCCCTCGTCTGTAGGGTCCTTGCGGCAGGTCCATGACTGACTCATTTTCATCTGCTCCTGGTAAAGGAGACCCATACACTGGACTCCACAGTTGTAGTTGAGTGTGTTTGGGGCAACTTGCTAAGGTGCAGCATGGATGGTCATCCAGTGACTCCAGACCATGCTTTTCACTGGGAATTCACAGTCCATCAGCTTTGAAAGCCCTGGGAAGGAATCCAGAGGTCATTAAATGGGGGCCTCATTTTAAAGAACTCCAGCACAGTGTGATTTCCTGCAGTGCCTGGTTTCCCCTACTCCTTCCATCTTCTTTTTGTTTCCCCATTTCCTCTCTTTGAGCTCCTCGTGATGAGTGGATCATCCCTAAGACTGAAGATGTGAGACATTTAGTGACCATGTCATGGATCCAAGATACTTGTAGGTTTTGGGAAACCAAGTGGATGCCAAGTCTGGCTCCAGACAATCTAGGAGCAAAGAGGCTGCTTCCAGAGCGGGGGCTCCTGGCCTGTTTTCATAACATCAGGTGTATCTGCAATGCACATTCTCTTCACAGAGAGAGGAGAGCCTGAGTATCCATTGAAAGTAAACGGAGACATGCACTCTGCCTCTAGGGAGGAAGCTGAGTGCCTCGCAGGAGGGTGGGGAGCGTGGGGAGAAGAGGGACACTTGCTTCTGTAGACATTTTGTTCTACGTTCATGTCTGATCTATTTTTTTTTTAATGAAAACATATTGGATGGTAATCAGAAGAGCTGGGTTCCAGTACTGCAAATACCAGTGACCAGCCTGTTCACCTTGGTCTCTCTGAGCCTCACTTTAATAACCACCCAGTTCTCAAGCTCAAAGAGCAGACATAAGGGAGACCTTTGTAAACTAGATGGGGCTGGGTGCACTTAATTATTATTTACTCTGCACTCAGTTCATCTCAATAGACAATCACTGAGGCCTCTCTATTGACCATAGTGTGTGGATCTCTATATACAAGTTTGGGTGTGTATGTCTGGGCATGAGGGTGTGGGTCTGGGTGTGTGTGTGTCTGGACATGTCAGGGTGGGGTCTGAGGTGACTATGAACTTGACCGTTACAGGGTTTCTGCCCCAGGGAGCTCCTGGTGCAGCAGGACAGGTGACCAGGTGAGCAGCTTTCTCTAACACACCTGAACTCTGTCGTTGTTTAGTCTCTAAGTTGTGTCCAGCTCTTTGCGACCCCAAGGACTGTAGTCTGACAGGCTCCTCTGCCCATGGGATTTTTTAGGCAAGAATACTAGAGTGGCTTGCCATTTCCTATTCCAGGGGATCTTCCTGACCCAGGGATCGAACCTGCATCTCCTGTATTGGCAGGTGGAATCTATACCACTGAGCCACCAGGGAAGCCCCTCCTGAATTCTGCTCAGGGCCAAATAAAGAGATGAAAATGTGGGTGCACAGAAGAGGCAACATGGACTCAAACAGGGGCCTTTGTCCTGGCTGTTCCTTCTGCTTGGACTGTTCTTCCTCAGAATCCTTAAGGTCCACCGCCGTGCCTCCTTTGACTCTTTGAGCAAATGTCACCTCCTCAAGGAGGTCTACCTGATAATCCCACTAAAGAGCAATTCCACCCTACACTCCCAAAATCCATCCTGGCATTTTTTTTTTTTCTTTTAAACCTAAGCCCTTATTTTCAATGACAGTAAATTTATCTATAACGAAACTTACTTAAAGTAGTCTTATGCTTTACTCATTTTTGTTTAATCATCTGTTTCCATCCTTTCCTTCATCAGAATGAAAGCTCCTGGTGTGTCCCTCCCCAGGACCTGGAATGGTATGCTTGGTGCAAAGACGCTCAGTGAGCATTCATGAGTAAGGGTGGTAACAGGGCAGGTGTTCAGGGGTGGGTGGCAGAGACGCCATAGCCTCTGTGGACTAAAGGGGTGCCTCGTGATGTGGGATCTGGGGGCCCTGTGGATGCTGGGGGTAGGATACTCCAGTGGGCACGAGGGAGAAGACATGGCCTGGAGAAAACTTAAGACATTTTGGGAGCCATTCTGTATGTCCCAAATTCCAGCTCAGTGTCCATCTTTTCCCTCTGCCACCCTGAGAATCACAGTCTATGTTATGGGGGAGGGGAGATTCCAGGGCCCAGCTGGTATGTGGGGGAGGTGATGGTGGACCCATTCATGAGAATCAAAGGCAAACCTGGAGGTCCCTTGGCTACGAGAAGGCACCTGTGGGGACATGGGGGGAGGTGCATTTAAAGAGAGAAGGCAACAGAAGTCCCTGAGATGGTGATGGTGGTGGTTGCATTGTAGACTCAGTGAAAGTGGAGATGTTTTTGTGAGTGTTGGTAACAGAGAGCAAGGTCCAGGCAGAGGGCACTCCTGGGACCATGAGCCAGACAAGAGCTTGAGCGTGGACTGAGGACAGGTTGGGAAGGGCCTCAAAGCCAGGGGAAGGAGTCAGGATAGAATCTTGGGAGCCCCAGGGAACACACGAGGATCTGGAGCTGAGACTAGGAGATGGCAAAAGAAGGAAACAATTTTCAAGAAGATTTGCCTCTCAGGGGTCTCTACCACTGTGAGCTGCCCAAAGAGGAAGAGGAGACATGCTCTCTGAGCCTCATAGACAGAGAAGGGAGACAATTCCACTCTCTGGTAGTCCACTCATTGACTCACTCACTTTATCAAGCACTTAATGTGTGCTGGACTCCATACTAGGATTTGGGGATCCCATGAGAAATCAGTCCCAAACTTTGACCCCATGCAAGGGAGAGAATACCCCAGGAGAGAAGGGACAGCTCCAAGGAGGCTATGGTTGTGCCCAACTGGAAGACCAGAGAGAGGGATTCTAGGAACAGGAGGCATCTGAACTGGGCACTAAAGGATGGTCAGGGGCTTGAAATTCATCTGATCAGGAAGAGAAAGCATTTTAATCAGGAGCTCCAAACCAGAGGTTTTAATGCGTACTGTTTCATTTAGTTCACCCAGCAACTCTTGGAAGAGGTAGCCGGGGCAGAGGAGGTGCCATATTATAGATAAGGAAGTAAAGATCTAGGGACCAAGCCCAGAGAGGGGAAGTGCCCAGCCCCACCCAAGTCAGCACCCTGAAAACTGCAGAGTTGAGACTGGAACCCAGGGTTTTGGGCTCCCACCTGGGTGCCCATCCTGTGGGTTCACAGCCGCACTGGTTGTTTTGGAGTTGGATTCACGGCTGTTCACTAGTGCTGTGAGTGCTGTAGAGAAGCTGTCAGTCCATCCCCACCCCCAGGATCTTGATCTGCCTCTGCCTGACCCCAGAAAGGATCCAGGACAGGGACCCAAGACCCAGTGCAGGCTCCTCTGCGGTTGGCTGTGGGCCCTGGTGGCTCAGAAGGTAAAGAATCCGCCTGCAATGCAGCACTCAGGTTCAGGTTAGATTCCTCGGTCAGGAAGATCCCCTGGAGGAGGGCATGGCAACCCACTCCAGTATTCCTGCCTGGAGAATCCCCCATGGACAGAGGAGCCTGACGGGCTACAGTCCATGGGTTCCCACAGAGTCGGGCATGACTGAGCAACTGAGAGCAGCAGCACAGCACAGGCGATGGCTAGGATGGAAAGGGATTTGTCCGACTTTGAGTCTGAGGGCTTGGTCCCAGCTGCGCCACACGCTGGCTGTGCAGCTTAGGCAAATCACCTCACCTCTCTGGGCCCTTCAGTTCCTGCCTCGGTCAAATGAGAATGCTGTTCACTCTAGTATTCCCCACATCCAGTCAGTGGAGAAACCGAGGACATAATAGGTGTGACCAGATAAAAGCTAGCTGTTATTATCTTAAGGCACTGGGGGTTGTCTGCACCACGAGAATGACGACAGGAACACTGCTACATTATGCCTCTGCAGGGTGAGTTTCTCTGAGTCCTTAACAAGCCCAGTGCTGAGCACTTGCTGTGTATTAATTCACTGAATGGAGTGTGGATGGGAAAATACTGTGGGTAAAACGATCATCAATATGAATGGTCTGTAAATATGATGATGATGAGGGAGAAGGAGGATAAAGATATCTTTTAAAGCCATGTAATTAACAGGTTCAGAAGTCTTGGCCAGCTCCTGGGGGCTTTGCAGACTCTGTGGCCTGGCCCCTTGACAACTCTGGGCCTTTGCTTCCTTCATCTGAGTGGCTAACGTCCTCAGAGCTCAGGCATCCAGCCTCCAAGCCCCAGGATGAGGTGTTTAGGCCCCAAGCCAGGCCAGCCCCAAGATTCCTATTCTGGGGCAGCCCAGCTACAGCCCCAGGAGGGCCGCCAACAAGGGGCCCAGCAGCTTATCGCTGCGCGGGGACTCTCCAGCGGGCAGACTGTCTCCACTGCTGCTGAGCCAAGCTGATAAAGAGGACAGACCCTTATGTTTACAGTGGCTGGGAGAGTGGGGCCTCCTGGGGGCGGCCCCATCTCCTGTGGGAACAGACTGTCTGTTTGCTGAGATACCATCGCATTCCTGCAGCCCCAGGATGGATGGGGGCGGGCTGGGGTGCGGAGATGGGAGGGGAGGAGGAAATATGACAGCTGCCTGCTCTCTCTCTGTTCCCTGGGGCCCCACGTTGAGAAGGCCGACACTGGGTCTTCTGGTGGGTCTATGGTTTCCCAGCCTGATTGTTAAGCACTTCATTACGGTCAGTGATACCCAACACGGGCACTTCTCTCTACAGTTTATAAAATATTTTCTCAACATTTATCTTTTTTTGGTCTTCCAGAGAACCTTCTATTTAGTTAGTTTGGGGTCATAACGTGTCACAGAAAAAGATGCCTTTCTTTCTAACCAGACTGGAGCAGAGGACCAGTGACATGACCAGACATTGGGGCAGGGGTCCTGCATGACACTCAGCTGACCAGGCCACCCCACAATTAAAGCTACACTTACGTACTGCTTGCTATGGGACAATGACTGTCAAAAGCACTTGAGATGCATTAAGTCATTTAATCTTCACAACAGCCCTCGTGAGATAGGTGCTATCATTATACACTTTACGGTTGAGGAAATCAAGGCATGAGTCACACAGGAAGAAAGTGAGCGGGCTGGGATTTGAACCCCAGCAGCACGACTCCAGCACCCCAAATTTAACCACTGGACTACACTGCCAGCTTCAACTCAGCTCATGATAGTTATTGGGTTGGTCGACAAGTTCATTCAGGTTTTTCCATAAGATGTTATATCTCTCCCATGCTTACAAAGGCAGCAAGTGTTTACAACCACAGAAGCAGGAACTGGCCTTGGAGTTGGGCCTGTGTTCAACTTCCAGCGCTGACACGAATGACCGCGGAGGCTGACCCTCGCCTGTCTCAGTTTCCTTCTCTGGAAAGTGGAAACAAGACCAGCCTAACAGCCTTAACTCTGACCAGGGTGTCAGAGTCATTGTATGTGAAGGGTCTGGGACAGGGTAGATTTTCATTAAATAACTGCTCTTATTACTTTGACAGCTGATGTAGGGAGGTGGCCTGCCCAAAACTGAGACTTCAGAAGAGTATCATTTAAACAAGAGAGACCCGCCACTCAGCCATGGAAGCACAGAGGAGGGGTGACTTCTAGTTGAACAGACCTGGTGGCTTCACAGGATGCAGCATGTTGGGGGGGCCCTGGCTTCAGTTGGACAGCCTTGAGTTCAAATTCCGACATCCAGCCCTTACTCTCTGGGTAGACGTGGGGAATTGCTTAACTTCTTTGTGAAATGAGAACACCAGGAGAACTATCCTCCTAGGGTGGTGAAGAACGGATGAGATTGTTCAGGAAAAGAAGCACTGGGCATGCTGGCAGGAGCGTGCTTGATAAATACTGCTGACATTACTGCTCCTGGCGTGGGAGAGGGGGTGGGAGACAGAGCAACGCTCCCCCCACCAACAATGTCTGTGTCCTAACCTCTGGAACCCTCAACTGTGTATCCTAATCGCTGGAACCTGTGACTGTGTTAGGTCACGTGGCAGAGGGGAATTCAGGTTGCTGGTAGAATTAAGGTTGCTAATCAGATGACCTTGAGATGGGGAATTACCCTGGGTTAGCAGTATGGGCCCAGGGTCATCGCAGGGCAGATGAGTCAGGATAAGTTAGACAATGCTGTGGTAACAAATATCCCCCCAATCCCAGTGGCTTTACTATAACCGTGTTTAGGTACTACCCGATGAGTTATCAGATGCTCTGTTCTTCAAAGTCACTCAACCGTCCAGCTGTAGCAAGTTCCGCGTTGATATGTTTCCATAATGACAGCAGGGAAAAGTGAATATGGCAAATCACACACTGGCTCTTAAATCACCTGCCCAGAAGTATCGCACATCACTTCTGGTCATGTTTTATTGGCCAAAGCAAGTCACATGGACACATTTGCATTCAATTGGGTGGAGACACACAATCCAACTATCTTCCCAGAAAAGAGAGAAATGACTATTTATCAAGTCTTAATACCTATCATCAATGGTATAGTCCAGAGTGGGGCTTGGGTTGAATGCAGTTCAGACATAATTTGTTTGGCATGTTCATTATTTTAAATAATTATATAAAGTTTCCAACATGTATGACATCAAACTATGTCACATACAAGTTCATATAATCTGGCTAAATTTGAAAAGTTGAACTATTGTGATAGTGAGCCCAGCTGTATTAATTAGAATCAGGTTGGGCAGATTATAATAGAAAATGTCAAAAAAACAGTAGTTTAAATAAGATACATGTTTCTTTCTCATATAAAAGGAGCCAGGAGATAAACTGGCAGCTCAGGCCTGGGTAGGTAGATTCAAAAAGCCATCGGGGCTTAGGCTTCCCTGTTCTGTTGTCTTCAGCGCACAGCTCCCATTTGCAAAGGCTGCTTCATAGTCCATGATGGCTTCCAGGGTTCCAGCCATCACATTCACATTCTAGGCCAGAGAAGAACAAGTTGCAGTCACATAGGGGGCCTCCAGATGAGCCAACTGTTTATGCAGCCTTCCCAGAATTCCTGCACAATGCATCTAATTACAACTTATTGTCCAGATAGTTGCATGGCTATACCAAGGGCAAGGGAGGATACAGATGGTCATGTGACTGTGCTCAAGCCAAAGTAGTCCTTCTCTCCCAGGATGAAATTTTCCCAGCTGAAAATAAATCATCTTTCTGCTGTTAAAAACAAAGAGGAAGAATTGGGGTTGCCGTTGGCACTTAACAGTCTCTGCCAGGAGCCTGCAGTCTTGATTGTCTGGAGTGGAATAGCAGATCCTCATTCACACTGGGCCTGAGTGCATCAGTTTCCCACAGACCCCACCACTCCCTGATGGCTCTCCAGTTCTCTGTTACTATTTATCATTGGGCTTGTGTTATTAAGAGGAGAAAGAAATATTTCTTTTATTTTGTTAAAAATCAGAAAGAGCAAAAAATATACCAAGAGAATTATGAGAGTAGAAGTATATTTCTCTGGCGCAGAGAAAAATATTCTTTTTAAAAAAACTAAAAAAAAAATATTAAAAACATTTTTTATTGGCTGCAGTATGCAGTATTTTTGTTTCCTGACCAGGGATTGAATCTGTGCCCCTTGCATTGGGACTGTGGAGTCTTAACCACTGGACGACCATGGGAGTCCTGCGAAAAATATTCTTAGCTGTGTATCATGCAAACAAAGTGTATCAAAAAGAATGCAACTTAATACACTGTTCTGAAACAGCTGACTTGCTTTGTTCACAGCTCCGGCCAGGCGTTTAACTGGTTGTATAGCTCTCTGGGAAGACAGTGGGGCTGCGATCCTCCTGGTTTTGCACAGCTCACCTTCTTTTTGGGAGGAGAACAGCCCCATTTTGTCCAACATCTTTTACCCCTTATTTGGGATGACCCTGCCCTTCTTTGTATTCGGGACTTATTTTGAGCAAGTTCAAAACTGTCTTGTAAAGTTCAAGATCATTATGGCAGGCAAAAATGCAGTGAAATAGCACACCACTGTCAGTTAATTACTAAAAATCCTTTAATAGCTGACATTATTATAAATTATATACCCATTATGACAGGGACAATTGAGCTCTCTGTTTTTTTTTGCCCTGCATTGGAACCCCAAACAATGCCATCTTGTTGGAGAATGACCTGGATGCTCTTGGAAGCAAGTTGGGAGTTTACATGGGCTACCTATGCTGACCACAGCAGCCTGTGGGCCTCTGAGGACACCCTGTTGCTGGGTGGGGATGAGGCAGCTACCTGAAAAAAACCTCAAAAACAACCATTTTCCTGTTCTTACCTGCCTCCCCCACTGCTATGGCTGCAAGAGTCTCTTCCCCAGTGAACCTCCCAACTCCTTCTGCTCTGCTGCCCGTTCTTTCCCTGTTCTAGACCTAGCTCAAACAGCCCCTCTCCAGACAGCCTCCCCTGATTCTCCTTCCTAAACCTCCAGGCACATGGTTGGTTGGTTCTTTTTGTTTTTGCTTTTAGGTTGAGCACATAAAGTACACATACTAAATGTAAACCTTGAAGATTTTTTCCCTATGTGTACACTGTGTAGCTCCTCCTGAATCAAGACATGGACTATGGGTCCTCTCTTGACTCAGAAATGTACCTGTGCGTGAGAATTCCCTCTGGAGAGTGACAGATGCAGCCTCTGGCCTAATCCAGAGATGCCAATTCAGTAGATCTCCAGTGGCTCCGGAGTGCAGATGAATAGCACTCAGGTCTTCAAGTAGAGGGGACTTCCCTGGTGGCTCAGTGGCAAAGAATCTGCCTGCAATGCAGGAGACCCGGGTTCAATCCCTGGGTTGAGAAGATCCCCTGGAGGAAGGCATGGCTAACCCATCCACTATCTTGCCTGGAGAATTCCATGGACAGAGGAGCCTTGTGGGCTGCAGTCCATGGGGTTGCACAGAGTCGGACACGACTGAACTGACTAAGCAGCAGGAGCCTCAAGTGGAGTAGGTCTGTAGTCCACCCTGGAGAAACCTACTAGTGCTTGTGGGGGTAGGTCCCCCGTCTTCTTTGTTACCCGCCCTGTCAGATGGGGGCATGTTCTGGTCCCTTGTCTCAGGACCCAGCAAGGTTCTGAACTGAAAGAGGCATCCACAGGGGTGGATCTAGGCTGGGTGCTGCCTGAATCTATGCAATTTGGGAGGCTGGCCCAGAGAAAAAGAATACTCTGATGGGTGCAGGGCCTCGGAAGGGCCTCCTACAAGTTACTTTTACCCCACTTTCAGTCTCCCTCTGGCAGCCACTTAAGAGTTCATGGTCTTAGATGTTGTAAGGGTGAGAAGTTGTCTGCTGGATAAGACAGCTTTCTCCTTCCATCCACAGGAATGGCCACTGGGATGCTCCGCCTTGCTTCAAATTAGAATCACCTGGGGGAGCTTAAAAAAACCCACATACCCAGCCCCCCATTAGATATTCTGATTTGATTGGTCTGGGGTAGGGGTTGAGCTTTAGTATTTTTTAAGCTCCCCGGTGATGCCAATGCACAGTCAAGGCTGAGAACCCCTGAGCAGAGGCCTGGCTCTGAATTTTAATCTTTATCTGCTCCAGTTATATACTGAGTACATAGCTTCATAGATACTGTATATAAGTATATAATGTATATATACTTGATATATATATTTATAGTCTTATATATTTATACTCAGTATATATACTTATATATAATCTTTTATGTCTAAAAGTCTATGTATATACTTATATAAAAGATTATATCCATATATAAGAGTTCATATACTAGGAGTATAATTAAAACCAGGTAAATGCATGTCCTCCCACCACCTCCCTTCTGCCTCTCCTGAAGGGGCCAGGACTTCTGACTGTGGTTGATGTCATCCAAGCCAACCTTGTCCCTGGGCTACCTTCAGAGCACCCACTTCCTCCTGGAGACAAATCAACTAATAATATTGGGCATTTGTGAAGCATCTTCTGTTATATTTCTAATCCTCATGGCAACATTGCATTTCAGCAGGAAGGAAACTGAACTGGGGAAACCTTAGTGATTGCCTTCAGAGCCTCATTGGGTAGGGACTGGAGCTGGGATCACACCCAAGCCTTTAGGGTTCCAAAGGCCACGTGCATTTCCCTGGCCAGCCTGCTCCTGGAAGCAGTGCCTGTTTACTGAACACCAGCCACGCCCAGGGCACAGGCCTGGGGCCCACTTACCCATTAGGCATGGCAGACATAGTGCCTAGGGCCCATGGTAATTTTAAGGGGCCTAGAAAATGTTTTAGTTTTCATTTTGTTTGAAATCAGAAGAAAAGAAATAATAACCATAAACACAGTGATGAATCCAGCCTGGATTACATTTGTCAAATGTAGTGTCAATTATATATGCCAAAGCACTTGTAAAATAATTTTTTTTTTTATGGAAGAAGGTACCCATGAAGACAAAAGTGTATAGGGACTGTGGAGGTCACAATGCAGCCCTGTGCAGAGTCCTGGGTCCTGGAAGTTGCTGACCATTGTGTCCCCCAGCCCTTCCCAGAGCACAGCGATGCTAGTGGGGACGGAGGCAAGAAATGTTTATTACACACCCTCTGTACACTGCTCTGGGAAGTAAACAAAAGCAACAAGTGTGCCCCGGTCTGGCTGGGAAGAGATGATGTGCAGACAGGAAGCCAAGAGCAGGACAGGACAGGATGCCGTCTCCCACCGTGGTCAGTTCTTACTTCTATCTCTTCTTCTTTTTTTTATTGTTATTTGTTTGGGTCTTTGTTGCTGCGGGGGCTCTTCTCTCGTTACGGCAAGCAGAGGCTACTCTCTAGCTGGATTGCCTCCATGTCTTGGCTATTGTAAATAGTACTGCTATGAACACTGGGCTGCATGTGTTTTTTCCAATTAGAGTTTTCATCTTTTCCAAATATATGCCCAGGAATGGGATTGCTGGATTATACAGTAGTTCTACTTTTAGTTTTTTAAGGAACCTCCATACTGTTCTCATAGTGTCTGTACCCATTTACGTTTCCACCCACAGTGCGGGATTCCTTTTCTCCACGCTCTCCCGAACATTTATTATTCATAGATTTTTTCATGAAAGCCATTTGATTGATATTGGTTTTTTGATACAGACTTTGTGGTTGTGATTTGCATTTCTCTAATAATTTACAATGTTGAGCATTTTTTCCTGTGCCGGTTGGCCATCTGGATGATTTCTTCAGTGAAATGTATATTTAGGTCTTCTGACTATTTTTTCATTGGGTTGTTTGTTTTTAGTTACTTAATATCTTGATCTTTTCTTACTGAGGGCTGCCTCATTCTTTTTCAATAGCTAGATGATATACAGTAATTGATTTAACTAGATCCTTTATTGATAACCTTGTTTCCAATCTCTTTGTTATAAAGTCACCTTATGGAGCATAACTCCCACTCTTCCAACTGTGCATTAAATAACTGTATATATACATTATTTCCCTATGTGGAAGCACATGTGTATGTCTGCATATAAAATGGAATCACAGCATCAAGAGGTGCGGGCACTGTGAGGGAGGGGTTGTTGTTTAGTTGCTAAGTCGTACTCAACTCATTGCATCCCCATGGACTGTAGCCCGCCAGGCTCCTCTGTCCGTGGGATTTTCCAGGCAAGAATACTGGAGTGGGTTGCCATTTCCTTCTCCAGGGGATTGACCCAACCCAGGGATCAAACCTGTGTCTCCTGCACTGGCAGGCAGATGCTTTACCACTGAGCCACCAGGGAAGCCTGTGAGGGAGGGGAAGTTGGGACAACTTCCATGGGGAATTGAAAGTGGCCATATTTATCTACATTGAATTCCTTCTCCCCAATTTTGGGAGCACCTCCTGGGTGCTGGGCTAGGGGTACAAAGGGGAGGAGCATTCACACTGCTCTTGGGGGCTCTCAGATTGGGACGATCGCTTGCGTTCCTGGGAAGGAGGGCTGTACAGATGCCAGGATAGCGAAAGGGAGGCAGCCACGGGCCTGTCTCTCAGGAGAGAGAGGAAAAAACTGGCAGAAAAGAAGGAAGAGCATTGCAGGCAGGTGAACCAGCCTGTACAAAGGCTGGGTGTCAGTTGGCAGGAAACAGGGGAACTTTAGGGGTGTTCTGGGGCGCAGGCCTTCTCTTGTTCAGGGTCCACGTGATGGGAGGGGAGATGAGAGGGGACGTTCACCTAATCGGGCTCGGAAGTGACTCTTTGCCCTCCTGGGTCATGGGGCTTGAAGGGTTCTCAGTCTGGGAGCCTCAAGATGAGAGAGCAATGCTTGAAACCTTTTTCTGGCTGTGGTGTGGAGGAATGATTGAATAACAAGGACTATCCAGTAATCTCCCAGTCCCTGAGGGGCAGGCTCCTTGCACTAAAGGCCTTTGACCCATAGCAAGGGCCCTATAGAAACAAGCAGCTGAATTATAGTCAAGAACTCAAATGAGCCCTGCTCCCAGGCGTTGTCTCTGAGACGAGGGCTCCTGTATTTGGCTGAAGGCTAAGGAGAGTGAGCATCCTCCACCACGAGGCCTGGGCTCAGGCCGGGGGTCAGGTCTGGGGTCACAGTCCGGTGCTGCTCACAGCGATTGTGACATTCTTTAGGAATCTCTCATCTCTGTTCAAAGAAAAAAAAAAAAGCCCCTTCATTTTGCATACTCTTCCCTGATACATCTAGGTTAGCTTTAATAGTAAAATGGGATACATTGCAAATATAATGTAAAAGTAAATTTCTCCAACCTCTTTGAGTCAAATTAGCCCTTCAGAAAAATCCTTTGACTTCGAGGGATTCAGCTAGTTTGAGAAGGATGGATGAAGGCAATCCAGTTTCACTGCAGCGAAGCTACAGTCCTCACCCAGGTCTCTGTGTCACTACCTCTGGCCCTCTTAACAACCAGGCTTGTTGCTGAATAAGACTTCACTTATTCACGCCTCTGTTCATTCATTCACCTGGTATTTCTGAAGCCTGATAATGTTCAGGGCATTGCCCTCTCCTATGACACTCAGAAGGAGCAAAATAACAGTAGCAGCTCTAAATGCTTTGCATGTATATCAGTCAATACAATGACCCTACAGGGCAGGTACTATTATTATTAAATCCATATTACAGATGAAGAAACTGAAACTTGGAGAGGATAGGTAAAGTGACCGAGGCCACCCTGTAAGCACCAGAGCCAAGATTAAAACCAGGCAGTCTGACCCCAAGGCTGCCCTTTTATCTCCTGTTCTGTATACACTGCACAGTTAGGGTGAGAAGCCTTAGGCACCGGGATAAGGGGCAAAGAGCCCTGGGAGCTAGAAAACCTCAGGTCAACCTCTGACTCCCTCCAAGCAGCCCTGTGATCTTGGACAAATCACTCTCTTTTTCTGGTTCTAGAATCTCCTCTGGCTCCCCTCCCTGTCCTGTTCTGAGCTGTTTAGACTATTTAGATAGTGGAGGGTTAAGGGCAGCACAAGGGGTGTGACCAGCAGCATTGGGAAGGGCAGTTTCTCTAGGTTCCCAGGAGCTGCTGAGTCCCACAGGGTGCCAAAACTTTATTCCTGCCGCAGTTAAGCAGGCCCATTTTATCGATGAGGAAATTGAGTCTCCCAGAGGTTAAATAAAACAACTAACTCCTTGCTTATTTAGCTAATGTGCGTGCTCAGTCGCCGGAGTATGTCTGACTCTTTGCGACCCCATGGACTACAGCCTGCCAGGCTCTGTCCATGGGATTTCCCAGGCAAGCTTACTGGAGTGGGTTGCTGTTTTCTTCTTCACAGAATACTTCCAGCCCAGGGATCAAACCTGCATCTCTTGCGTCTCTGCATTGGCAGGCGATTATTTACCACTGCGCTACCTGGGAAGACAACATCTTCCACATGCTGAGCACCCATTAGGTGCCAGACACTGGACTAAGCCTTTGAATCTTCAAAACAACCTCCCAATATTATTAGTACCAGTTAAGTGTCAGGCCCCCCATCTGTAGTCTCTAATCTGGGAATAATAATAGCACCCAATTGGGGTTTGTTTTAGGAAGTTAAGGAGGTTGCCCATGGTCACACAGCTGAGAGGTAACTGAACAGGATTTGAACCCAGGTCTGTTTGGTTCAACAAAATGATGGTTAAGAACCATTACCCCGTGCTGCCGGCACGGCATTACCCAGTAAAGTCGGCATTTGATTCATAGAGGCTGTGGTAATAATAGGTTCCATAATTGTAGACAGGACCGGGAAAAGTCCTTCTGAGAGAAAGTAAGATGTGAACAAACAAAAAAGCCTAGAAGTAGGTGATATTAGGAATTCGTTAAACTGGTGTTCCCAACATTGCGTGTATTCAGATGGTTATTAGGATGATTCAGGTGATACACAGATTAAACTACCTATTTTTTAATGCATTATGCATATATGTATTTATTTTGTAAGAAATGCTTTATGTTTAAAATTTTTTTGGTCACACCGCACAGCTTGTGGGATCTTAGTTCCCCAACCAGGGAATGAACCTGGGCCCTCGGCAATGAGAGCATGGAGCCCTTA
This sequence comes from Bos mutus, assembly GCF_027580195.1. Lineage (NCBI taxonomy): Eukaryota > Metazoa > Chordata > Mammalia > Artiodactyla > Bovidae > Bos > Bos mutus. Next base: position 13,067,147 of record NC_091626.1, read on the forward strand.
CCACTGGACTCCCGGGGATTCCTGATTTTATATATTTGTTTCATTATTATTATTATTTAAAATTTGTATTTATTTTTGGCTGTGCATGCTTTTCTCTAGTTGTGGTGCATGGACTTGCAGTAGCTTCTCTTATTGGGAGCCACAGGCTCCCAATACATGGGCTCTAGGATACATGGGCTCAGCAGTTGCACCTCCCAGGCTCTGGAGCACAGGCTGGGTAGTTGTGGTACATGGATTTAGTTGCTCTGTGGCATGTGGAATCTTCCCGGACGAGGAATCGAACCTGTCTCTTGCATTGGCAGGTAGATTCTTTACTACTGAGACACCAGGGAAGCCCCTATCATTATATATATTTATATTTAAATTTGGCTGACCCAGTTTTTAGTTGTGGCATATGAAATCTCAGTTGTGGGATGTGGGACCTAGTTCCCTGACCAGGGATCAAACCTAGGCCCTCTGCATTGGGAGCGTGGCGTCTTGGCCACTGAACCACCAGGGAAGTCCCTTTATGTATTTATTTTAAAGTCATAAATTTAACTAGCACATTTGTGACTCCATGGCTATTACTGCTTGTGACAAGGCTAAATAAAAGTGGTGAACTGATTTTTAAAATTAAGTAAATAAACGTCAGTAAGGGGTCTACACTGTTCAGATGTTCTCTCACACTCTCAAGTCTGTGTAACAGCAAGTCACACTGGTTCTATCTTCAGATATGTCCAGGATCTGACCTCTTCTCCCCATGCCAGCATGGCCTCTCCTGGGCCATGGTCTCCCAACCAGGCTGCAATCTCTGCCCTGCCATCTGTTCTCCATGTAACTAGGGGGAGCCAGTCAAACAGAAGGCAGATCATGGCCTTCCTCACAGAACCTCCAGGGGCTCCCAGCTCACAGGACAAGCCAAAGACCCACCAATGGCCCAGGTACCCTATAATCTGCATCCCCCCACCCCCCACAGTATTTGTCTCATCTCATTACCTCTTTGGTGGTCCTGGGATATGCAAGGCACGCTCCCACCTCAGGACCTTCGCATTTGCTGTTTTCTGAGCAACATTCATCTCCCAGATAGTGTCAGACAGTGTCACCATCAAGACCTTGCTCGAATGTTACCTTCCCAGAGAAGTATCCCCTGACCACTTTCTCTGAACCACATCCACTTTCTCCTGGCATTTGTCTCTTCTTATTTTTAACACTGGCACATTTATCTTCCAAGATGCTGGATACGATTATTTTGTTTATGGCCTATCTGTCCTCCCACTGGACTCCTTGAGCTCAGGAATTTTTGTGTTTTGCTTACTGCAGTATCCCCAGCACCAGGAACATGGCCTGGCACCCAGTAGGAACTAGATGAGTATGTGTCATGTGGGTGAATACATGCCTATGTGCATTCCTCAAGACAGAAAGGGTCTGCAGCATTCGTCAAAGTCTCAGAAGGGTTATCCATCCCCAAAGGGTACCCATGCTCTCCCACTTGGGACCACGTTGACCAACGAGATTTAACCTTCTAAAGGGGCAGATGATACCACTTAGCCAGTTGTTGTTGGGCCTATAGTTGTTTTCCTGAGAATTAATAAGGGAAGCCTTGATTTATCCATTAGTTTTCTGTGAAGTGGGCTAGGATGACTCAGTCTCCCTGCCAGTCCATCTCACCATAGCAAGAGGCAGCCAGACTCTGTCTCTGACACCTCTGTTCATAAGCAGTAGCCTCTAGAGCCTGGCTCTTCCCACCACCAAGTTCTGCCTTGTATTCTTTTTGCTGTTTCATGCCTTGTGAATTCCTAGCTAATTTGGAAACATCCGGGCTTCCCAGGTGGCACTAGTGGTAAAGAACCCGCTTGCCAATGCACAAGACATAAAAGTTGCAGGTTCGATCCCTGGGTTGGGAAGATCCCCTGGAGGAGGCATGACAACCCACTCCAGTATTCTTGCCTGGAGCATCCCTTGGACAGAGGAGCCTGGTGGGCTATGGTCTGTAGGGTCGCAAAGAGTCAGACACAACAGAAGTGACTTAGCATGCAGAGGCATGGAAACATCCCAAAGGCAAAAGACCGTGTTTCCTTTTTTAGGGCCAGATACTAAGAAGAAGCACACTCAACTCAAGCAGCCCTGGGTTCAAGTCCCATTTCTGTCACTTGTTGGTTGTGTGACCAAAGACAAATTACTTAACCTCTCTGTCTGCTTTAAAAATGATTTTGTAAGAACAGGAACAAAATCTGGGGGGATTTGATGAGATAGTGTAAATAAGTGTTTGGTCCAGATGATCATGAGCATGGAGCTTGGTAAAGCAAGGGGTTTTAAACCAAGCATGTCACAGATATAAAATGCCCACTATGTGACAGGTGTTATGCTAAGGACTGGGGAGAAGAAATGGGGTAAGTGCTGTCCTGTGTGAATTAGCTTCTCTGATGGTACAGACAGAGTGAGAGTAAGAGTGAAGCCGTTCAGTTGCGTCCGACTCTTTGTGACCCCCTGGCCTACCAGGCTCCTCCATCCATGGAATTTTCCAAGCAAAAGTACTGGAGTGGGTTGCCATTTCCTTCTCCAGGGGATCTTCCCAACCCAGCAATTGAACCTGGGTCTTCCACATTGCAGGCAGATGCTTTACCGTCTGAGCCACCAGGGAAGCCCGATGGTACAGACAGAGGGGCATCAAATGGCCTGTTTCTGACTCGCCCAGTGGGGCTGTGGGTGGCCTGTGCCTGACAGTTTCCCCATCTCTAACCATGTGGCACTTACATTCCAGAGACAGAGGAGAATTGTCATCAGGTTGTATGAGTTTATTAACTGTGAGAAAACACAGGGTACTTTGGGGGAATATTAGAACAACAGGGAAGGAGCAGATTTGAATCTGAGGGGTCAGAGTTACTTCTTTGTGAGTAACTTTGTGAGTAACCTGACTGTGGAAACCTGAGGAGCGGCAGCTAGGACCCTACATTTCTCCCCTCCCGCACCCCCAGGAAATTTGAGCTTGTTCTCCAGAGGGGCGGTTTAGAAATGTGTCCTTAGGCTGCTGGAGAAGACTCTTGAGAAAGCAAGATCAAACCAGTCAATCCTAAAGGAAATCAACCCTGAAGATTCATTGGGAGGACTGATGCTGAAGCTCCAATACTTTGGCCACCTGACGGGAGGAGCTGGCTCACTGAAGAAGACCTTGATGCTGGGAAAGCTCGAAGGCAAAAGGAGAAGGGGGTGACAGAGGACAAGATAGTTAGATAGCTTCACCAACTCAATGGACATGAATTTGAGCAAATTCTGGAGACAAGTGGAGGACAGAGGAGCCTGGTGTGCTGCAACAGTCCACGGGGTCACAGAGTTGGACACGACTTAGCAACTGAACCACCACCACCTAAGGCTGAAGCTCGGAGGCCCTGACCTCTGGGCACTGCCACATGCAGCCTCTAGTGGTCACAACGCAGGCAGGCGCAGGCCAGGCTGGACGGGCCCTGGAAATCCAAGGACAAGGGCACTGACTGTCACCATCCTTCCCTTCCTGATGTTATCGCTATGGAGATGTGGTCTTCCTGGAATGAGGCATGACTCTGGGACCTCATGTCACTGAACTTTGGTTACCATCTGTTGCACGATTTCTATTCCCATCTTACAGTTGAGAAGCCCAAGGCTTATAGAGCCGAGGGAGGTTAAGCAGGATCAGTACTGAACTCAGGCCTGGCACACTCCAGTTTCCGTGCTCTTTAGGTGTCATCTAGCTGGCACCTGAAGGCACCCCACCCCCAATGCCTCATCTCTGGGTGAGCAGAAGGCAAACTCTGTCCAAATTACTGCCCAGGGAAGAAGGCAGCCCACCCCAGGGAGGTTACTGCTTCAGTCTTTCCTTTGTCTGAGGCCCCAAACACAGACCTGACATCCCTCAGGGTGCTCCCCCAGGAACCCTTCAGAAAGGAATGTCCTGGTACCTCAGGGAGGAATTGGGGAATGGAGGGGGAAGGAGACATGGTTTGACTCCAGGGGTAGGTGTTGAGCATTTGTGGAAGCCCTGAGGGGTAATCTGTCTGCTTGCTGTCCTTTCCCTTCAGCTTCCAGTCACATACATCCCTTCCCCCAAACTGGCTGGGTTGAAATCCAGCCTCTGCCACTAAATACGAGCTTGTACAAGTTACTTTAGGTCTTTGTGCCTCAGTGTCCTTAACTATAAGTTAATGGTTAATAACTATGCCTACCCCCAAAGTGTTGTTAAATGCAGTCTGGGGCCTTACCCCACAATGCTTTGATTCAGCAGGCCACAGTGTGAAAAGCACTGTCCTCAAGGATATGCTCTGGCAATACAGACCCACATCACTTCCTTGCTGTTAGGGTGAGCACACATACCGGCTGATGCTTCTGTGGTAGCATTTTAGCACTTTGAAGACTATCTTCATGTCAATGATTAATTCCTGCTCTTCAGTTTACTTACCTGTGAAATGGAGGTAATAGTATCTACCAGGGCTGTTGTGAGAATGACTAAAATCTCTGTAATGCTTGAAACATGGCCTTGCCCACAGTAAGCGCAAGCTATTGTTGTAATCCACAGTCAAACCAGGATACCCTGATAAAACACTTTACATTAAATTTCTCCTATTTTAAGACGCACTAGTTTCCCCAGGGGCCAGAAGTGACTGAAAAGAGGCCTCAAGGTCCGTTGTCCTCTGTGTTGCTTACACTGGTGTTTTGTTCACTTGTGAAAATTCACTGTTTGCTTGCGATTTGTACACTTTACATGCACTTATCTCACTGGGGCTTCATGGTCCCGTGCAGAACGCAGGACAGGCATCATCATCTCCGTTTTTCAAACCAGAAAATGAGGCCAAGACAGCTATTCTGCCTTGGCTAACGCAGAAGGGGATGCGGGTGAGGAAGCTTCTAAGCCCAGCCCTCCATTCGCCAGAGTAACCGCCTCTCCCAGAGGGCGCAGACTGAACAGTCCAGGTAAAGCTCAGTAAAGGCTGAGCCCGTCCAGCAAACACTGCCCTTCCCCCAGCGCACACTTAAGTCGGGGCGGCCCCGGGGACTTGCACAGCGGCTGCCTCACAAGGCCAGCCCCACACGTGGGAACCCCTGAGCGAGACCCGCGCGCCGGCGCCCCCTTCGCCCCCGCGGGGGAATAGCGCCCAGCCCCGGGCCAATGAGAGTAGCGGAATTTATTTCATTCAGTGCGGGGCCGGGCTCTTGCCCGGAAAGGGGCGGGACGCCACGCCGGGGGCGGTGCCGCCGCGCGCCCGGGAGAGGGCGGTGCCCGCCCCGTGGCCGGGCCAATCGGCGCCGCGCCCGGAGAGGGAGGGGGGACCAGGCCTTTTTTCCCTCCGCGCGGGGCCAATCCCGACTTTACAAGCTTGAACTTTTGCCACCCTCGGACGAGAGAGCGCGCCCGAGGAGGTACCCCGCCGCGCCGGCTCCAGGGGCAAGAGCGGCCTTAACCCTTCCCGCGCCAGGCGGTCCGCTGCTGCCACCGCGCCCCCACCAGCTTGCCCAGGATCAGAAGGGATCTGGGCCCCCAACTCACCCCCATTTCCATGGTGAAACGTCGCTGGGGAAATCACGAGCCCTACCCACATCCCTCTTTGTGGTGCAGAGAATAAACTGGGGAAGGAAAGGGGGTGGAGGAGTCACCCAGCCTCGAGGGGGCCCGGACGGCTGGCGGCCCGCCTAGCTCTGAGGGAAAGACTTGGCGACCGAGAGGAGCCCGAGAGAAGACGTTCCCAGCCTCCACCCCACCCTCCGTAATTCCCTACCTCGAGCAAGCCTAGAGTCCCTCTGCGTGAGGTATCCCACGCCCCCCGGCTGGCCCAGCAGACTACCCCCGACTTTGAGCAGGGGGTGTGGAAACCTCGCGCTACCACGTTAGATCCCACCACCCCAACAAATCAGCCGCCCCCTACTGCCAAAAAACGTAAACCAGGAAAGCACACACGCACACCCATTTTTATTAGCCTTCCCTGGGATGGGGTTTGTACCAATTCTAAAGTGCAACGTGCGTTTGAAGTTTGTGCACAAGCCAAGGAGAGGCAAAGCGCCCCGTTTGCGTCCGAGTCTCAGTGGGTCCACCAAACTCTCGCACAGCCAGCCTGCCTGTGGTTTGTGCAACCGTGTGTGTGAGTGTGTGTGCGCGCGCGCTCGCATCCGTGCCCGCGGCGCACGCGAGCCAGAGAGCCGGCCGTGGGCGCTGTCAGGCCCTGGGCGGGGGAGGGGGGTGGTGCTGGGGCAAGCGTGGGGCGGGGGCCGGGGCTCGGCCCGCCCCGGGAGCCGGCCCCTTGGAGCCTCGGGCCCTGCAATGGGACGTGTTCTCCTTTAAGAGTTAAGAAACTTGAAACCTTGTTTGCGCAACAATCAGCGCCGCGGAGCCGCCAAAGTGTCTAGACTGGCATATGATGGGAGGCAGCCAATGACTCCGCGGCGCTCCTCCGGGGGCCCTCAGTGTGCGTTTGAGGAGAACAAAAAAGAGAGAGAGAGAGCCGAGTCGGGGAGCGAGCGAGGGAGTCGAGCCGAGAGAAAGAGCCGCCGGGCGCTGCCTCGCCAGACCTCGCCGGGACCGCGGGGCCACCGGGAGGCACTTTTTGTGGAGGGGGAGGGGGGCGACCTCTGCAGCCACAGCGTCCTGGGCGTCCGAGTGGAGCGTGGGGCGGGCTATGACCTCTGCCTCGGTGGATTGCATTTTAATTAAGGATTCCCAGCAGCTCTTTGGGATTTTTACAGTTTCCACTCATGTGTTGACACCGCGTTCAGGAGAAATTCGCTCCAAGTGCATCTAGCGCCTGGGACCTGAGACAGAGTTGGCCTTTCGTGCATGCAATTCCAGGGATTTTGGTTTTGTTTGGGGTTCTTTTTCTTTCTTTCCTTTTTTTTTTTTTTCTTTTCTTTTTGCAGGGAGTAAGAAGGAAGCCGAGGCTATCATCAACAAGCCTGCCTTTCGGATCCTGCAGGAAAAACCCATGTAGTGAAGCGCTTGGGTTTTAAAGGCAGGGCTTTCCAGATACATTTGGGGAGTTCAGCTCCAGCGCTTTGTGCTCATGGACCAACCGCGCAACTTTTGAAGGCTCGCCGGCCCATGCGGGGTCTTTCTGGCGGCGTGCCGCCTGCAGTCCCTCTAAAGCGCCGGGGCTGGAGTTGCTGAGCCTCCTGGCCGCCGGGGTCCATGTAGCCGCGGGCCGGGCGCGGACTGCGGATCGGCGTGCGCGCGTTCCACGCCGTCCAGCCCCGGCGAGCTCCCTCATGTTGCAGCCCTGCGGTGCCCCTTCGACGACAGGCTGTGCGCGGTTTGCACGGCGCCCGGCGGCAGAGCTTCATGTGGGGCTGCGGCCCGCGCAGCCGGCGCCTCGCTGAGGAAACGGACCCCCGGTAACCGGAGACCGCCTCCCCCCCCTCCCCCGGCGCCAAAGGATATCGTATGTTCAGGTCCAAACGCTCGGGGCTGGTGCGGCGACTTTGGCGAAGTCGTGTGGTCCCCGACCGGGAGGAAGGCGGCGGCAGCGGCGGCGGCGGTGGCGACGAGGATGGGAGCGTGGGCAGCCGAGCTGAGCCGGCCGCGCGGGCACGAGAAGGCGGAGGCTGCGGCCGCCCCGAGGTCCGCCCGGTAGCCCTGCGGCGGCCCCGGGACGCGGTGGGACAGCGAGGCGCCCAAGGCGCTGGGAGACGCCGGCGCTCAGGGGGCCCCCCGAGGCCCATGTCCGAGCCGGGGGCCGGCTCTGGAGGCTCCTCGCTGGACGTGGGGGAGCCGGGAGGCCAGGGCTGGCTGCCCGAAAGTGACTGCGAGACAGTGACCTGCTGTCTCTTCTCGGAGCGGGACGCCGCCGGAGCTCCCCGAGAAGCCGGCGAACCCCTGGTCGGGGCGGCCCAGGAGCCAGAGGGCGGCGGGCGGAGTCGCGAAGCCCGCTCGCGGCTGCTGCTGCTGGAGCAGGAACTCAAGACGGTCACGTACTCGCTGCTGAAGCGGCTCAAGGAGCGCTCGCTGGACACGCTGCTGGAGGCGGTGGAGTCCCGCGGCGGCGTGCCGGGCGGCTGCGTGCTGGTGCCGCGCGCCGACCTCCGCCTGGGCGGCCAGCCCGCGCCGCCGCAGCTGCTGCTCGGACGCCTCTTCCGCTGGCCCGACCTGCAGCACGCCGTGGAGCTCAAGCCCCTGTGCGGCTGCCACAGCTTCGCCGCCGCCGCCGACGGCCCCACAGTGTGCTGCAACCCCTACCACTTCAGCCGGCTCTGCGGGCCAGGTGAGCACGCCGCGCCCGGCGGGTCCTCGCGGTTCCCCTCCAGCCACCTTCCGTGGCCTTCTCTCTCCCCTTGACACTCGGGAGGGAGGACGAAGCTGCGGGTGTTCCCCTGGGTGCCCCGGGGCGTGGGAGTTCCCAGTGGAGGCGCCTCACCCTGGCAGCAAAACCGGGTAGTGGGTATGTGGGCGCATACATCAAATGGCAACTTCATCTAAGGCTTCAGCAAACTCATACGGGCGCGCTGCCGTCCATCGGGTCGCGAAGAGTCGGACACGACTCGGCGACTAAACAAACTCAGAAAGGTGCACGTTGCACTTTTCTCTGTGCAGCTTCAGGGACTTAAGGCAGACCCCAACTTTGTAGACAGTGGGAGAGAAGGGCAGGTCTAGGAGAGGCCAAAGACACCCCCACCCCCAATTCATTTACCCCTAGTCCGAGCCGCGGCCTGAGGCATTGTGTGCATAATGCCTATACCTGTGGTATACTTTGTTGGATCCAAGTAGATGCAAGTTGTAAATTCTGGTGTAGACCGTTCATGGCTGGAGTCAAAGGTGTTCGTAAATTGTCCCACTTGTTCCTGTCTATACTTTGGAGCAAAGCTTTTGCAGGGTAGCCTTTCTCAGAGTGAAGACCACCGTCTTCTTCAGATTGTTGCCAGCATCCCTTGGGTGTCAAATACCAGGGCCTTCTGTCATCATCATTCTCAATTCTGTGTCCAGCTTTTCTAGAGAATCAGGAGTCCTGGAGGTGTGTAGGTAGGGAAGGAAGCAGGCTATTTTAGTACCTTTGAGAACCGCTCCCCTTCTTTGTTCTGTTCCTGGGATTTTCTGTACACGTGATCTACCCAGTCCTGCTTACCTGAGCAGGCTCTGGATGCTGGAGCAGAGGGGAGGACAGATGGAGACTCCTGCATCCTCACCCCCTTCCCCTTGCACTACAGGGATCACACATTTTAGCCTGTAGCATCGTCTGGGTGTATGCATCTTAGGTGGCATGGAGGGGCGTTTGGGGTAGGGGGGAGAGGGGTGTTCTGCAGGGGTGTTGGGTCTGGGCAGGCCCTGAGTTCTTCCAGTCTGGCCCTTCTGGGGAGAGACAACACCCAGCCTGGGGGCATTTAACAGGGTCGGATCACACAGGTCTCCTGACTCCCGTTGTGGAAGGGAAGGGCGGGGCTGGAAGCACCGCTGTGTCCCAGGTGTCTTGTTTTTGTCTGGGGTGGTGGCTGGAGGGGAAGGACGGTGCTTCAGCAGTTGTTCCTGAAGACAGAGCCCTGAAGGGGGCTGGGGAGAGGCAGCGCTGATCTGATTGCCTGCTCCCCGTGCGGTCATTCGGATTGTCAGGGGCTTGGTCAGTCCCTTATCTGTGGCCCACTGCGGGCCTTTTGTGTTCCTTGTTCCTCTGACTGCTTCCCCTGGAAGTGGATTTTCCCACTCTTCCTCTCTGACTCCTCCCTGCCTCTGAGGAGTAGGACCTAATTGTGGTTGCCCTGTTCCTGGTCCCTTTTTTTCCAGTGGGAAAGAATATGTGGGGTTCCCTCTGCTCTTTCAGAAGGCCCCGCTGGGCATTTTCTTTCTCACCATGTCAGTCTGCTAGGGGATATTTGTTGAGCACTTACTCTGTGCCAGGGACCACGCTGGGTGATGTAGTGGGGAGAGTGGAAATATGAGTAGGATCCATGCCCTCAAGAAACAGAATCTTTGGGTAGGGGTCGGAGGAGAGACGGGACAGAGATGGGGGAAGTAGGGCCAGGCCGGGCGTCTGGGGTGTGCGTGTAACAGGAGCACCTCTAGGAGCCTTGCAGGATGGGTGGTAAAGGGAGATGAGTGTTGAAGGGGAGGAGGAGGGGGCCTGCTGAGAGTTAAAGTACCAAGCAAGTTCAAGTGCGTGGGTGGGAAGAGATGGGATGAAGAGATTGGAGACAGGCAGGACCCACCCTGCCCATACTTTTTGGATAAGTCAACTTGGGTCTTGGTTTGAATCTGGTGAACTTGAGCAGTTTTAAGTTAAAGGGCAAACTGCAGTGGAATGGTTCTGACCCACAGACCTGGTCCTAGGCTCTGTCCTGCCAGTATGACAACTTGACCTTGGAGGGGGAGTAATCTCCCCTCTCTGTCTACCTGTGGGTCAATGGGGTTGGCTTTAGAAAATTCTCAACATCAAGTTCCAGACTCAGCATTGGCACTTGACTCCTCTCCTTGTCCCAGAAGGAGGCGCTGTTGCAGGAGCTGTGCCTGTTCTCCGCTTCTTCACTAGCTCAGCGCTGCACCCGGCCCACCCCCCCACCCCCATTCAAGCCACTCCAGGGGCATTTGAGAGCACTGGTGGTCTGGGAAGAGTGTCCTATAGGCACCAGATTGACCCTTTTGCTTCATCCTCTGCCTGATGGCTTAGGCCACCAGGACTGAGAACTGGGGGTCTGGCGGGGGGTGGGGCGCGGGGGGGCGGTACCGTGCTCTTTGCTGCCCACCCCACCCCCGCCTCCTGGCCGCCAGCCTGACTCCCTGAGCTGGGCGGGTGCATAGCTGGAGCTCAGCCGTGCGCGTCCTGATAAGGAGACTGCTCCTTCCAGGCCCCTGGGGGAGAGGGCTGGGGCACCGGCGCAGGCAGACAGACTGACAGATCTACACACACAGCAGACACACAGAGAGTAGGCTGGAATACACAGCAGGCCAACTGAGGGACACCCACCCGCACCTCACTGCCCCCTAGCACAGGGATCCCTAGTGACAGGCGGTCCCTCTCTGGGCAGTGTGGCTCCCTGCTGCTCAGAGCAAGCGCTGTCCATCCTTCAGCTTGCTTTGGGGCATTGGGACCAGTTTTCCTTGGGCCTCTTTTCTCATCTGTAAAGCCAGGGGGCGAACAGCATCCCTAAGGTCCGATGGGCGGATTCCAGGTTACACAGACCTGCCCTCTCCCTCATGCTTGTCTCAGAAAGTGGGGTCCCCCATACCTAGCTCTGCCCTGGGCTTCCTGCTCCCATGGGACTCAAGCCCTGGCTTTCCCTCGTTCTGGTGTATCTTTCTGTCCCAGGAAAAGCCAGTTCACTGAGCTTGGTGCCTATGTGGACGGAAATGTGGAGAAATACTTTAATCACAGTTCTAACCTGTGTTTATAGAGCTCCTTTCTCCCGAAAGTATCCATTAACTTTGGAATAAATCTCCTGCTCTTTGCTTCACCACTTTTTTTTTTCTGTAATTATATTCAGTAAATTACTATTATCCAAATTGCGCCAGGGAAAGAGACAGAGTTAGGGAGAGAACTTCTGAACAACTGGAGGAGGCCGCCTAGGAAAACACAGGGTTCCCAGGCCAGGACTATAGGAATTAGAATGGGCTAGAAAGTTTTCCTTTTATTTGGCCTGGCATTATCCCTTTGAAATGAGATCAATTTCAAGTTGGGCTTCCAAGCCCCCGCCCCGCCCCTCTGGCGGCCCCTCGGCCTGCCCGCCCTGCTCCTCAGAGCTCCTCCTTGGAGGTGAGGAAGGGGTGATAATGTGCAGTTTGCCTCTTGCTGGCGCCAGCCGGCCGCGCTGTTTATCTGGCTGCCGGGGGAATCTGGGCAATTAGGCTCCGCCGGCCTTAAAGCGCCAAGAGCTTCTTTTCGGCATCTCCCACCCCAGGGCTTGGGGTTGATCCCTCAGGTTCTGGGGGTGGAGGGGACAGGCACCCGAGAGGCCACTCCTCCGGAGGGTGAAAACTGGGAGGCCAAGGGAGGCACGTGAACCTTTCCTAAGAAGATGCTAGGCTGCACAGACGGGGTGGAAGGTAACGTCTCCAGCTGAAACCTTACCAGGCAGTGGGAGAGGCTGTGAACTCTTCTGGCTTTGCAATTAGGGTCTAGATCCCAAAGGCTCAGTACCCCCTGGGGGCTAACCAGAGGCTCGTCTGGGCTGAGCTGAGCTGACCTGAACTGGGCTGAGTGTTAGCCTTCTGATACACTCGGCCCCTGGCTGACTGCTCTCACTTCTGAAGGAAGTTGGAGGAGATTCCTGAAGTTAATGTCTGAGGCTGGCTGTCTGCAGAGGCTGGAGTTTCTGATCTCTTTCTCTCTCTCCTCTCCCCCACTTCCTCCGTCCCTCCCTTCCTCCCTTCCTCCTGCCCATGATCATTTCTTTCCAAGGGGCCTGTAGAGCCCTAAGAGCGCTCCCCTTAAAGTTTAGAGCACAGAAGTTATTATTAGGAAATCAGCACAAATTTTCTAAGTACTAAGGTAGCTTCTAAGAGGGGAGTGTGGACAGAGGGCCTGGAGGCACCTTACACTTCCTCTTCGAACCTTCTGTCCCACCTGAGTTCCCAGCATGGATCTGGGAGGGTCGATGTGTTGGAGGTGCCAGTGAGAGATTTGTGTATAGCAGCATTTATTCCCTAAGAGCCAAAAAGTGGAAACAACCTAATGTCTGTTGGCTCACAGATGGATAAACAAATTGTGGTATAGCCATCTAGTGGAATAGTATTCAGCCATAAATAAGAATGAAGTATGAGAGGACAACATGGTTGAGCCTGGAAATCAGTATGTTAAATGAAGGAAGCCAGATACAAAAGTCCTCATGTTATAGGAAGCCTTTGGTGTGAAATATCCAGAATAGGCAAACCCATGAGAATAAAAAGTAGATTTGTGGTTGCCTGAGGTTTAGGGATTGGGAGGAATGAATGACTGCGAATGGGGCAGGGTTTCTTTTGGGGTGATGAAAATGTTCTGTAATTAGGTGGTGGTATTGGTCTTATAACTCTGAATGTACTAAGAACCACTGAATTGTATATTTTAAAAGAGTGGATCTTAGGGTATGTGAATGATAACTGTTTTGTTTTTTTTTTAAGTAGCTTGGTGTTGGTCCGAAACTGGCCTCCGCCTTTGTTTAGTTGAAATAGAATAACGTCGGCCTTCCTGTGTGGCCTTGGATGGGCCCTTTACCTGCTTCTACCCCACTTGCCCCATCAGTTAAGAAGTTGAGTTGGGGGGAACCTCTGATATTCTAAATCCCGGTGTCTTGGGGGTGCAGTCTCTTTTTTTACTTGCCTAGGATGGAAGTTAGTGAGGTGCTTCCAGTCTCTGTGCAGATGGTTTTGCTAGAACGGAGGAGGATGGGGTGCCGGTAAAGTCCCTCCTGAAAGCTTTGCAATTCCCAGGTCTGTGGACTTGCTTTCTGCCTCACCCATGTGTTAGATGCCCCCAGCCCAGGTGTGTCTGTGGGTGGTATCGTAACTCAAGGCCTAAGTGGCTTCCGTGAGGGGGATCTTCTTGAGTCCCTCTTCCCCTTTCCAGGTCCCAGGTTACAGCCACTGGAAGAGATGCTGGGGTTGATTACAGTGGCTTGACTCCAGCCAGCACAGCCCATTGCTGCCAGATTTCACTTTTGGGGACAGATCTGGGGGCAGATGTCCAGACTTCCTGACCACGTGCAGCCTGGGCCTCAGCCAATCAGGTGTTTGCAAGAGGAACCCTGACACAGGAGTCGGAGGCCTCCTGATAAGTTAGTGGGGAGTGGTGGGAAGGGCATGAGGCTGGGGGTCAGGAAACCTGGCCTCTGGTTCTGCCTCTGCACCAGCTCCCTGTCAGACTCTGAGGGAGTCACTTCTATTCAGGCCTCAGCCTTCTCCTCTGTACAATGGAGCACTGGCTTCAGTTCTCTTTCCCCATGGGTCTCTAGCCCTTCCTGTGTTTTGCTTCTTGTTCTGAGAGTCTAGTCCTCACTTGAGTCTGGTCTTTAGCTCTTCCAAGGTTGGTGGATAAGGGGGCTCCTACTGAAGGAAGCAGTTCCCCTCCCTGAGCCTTGTGTGAGGTCTCCCTTGGGTGACCCTTTGGGCCCTGTACATCCTCTTTCTCCCTCCAGCTTTACCATTAACCTTATCACTGTTGTCTTTGTCCACATTATCCTGAATGCTTTCTGTGCATGGGATGTACCAGACCCAGCTGGGATGAAGGAGTGGAAGACTGAGTGCTGCTTTTTTTTTTTTTTAACATGGACCATTTTAAATCTTTTATGAATTTGTTACACTATTGTTTCTCTCTTGTGTTTTGGTTTTTTGGCCATGAGGCATGTGGGATCTTGGCTACCCAACCAAGAACTGACCCTATGCCCCCCTGCATTGGAAGGCAAAGTCTTAACTACTGGACTGCCAAGGAAGTCCCAACAGGGTACTTCTTGATTGCCTGTCTCATTGGGGTGTAGAGTAGAGGCAGGCCTGGGCTCTGATCCCAGCTCCACCATGATTGTCTGGGGAGGCACTGGAAAAGTCAGTTTTCTCATCTGTGAAATGGGGATGATAATGGTCATCTTTATTTTTGAGAAAGGATGAAATGAAAGTAGGTACCCAATGAGCATGATTAACCACTCTGTACCTAAGGTCCAAAGGAATGAAATACAGTGAATGAAACGGAAAGGCCCCAGCACAGACAGAGACACAGGGTAGGCATTCAGCGAATGTTTGCTTCGCTCCCAGTGGCTAATCCATGATTCAGTTTCCTTCTCCCCAATCCAGTCCACAAAAGATTCCCTGTTTCTGGACTTTGTTGAAGTCATTTCTAGCTGGAAAAGCCGGGTTGGGGAAGAGGTGAAGCTGCCTGCTCCTACAACTAATTGTGCCTTATTATAATTGCGAAAAACACTTATTACCCCTGTGTCATTCCTGATACCTGCCTAATAATAGTTATTACCGCTTTACTACCACTGAGAGTTTGTTTTAGTTTGCGATTTGATGGTGTTTAGTTTCATTTACAGAAAATGAAGGGTCATTTCATTCATGCAAATTGTTACTTAGTTTAGCAAATTGTTACTTCCCAGAAAGCAAGAGGCTAAAGAATTCTTCTGAAGACAAAGTATATGTTTTTAAGGACAAGTATTTTAGGCAAATGAAAGGAAACCCAAAGAAAAATGCCATAGACAATAAGGAATCACACAGGGCCTGAGGTGGGCAGCCATGGAGGCTGTGCTTTGCCCCTTCTCTTTACGGAGGGGGAGACTGAGGCCGAGAGCTAGCGGTGACTGGGGTATGGTCTCCCATCTGGGGAGCTGGGTTTGGCTTTTTGGGTCCTAGCCAGTCGTGCCCGCCTCGCCCTGAAGGACGTTTGCTCGTGTAGCTTGTTTGTAAGTGAGCTTCCGTGTCTCTGTGGGCCTCTGCACTCACCCAGTTTTGGCTAGAGTTACCACACTTAGCAAAGGAAAACACAGAATGCCCAGTTAAATTTGAGTTTCAGGTAAACAACACGTACTATTTTAGCATAAGTATGTCCCAGATATTGCAGGGGGCATACTTATACTAAAAGTGTATGCCATGTGTATCCAAAATTCAGATTTAACTGAGCAGCCTAGCTCTGATTTTACCTGTGCCCGTGTTTCTCTCATTATAATAATAATAGCTGCTGTTTGTCTAGATATTTTTCCGCAGTTCCAAGGACTGTCTTGAGCATTTTACGTACTTTATTTGCTTTTGTCCTCCTGGCAGACCTGGGGAGTCTCTCTGATTACTTTCCCCATTTTAGAGCTGAGGAAACAGGCTCAGAGAGGGCAGGTGGCTTGCCAGCTGTCGCACAGCCAACGGTGACAGAGTGGGGACCGAGCCCAGGCTTGTGGCCTAAGACTGTGGCTTTCCCTGTGCTGCTCCATGGGCTTTGGGCAGCAGAGGTGCTGATTTCCTGGGGGCTGGGTTTATTATTTGAGGAAATCAAATCATCAAAAACATGTAGAACCCCTCTGTGTGGGCTTTCTCCTCCCAGCAGTGACGCATTGACTCCTGTCTTCCAGAATCACCGCCACCGCCCTACTCTCGGCTGTCTCCTCGCGACGAGTACAAGCCACTGGGTAAGTGTGTCCTCCTTCCGACCCTTGGGGAGGTGTGTCCATCCCAGGCTCCCCTGCCTCAGTGGCGGAGAGCCCGAGAGAGCAAGGGGAGGAAGGGATCCCCAGCCTGGTTGCCTTTGAAATGGGGTGGGTGAAGTTTTACAAACACTCCCAGTTGGGCCAGAGCCGACCCAGCCTCTGCAGCGGGCTATTTACATCTAGAAATTCCTCGCTCATCATTAACCTCTCTGTGACCTTTAAACATGAGCCTGTGGGAGATGAATGGGTTTTGACTTCAGCATCTCATTGGAGGTGGCTTAGGGTTTCTGTCTCTTTTCCTCTCCTTCCCTCCCAGCCTTAGGTGGTTCTCCTTTGATGTGTATTAATTAGCACCATGACAAATAGGCTGAGCATGAAGTCACTGTCGAAAGGAGCTGTATGTGTCATTCCCCACCCCCACCCCCCACCTTTATTAAGCCAAGAAATTCACCTGGGCAGAAAGAGCAGTTGAAAAGTTTAGAAAGCAAGTGTCTTGGTACACTCAAGCATGGAGGGTACCCCTCAGTGGTAATGTCATTGTTGGCAGGTCCCATTCAGAGGTAGGACGTGTTTTCTGTAAAGCCTTGGGGCTGAATGCTTAGCCCGTATGCTGGGGAAGATGCATATGGTTTTAAAAGTAGAGATGGCTTGTTTTCTGGCCCTCCTGGTTCCTCCAGTGGAGAATCCTTGTGTTGGGGTGAGTGAGTATGGCCTTAGTAGCACTGGGAGAGCGACTTGGTGACCCAGGCAGCTCCCATGAGACCTGAGCTTTAAAAGTCAGATGGCGTGGCAGTGATGCTAACACATTCCACCAGTGACCACAAAAAGTGGGTTTTGTTTTGTTTTTGGTAAAGGCCTCTTCCCGGTAGCGTGTGTCAGCACCATCTGGGAGGTCACTTCTGAGTGTCATAAACTTGCAGGCATCCAGTCCAGTTTTCCTTCCAGGCGCCCCCACTGTGGAGACAGAAGTGCCCACTGATTCCCTTTGGGAGTTGGTCCTCCTCCGTCTAGGACGACAGAGGCTGTCCCAGGATGGGGTATGAGTCAGTGCCTTAATGGTGGCAACTTCCTCATTGCTTTTCCTGAAGTATGGTCATCTCGTGGATGGAGGAGCTTGATTTAGTTCTCTGAGGAACTGGAAAGGTCGTCTGGGGGTAGCCTGTCACTTGACAAATAGCTAATCAGGCTGAGGGGCTGGGAAGGCTGCCCAGCTGATAAGCAGTGGGGCTGAGGCAGAAACCCACAGTAGCCCCTGTTCAGCTCAGCAGTATCCCACCCTTCCCTCCCAGGCCTGTCTCAGCATTTTCTGAGTTAACGTAACTGTACTAGTTGCGTAGAAGATCCCTAATTCAAAAGATGGGGGGAAAGAAAAACCAAAACCCTCAAATGTTCTTAGTAGATGTAGCACCTGAGTTTGAGTGTCGAGAATCATTTCTCTGAGGAATCGTGGGTCAGCTGGTGATAAAGCCACAAAAAATCAGGACCCTGTCCAGCAAGGTAGAGTGACCATTTGAAGATGAACAGGTGTCCCTGTTAATTTACAAATGGGACCACTGAGATGGAGAAAGAGGAAGTGACGTTTGCTGGTGCTCAGGAGTCAGAAGACGACAGCCCACCATTTGTGTGTGGCTCATGAGCCGAGAATGGTTTTTACTTTTTAAAATGGTTTAAAAAAAATACAAAAAAAAAAAAAAAAACCCCAAAAACCCCACCCAAAGCAGAAGACTCTTGTGGCATGTGAAAGCTATATGAAATTCACATTTCAGCATCCCTAACGGTGTTCTGCTGGAAGCCGGCTGTGTTGTCTGTGGCTGCTGCCCCAGGACCACAGCAGAGGTGGAGAGTTTCAGTGGAGACTGTATGGCTCACAAAGCTGAAAATACTCACTTTGGGCCCCTGGCAAGCAAAGCTGGTGACCCCTGATTTGACTAAGAGTGGAGGTGGGACTCGAACCCTGGGCTCCAGCTTCCAAATGGGGTTCTTCCCTGGGACTTGAGCAGTGACCGAGGTGGGGAGTGTTCTTTTCCTATGGCGGCCTTGGAGGGCCTCACTAGAAGCACCAGATGTGAGGGGTTGGAGAGTGCATGGCAGGGACTTGTAGCTGCAAGGGATGGAAAACACCCATCACCCAACCCCTGGAAAGTTCACAAAGCTGGCTGTGTTGGCTCCACAGTGCTTCACGAAGAAACAGGGTTACAGCCTGGGATGTTACTGCTTCAGACAAGAAGTGGCAACAAGACTTGGGGACGGAACACTTTGGGAAGATTAGGTATGAAAAGCAAAATTGTTTTACGAGGGTCCTACTTAGGCATTAAGGTTATTATCTTTTTTTAAAAAGAGATTTTCCATCTGTCCCTATTTTCCTCCAAACCTGTTTGACCAGCAGATAACTTTCTCAGGCCCTGGTAAATAGTCTGAGTTATTTTTTGTATTATTTTCTTTTCCTTGCATTGTTAGTTTTTCATAAACAAAAAGTCAGTTCACTTCTAAGCTGCTGTGATCACATGAAACCAAAAAACAAAATAAAACCCAGAACACCCAGTCAGCATCTGGCAAGTGGGAAAAGAAAAAGGGAAAAAAAAAAAAATAGAGAAGGCCAAATTGGTTAATGTTTTATCTTCCCGCTCCCCAAGCCATGTGGTAAAAGGAAAAAAATTCCTCCAGGATCGAATGGAATTCTAGCTCGCGAGGGCCTAGGCTAACGGTTTTTGTCTCAGGGTTTCCCCAGCTTGGAGTGGCTCTCCTGAGCCAGTGGGACCAGCTGAGCCACACTATGCTGGGTGAGAAGATAAAAGATGCTCAGGCGTTCCAGGAGAAGCATGCTTTCTGACTCCTGGACAGACCTGTCCCTTAACAGAGACAACACCCCATTGCTGGTGGCAGAGGCGCAGGCCCAGGAAAAACTTCCCAAGTCAGTCTGTCCCGAAAGGCACCGGCTTGTCTCACTAGCAGCTCAGTGTTCAGGAGAAAACGGGCAAAAGAATTTCCCATCTCCCATCTAAATTGCACTGCAGATAAGGGAAAACAAATAGTGTGCACCGTATGAGGTCCTTAAAACTACTTAAACAACAAATGAATGCCTTGAAAAAAGAAAAAAAAACAGTCCAGACGTTGAAAGTTCCTCTGGGAGCAAGCAAGTTTGGATGTGAGAGAGTGGGGGAAGGGAGAGAGAAAACAGTTAATCTGGGAGCAAACGCTTGAGCCCTTAATTAGAGGGGTGTAAGCGGGACAGAGTGAGGATGGCTGGTAACTTGTTAAAACAGAGTTTCCCCAGCTCCAGCGGGAGGAAGGAAGGAAGGAAGGAAGGAAGGAAGCAAGAAGGAACAGCTTCAAGAATTTTAATGGTTGTAATTAAGTACAGCAGCTATGAATTGTTTAGGGGCTTAATTTAACCTTACCCAAGGAGGCTCCAAGTTCCTACTTGCTTGGTCCCCTGAACTTGGGTTATTTCTGTGGTCAGAGCAATTGAAACTTTTTCAGGTGCCAGGGCTGCAGCAGTCAGCATTTTCCACAAGAGTTCCAGGGTTGGCTGGCCTGGTCTCGTGCGATCGTGGGACGGGGAGTGGCAGCAGAAAGTTGTGAGGCACAGGCTGCCCTTTGCAAGCACCCGCATGCCCACATATGCACGCGTGTGCACGCACACACACACACACACACACACACGCATGCTTGAGAAATAAGAGAGGAACACCCCACAGCCAACTAAGTTCTCTTTCTCTTCCCTCCTGCAGATCTATCTGATTCCACATTGTCTTACACTGAAACAGAGGCCGCCAACTCCCTCATCACAGCTCCGGGTGAATTCTCAGGTTGGCATTTCTTTTTCCTTGCATGCTACTGTTATGTTGAATTTAAGGAGGGGGTCCGGTGGCAGGGGCCTGATGGAGGTCTTGTCGTTGTCCCTCCGCCTTTTCTTTTCCCTGGGCCTCCTACCCCTCAAGGAGAAGACGGCCAGTGTGTTCATCACTGGTGTTCTTGGGGTGAAGAACAGTCTGTATGAATGGGGCCTACGGGTGAGAACCTGTCCAGTGTCTGGCAATCCATGCTTTAACCAGTTGTCTCTTGTGGAAATGATAAAAACCCAGCCCAACTCTCCATCCCGATTTTGAAGGGATCCTTTCCCCCAGCTGCCGAGAGGCAGCAAAATGGATGTGTTTGTTTGCATTGTCTTTGTAGGTTTCTCTTATCCCCACCTCTAGGGAAGGACTGATGTGAAGGGTCAGAAGAGGAGAAAGTGGAGTGGGTAGAACATTCATGAAGTCTGAGCAGTGAGGAGTTTTCCAGAGGTTGTGGTTTCCATGTCTCTCTCTGGGCAGTGGATGCTGAGCTAGGAAGCAGAGAGAACTCTGCTGTAGAGCCTCCTCCCACCCCCAGCATTTAAGTGTTGGCCATAGGGTCTTTCCCATTCTGGGGAAGATGTAGATCAAGCTTTCCTTGAGAAATGACAGGTTAGCGGTGAGCCAGGGGTTTCAAGGGCCAGGAGAGACTCAGGTGTCGAGGTTTGTGGGGCCCTTTGGGAGCAGGGTGTGTAGGGGGCACTCTGAGGACAGCTGGGGCTCATGGCCTGGGTCTGCTGCATTGAGTGACAGCCCATTGGGCTGGAGATGCTTCCAGAGTGGGCATGGCTGGATCTCTGCAAGAAGGCCTCTGTCTGCATCTGAACCATCCTTCCCTGACCCCACCCCCATGTCATAATGGCAACAGCAGTCATCGTAGCTATTTATTGAGTGTTTACTTCGGGCCATATCCTGTACTCAGGCCCTTTTATGATCATCAACTCACAACAGTAGGAAAGTGACTTGCCCAGGTCACACAGGAGCAGAGCTATCTGCCACCGTGCCTCTGTGCTCCTGACCACGGCTCTGTCCCCCACTTCTCTGTAAAGACTGGATGTACCTCCAATGAACATATTCCACGGACTTCTGTCATTGCTCATGTACTCTGTCCTTGACTGAAGGGTCTCTTGATGTTGGCTGCTCAGGGCTGCTTGCTCAGTTCCTATGTCCAGAGCCCTTCCCCATCCATTCCATGTTCTGTCACAACCGCGGGAGAGCACAAGAGTGTGTCTATTTGGAAGACAGGGAAACTGGAAGCCAGAGCAGGAAGTGACTTGCCCATGGGCACAGAGGGGCTCATGACACAGCTGGTACTGCGGCCCGGGTCTTCTGGGCCCCACTTGCCTTCTGGTCTCTGGTGGCCCCTCTGACTGGGCCGCTTTGTTTTCACCCCTGCCTTTTGACCCTACTTCTTAAAATGTCTTGCCCTGAAAAACCTAACTAGAGCAGCACAAGAAGTTGTTGTTTTAATCCCTTCTTTGCCCTCTCTGCCTGTGTGGATGGAAGCCACATATATTTTGAAGCAAGAGGCTTAAAAGTATTCCTGAATGCATGATTCCATGTCTGTGCCAACCATCAGAGTGTATTTAATTTGGATGGATTGCACTGGCGTCAGTTGCATGGTCGGATGGATAGTTTTTCAGCATCCCTTCCCCTTGTTAATGGTGGAAACTGCGTGTATGGAGGTGCCTTACGGGTTCATGGCATGTTCGCAAACGTCGTCTCTCTTGATCACTGTCATCCCAGAGCTGGCCTGGTGTGCGGCTCAGGCTGGAAGGAGCAGAGCCCAGAGAACCTGCTGGAGGCCCTTCCTTTACCGGGTTCCCGGGAGGGAGCACCCTCTAGAGGCTGGGAGGTCTCTGGAGACCCTGAGGCCGTTCGATCTGGCTGCCTTGGGGCCCAGTGGGCCCGTGTTTGGGGTTCCCACCCAGTTATCCCAGAGCGGTCTTTGGTTCTGACTGGTGGGGTAGCGCTGGTGCCCTTTACTGTGGATGAGGATCACGTGGCTCTCGTGAGCAAGTCTGGCACCCAGCGCCTTGGGATTCTTAGGGGCTGAAGGAACTGGGGAGGACATTTGGGATTTCCTGTTGGGGGGTGATTGGTCTGAGTTGCGGGTGGTCTCAGTAGGCGAGTAGAGCATTCCCTCCAGTGCGATCATCCAAGCCTGCCTCAGGGATGGCACAGGTCTCCTCCCGCTTGGGGGTCTCACGGTTCAGCTTTCCCAGCTTACTCGTGCCGTGGGGACCCCAGGACCAATGGGGTTGGCACTGCCCCTGCATGCTGGGAGCACGCAGAGTTGGGGCTTTGGGTGGCTGTCACCCTGGAGGATAGGCTCAGGCAGGGAGGCTCTGCAGGATGAGAAGAATGGCCAGAGAGGTCTCAGTGGATGGTAAACCAAGACTCATCCTATAAAGATGGGTGCAAAGGGCAGGGCGGGAGGTGAGGTGGGAAAGGTGAGGGCTCCAAGTGGGCAGAATGTGCTGGGCCAGGCCCGTAACGTTCAAGGACAGATGATAAGGATGCTGATGCTGACCTTCATTTATTTAACGTTTGACGTTCACAGTTAGCACTTTGCTAACTGCTGGTTGTTCTCTGTCTCGTTGACTCATTACCACAGCCCAGTGACACAGATGTGACCCCCCGTTTCACAGGTGAGGACACTGAGGCTCGCTGCCAGGCCACTGCCCCAAATTCCCAAACCGGAGGTGGCAGGCTTGGGATGGGAGCCTGAGCCGTGTGACTGCCCAGCTCACGCATCGTGTAGGGCCCACCCAGCTTCCCATGGCAGCGATCCCAGCCTCCTCCCCCAGCCACACCTGGCCAGGTAGAGTGAGCCACCTGTGTGGCTCACTCTAGAGTGAGTCTAGAGTGAGTCAGCCTCTCACTCTAGAGTGGGTCAGCCTGTGCTGATTGAAGCACCAGGGACAGGGCTGGGGCCTGGCAAGAGGCAGCTCCCTAATGGGTGAACCTTGCCAACCACCCAGAGACCAGCTCAGCCACCACCCCAGTC